>NW_026442090.1:8555000-9765000 GCF_026898425.1 Galleria mellonella | reverse complement strand
TGAATTGAAACAATTGCATTTATTTGGTTAAATACCAAAAATCAAGAATAATTATCTCATTAAATGCATATCATTTAATATGACGGAGTAAGGTAATATATTTTAAATAATGAAGAATATTTCCCGATTATGAAATTTATATTCGCTAGCAGATAACAAAAGACAAATGAAACATTCATCGCATTTTTTAATTTTACTAAGTATTCATTCCTGTAAATATAAACGTAACTACGAGTACCTAACCTTACCACAACATATTCATTAGCCTTTTAAACACTCAACAAATTATAAGTTCTGCAAAACATATATTGTAATATGCTCGGCGAAATATAGGTATGTCGAGCATTAGATTCACCATAACTACAACAGTAGACCAAAATCTTTAACTACCTTGTTAGGAATTATAGCTATGGATTTTTTTTTATTTTATACTACTAACTAGTTCTTTGTCCGCTACTTTATATGCGTAGATTTCACAAGTAGCAAAATCAATTAAATGGACCACTTTTAAATGGCGTATCAAGATAAAACATATACCATTTTTAAAACTGTACTCTAATACATAAAACTATACTCTAATACATATACTCGAAACCACATCCAATTTAATGCAGTAGATTTTG
The DNA here is from genome assembly GCF_026898425.1 of Galleria mellonella. Lineage (NCBI taxonomy): Eukaryota > Metazoa > Arthropoda > Insecta > Lepidoptera > Pyralidae > Galleria > Galleria mellonella. The sequence continues at coordinate 9,764,377 of NW_026442090.1, read as the reverse complement.
CTTATTCCGAAACAAGCATACAGACAGGAAAACAAAATTTCAATAAATTATTGTTTTGGCATGGCAGTATTAAGACCCTTCATCTATTTACAATTATAATAACAGCCTTTATAATAACCATCATAATAACAGCCTTTAACTGTCCACTGCTGAACATAAGCCTTTTACTTCGGGGAGTTTTGCCAATAGTTGCCACGCTTGGCAGACGGATTGGCAACCGCAGTTAGGCTTTGGAGATATTTTAAGAGGGACGCTGCTACCCATTTCTCGCCCTGGTGACACCTACTGGAAAGGGGCTGGCATATTCTATGCTCGACAATACGAAATGGAAAATTCAATATACGTTCGCCAATTTTGATTACTCGTTATATATATACTCTGGCAATTCATTCATATTAGCCGTCAACTATCCATTGCTCAAGTGGGCCTCCCCCATAAGCGAGGTATTGCCAGTAATTGCCATGTTTGACTGCTACTACTGCTACTATCCATCCCTCGATCTTTAAGTTCCCTTAGTCGCCACTTATGACACCACAGGAAAGGAAAGGATAGCATGCAAGCAAAGGGAATGCAAACACTAGTTTTGATAAAATAATTTATATTATATTAACTGATAAATTTAATTATCTTCGTCCATCGAACTCTTGAACCAATTGCAATACACAGCAAATATATTATAATATATAATAGTATAAATTAACGTTAAAAAACCCTTATATATTTGGAAACATAAGATGAATAATAACATACATTTATATCGTACTAATGGTATAATAATAAAATTATCTAACGCTGTATACGTTCAATATATTGCAACATATTTTTAATATTTTTTTTAAGAGAGGCAAGGCGCTTAATAACTATTAATTAAAAAAAAAAGTAAAATGTGTTTCTATATCTAAGAAATATAAAAATAAAAAAAAAATTGATTGACTACTTCCTAAATGAATTAAATGTATCAATCTATGTAATAGGCTTTTAATAAGGTTTTGCAAAATATATTATCTCTTCTTTACAAATGCAATATTTTTGGTCGCTAAATTATTTGCAAAATATTTTTGAGTAGGTTTGATACGATATATTAAATAAGTTGTTGTATACTCAGTAGCATCTATTTTTAAGTGCGAAAAAAAATTAAAATTAAAAGTATACCTATTTCAAATGATTTGTTTCTAATTTGGCAAGTAATAGCATATCCAAATATTAATACAAACAGGTGGAAATTGCATTTTACAGTACAGAATTTACCAGGACACATTAGGTACTCCTATTATTCAATTTATTATACAAAACAATGATTTCAATTAACACTACAAATAATTACCAAGTTGAATTTATGTTTCTCAGTTACACAATTCACTTATAAATATAATGCCATTTTCACTAACTATTAATTAATTTAATCATCCAAAGGATTATCATTCATAAGATATTAGATAATCTACATGCCTATAAATTTGTGAACGATTTTTCCACACTACAGGTATACATGAGGTTATAATAGGGCATTTGAAAACTATAATAACAATTACGTTTGAAGAGATATGGACTTTATATTTTATCAAAATAGTAAGTACGGAACACGGGCTTACACAAAAAAAAATTTTTTTTTACAACACAGGGGACAAACGAGCATGCAGCTCACCTGATGGTAAGTGACTACCGCCGCCCATGGTCACACTTGCAATACCAACGGCATTGCAAGTGTGCTGCCGGCCTTTTAAAAAGGAATATACTCTTTTCTGGAAGGTTATGTTGTCGTGTCGGTTCGGAAATACTGCAGCTGGAAGTCGATTCCAAACAGTGGTTGTGCGGAGAAGAAAGTGTCTTGAAAAACGCACGGTGGAAGACCGCCACTCGTCCAAATGATTGGGATGAAACTTTAGTTTAATAATAACAATTGAATTAAGAACCTAATCTTATATAGACCTTTTTCAAGTAGGTTTAAAATATCTTAATATGTTAAAATCCCGTGTCACGACGTTCGTTCACGCTAATTTTCGAATGTTATTATTGTTCAACCGATTTTAATTGAGTTTTGTAAATTTTGTATAGTTTGCTTCAACTTGAGAGATTGGATTGCTTTTATCAAAATAAGAAAAAATTACCAGTAGGTGGCGGTAGTGGGCAAAACAACATTTTCCGGGTCAGCTAATGTGTTTAAAGAAACAATACTGCTACGTTGTGCTATCATTTTGATACAGTAATATTCGGAAGTATGAACTGCCTAATAACTCCCATTGCCGCCACTTTTTCAAGAACATATAATGAAATATGCGCAGTAAATGTTTTTGTAGGTAAAATTTTTACTGTACAAGTCATATAATATTAAAATCGCACTCAAATACTTTTTTGGTATCGCTTCTACATACAAATTAATAAGATTTATTTTATAATCGTTTCTCGTGATCACATTCATTTCATATGCTAGTCATAATATTTAAAATTCCTTGGAAAAATTAATTAGATACCCTAATTCCAATGTTTATCTTCATTTAAATTTACAATATAAAATATATTGGAAGAGGACTTTACCGCACTAGCACTGACAACATATAAACGTAGTTCTAGTCACAAAGACATTTGCAGTTATGGCCCGAGCTAAACAATTACTCTGACTATACCCGTTACCTGTAAATAGAAATAAATTTATGTAAATAATTAAAATATTTCATATAATAAATTAATATATATATATATATATATATATATATATAGTAGTTACTTCATATAAATAATAGAATATAATACATACTTATACAGTTCAGACGTGGTGTGGACTGGCGACTCGCGGCGGAGTGAGCCCCAGTCGCTGTTGACGCGCCGCATGGTCACCAGCAGCAGCCGCTGCAGCTGCTTCTAGCTGCGCTCGTAGCGCCACCAGCTCGCGAGTGCGTTGGTATATTGGATCCTACGTTACAATCCAGATTTCAATAAATAAATACGTAAATACCCTGGACAACGCTTAACTTTGGTCTGGGAATCTAAAAATCGAACAATTTTCGATTATATAAAAATGATTATTATATATTTCGTGTTACGAGTACAGACATCAACCAGTAAACTACATCAACTTACTTAGTAACTTCAGTCTATACCAGATAATGACATTCTTATACGTACTAATACTGAGTATATTCATTTTTATATTACGTAAAACATAGCTCTTTTATTATAAATATATAGATATATAAAAAAACACCCATACCAATACAAATTCGTGAATACAAATGTTTGTATTGTGTTGAGAATTGAAATTACTACCGAGATTATTTACGTCACCTATTTATTCAATAAATATAATTTATATGATTCTAAAAAAATCTGTTTGAAAATTGTTAAGACGTATAGAGAAATGTCGGAGGTTGATGACTAACATGGAAGGTTATGAAAACTCTGGTAGTAGCAGCGGTGGTCAATCTTCCAGTGTTGCCATTCACACATATATTAATGGTAGCAGAATTAAACAAAATAATTCAAATCAAATAACTGGCGATATTAAACTAAAGACAAATATTTAATATAGAAACCTGTTGCCTCATTGTAGGATTCCATCTGCAATAAAGCGCTTTCCACAACTTGATGACCCGCAGCGAAGCTACAGGCACTAGCACAATCTGCGGCCGGGAATAAGGTGAAGGTGGTGAACCAGCACCGAATGTAGAAGGACCCCAGTACAACGGATTCAGATATAAATCCTGGTTGCTGTTTATGTATGACCATAGTGATACAGTCTTTGTTTTCACCTCTGAAACAATATTAAGTATGTGTATTAAGAAAATTTTTAAATTATTTTTATACTAAACTATGATAGATATTTAAATAAAACCAAAGCGACATGAAAATTCTTTAACTAGCCTTACACTAATATATATATATATATATATATATATATATATATATATATATATATATATATATATATATATATATATATATATATATATATATATATATATATATATATATATATATAATCGCAAATTATAAAATCGCAAAATTTGCAAATAATAGGGATGATTTTTAGTAGCTATTTCTTGAGGTACATGGACCAAAAAAAAATACATATATTCAACACATATCTAACTATAATATATAACAATTGCATAAATGTATGATGGGTGGAACATATCTAAAAATAACAATTGTATGTATATGAAACACGAGACCGTTTGTGAGTATACTATGACAGCTAACCTACAAGTATGTACTCAAATAACATTATGTACAATGTTGTGTAAGTACCCATGCAATCACACAAAGATTTATATAAGCTGATTGTAAAAAATGAAAACCTCCGACCAACCTTCCTTCACCCTCTCCCGTTCGGTATTGAAGAGAAATGTGCCGAACCGACAGGAATATAAATGGTCGACGATGGTGATGAGCAGCCGCTCGGTGAACTCGAAAGCAGTTGGGAACTGTTGTTGCAGTTGCCACACACAGTCCACCCACTGGACGAAGACGGGGGAGCGGTCCGCGTCGGAGTGACGCTCGTCGCCGTGACCTATACGCTGTTACAATTACAAAAATAAATTAATATCACTGAACGTATTATACTGCACCATATATTTCCAATCTATGACAACTGGTAGACATCAATCAATACATATAATAAAATTGTAACTGGTCGCTGTCTGTACATGGAGAATATATAAGAAAAACTATTATAGATGGCTTTATGAACGCAATAGAACCCAAAAACAATTTTTAGAATTTTTGTGTGTTTGTCTCTACATTTGTGCGCGCTAATCTCAAAAACGTTGCATTGCGGTTTGCTCCACTGAAAATTTAGTGTCTGTTTTGTTTCAATTGGTTCATAAATAAAAAAATATATGTATATCACTGTAAATAATCACATACAAAATGCTATAAAATAACTGATCAGTTGAATTGGCTGAAACTTTTTTATTATATGTATTGATTTTCGAAAATTCTGTCTACCCGTGCGAAGCCAGGTCGGATCACTAGTACTTAAACTTTTTTTTAAATATTATACATAAAAAACACCCACCCAATACACACTGATGTACTCAACATATTCTTTACTACTACACACAATTATGATATTAATATACATTATTAATATTCTCATAATGATTATTAATAATAAAATTAACTTATTTTTTGACCAAATAAAAGACATTCGAATAATAAATAAACAGTTACCGAAAAACGGAAATGGTAATTGAATTTTAACAAAGAAAGAGATGTCGTCTCATAGCCGTATTTAAAGGGCGGGTGGACCAAACCCACCCTAGAAATGTCCACTATCCACCCCAAGATGCAAGACAGAGAAGCTTCGCAAAAACATGTCTAAGAGTACATTTTTTTATACTACTATGGAAGCAAACAAGCATATAGTCCGTCTGATGTTAAACGAGGGACACCTGTAACACCAGAGATGATATGCACGCGATGCCGACTCTTAAGAAACCTTAATACGTCCCTCTGAAGAACCCCAGCCTATAGTCTCATATGCGCTGCCCCCTTTTTTAGGACCCTTCTGGAAAATAATTCTAAATTCGCCAATATGTCGTTTCCATGCTATATATACTCGTATAAATATAGAATGTTACTTACCAGTTGGAATTTGTGTCCAAACGACAGCCACTCTTTCTCGATAAGTACTTCGAAGCCTCTGAGCGTGCGGTAGTAGGGGTCCAGCATGAGCATAGCGAGGGCGGTGAGCTGAGCAGTGCGATCCCAACCGTCTGAACAGTGCACCAATACTGATGTTTTGTGATTTTCCACCTACAATAAATATCACATGTATTATACAAATTATATACAATATATATCACAAACTTATATTTATATTGAACAAATATTTATTACTCAAAATATTTTTTTTATTCATTTCTTTATTTTGTTTACTACAAATAATATATAAATATGTGAATAAAATATTCTAATTATAATTTTATGAATATATTAATTATAATTTATTTTTTTCAAATTTTCCATAAAAAACACATTCAAACAGGGTATTATTGTGATAATTTAATTAAAAGAGACAAAGCATCTATATGCACAAATTTGGAGTATGTTAACACATGTTAATAAGGTCTGATTACAAAGACTCAAAAGAAATGAAATGTAAATAAAAAATATTGCTTGTCTTGAAGTATTATTAACATATCATTAACACTATAAAAATTTTGTCATTACTTTGTCATATTTTTTAAAATATAATACGGTTCTAAAGTCTGATCAACTGATAGTTTTATTTGTTATATTGGCAATACCTTACCTTATCTACTATGCGAACAGCTCCCGCTAATATGCATTTGATGTGTTTTAGCCAACAACTTGCTTCAATTCCACTGAACCATCTAAAACAATATTATTTTATGATTTCTTTAAATATTGTTATATCAATTACATATGAGTAAATTGTAATAGAATATAAAAGATAATCAAAAAGATGTTATAATGAAACATTTTGCAGCTCTAATTATGAATGTTACAAAATCGACTCAAACGTCTTTTTAGTAACAAAGCCTTTTATATTATTACTATTACATTATCGTGTAGTCATATTTAAAATACATAAAGTAAATAATTACCCACCTAGTCTGATCGATCTGAGGGAAACACAACTCTTTCAATTTCCGTAAACTCTCTCTCATAACGTGAATATTGTGGATGTCCAAGAACACCAGCTCAGCGGTTTGATATGCGTCTTCTGACTCGTAACTATAATTCAACATTTACTAATCATGTATGGATGACATTTAACAGCGTTCTGTATCATGAATCTACATATAGGTGTGCGCACACATTAGAACAAAACTAATTAAATAATTACTAAAAAACAACACAATTAGGGTGGATTATTTTACAACAAGTTTAAAAGTTAATTGAGCAACATATACCCAAAAGTTTTTAAGACATTGGATAAAATATAAAAATACAGGCAACCGTCTGTCCTGGTATGAACACGTGATACGCAGGAGTAGACGGCAAGTTTTAAAAAAAATATTAAATATGAATTTGGATAGCTATAAGGGTAGAATAAGACTTAAAAAGACAGGAAAGGACTGTGTGAAAGATGATATGACCAGAATGGGAGTGAAAGCGGAAATTGCTGTTAATAGAGAAGAATGGAAGAGAAAACATAACGATCAAATAAAAATTGGGGTAAGAGTTGATAATAATATATTATATATTCCTGCCCTTACGATTCCTTCCCTGTACGATATATAATACAATATTTTATTTCCTTAGCGACCTTTTACTTAATCGTATGATATCATATAACATCCTGAGAATCAAAAGATGTTGTAACACATTGCATTACTTACAGTGTTAGTCACCATACGAAAATATCGTGTACCACTTAATGAGGTTATTCTAATTAAAGGGCTTTAAACCCTATTTAAATAGTTTTTTTTTCTTTTTTTATTAATAAACTGCTTTACTTTCTAAGTAAGCATCCATTATAAAAGTATGATACATACCCTCCACCTTTGGCTTTGTTCGCGATGGCGTTAGCACTTGGTCTCGCGTCCATTATGTACAATTTGTTCCCTTGTGCATTCGCATCCATAATAAGTTGCACATAGCGCTCATCTTCACGACTTCGTTTGCCGCTCACCTAATAATATTTTATTATTATTAGCATAGATAAATAAAATGTAGATGCAACATCTGTCTACAAACAGAGTCCAACTTTTTTTAACGCGAGTGAATACATATTACACAATATTTCGATAGACGAATTAACACCTAGTCCTCTCTTCCCATCCCATAAACGAAGTGGCACAAATACAAATAATAATTTCCATATTAGACGTTATCTGTCCACTACAGAAAATAGATCTCGTCCATAGACTGACATAAGGAACCGGACCATTTATTAAAGCAGTTTACAATTGGGGTTATTTTGCCAGTAATTACCATGCTTGGAGAGCGGATTGACAACCGCAGTTAGCCTTTGGTGACATTTTAAGAAGGGCGCTGCTGCCCATCTCTAGACCATTAAATATCCCTTAATCGTCTCTTACGACACCCACAGGAGAGAAAGGGGTGACCCATTCTATGTCGGGACCAAATGGTACGGTTAACATTAGGCACTAAGCAGCGATCTTATAATAAGATCGATGGCTAATATGGAAAATTGTGGAGTTTCTCGTAGTAATATTTGTGGTCAATCTCCCGAGTGTTAGTAGTAACACACATACTAATGGTAGCGTTATTAAACAAAATAATTCTAATTAAATAACTAGAAATAAATCATATTCATTATATTATGAGAATATAATAAAATATACATAATATAATAAACAGAATATGATTTTGAATTTTCTCTTCTTTTTTGTATTGTATCTTTAGTCATCTCTTACAAAATCTTGGGAGTGAAAGCAAATTATAATTAATTTTAGATAAAAATTGCATTAATGTACCCCAACTAAAGGCTGGCTACACCGAGTGATGGTAGCCTGCGAACTGGGATGTATCCAGGACAGCACAGGGATCCGTCCCCTGGAGCGAAACGCAGCCACGGACCGTAGCAAATCGTCGGTGGCCGCTGTGGGTACCGCCCACACGGCTGGATAACTGTCGCACACCTCATACTTATCGTTTATACGAGTTATACGCCACATATCATTGTTTACACCCTGCAATAAATACATAATTTATACATAATAATTAAAATTCTAATTAGTATATAGACATCCTTAAAAATGATCATGTTTTAAAAATAAATATTTTTTATGCAATTTAGAATTACAAATAATGGCCGGTTGTCGGAGAAGAATGATAGGTAAGGATTCATCCTTACCTATCATTCTTCTCCGTTCTTCCTTCTCCTTTCAAGGAGGTAAGTATGTACATCGTGACAAGTTCACCGCGTGGCAGACAACGTAACAGAGTATATTAGTCTATTGCTAGCAATTATTATATATCTATCCCCATTACTAACAATCAGTTCTCCCTTACCAGTCAAAGGGTTAAGTTTGTTTATATAAGGTTATTTTACATTCGAAAACAGAACAACATTTTTATTCAAAGAACTCTGTTTAAGTATCTTAATAGCTACCTAGTCAGAAGATTAGTCACTCAGCTAATCTTATGCCTAGGTAGCTATTAAGATTTTGTAAGCCCTTCGTTTAATATGCGGCCGCAAAAATAATATTTGTATATTCAAGTATTATTTGCATTTATCAGTATCAAAATTAATTATCCATTCTGTATCAATCATTTAAAAAAAAGTATGTTATCCCATACTTTTTTAGTCACCAATAGAATAAATGGAACCATTACAAATTCCAAAGAGAAAAAATTATCACCATTCGTCGTAGTTCAGCGATAGGGTCATAAACATGCCAACCGTCTTCTGGGAACGTCTCTGAATAACTAAATGCAAAAAGTGGTAAACCATGAGACAGAGGGAATGCTAGTTGCTGCAGATAGGTGAATATGCCGCGCCTCGAGTGGTTTTCTTGCTTGTGGGCGAACCGCAAATTTCTCATATCCTGAAAAATGGATTCTCTTACTTTTCCTCATCATTTAGCATGGATTGTTAAAATTATAATACAATCTAAACGTAAAATGTGCTCGAGCTAAATAATTTTAAGGTAAATAAAACTTTATATAATGGCTAATAGAGCTTATGTCAGATTTTATTTCCAATATTTATAGATTCACAAATAAAATATAGACAATCTTACATTATAATAATAATAATTTAGTCTCTAGTAATAGCAGTTAATAATATAGCAATTAATTTAAGTCTCTATCCCATCACACCACATACTATATATTTATACCAAATTTCATAGTGTAAATTTTTTTACTAATTCCTTAATGGCGCGACCAATTCAAGCCATTGTTAATGAGGATAACATGATAATTATCTAACAAAGGAAAAAGATTGAAACATTTATAAATAAACTGATGATATGTTCGTATTTTCATATTTGGGGCAAAACAAGATAAATTTCTTCAAAAATTTTACTAATATTAAACATTTCATGCACAAGTTTTTGTATTTTCCACAATCAAACTGGCAACAACGACGACTATATTAGTCTTATGAGTTAAAAAGTTCTATAAAACTGCACAAGACTGTTAGATTCATTACCTTGCAAAATATTTCAATGCCGTATGAGTTTTCTCCTTTAGATGTGGCACCACCAACCTTTTCAATACGAGATATCTGTAAAAATTAAAATATAAAAAATATTATAATATGTGACACATAAATTTGTTTAATTAGATATTAAAACATTTAGAAAACAGTATATTAATTATCTTTTAATAAACTTGATTACTACATTTTGTGTCAATTTTTATGACTCTATCACTGGATTTGGATGTTGTGTTGTGTTCTGAGAAAAAATCACAATAAATTTACAAGTATGTTAAATATAAAGAGACATCACTACATACTATAAAACAAAGTTACTGTCGCTGTCTGTCCGTCCCTATGTATGCTTAAATCTTTAAAACTACGCAACGGATTATGAAGCGGTTTTTTAAATAGATAGAGTGATTCAAGAGGAAGGTTTATATGTATAATACATGCATAATATTGTAGAGAAACACTGACAAATTTAGAGGTTTCTAATGTGATGCCGTAAATAAACACATTTTTTGCGCTTACATTGCAAACGCTGGCTGAACCCCACGAGATAAATCAAAATAATGTACTACAGTATTGTACACCTTAAAAAGGTCAATTAAAAGTTCGCGATGTTATATGTCTATCTCTTAAGGATAACCCACAATAACCATTTTTTATCTTTTACATTTTACGGGAACAAATTGCTTATTTACGAAATGATTTTAAGCAATACAGCATTAATTTTTACCTCAAATACAAATATGGCCCATTTACGGCATGTAATTTAAATGAATATTTCCGAAGATATTACAGATTTAAAATGCAGGGACATAGTTATAAAAATTATATTTAGTAATAGGTTTTTTTTCCTCTGTATTTACTATATCTGACTTGGGGTACCTACTGTCTCTTTAAACTTCCTACTACTTTATGTAAGGTTCTCTGTAAGAAATTGTATTTAGTGATAAAGCCGCCTTTAATTATTGCACATTCTGTATAAATATTCTATCTATGCAACTAATTTGTTCACTTATTATTTTATTAATAATAATAATAATAGATATTATTATTAATAAATAAGGAAAATAATAAAAAAAAGAGATTACTTAGAATCAAAATACTTACAACACCAAGCGGAACACTCAATGTGCTGTGTAATGCAGAAGGTTCAATTGGTCTAAAATGCAACTGATAATTGGTGATTTGTAGCACACCTCTTATTGGTCCATTAAATGGACACAAATATGTAACATCCTGAGCCAATCTCTTTGATTTCTCGCTATCCAGAAATTGAATGTCTCCCAACACATGAGGCTGTAAACAATAATATATATAAATTTAAATTCTTAATAATATTATAAATACGAAAGTGATTGTATCACGTCTTTCTCGATTGGATGCAAAGAGAGAAGAAATATAAACTCAACCACCAGCAGCGATGTATTATCATTATAACAGCGATGGTGTACTTGCATGTCGCTTTGTGCAAGAATCTTTATTAAAAAGTTTGGCTATGTAAGCCACATCCGAGCACACTAACACCAACAACAGCAGACAATTAATTAATGATAACAGAGTCAAAGCAGTCACCATAGCTAAAAATAGTCAGGACTCATTATTGTCATGAAAGTGGTATTATTTTTAAAACTTATGTTCATTTTTTATACATAGACATCTATTATAAATCAAATGAGGAATAGCACAAATTAATCATGATTTTTTATTGTAAACATTGTATTATACATAATGACAGACTATATCTAATACCCTACATAGTAACTTTTTTCATATAAAGTTTTAAAAGTGAGGGTGGTTGTAGAAAAACAATAACACAGTGAATTATTGATATACACAATCAGTATGAATATGAGTTTGTATATCAGTTACATCTTGGCATCTAAACTGTTCAATCAATCATCATGCAATTTGGCATATGAATTGCCTGAATGCATAAATATAACTGCAACTTGATTGTGTAAAATGTCACATGCCTTGGGGTGAGTGAGACTGGTTTGAGTACTGGCTCAAATGTCTAATAGATAATCAGGTACTCAAATATTCAAAGTACATAATATAAATATGCAATATTCAAATACAGGTTTTAAGTACTTGCAGTACTTGAATACTAGTTGCATTTTTATTGTAAATTTTTGTATCTTAATTTTATTATTCTATTACTTTGTTCCATGATTACAAACAGAAAAATTATTAAATTACTGAAACTAATTTTTTATGAAAATAATAATAATAAAGAATCTTCATTAAAAATAAGCTTCTGAAATCAATTAAAAAGTACTAAAATCTATGTAGCACTCGAACACTTATACTTAAGTAATTGTTCAAAACCTCAAACTCCAGTCAGGATTTGACTCAATTTAATGAGTAGTAAAATACTCAAATACCAATGGATTTGTTGAATTTATTTGCCATGAACTTTAAATTCAGTCAGTGTGTACTGATTGTTTGGTTGTGCAAATATAGTATACTAATGCATCATAAAGAAATATGCATTACAATATGCCATATATGATGATGATGATGAATATGCCATATAAAAGTCTAAGGAAAGAATAAATAGTTACAACAGTGCAAAAATATACAAAATTTTAAATATAGTAAATGCAAGCTTTTCTTTCCTATATATAAAAAAGGTCTCATTGTAAAATTTTAATCATAAAAACAATACAGGTACAATAATTAATTTAAAATAATTGCATTATTTATACATATTTTAAATATACTATTAGGAGTTTTTTTATAATGGATGATAATGAAACAGTAACCCCACCTGCGTTAATGGTATATGTTGGCAGGGCACCATTTGAGAGAAAATACACTATTGAGACTTAATGTGATGAAAACTTTTTTTTAGTTAAATAGTACCCACAAACCTGCTTCTTTATTGCCGCAAATTCCGACATGGTGCAATCTACTTGTAATGTCAGGACTGAAGTGAGCTGTGTCATCGTCTGGCAAGCCATGCAGTCTCTTTGGGTACCCTCATACTGTCAATATTAACATCTAGATCTACCCTACACACCACACTTACAGTAGTCACATTGCGTTTAAACACATTATCATATTTTTAGTGTACCAATCACTGGAAGACAAAGATGCTCACTTCATTTCTGTCGTAAATAAATGTGGATTGTACCACGTCGAAACGTCGGCAATAAGGAAGCAGGTTTGTAGGTACTATTTACTTGCAATAAAGTTTTCATCATGTTAAGTCCCAATAGCGTATTTAAAATATTTAATACACAGATACATGCCTTTGATAATTCTGTCGGCCTATGACTATGGATACGATTCACAAACAAGCAAACATGCATCGTTTTAACACTCATTTTGATATAAAAAATCAACGGCAGAACCGTGATTAGAACCACACAGAACAGTGTATACCTAATAAAAGATTAAAACTTACTAAACCTACAGGAAGCAGTAATGGAACTGTTATTAAACTTGATACGAATAAATTAATCCATTTAGGAAACTTACGGAGTCTTGTCCGTGTTTAGAATTCAATGAACTCGATTTAGAGTCTGAATCCAGTGAGTCGGAACTGGCATTTTTGGAAAGTGAGTAGTCCGAATTTAATATCTCAGAACTGTTATGTTTATCCATAGTAAATAGCGCAAAATGCTAAAAATAAAATAAAATATTTATTAATACAATAATCTTGTATTGGAATGGAATACAATCGTGATAAAAATATGATAGAGAACATGACAGATTGATGACATTGACATTTAATTTTTTTTTTTTTTTTTTTCTTCTTATGTGGCGTTCACCCCGATATTAGGGTATTTTGCCAAGAACAAAACGGGGAAACGATAATAGTAATAAAAATACCTAACACAAACGAATTTAGAAAGGATAAGGATTAGGTCTAGGATATTTATAGGATATGAAGGATATACTTGTACATATGAGAATATACTTATAAATATATAGGAAAAGCAATTGATGCAACTATAAATGTATTCATGTAATATAACTAAATCTTAATATTGTTATCATATATATATGAAGATAGTATTTTATAGATAATAGGATCATTGGAAGAAAGTAGAGTAAGAATAGAAGTTGGGAATGGAACACGGATGGATCGGAGATGATTAAAAAGGGAGGTGTGGTCAAATTTAGAACATGAGAAGAATATATGATTCAAGTCCGCCACTTCAGCACCGCAATTACACGACGAACTTTGTACAATACCAAGCTTGTATAAATGAGAAGGTGTGCATACGTGACCTAGACGCATACGAGTTATAATAGTTGTTGCGGTCTTTCCAAGCTTTAATTTACAAAACCATGGTTTGAAAGGAATATCGGGTTGTATAAGGCGATAAAATCTTCCTTTTATTGTACTTGTTTTTTCCCAATATTCCTTCCAGGCATACCTTAAATATATTTTTGGGAGACAAGCTAGGTCACTACAGTAATTATGATACGGATACATATCACCACAAGTTACAGCCTCTCTTGCAATAAGGTCAGCTTTGTCATTGCCGCTAATACCACTGTGTCCTGGTAACCAGGCAAAAGAAACGGAATACCTTCTCAACATGCAAAGATAAAGACTTTGTCTTATGTCACAAATAATGGGATAAACTGGTTTTGATTTAAACGGATATTTGGCTAGAGCTTGCAAAGAGCTCATAGAGTCAGTGAAAACTATTGCCTTATGTAATTTCATTAAAAGTATATATTCTACAGCTTTTAAAATACCATAGCATTCCCCGGTAAAAACTGAAGATTCCGGTGGAAGTTTAATTTTTTGAACGATATTAAATTGTGAATGAAACACACCCACACCTACACAACCGCTATTGTCTGGTTTTGATGCATCAGTAAAGATGTAGTGCCATTCATTCCATTCAATGTCAGTTATAAACATAAATTTGGCATTCAATTCTGAATCATTTTTTGATAACCCAAAATCATATTTAATATTAGGAGATAAAACTAAAGATTGATATGAGCATTTATAAATGGGAAAACAGGACGATGTAAAAGTGGGAGATTCTATGGATTTATATTTTTCATAACTTTGTATTAAACATGGAGGTTTTTTATGTTTCCAATAAGATGAAGACGAAATAAAGATATATAGTTGAGATAACTTTTGAATAAGCGGATGATCAGATAATTGTAAACAACGAAAAAAGAAGCGATCAGATAAATATTGCCTTCTTAAAACCAAAGGTGGATCACCGACTTCGAGCTGTAAAGCATTGATTGGACTTGATTTCATTGCTCCAGAGATAATCCTCAAGGCCTTTGATTGAATTAAATCCAATTTCTTAAAAGCAAATGAACTTCCTGGAGCTAACAAAAAAGTTCCATAATCAATGACACTCCTTATAAGACCATTATAAGCAAGTTTTAGTGAAACGGGATGTGCTCCCCACCAAACTCCAGCAAGGCACCTAAGAATGTTGAGGTTACGCTCACATTTCGTGGAAATATAATTACAGTGGGACAGACCTGTTAATTTATTATCTAGCACGATACCTAAAAATTTAATTTCAGTCTTTATAGGAATGTATGAGTTATCATAAAGCACCTTAATTTGTTGCGGTGATCTCATTCTTGAAAACAAAACTATACTACTCTTGGTTACAGAAAGATTAAGACCATTTGCATCTAACCACGTTTTTAACATATCTAATGAATCAGATAATTTGGCAGAAGCAGATTCTATGGACTTCGCAATAAAATATAATAAGAGATCATCAGCATATTGTAAAATTTTTACGGATTTATCAAGGAATGATTCTAGATCGTATGTGTATATGTTGAATAAAATTGGACTGAGAACAGATCCTTGTGGAAGGCCTTTCCATACTGTTCTAGATAATTTGGTATCTTCATCTAGATCCATATGTATTGTTCTTTCTGATAAAATATTAATAATGAAATTAGAAAGCATTACCGGTACATTTAAAGCTTGTAATTTAGTTTTTAAAATAGAAATTATTACATTATCATAGGCAGAATTTATATCTAAAAAGGCTGAGAGGATTGACAAATTTTGTGAGAAAGCTATATGAATATCTGAAATAAGAACGCTCACATTATCTAAGGTGCTCTTACCTTTCCTAAAACCAAACTGGTTCGGGGATAGTAAGTTATTACTTTCTAAAAACCATTCTAGACGGTTCTTCACTAAATGTTCAGCTAGCTTTAGTAAGACAGAGGAAAGTGCAACAGGACGGTATGAAGATGGTTCAGAAGGTGGTTTATGAGGCTTTAGAAATGGTATAATAATCTGAGACTTCCATGAAGTAGGTATATTTCCCGAAATAATTATGGAATTAATTATATTTAAAAAGTAAATTAATGTCGCATCGCTAGCATTTTTAAAAAAGGAATACGGTATACCGTCTTCTCCCGGTGCAGAGTCTTTAATACAAGCTAGAACACCTTTAAGTTCTACAAGAGTAAAAGGAGACTCAAGTTCGGATAATTCGTCAGAGACGGATAGAGAAATATTGTAAAGGCATTCCGGCACATAACTAGGAGCAAGGCGATCTAAAAATTTATTCGCTAAAGTTAAATCGAGTGCAGAACGTGATGTATGATCACTGAAGGCAGATCTGAATCTTTTAATATTATTCCAAACGACTGATGAATTAACTTCTGGACAGATAGAAGAACAAAATCTTCTCCAACCTTCCAATTTCTTTTTTTCAGTAGTTTTCGAGTAGAACGTGAAACTGCGGTGTAAATTTCAAAATTTTCTGATGTCATGTAATTATTATAATTTTTTTCAGCCTCTTTACGATTTTTAATTGCTTCCGTACAATCTTTGTCCCACCAAGGTGGGGAGGGAATTTTCCCTGAAGCACTATTTTTAACAGGAAATAATAAATCAGCAACCTCCTTCATATTAATTATCAAGTCATTACAACATTGATGTTCATTTCCATGATAAACAATAGGTAACTCCGATATTTTATTATCTAAATATTGTTTGTAAATATTCCAGTCTACATTTGATAAATTATATTTAAGTCGAGGACCACTCTTTCGACTTGAGGGAATGGAAATTGGAAAAGAAAGAATGAGGGGAAAGTGATCGCTTCCGAAGGTAGAGGAATGAGGATACCACGACAGTGAAGAAGCTAAATCAGAAGAACATATTGAAATATCAGGAGCACTAAACCCTTCATTCGGTGCAGTTCTACGTGTCGGTACATCTGAGTTAATAATACATAATTTGTAAGTGTCAATTATCGTCAGGAGTTTTCCACCATAAAAATTAGAAGTAGAACTGCCCCACGATTGGTGCTGAGCATTAAAATCGCCCATTACGAGAAAAGGTTTAGGTAAAATTGAAAATAATTGTTCTAGTTGTGAATATATTTGGCATGTAGGATCAGGAATATATAAAGTAACAAAACAGATACCATTTATAATTATAGCAGCTGCATTAATGCCGCTATATACAGGAAGCGAAAAAGAAGAAAAAAGAAGGGAGTTTTTGACCAATATGGCAACACCGCCATATCCGTCAGCTCTATCATCACGGAGACTTGTAAAGCCTGAAATCCTAAAAGGATATCCTGGCTTTAACCAAGTCTCTTGTAGAGCTATTATAAAAGGATTATATTTATTAATCAAATAAAATAAGTCTGATTTCTTATTTGTTATGCTACGACAGTTCCACTGAATTATTTGGACTTTGTAATCCATTGTGAGAAGTTAATAATTGAGAAAATACATTGTACATGGCATCGTTGGACGGTGGTAAAGTTGTTTGTATCATTTTTGATTGCGATAACACTTTAATAAGCATGAGAATAATATCAATGATGGATTGATTATTGTCAATATTATTTGATGATAATGCACAACCATTAGAGGGAGCAGGAATATTATATTCCTTAACTATGGCTTCATGGGCAGAACGATCATATCCTTGTTGTATTTTTTGAGGAGAGCGTGGTTTAAGTGTAACTGTTTTTTTATATGATGATTGTATATGTGGTAATGATGATTTCTCTTTAAGGAAAGAAGATTGAAAATGAGATTTATTGGAAGGAGATGATGATGTTAATACATCTGAATATAGTTTAGAAGTTGGAGGATGAAATTTTGATGCTTCAGCATAAGAAACACAACTATGGGCCATTGTTTCTTTAATGGCTTTCTGACGTGCATATTCAGGACATTTTTTACTAATTGCTGAATGAGAACCATTACACAAGATACAAGAAACATTTTCCTCATCTACTTCACATTTATCACCTGTATGATTTTGCCTGCATTTATAACACCGAGGATTTGAACGACACTGCATCTTGACATGTCCGAACCTACAGCAGTTATAGCATTGGATAGTAGGGTAAATGTACAAATCTACAGTTAATGATGTGTAAAACATAAATACTCTTTTTGGCAATATTTGTCCATCAAAAGTAATAACAATGGTTTCAGTATTAATAAAACTTGGTTGTCCTTCATTAATTGTCTTTTTCTTTATTCTTCTGGTTTTTAGAATTTTCCCACAACCTATCGGTACTGATATATTTTGGATTACTTCCTCTTCTGTCCAATCTTTAGGAATACCCCTCACAATTCCCATACGGGTTACATGGAAAGAAGGTATAAATGCCTTAAAATTATGTGTCACTAAGTTACTATTATTTAAAAATGCATTTGCATTTTCAAAATTTGAGAAAGAAAGCGATAAACGGTTTCTTCCTATTCTTTTGAGGCTACCATTCACTATATTATTTATCTTATTAGTGTGTAAAAAGCGACCAAATGCAATAGGATGTAATGTAGTGTTATCATTAGGATGTGTTTCATTTTTTTGTACATGAACGACATAAGGTGCTATATCCTCGGCATTGTACAAAGTTCTGCTTAAAGTACTGGGTGGAGAAGCAGGTTTAACAGACTCGGTATTGTTTACAACTGGTATTGATACTTGAGTTTGATTCTCATCTTCAATACATTGACAATCACTATCTTTAATTTTAGATTCAAGACCCTTGGTGTGCCTCCTTCGTTTTTTATTGCAATGTTTGCAAATGCGACGTTCACCACGTACTCGCTTACGTTTAGAACTTGCAACGCTAGAACCATCTGTGTCCATACTAGATTCACCTAATATATCAAAACTATTATTGAATGGAATAGTTATATTTGCAGACACCTGGGGGGTTGTCCCCCCAGGGTCTATAGGTGGATCCATAATGTTAATATAGGTAATTTACTTACCAATATTTACAGCAACAAACACTATTACTACAAAATATACAATTAAATATACAATCTAATACACAATATATAAAAAAGACTAATCCTTATATAAATAAAAATAAAATTAATTTAAAGAAGATCAAAAAACACTCCCGCTTTTTTAAACGTTTCCCGCGCTTTTTTTTTTTTCGACATTTAATTTGACAGCTCAGAATCTACGTTAGACACAACAGCTCTAACCTTCTATAAATATCTATGGACCCAATGTTGCTAACTAATTATATTTAT
Organism: Galleria mellonella; assembly: GCF_026898425.1. Classification (NCBI taxonomy): domain Eukaryota; kingdom Metazoa; phylum Arthropoda; class Insecta; order Lepidoptera; family Pyralidae; genus Galleria; species Galleria mellonella. The sequence goes on along the minus strand of NW_026442090.1, from coordinate 9,744,798 downwards.
TTACCCTTCTGACTTGTGTCATAATCATAGATTTAGAAAAATATCATCGCTTATATTAGTTTTTTATTTATTTTTTGCATAACATTGGATACAAATGCTTCATTCGCAAATTTAAAGTTCTTTTCTTTTTTCTTTTATACAACTTAGAATGGCAAATAAGCTGACAGCCCACCTGATGAAAAGTTGTAACCGTCGCCTATAGACATGAGCAGTACATGAGTTCTTATAATAGTTGGAACTTGGGACTAAATTGACCTAAATGGTAATGTTGAGAAGTCAAATAGTGGAGACTTCTTTTTTTTTAATTTCAGCAAGGAGCTAGTTTTAATCAATATGCCACCAACAACTGGAAACAAGACGGGATATTAAAAAGAAATGGAAAGGATTTTGCTGGGTTAATTGATATTAATGACATTACATAATTAATTATGGTCTCATATTAGAACGATATAAGGCATAAAATGGATATAGTAGAACCAACTTTTGATAAAAAGAGTCTGTATGAATGAGGTATGATCATTACGATGGGGAATGAGCATTTCTACGTAGTTTGATTGGCGCCACAAGTACTATTTTAAATCTACGTAAGAACATTTTAACAGTGAATAATCCTAAATAGTTTTTTTTTTTTTTTTATACCACTAATGTGGCAAACAAGCATACAGTGGTTACCGTAGCCTATGAACACCTGCAATACCAGAGGTATTACGCGTGTGTTGCCGACCCTAAAGAAACCTCTTTTCACCTCTCAGTAAATTCACGCTATATCCTACCCTTCAAACCGAAACACAGCAATGCAAACACAACTGCTTTACGGTTGAAACACAAATGAGAACATATACCTATTTATTTAATAAGAATGTATAATGATGAAATTCTGAAGTCAAAATAAAACAAAACTTAAAAGTTTCCTCATTCCGTTGTTAATTAATAATAAGGCACTTTGAAATTCGTTATAATCTTTAATTACCGTAGTCATAACTGTGAAACTTGCTGTGTGGTTCCGGTAAAGAATAGGTCATCTCTTTCTTTCATCGTATCGGAAAAAGCAATTAAGGAACCTTAATGGTCGAAGGATGGGCAGAAACGTTCCTCTTACAAATAAAATATTACCAGAACCTAACTGCAGTAGACAACTTTCCTGCAAAGTATGGCAATTACTGGCAAAACTTCCTCAATAAGAGGAGGCCTATGTTCAGTAGTCGATAGTCGATATCGATTACGAGTGTCAAAGTGAGTTTTTTTTTTTATTTATTACTAACTGTTTTCTGTGGCTTTACCCACATGACTCAATATATTAAATATCCTATATGTTAATTTAAGATGTCACCTACCCATGTACTAAATTTCATGCAAATCTACTTAGCTATTAAGGCGTAATTAAATAAGAAACATACAAATATCTAAACATCTAAACATCATTATAAACTTTCTCATTTACAAGTATATCACCTAGCAGGATTTTGTTTCTTATGTTTTCGCGTTTTAACGGTTCAAGCAATAATTATACAATTTGGTTATTTTTTATTCTAGTTACAGGAAAGAAGTTACAGACATATGTATCCAGTAGTCAGTCTGATAGATAAAATATTTACTCTACATAATACGAACACGTTCCAAGTTACATTTAAACATACAAGTATGATATAATTAAACATATTAAAACAAGATTTAATCAATATGTTTATACACTTGTTCCAAATATTTAATCAACCATCCCAGGCAACGTAAAAATATTAATTTAGACGGAGATTGCACATACAAAATTACGTATTAAATCAATAATCCCAGGCAACCCAACAAGTATAAAGACGACATTTCACTATCATCATCACATCAACTTTCGTCAATTTATACAATATTATCGTGCTATGAAATTCAACAGTAGCATTCCCGTAAATACGTATTTAACTTATAAAAACAATGATAATTTGGAACCTAATAGAAAAATTAAATCAGAAGATTTTGAATGGGACTTCAATCATCCACTTTCACTAGTTTCTTTAAGTATACAAAAGTTGAAAGAAAATTGGCTGGGTAAGTTTTTGAATAAAATAATGAAAATATATGATTAAGAATATCAAGAATTATTATGTATATATGAATTATTATCTTACTGTATTTCTATGTATAATGTGTATATATGGATTTATTTAAGTATGTATCAGTAACTTTAAATGTACATTTATATATTCCCATTATCGTACGTAGTATATCTCTATATATATAATATATAAAATAACGAACAAAGTTTCGTGCCTCCAGTCATACTATTTATAAATACTCTTCTCCATCCAAAGGTTGCCTAGAAGACATCGCTCTTAGCGATAAGGCTGCCCATTGTTTTCTTAGTGTAATATTTTCTTGTATTTGTTAGTATTTATAATAAGTTTGCTATTGTAATCTTATGGAGGAGACAATAAAGAATATCTATTTATCTATCTACCTTAGTCCTCAGGAATGTCAACGCATGCAGTGTATCATAGGCTTAATAGTATACTCTTTTGTATCCATGGTACTGTTCATGTCTATAGCTATCACTTTCCATCAGGTGGGCCGTCAGTTTGTTTGTTATTCTATGTTGCATAAAACAAATATCCCGGTCACGCGGACGAAGTCACAAGCAAAAGCTAGTACACAATAGGATGGCGTATGAAATTATTAAGTAGGTATCTACCTCGATACGCGAAAGAAGTGATAAGTGTAGACCATTTTTAATAAGCTTAAACCAATATGGTTTTAGGTACACCACGATTGGAGCAATTAGTGGCTAAAGATCGAGAATTTTTTTTGGAAATTTTGAATACTAACGTGCCACTGCAGATTTTAGTTGATAATATAAAAAGTGATATATTTTGGAAAAGATGCTATAAATCAAAATGGTCTGATTCGCCTATAGTAACGGAAGAAAAGAAATGGATAAACGTATTCATGGAACGGCACTATGCAGATATATTAGAGAATATGAATCCTCGTCTATACGATCCTGAGAAGGTAGCGTTATTAATATCTAGGTAATATTTACATAAATTATACCTTGAGTATTTTTAGTTAATGATATTTTTATTTACAATTACTCACCAGGTAACTACGTTAGTGAAATTATGTGGTCCTTATATACAGTCATTAGCAATTCGCAGCTTAGTACCTTCCGATATTCCAGTCCAAAGGATCACATCTCCGGAAATGGCAGATTTGATCACAAGCCAAAGAATTAAAAGTGAAAAGCCGTTACTGAAAAAGGGTGAAACTTTATCTAGAGGTATTATCATCATTGATATTTAATTACTAGTTAGATAGATGGATAATATAGGTATAATTAAATATATTAATGCACCACTTTTCATTTCAATCCAAATACGTAATAAATATATCTAACAAATACTAATAATTTAAGAGGGATTCGGTAACAAACATTCAAACATTTCTATTCTGGTAGAAGTACGGGATATAATCGGAAATAATTTTTTCGTGTTTTATAAAAAAAATTTCATGCGTTTTTCAGATTAACTGACATTTTATAAACACACATATACACAATGGTATCGAAATCAGTCAGTTATTATTTATTAAACATAAACACTTTATAAATACAAATGCCTTTCGAAAAGATTTGTCGCTGATTTATTATTTTACATTCAAGTGATATACATATCGTATAAATTCATAATTATTAAAAAAAAATTATAAAATAAATTATTTGGTAGAAGTAATTAATAAACAAAAAACAATTTTAGGTAATGTGTTATTAATAATTACTTATAATTATATAGGTTTTTTAAATAAATTGTTTTAGATCATATATCCCTACATGCGGCTATAGGAAGTTTAACAAATTTAGTGGAATTACATATCTCCTATCAATTAAAATATACAGGAACAAATTACCGTAGAGATCAATTTCAGTTTACTAACAATGATGCTAAAAATCTAGCACGTGGATTAGAAAAATGTAATCAATTAAAAATCTTAAGGTAAGTAAAAGTTATTAAACGGACTAATTATAATATATAATAAAATAATCCTGCTATATGTAGATACTATTACTCACATGCTAAGAGTTTGTACAACTAATAGACATAATCAAATACATTTATACAATGTAAAATGGTACGTATTGTAATTGAATTATTGTAGGATGAAGCAGTATGTTAACGTTTAAAGTTGTATATTAGAAAACTAGTTATATAGTTTATTCAATTTTGAGCTATTTACCTACAAATACAGAATCTTAAAACTTAAAACCGTATAATAAATAATTACTCGTTTTTTCTACAGAATCACTAGAACAGACATGAACTGTCATAGAGTAAAATATATTCTCCGCGGTCTATCTGATAACCAAAATATAGAAACTATAGACTTTAGTCATTGTAAAATTGGAGACGATGGTTCATCTTCTTTGGGAAAATTTATTGCTAGACATAACAAATTAAGAAATTTAGTATTGGTGGATAACTGTTTTGGTACGTAATAATAATAATATAATGATCACATAATCTAATGAGTTTGCATCCAAATAATAAAAGGATATATTTTTTATTTTGCATATTATAGGACCAGCGGGTGCAGAACATATTTCACACGCTCTTAATCATCCTGCCTGTGGAATTCGCAACCTTGATCTTAGACTTAATAATAGACTAGGTTCTGACGGAATTGCCCATATAGCAGTATCAATAGCAAGAGGATGTAACTTAATCTCGTAATTAACTTTTTAGTTTATTAAAATATATTATGTTTCGAGTTATACACATATTATTTAATATATTTTCATGGTACAGAGTAGACTTTCAGTATTTACATTTAACTAGTGTTATGTAGTTCAACGAAGTTAGCCCCAAAGCTGGACGAATATTATAAACAATCAATTTGACTGAATATTTGAAGTGATATAATAAATTATTATGTACCTAATTATCCTGCGGAGTATAGTATGTAGTTTTTAAACCTTATTTATTATTAATATACCTTTGATATTAATATACCTATTATAAGGACAAAGTTAAATTTGCAATAAAGAAACGATGTTTTATATAATAAATTTTGTGCTCCACACTTTAATTAATTGGCATGACTCATTATGCTACATTAGAAATATGGCTTCCCTTATACTGTTTAAAAAAATAACCATGAGCCGTCTACTCGTATTTATCCTTTTGAAGATGTCGCTTCATTTCTAGGGTGGGTGTATTTATATAGTACTCAACAACTATATATAAAATCTACAAAATGGATACTAATTTTCAATTACTATAATATACAGTAATAAATACTAATTGCTGAATACTATCCATCTTTAGTGATATTTCGACATATGTTTTCCATTATTACTTAATTGTAGTATTGATAAGATTATGAAAGATCTACTAACCGTACGAGTCTCGCTTTGGATTTATTTTAGGGATTCATACAGTTATTTAAATATATCGTTTACTGCTTAATGATAAATTTATAAATCCATCTACACATGAGACATACTTACCACTTGAAAAATTTGCAGGTTGAATATTTCTGGTTGTGGTATAAAACCAGGTCCACTAGTAAAAGCACCCGCAGGAGTTTGGTCGGCTACAAGTGCTGAAAATCCACCAAGCTGTGGAGACTTATTGGCAAGAGCTATTGGATTAGTGAAAACACCATTAAGGTCATTGGATATCAGCGTAAATGACATTGGTTCTGTGTGTATTATAGGCAATTATAATTTTACATTTTAATAATAAACATATAACTTTATTAAACATATACTTTACTTAAATTCTTGTTAAATCAATAGCGATGATATATACACATAATTTTCTTATTAATATGATTTAAGTAGCAGGAAATAACTAGTTTTTAGAACAAAAAGTTTTACTTATACTTAATTTGGAATCACTAATTTCACTAATATTTGCTAAATTAAAGCAAATATTAGTTTTTGCTTGCGACTTTTGAAGGTATCTTATGATTTTAGAAATAGAAAAATATGCGATATAGGACATTTCTAGATAATGTATCAAGATAAAATATACACCAGTTTTTATATTCGACTTACGAACACTACTGTGAAAACCATATTCAATTTTATACATTAATTTTTGTGTATGATCGGATAAACAGGGAGTCAATAATTTTTAAAATGAATATTGTAGTTTTTATTACTGTTATGAAAACCCGTATTAATTTTACTTAATTTCTTCTATGTACAGATATAGTTAATACAATTTTAACACTTTGGAGCAAAATAAAAATATTGACTAAGTCGGTATTTTTACTTTGTTACAGAAAGATTTTTTATCTTTGTTCGTTGTTTTATAATGAGTAACACCATAACGTTACTATTTGCAGGTACTAAAGGTTTTAAGTTTTTTCAGTAGATATCAATTATTTTTTATTATTTTGCAGCCTAGTGATAGTACTCTATCGAATGCGATTTGTTTAAGTTACATAGTAGATATAAACTTAAAAAGATCAGGTATGAGTCCCATCGCAATGGCAATTGCGGAAGCAGCCGCTGCAGCTCAAAGGCTTAGGCGAGAAGCGGAAAAGGGAATTAGATTTCGTAGAAGTGCTGGTAGAGTACTGCAAGCTCGAAGAGTTGCCAAATGTATGAACATTGGTCAGTATTTTGTACATAATTATATATATATATATATATATATATATATATATATATATATATATATATATATATATATATATATATATATATATATATATTATTTGTATTATAATTTCTATATAATTGTATTTACTATATAGAATAACATAGGATTTTATATACTTATTTTGTTGGTACAGATGCTGATCCAATTTTATTAGCTCAACAATTATCAGCTCGACCTTCCATAGTTTCCGTTGCATCAGAAGAAGGTGTTTACAGTATACAAACACAACCTTTACCTTCAGATTTTGGCTTCGTACCCGCTCTAAAAGTAAGTAACTATAAGAGTTTTGTTAAATAAAACAAAATCAACTTGTGTCAGACTACTGCTAGATAGGGACTAGATGCTACTTAGTCTTAATTAATTAATAATTAATATAAATATATTCATCTAACGCGAACATTAAAAATGTATTTTTATAAACATTTTATGTAATATTAAAATTTATGATTTTACAGAGTCCTTTGCAATCATCTCGTGCTTCATCTATTACTGGGCCACCAACATCAAGAAGATCTAGCCATCATATAATTTTAGAACCTGTGAAGGTAATTTAACAATAATTATGTTAATACCAATAATTTATGACGTTAATATCTAAAATAATACTAGGTCTCAAATTATTTAATTGATTCTTATTAATAATGACGTTCATCAGTGGACAATTAAAGGCTGATATGATGATGATAATGATGAATAATAACGTTAAAGCACTTATGAATAACTCAATAGTTATTCACAATAGGAAGTACCTTATCAGATATTCCTTTTTACAAAAAAAAAACTGAAAATACTAAAATCCTACCTGGAAATTGTTGCTTTAGTTTATCGTTTGTAAGAATTTTTCATAATTTAATGCGGGAAATAATATAATTAACATTATTTCACGTAATTGATATTTTAGTTTTCAGTTAATATTTATTTATATACTAGCGAGCTGCCTCGACTTCGCATAGGTACACGTTACATCATATCACCTTAAAAACCTCTAAAATTATCAGTGTTTCTCTATTATATTATGCATGTATTATACATATAAACCTTTCTCTTGAATCACTCTATCTATTAAAATAAACACATCAAAATCTGTTACGTAATTTTAAAAATCTAAACATACATAGGGACAGACAGACGGGAAGCGACTTCGTTTTATACTATGTAATGATGATGATAGTGGTAGTGATGATGATGTACGTAGATATGTATACATATCATAAAATTATACTGCTTAGAATAGTTGTTCTATTACCTATATAGAAACTATCTTATCTCTGTATTGCATATACAATAGGGTGAGGGACTACTATATATCAATGACATCTACTAAAAATATCGATATTGCAATAAAATTGTTGGTAAATATACTTATTTACTAACAATTTTATTACTTCGATCTCTATGCGTATCTCTTGGTATAAACATTTTACAAGACTTTTCTGTAACTGGGTATAATCCTTTTTTTTTTATTATAGGAAATACGTCGCACAGCTCTGGTCCGACGAGGTTCTGATGGCTCTTTGCTTAAATCTCGCCGTGCAACATTTGAAAGGCATATTAAAATCTTTGTTTCTACCGAAAATGAAGACTTGGAAGATGATTAATAATTGTGTTCTGATATAATATGTTCGTTTCTCTACGAACCTATATTGCTGAAAACAAGTTTACTTACTTCATTCTTTTTAAGAGTTCTAAAGTAACATAACTATTTATTTATTTATTCATTCATTTATTGAATGGGAATGGAAAGAGAGAGAAACGAGAAAAAAATAAGAGAGAAAGATAGAACTTAGAAACGACCAAAGAAAAATAAAAACGCCATAATGTATTTTTCTTGTAACCGGAATAAAATTACATGATTTTATTTTTACAATCACAGGTTTTATTCAACTGTTTATGTCATAACATTGAAGTACTTATTTATTTAAAATAGTAATGGATAAGATTAATAATATGTTTTTATAGTGAAATCTAAATTATATTATTTATTTATTTTTACTTCATTATTCAATAATATCGGAAAAAAGGAAAATAAATCTTTAAAATGCATACAAATAATATTAATATTCATATTAATTATGCATTGTGTATTTTTTTTATTATTACCTAACATAATACTAAGTACAATAAAGTGGTAACATTTTCCATAGACAAATATAGTATTTTGTTTTGCTCATCATTAATCAGTAGCGTGTACTCTGTGTACAACAGAAAGCTTAACTGTCAGTGAGTGACATGACATCGAAGAAGTTTGACTGTTGGCTAGCTAGTGAGAGCCAATTTTTTGAATCGAATGTCACGTCAGTTTAGTTAGTCAGCCATGTTTATTTCCTTGGAATGTGTTTGGAAATGGTGGTAGTGATAAAAAAATTATAATTGTGTAGATATTTCCATAATTTTCTTGTTTAAAACGGTGTAAGTGAAGTTTAAATGTGTTATTCGTGTAAGTGAAGTGAAACAGTTGCGAAAATGAATTGGGGCACAGAGCTTTGGGTAAGGGTTTACAATCCATTTGTTTAGAATTTGTTACTAAATTACCTACCTTATAAATAAATATTTTTATACTAGCCGTTAACTGTCCTTTGCTAAACATAGGGGCTTTTGCCAGTAGTTGCCACGCTTGGCAATCTGGTTGTATCCGCAGTTAGGCTTAGGTGATGTTTTAAGAAGGATGCTGCTGTTCATTCCTCAACCATCCAGGTCCCTTAGTCGCCTTTTATGACACCCACAGGAAAAGGAGGGTTAGTCCATTCTATGTTGGGAGCACATGGCTATATAATTATAAATTAATATTCCAAAAGAATAATAATAACAGTTTAATGTTTATTTTAATATTTTTTGTTTGAGAAATGCTCTACAAAAAAATGTGTGCAAAGGTACCCTCTCTTCCACTCTTGTTTCTGTTTTCAAGCACCTGTGATTGCATGGCTATTTTTCAGTTGAAGTTGGAATATGGCAGTGATAGTATAATACTTTAGTTCTCAGGTGTTCTGTAACTATTACACTGTATTTTGTGTGCCCATGGTGTTGTTTTTGTTTATATAATGTATTGTTACTGTTGTCCATTAATTCCAATATCTACTTAAACAGTAGGTATTTTCAAGTAATTTATTTGTCATTTGGAAAACAATTTTTTTGTTTATTTTATGCTATCTTTGAATATGAGAAATAGGTGAAAAGTCCTGTGCGTTTATATAAGGTTGATATATATATTTTTTATTAAAATCCATTCAAAGTTTGAATTTAGTTTTTGGAAAAAACACACAAAAAGGAGACTTTCCTTTTTGTGTGTTTTTCTTTGTATAAGCAAAATGGTTTTTGTGAATAGTATTTAATAAGGTATAAGTAAGTACCTTCTTTAATGATTTGACACAAAACTCTGAGTCATTATTCAAATTCCATTATTATTAAAATACAATTTAATAATATTCATCATTAAAATATGTAAGTAGTTAGTTAATAGGCTAATGAATCATTATCAAATTCTTTAGTTTAAGTATATAGAATAAATATTATTTTATTTGTCTTTAATTGTGTACAATAATTGCTTACAACTAGATAAATGCATATTTAAAGCTAGAAAAATCATAAGACTTAACTCTGTAGAAACTCCTTTTGAAATTTAATGTTCATATTGATGCACTGTTCATGACTATATCTGATGATTACAAAAAATATATACATATTTGTCATGCCTGTCTCCTACCTGGAACTAACCTCCCCATTACTATCAATCCCTTCCCCCCGCCACTCTCCCATTAGGTTAGGCAGGAACATTAAACTGCCAAGTGCTTCAATTCAAACAGACATCTTTCGCTTCCTTCATGTTCATCAATCTTGCTCTCTTACATTCTTGTTGGTTACAGGTACTTTAAATTTGGTCCTTTTTTGGTAAATCACCTATATGGTTGACACACATTCTTTTAAAGTAGCCCATACCAACTCTCCATTCAATCATACTCGGTAAATCTCTTTTGGAATTTTTGTTACATCCATCCTCCCCAAATGACCAAACTAATGCAGCATTCCTGTACACAAATATCTATTCATTCTGTGTTTTAGTTTGAAGGGTGGGAAGGAATACCTAGTCCTAAGCCAGTTCAGATAAGTTTATCTCAATTTATCGCTTAAATCAATCTGAATCCAGATATTAATATTGTTAACATTAATATTATTATTTATATTAATGTTAAAGTCAATTTAATAATTGGTTATTCATTAAACTATTTCAATAATACTTTTAGCAATGACCTGTGCTATATTCAGTACATATAATATAATTTGCTATAATAATCATTATTTACAAAAATGTATTTGTTTGAATATAAAACATATGTTTCTTAGATATTACTATGGGAATATGATGTAATAATGAAAAAGTGAATATTATGGGTCAACAAAACAATTAAAATTTAGAATCTGAAACAAGTGCTTTATTTTCCATTGCATCTATATCTTCACAAACATCAACTCTGCATCCTCTCTTGGCAAACAATGGGCTACTTCAAACAATTCAATGGTAGCTATCGCTAATACTTACATATTGTGTGCTAATCAATGAAACAACAATAAGATCAACAACACAAGTATGCCTGTCACATATATACATATACATGAATTAAATAAGATTGTGGAACATTAACATTTTTTATTAATTTAAATTTATACAAAATTATAGACAACTATACCTTAGAGTATGTTGTTTCTACTGGATCTGTGCTTCATATGGAGGGTTGCCATATTGAAGTTTATTATTTCTGAGACTAATAACAGTTTTAACAGTAATATAGCTTTTTATGTTGTGTAAAATTTGTTAGTGATATAATATAAAGATAATTAACCTAAATTATTTCTGTTATCTTTAAGGGCAAATGTCTGGGACAATATTGTAATATATTTTTTTTAAATATATATTGATAGATTTTTTCTGTAATTCTGGGATTTCCTACATTTTTGTTACTCTGTAACTCTAAGTTCATTATTGTTGTAATACTACTCCACACTAGCTAATCACTTGCAGTTGACTATAAGATGTTTTTAATTTACCTTTTGTTTTTAGTTTCTAATTTACGATGCAAACAAATATTAATTTGATGATAATAACATTGAGCTCTAAATAAGTAGTTATTTGAATCTCTAGCAATATTTTTTGTCTTTTTTAAGGTATTATCTGACTTGTCCATTGATATATAAACATTAATTTTAGAGCTATAATCAATTCTAGATGTAGGTTTCCTCCTCCAGAAGCAGGAAAAGACACTGTAAGAATTAGTTTCTCTTCTAGAATTATAAATGTCCTTACAATAATCATATATATACATTTTTTACTAATAATGTGTTACATACGACGTTATTTATTGAAATGATAATATATTTTGTTTTTTAATGCATTTTTATTATTGAAATAATGTTTATTTATTAGCACAAAGATTTATTTAATGAAAGCTACTCATGTATTGTAACAATGTGACGTGATAGAAATAGAGCGTCAAAAGGACTGCATCCAGGCTGCATAAAGGGGACAGATCGTTCCATCGCACAATGCCGTTAGTTACATAATCTGTATTGTTGACCATTTGCTTATGTAGCAAAATTATTGTATTTGACTACTATGAGGCAACGGTCATTGCTCTCTATATACACGCACATACGTAAACGTTTCGTATTACTATTGCAGTGTTCATTTTGATCTAGAAGTGCGCGAGAGTGGTCAGCGTTGGCAAGCTGCAAGGCCGGTGGCGACCCGCATTCCATACTCGACTTGTTACTTGTGAAATGAGACCATTTGGTGCCCACCTCAAACCTATCTGCACGTATGAATTACGTACATAAGAAATCTCTGTCATAAACGATTCGATCATCGTAGTAATCTTATAATCTATTACAGTGTTTTAAAGTTATACGCTAAAGTTTAATACAATAACAAAATTACAGCTGAGAACAGGTGTTACGCCATCCAATTATCGTGTTTTGTCCCTGAACTAGTTTGCTAAGCGTTTTGTAATTCGACCTGGATAGTGATTTCAGTCGGATGATAGAGTACGTCAAGCAAGCATCAAATGGATAGATACTGTGTTACATCTGGCTACGTCATATTCAAAGCTTAACACCTTATCTGTGCTTTCATTTCCCGCACTCCTGATGTGTGGCGTTATACTTGTTATAAAGTCTATGGTTCCAGTTTTCTTTTCCTTTAATTAACCCGACATGATACTTCAAAACAAATTACTTGTTATATTTCTTAAGTAGCGAAGCAAACGTAAAAGAGTTTGGAAAAAGTCTTTTAATTGACACTGAAGTGACTTAATGAAAATATTGTTTCTGCCATTTTAGTTCAAGGCACTAAATGCTAGCTACTGATTAAACCATCGAGTACATCACAAGATAAAAAACTTTTTAGCAATACCTAGTTCAATTACTTCTTTTACAGCAATATTATTATTCTTAACTTTATATAATAATTACATGGTCATTAACAATTATAAGGTTTGCACTTTTACATTTTTGAGAGATTTATATTTACGACAATAGAACATAAAATCCTTCTCTTTGAATTTAATTTGTTAGAAGGTATGAGAAAGTTATAATTGCTAATAGTATACTGTTTCGTTGATTTGCATAATTATTATCAGATAATTGCAAATTCGTCTGTTTGGAGCGTATTATTGAACGAAAAATTCTATGTTAAAACCCGTTTTTGCTAAGAATCATAACATCAGGATCTCCTGTCCAGTTTTGTTGTCCAATAATTGTTATCATTTTTAATATCTATACGACCATAGTTTTTCTTAAATTTAGAAGTTCACGTTATTTCAGAGAATTTGTCTTCAACATTAGATTAGTTCAATCTTAAATATATGAATTCTCTAAAATAGGCGCAATAAGATTAATAAAATATTTTACTTCTTGTCGTATATTAATAATTACAAGTACGGCATTCGAGTATTCTGATATTTCCCTATAGTTGACTGGGAGAGAATGCTTTTAGCATTAAGTCCGCCATGTACACATATTTGTACTAATGAATAAATAAATGAATACTATACCTATAAACATCTTTCTATTCTTTTTATTCCATTCTTGCTTTATCCACGGTCATAATTCATTTTAAGCATATAATAGTTCAGTTTCAGGAGATTTCTTTCGTAGGTAGCATACGGACTATTTGGTTATTATAGTTTAGTCTGGGACTCCCACGGTATTCGCATCCTTACACTTTTACATTGTTTTTCGTTTTGTCTACCATAGTACTATGGTACCTAAATTTAAATTGATATCTCTATGGCTGTCATATACGAACGTATGGCTGTCATACGTGGGTAACAAATACAGTGACATTAAATAAAAAGTATATATAACCTAGAATTTCTTTTATACTTTTCATTAATGTAATAGCATTAGCATTAATCATAATATGCCCTTTCATCGCTTTCGAAATACAGAAGAACAGTTACATTGATTACTTTACAAGTTTTGACTATAGTGCTTAACCAGCTTTTACTGGCAATGATTAGGCGGATCTGCCTACTTTTCGAAAAGATACGGTAAAATATAATGCGGTTATAAATTCACGATTTTGTAATCATGGAAGACCTGTTTTAAAGCGATTTCCAAAAGGAGGCGGTTCTGAATTCATTAGATTTTATGTAGTGATGATATCGCCAACACGGACCAGTTTTCACAGTTTCTTTTTCAAATATATAGGGTTTACCCCCATGTTTGTCCAAAATTAATTTTGTGAACAATGAGGCAGCTATTTTTCTTTGCAGAGCTAAAAGTTCTTTGTTGCGAAGCAAAATTTACTTGAAGATGTTATGTACTTCGCTGTTTAAAGATGTGTGTGTGCGGCCATGTTTAAATCGTGAACACAGACTCGGGATTTTTTTTGCAGCGCAAAATGTATTTGTTGTATAAAACTATTAAGTACAGCTTTATCCGCAACTTTACTGATAAGGATTGTTGTTATTATTTTATTTTGTATAATAGTCTAATCATAGTAATATAATATCTAATCATAATATCGATAATTATAAAAATAAAGAATGCCTAGTAATATTTTTTACTGTATAACAAAAAACGCTAGCAAACGCACCGACCTTGAATTTAATAAACTATAAGTTTCAACTTCGATTTTGATTGCCTGCGGGTCACACACGCAGGTGTAGCTCAAAAGTCAAATTATATACGTCGAAAATGTCGGTGGGTGGCGAAGAAAGTTCTATTTTATTTCTTCATGTAACATGACTGAATTCATAGTGTTCTCTATGTCCACCACTGAATGGTTGAAAGTTGAAATATTATTTTGTTAAACTTACGTCGATATTGCAAATAACCTAAGTTAACCTAAGATATTTTGTCATTAAGACTGATCGCCCTTAATTTTTCTAATTTTATACGTTATTAATTTGATTTGTACCTAAATTATTTGATTTATTAAACAATTTCATAAGTGCTATTGCCAAATTGTAATATAATGCCTTAAAATGCTTTAGAAAACAGCATGAAATAGTGTATGCTATCAGGATTCTTTGACATTCACATCTTGGTATTAATTTGTCTGTACGACAGTAGTTTTGAGAAAGAAAATATCATGGAATGTCTACTAAACTAAATCTAATATATTGTGACGATGGTATGTTAGTTGAATTGACTCAATGGTGCTCGATAAACCCACGTGTTTTACTATATATTATCTTAAATAGTGTTTGTGGGCCGACCGTTCGAGAAAAAAATATCAAGAGCGTATCGAACACGCATTAATAGGATTCCGTCGATTTTTTAGTAGTTTTTTTAAGTAAAATCGCTTTTATTACATAATTTTCGTCACATTCCTTTCTGTAACTAAATGTAAAGTGACAAAAATATTTTTCATTACTATTTTTGTTAATATTTTTCAGTTAAAATATATAATTTTTATACAATACAAAATTTACGCTGTAATAGACAAATAGATATTAGCAAATTACAGGAATTTTGTAAAACAAAACTTTGGTCACAGAACCCAAAAAGACACCCAATCTATTATGGTTGTCTCTGGGCGATGATATCATACATAGATTTTATTATTGTTATCACGAAATATCAACAGTGACATGAAATAACAAATATGAAGAATTTATACTAATACATTATGTATTAAATAATGTGAAATATTCATAATCATAATACATTTGACGTTCATATTACAAAACTTATAAAAAAAGATAAATTTTTGTTCCTGATTATGCACAGTAATAAGTATAAAATCAATTTATCACCTTTTTGCTTTTGAGTACAAAACTGACTTTTATGAATCTAACACGCGCTAGATTTTTACTCTTTAGCCCGTGTATGTATACACTGAATACATTGAAAACGCCATAAACATTAAGTAATGTTATTACGTTTTAAACGGAAAAAGTTTACATTCAATTTTAAGTGTTTTCTTAATTAAATAAAAATTTTATGATATTATTTAATTTAGTGTGATCATTTAATGACGTATAAATTGACTTTGTTTCATGGCTATTCGAAGTTGTATAGGTAAATTACATTAACGATAGACGTGATTTACAATTAGGTCTAAATAAAAATCTCATTCGTTGAGGAGGGTGCGGCCGTTGAGTGTTCCCGCTTAATTGAACAGAGCTAGAATTACCACTAGGTTAGGTGTGACCTCTAGCTAGACGATCCTACAAAGATTACTGATATTAAACTTTCATGATTTTCTATTACTTCTGTATAGGCAAACCGTCGTCGATCCAGTCATATTGCCATTATTTGCGATGCAGTCGCGTGCCTCTTTTGGATACTGGCAGCAGGTCCATTCGCGGACTCAGTCACCGAACCGGTCCGACCAGAATACAGAGGGCCACGTTAAATAATGGCTATGAGTTTAAAAAGTTTTGGTCAAAATTCAGTCTTATTGATTTCGGAATAAGATTAATAATCGCATTAAACTTGAAGCTATGGAGTCATTGTGTCGGTTGTTTTAGCATCCTGCAGTTTATTTTTGAGTGTGCCCTAAACGTGCATTAATGCTTCGTTAGGTACCTCGAGTTTCGCCATACATCGTCCTACGCTGTTCATTCGGGCTTGTGTGCCAGCCAGCCACTTGCTGTAAATAGGCCAGATTCGTCGCTATTTAGTCTATTTAAGTATATTTACTGAACTGAATAATTTATGATAGAGAAAAGAAAAAAATATTGTAGTGAAATTTTAGTATGTCCACATAGCAGAGTCCCGCAAGCTTTGCTTGCTAAGAAATTATAAAAATATGCCCCCCATTTACGTGGTATTTTTTTTAAAAACTTCTTGTTACATAATAAAACCGTTATTATATAATGGAGCTACTAATAAATAAATAACTCTTAATCGATATGAGTATAATAGTACCAGTGACCCGTGGCTTCATTCCCATAAATAGGGATAAGAAATATTTTAAATAATTATAATACTTTAATCGAACATATAGATGTTTAAATTAAATCACAAATGTTCTAACATCTTAACATTCAAGGGAATTTTAAAATTATATAAGTGGGGCCTCTTTTAGATGATTAAATGGGTACGGAATGCGGAAATAATAGTATGGTATTAGGGAGAAATAAACTTTCGCGTGGGTATCGTAAGAGGCGACTAAGGGAACTTAATGGTCGAGGAATGGGCAGCAGCGTCTCTCTTAAAAACAAAACATCAAAGCCAAACTGCGGTTGCCAACCCGCCTGCCATGCGTAACAACTACTAGTAGAATCTTTCTAATGGTAAAATAAATAAGGAACGACCTCGTTCCTTATGGCAGTCTATTAGGGAAGACTACGTTCAGCAACTTTCGCGTGTATTACCTCTGCATTACTATAATTATCTGAATTACAACTACATTTTAAAAAATCGTTCACAGCATTGTAATATGTGAAATATTTGCGTTTCATGATATGAATTTTACATCAAAGTCAAATATGTGTCTACAGTGTTTCTATATAAATAATATTTAGCGTATTTTGATATTCTATTCAATCAGTAATAAATTATCAAGATATCTTTATGTACTGAAAATAATAATTTACGATATAATCACGCTGTGAAATATACATTTGACTAGGGAAACAAAGATCTTGTATTTCATAAGAACTAGTTCGTTCTTTTAGATAAAATACTATTATTATATGAAAGAATTAATGTGTAGTGTAATACAATTATTTAAACCATCACTAAAAGGTTAACACAATCAACGTAACTACGTATAGCTACAGCGATTTCGAAATGTTCCCACATAGAGGAATAGTTAGTGGTACCTAATTTGGTACGAATTGAAACTTGGGTAGGTATTCTTTTAGTGAGACGTTGAGAAAATAACGCGAACTTGGCATGAACTCTGATGGATGCGAAGCTCTCTAACAATTAGATGGGTATGGTGCAATTAGTCGATCCGGTGTGTACGCAGTGTTCACGCCGAGTGAAGGCTGTGCCGAAACTATCGTGAATATGAGGATTACATAATATCCGACAGTAATATAAATAGCAAATAGAGAACTAGAATTAATTGAAAAATTTAATTAGAGGTATTATTTGACTTTTTTACTACATATTTGGTGTAATGGCAAATTAATAATGGTCATCAGATATGGTCTATATAATGAAAACCGTAAAGAGTATCATAGATGATTCTTTTTTTTTTAAATATTATAAGTATATTAGGAAATTTAAATACCTATAACCAGCTTCCTTATTAACTGTTGAAAATACACTAATCTTAGATAATTTAAGACACTAATGCATGAAAAAATTTGTATTTCTATAATATCGTTCAATCGTTTGTTGCAAGCGTACATCATAATAATATATGAAACGTCGTTCAGATTATGTATCTTAAAAAAATAATAAGTTTTTTAAATTTTAACGACTTTCCCGTACAAAATACTTTGCGTCTAATCGAAGGTCAATGTCTGTTATGCAATCAAACCAGTCACTAGAATTTATTCAAAACTAGCTAAAAGCGAAACTAAATAGGTAGTATTTACTTTGTTGTCTCCTTGAAACAAGATTTCGATTTGTTTGGCACTCTCGATTAAATAAGCGTTCGATAAAATGTAAATTTTATATTCGAAAGTGGCAACGGTGATTTAATATTGATTTACCTTCTTACGATTTAATATAGAAATCATTCGTAATATTATAAAATTAACACGTTAGCCACTATAGATATTATTTAATAACATTACTTTTTTTTTTTTAATTTGATCCAGAAAAGTTACCTACACCGATTTCAATTGTGACAAATTTATTATTAAAGACCAGTTACCTATCTCATTATTTTTATTTTAAAAAGATGAGACGTTTCATAGTTACACCAAATTTTAAATATTTGCTTTTAGAATGTAGTCGCGTGTTAGTCGATTTTACTTTGTAAAAATTTTTTCTATTATCAAAATTAATTTATGAGATTAATCTCATATTAATTTGTCTCATGATATATGATGATATAATAGGATTACTAAAAATATGTCAAATTAGTTTAGAGTAGATATGATGTAAATACAAATTACTAGAGAATTTGAAATCAGTTTTAGAATTCGCATAAAAGTATGTCAGCAGATAGTTAAATATAATAGCACGTATCAAAGTCAGTGGTTGGGTTACCCCCTTAGTAAATTTATAATATACACATGAAAAGCTCCGGAAACCGTAAGAAAAGTGGCTATAAAGACTGCGGTTATGGAGTGCGCGGCATGTCAGTAGGTGTACATAATTATAAGTATAACACGATACATGTGTGTATGTATGTGGATATGCGCAGCCGGATTTCTCTTAGCACGTGTCGGCCGTCAGATGCGGAAGCATGCCTTTCGTCAATTGGAATTTTTGTTAGCCACATCTCGCATCTGTTTACTTACGGTTGTTGCACCGAGCTCAAGTTCGAGGTTGTTCACTTGTCATTTCATCAAAACTACCTACCTGATATATTATATGATTATTTGATATTATCATTTGCTAACAATTTGATTTGATTAATATCTTTAATGGCGACATTGATTGACTCTTGCCAATTGTGCCTTACTTACACATGACTGCATTCTGTCGACAATTTTTAAGTCCAACTTTTCAAAGGGTAGATCTACATCTGTTTTTGGATTTCATAAATGATAATAACAGTTAATTTTACATATAAAATATTTGTTTTGGGCATAGGTACATATTAAATTGTTACATCTTTCAACATGTTTACTGTTGTCCTTACTTGTTCATATAATAACTATAAACATCCTTTAGAGAAAAAATGTGAATGGCTCCTCCATATAAAATGCATTGCATATAAAATGAACCACACCATAGTAATCACAAAATACACTGTGATGGTCACACCTTATACGTTGTTATTCCTCAAGATTAAGTTGTTATGCCCCCGCTGTTTTTATGTATTATTAATATTATGTATATCATGAGAAATGCATGAGAAATTCAGGAATGGTTTGAACAACCTTGAATATATTATTTTTAAACTCATTACTGTGGATTTGTACCAATGGGCATCCTTTTTCCGCCTGAGCCGTATGAAAAATGCAATCATCTAACATTAATTACGCAGTGAAGCAACTTTTCCGCTTTAGCAATTAGACTCTACGTGTATGCTAATATTGTTGTTTTGATTTCAGGTGAGTATCAGGCATACAATTACGTAATCAATCAGCTGCTCTACAAATATCGCTAAACAGGTAACGATTCATTGTATCCCGATTTCTGTTTATGCACCGTAGAATGGGTAACAATCTGACGGCTATCTCGTGGAAAGTGGTAACCGTCATCTATAGATAAGAAATACATTAGGACTTAACAGAATATCTAATATATATAATAGCATTGGGGTGTAACATCAAACTAAAATTTAGAATGTAATATGAGTTGACCCCAGTTGTTGTTCCAAGCAAATACAAAATATTTTTTTCTTTTCTAAAATAAATCTCAAAAAACTTTGCCTCATTCGGTTCAACCTTTCACAAGTGATGTACTTTTACTAATGAACAACATTTAATTTTCATATAATGATTAACCTGCGACATTGTCGTAAAAATAATGTCATTGTCTTAGATTACGCTAGTCCAACTACAGCTCGACTATGATTTAATCCAATATACGAGTACCAGTTCGGTTCCAGTTGGGTTCATAGTAGATTTTTTAGAATGGAATATGATTGACGCAATATTATTGTGATTTTATATATTATTAATATTAGTTTTATTATTTATACATAAATAGATTATTGTATTAGAATTACTTTGCTATCGAGAAAGAGGTATAAGAATCGACTATATCGAGTATCGATCATAGCTATAAACGAAGGGCCCGTCTTGCCGTTATTCATGTTTACGTTGCTATTAGCCTCTGGCACTACAGATTTCCTGTTGCTTCATTCTCATTGGCATGCTCAAGCTATTTATACATAAATTGGTACCACGTATTGATTAAACATGTCTTATTCGAGTTTCATACATCTTAAGCCTTTACAAGTTTTAAGTTACACTAAACAAAGGGCATGAAACAAGTTCTATAACCGAGAACCAGTTTTTTTTAAT
Source organism: Galleria mellonella (assembly GCF_026898425.1). NCBI lineage: Eukaryota > Metazoa > Arthropoda > Insecta > Lepidoptera > Pyralidae > Galleria > Galleria mellonella. Next base: position 9,723,605 of record NW_026442090.1, on the reverse strand, counting down.
TGATGATAATGGAATGGTAACCCCGCCTGCGATAACGGTATACGCTGGCAAAGCACCAGTGAGGGATGATAGATGACGATGAAAGCAGGTCAGTTAGCCCATCGTAATGAATCGCACTTCAATTAACCACGATGGTTTCCAGGGGGAACCACGTGGTGTTCGACCTGATAGGGTATATTACTAGCAATGGGGCAGTTGGACCTCATTACTGACAATCCCTTTCCCCCCACCGAGAACCAGTTAGTTTCACCAATAGAATAACGTGTGTATAGTTTTTTATGAATGAATATTTTTATAAATTATATTTTATAAAAGGATAGTAAAATGTATGTAATTTTATAATTTTCATGTACGTCCTTGATATTTTCGCGGAAAATTAAAGCCGTCTCATATAATTGAACATACGATATTATGCTTTGTTACGGTTACTTAACCCAATATATATGAGCTATTATAATTTTTCCTAATTGTTGTATGTTTACACTAAACTTTGTGGTAGAACGAAGATTAAATCAATTGGATTATATCTAATTTTAGATAAATAATTATCGGCTATTAGATATTTACCAATAACCGATAAGTGCTTATTCGAGGCGATACAAAACGTACAATCGTTCATTTATTGATTCTATGATCGTGAGAATCAATAAATATAACATGTATAAGAACCTTTATATGACATATTGTATACTATTGATAAATATGTCCGAGTACCTACTTACTATTTCATTGTATGTAATGATTACATTCGTCTGGGTCATGTGTATGGTATTAAAATTTAACTCTTTCTTCATAATGTTGTTTTGCAACGGTTAAAGATAGAACAAGTCGTGTATAGCTGACATATTGGGCAAGAGAGTGCACAGGGATATAATTGATTTCACTTGAGTTTAATTCCAGTTGTACACATTTTACATACGAGTATCTTGATACAAGTAAAAGAACAGACCAAAAACGTGATGAAAGTAACAAAAAGGTTCAATTACGTGGACGCTTATATTTATTCTTATAGTAATTGTAATATTTACTAAAAATTATAGAGGATAAGTTCAATTAAATATATAAAAAATAATTAATTAATCTGTTCAAATCAAAGTTTTAAAAATTATTTATTACCTTTGGACTGAAGAATAGTAATCGGGGAGCGTAAACAATTAAAAATTACAAGTACTAAACAGTTTAACCTTATCGTCACATAGGCAGAGGCAAATCTGATGAAATGCAATTAGGGGAGGAAGACTACAAAAATCGTCTGCTGTTCAAGTCAGGGCTATTACCTTCCATTAGGCGGGATGTCAACTTGTTTAACATTAAAAATGTCTTCCGCGTTGTATATTGTGGTGGTGATATTCTATTATATTGTTTCCAAAGCTATGATATTACCAAATAATTCGCGCGTGTTACAGCCCCAGCTCCGTCTAGTGGTTAGTGTTTTTGCACTATTTAATGAATGTTAACTTTGTTTGAACCGACCCGCAAACCACAACAGAATATTCCGCGCGAATACAAGGTCACACAAGAACATCTGACCGAGCTGATGTGGATGCCACATCGTATTCACAACACGGACATTGCTGTAAAGATATTATCGTTATAACGAATAGTGTTGAGTGCCTTGATCTTATCTAACGTACATAAATATTGCGTATTTACTACCGACAGTACCTACCAAGATACTGAAAAGTTGTGGTGCCAATTTCTTAAGAATTGATTGTTTTATATCTCTGTCTATCTGTATAAATAATTACTATCGTTTATTCGCATCACATTACATTCGCGTGTCGAATCTAAAAAACTAAAGAAAATTTTTTTAATGGTCAATAGTTACAACTATAATTATTTCAACATTTTCTAATGATGTTATTACTTTGTCTTCTATTTATTTTTTAATTCTTAAAATCATGTTGTAATTGCATAAAATAGGAAATGCAATTAATTGCTATTATTTTTTATTATTAATTCACGTGTAACTTGTTATTGATTAGCGGCTTGCAGTAGAACAACATAACTAGTTAAAAATGTTTGGAGTTACTACGAATACAAGTACTCGTTCTTGAAAAATATTATTATACAATATTGCGGCTACAATGAACATTCTTATGTCACATTGTATTAAAAATTGTTGAGTTCTCATATTACGAGCAATGCGAACTGTTGTAGCGAAAGTGTTGGCTGGTGATGCCACTTACTGCGAAGCCCGGACCGGACCTCCCTCGCAAGTGGGTGATGTGTCGCGCTCCACTCGCCTTCATCGGCTTCGCTAACACAGCTCGCTCACTTTCGTGGAATTTCTCATGTTTATGACTATACACATTTGTAGCCGCGATATCGAGCTAAGATTAACTACTTGTTACGCTTTGTTAGCCGCGATCGTTCTTCAAATTATCGTAGGTACGACGTGGGGAAATAGAAGTGTCGTTAGTAGCTCATATATATTTATCACCTTACGTCACTTCTAATGTTTCAGTGAAAGGTACGTCTACGGTAAGACCAAGAAGATAGTTGTCGAATGAACACCAGACGGGATTCGGTATTATCAGCGTATAATAAATACGTCACTAAAGAATAGAGTAAAACGAGCGTTGCTTGAACGTTTCATATGTGTAGAATGAAATAAAACAGACAGATTTAATATTTAACAATAAATATTCCTCGATCGAAATAATTTTGAAAGGAGTCTGATAAATCTCTTTATTTGGATCATGATCGTTCATTGATCTATGAAACGATGAATGAATATGCTTTATTTTGGTCAATGTATTTTCAGAAGTTTCCAGAATAATGTATAAGTACATACCATGTCATAAAAGAAGTCAGGTCGTGCTCCGATTCATTTTGTTATATCTCCTGTTTTGCTTATGTGACTTATATCTATGTGTGCATGTGTTTGTATGTGTGTGTGTGTACGTATGGGCAATGTAAAATATCAAGCGGTGGGAATTCCTAGTAAGGCTGTGATTGCACACATTTCGTGTGAGAATTTGCCTTCGACTGATGGTGAGACCCGCGAAGTCTCGAGCTTAATTTAATACATCTGTTCGCGCAGCTGCATAATAAAGATTACGTTTCAAGGTTCTATTGTGAAAGGAAACGCGGCAGATATAAAACAATTTTGTCACATAGCACTTATGAAAATTATGAAACAAATCATTTATAAAGGAAATTTACTTGCTATTAGGAGCATAGAATATTTTAATGTTAAAATTATCTTATTAATAAACTATATTTTAAGTGATATAAAACAAGAATTTTCTTCTTTTATAAAATAAGTTCACTTTGTCTGTCAATCAAATCAATAAATTTTGATAATTCTTTTTGCAATTGGTAAAGTAAACCCTACTTCCGTTTAGGTTTCATATCAATTTCGTAATACTTCAAGTTGCCAATTTTCTTTGTTGTGCATAAGCGTATATTGCGAGTCCGAATCACGATTCTGCGTTTTAAATTCAAATATTTTGAATCTAAGATGTTAACAACGTCGGTCATCGATCTATTTTATCGCGATGAAAAAGCGTTGTTTTTACGGAGTAAAATGTACATGTTTTAATCTTTTATCTTATCTTTTATTTTAAACGAAGTATACAGTAATCATATATTTCGTGAAATTGTAACAAGAACACGAAAAATCTAAGTAATCGCGACAACACCCCTCCACTAGGATTACGTACGCTGAATGCGTCACCTGTTTGTTGTAGCGCAGTACATGTGTTTCTTTTTATGATTCAGTTGAATGAATGAACAATGCAGTGTGCACCATTACACGTATGCCACCTTTAATTGTGCAACGACCACACCCTTCTACAATTATTTTTAGGATTATGTACCTGAAAAGCAAAACAGAACTTTGTGTCCGTATGTCGTATATCAAGACCCTTTTTTCTGGTAGTTATAACCTTCAGCGAATATCTTTTGGTAATTCTGAGTTTCAGGTATACCACCCTTGCGGGCACAATCTCGGACATTATTAACAAGGGACTTGCGGACGATGAACCCGATACCACCGTGGGACGGATGATCACCCTCCCCGTGGTAGAACAAGTTACCGGATTTAAGGATCACCGTTTACTCCCCCTGTCTTCGGACTTCAAATAATCCTATGATATTCCAGTGTAACTTGTTAACTTCTTCTTCCAGCTCTACAATCTTTTCATTGGTTCTTAAGGTCCGTTTATTTACGGAGTTTACCATTGGGGGGTTTTGCCAGTAGTTGCCACGCTTGGCAAGCGGGTTGGTAATCGCAGTTAAGTCTTTTAAGATATTTTAAGAGGGACGCTGCTGCCCATCCCTCGACCACAAGTTCCTTTAGTCGCTTCTTACGACACCTACGGGAAAGGAAGAGAGGTAGCCCATTCTACGCCAGGACCGACACGGCGAATATTAATATTTCGTATTTAAAGCCGCTTGTAAGTAAATACTAAATAAATAAATAAGTACACGATGTACTTTATAAAAAAAAAAAAAAACAAATTTATTCATATTGATTGTTCTAAAGAATTATTATATAAATAATTCATTAATTTATACAAAAATGGCAGATACATTAAGAAATTTTTTTAATATATCACATAGCGCTATTCGCTGTACGCTTTTTTTTAATGAATGATAATGAAATAATAACCCAGTCACTGCCATCGGTGTACGCTGGTGGTGACACCGCTGAGAGATGATAAATAATGATGAAATTTGATCAGATAGTCGATTGTAAACGAATTTACCAGTAAATAACCATGATGGTTTGCAGATGAGGACCGCGCAGAGATCCACCTGATGGGATATAGGGCTAGCAATTAGGACGCTAGACTCCATTACTAATAATTCCCTGCTTCCTCTTGTAGCGTGGCGTGGTTGACAATTTACTATAACGTACTAGTGGCTTTTGAAAACAGTTTATATTATGAGTACTTAGACATCGGCCATGCATGTTGATATTCTGCGAAGATCAAACTCCCTACTAACAAATGGTGAAGAAGTCTGTTGTACTGCTACACTACCAAGGACATCATGTGACCTAATAGTTTCTTGTCTCTATATAGTGTGATTTATTAATAACATATTGTTGACAAGGTTCCGAGTCGCGTGCGCACTGTTTGGAATAGAAGCACGGCGCTCACCGGATCCCCTCTAATTAAGCCACATGTTGACGACCGTACTTTTTCTGGGGTGAAACAACGACCGCATTCAATGTTGTTATTACGAGTTTATTTTAGGGAGCCAATGTATAAATAACTATTTCTTTCTTTTATTTTATTGCCTTTTAAAAAATACACATTTTTATGAATAGTTTGTAAACTAATTACAGTAGTTCAACGACAGGTACCTACTGAGTTTTAAAATAAGCAGCATCTGAATCATTTTGTTTACTAATAAATTTTTTCAGTATCATCAAGTTCCAACAGAGCGTGGGTTAGGTTAATGCACTCGTTTATGTCGGTTTTTCTATTTGTCCAGGAAATTTCTGTTTTAGTTTCCTATAGTTTTGCAATATAATTATTTCTATAACTTCAATAATTATTTAAATATTTATACAAAGTGATGTTTTAGTAAATTTTCAAAGTATTTTTTTATATTTCTTTTCTTTCCTTTTGCTACCATAAATGGTTACTCGTGTAAATTTTAAAACTCGTGTAATGTTCGTCGATTTACCTGAATGTTTATATATTTAACCGTTCTGATTTTATTTTAGTCTTGATGACTGTGGATTGTGTTGTTCTGGCACTTGAAATGCCAATCGTGTTTGCCAGTTCAGTCATAATAAAAGGCGCCCCGGTAACTAAAATAGCCGCTGTGAATTTTAGGAAAATTCTGACGTCTGGGCATTTGGATAATGTAAAGGGCCATCGAAATTAGTTTTATTCTCCATGACAATAGACAATATGTTTATAGGTAAGATACGTTGTAAATCATTTAATTAACATTGTTTTATAAGATTTCGTTATTTTATAATAATTGTAATTGACCTTAAGCTATGTTTTATATTTTTACAGTAATATAAATGATAAAATGTAATTGAGACAAATTTGAAATATATTGTCCTAGTATTAATTCAAAGAAATATAGACGACGTTATAGAATTTATAGATGGCTGATATGTCGATGCACCTGCTACGGTCACCGGCGGCTGGTCGACCGACCCCTCGACCGGTCCCGAGCTCGCTCGCCTGGAAAATTACGGGCATCTGCTGTTCTCAATATTAACATATATTTTTCGATCTATGAATATAATCAGGCGGGGCGATTAACCTACTGTTTACCTGTACACGGAGAACAGATAACTTTAGATTCAACCTCCTCCTCATCTTAACACTTACTTACCTTTGCTATTTTTTAATAATTATTTCACATACTAAAAATACACGTAAACTGAGTGACTCACTTGAGTAGGTGACCATCATCTTTCTCTATATTTGCCATGACTCGTGCGTGAGACAAGCAATGCGTGCGTTGCTGTATTTTGTTTTGAAGGTAACAGTTAGTGATCGATGTTTGAAGGCTAAGAAAGCTATACAGAGCATGGCCGTCAGCATGAAGGTCACAGTGTCAGTCTGTTTCTTAATACTACGAAACACAATAATCTGAAAACAATACACGACAACGGATTTTTAAGTAGAGGAAAATAAAATTTTACAATATAGCATGTTTATGTTAAAATTTCAATAATACTTGTCGCAACATTCGTGACTACAATTCTTTTGTTGCAACATTAAAAAATGTTATGGTTTTCTATGTTATCTCATAAAATTTTCGTTGTATGCCTTGCCGTTGGTGTGCGCCTACACTGGATTACACATAATTTACAATATGTTGACCATAAATGACGGAGTGAACTTTCAGAATTTTGTCATCGAGACATAAGTCAAATAGGTCAATTGATTTGTTTGTCATACAATTTTTGCAGTTCTAGTTGTGATTGCTTGACGTCAATGTATTCTTATGAATCAATGTTAGTCTTGTAAAACTGAAATGTCCAATGCTTGGTCGGCGTCTTGAGGTCGTGGTTGATCGACCGCTGACGCTGCTGGTCATATAAGTACTTAGTAATTGCTCTGTTCATATTGAGAGTCAAGAACAGCGAGTTCTTTGAATCGCGTGCGACTGGCGTCGGTCTGTCGGGCTCTCCTATACTGCCAAGTGCTTCAGTAGCTCTATTTATTTTAATTGCGTGTTTGATTTTTATTATATATATTATTTTGGTGTAAGTTATTGTAGTTTCATTGCAACATTCAAAACTTTATTATGAGTATATATAATATTTTCTTTATTTATTTATTTATTTTAATATTACATTTGGAATCAATAGCTTATCTAGAATAATTAAAAATATTATATTAACACCATACATTTATGATAAAATACTTGTAAATCTGTCATATTTTAGCTCGATTTGTGTGAAATATTATTTTTATATTTCGCTTCTTTTTCTTTAGAGAAAATTGTTCACTTTTACAATTTTTTTATACCAACGAAACAAATCGTAATAATTTCTTTATCTAACTCAGTATCTATAGTGTTAGTCATTATTATTATATTTATTTGTGTAGTTAAATTATTAAATTAACACTGACATACTGAAATAATATCATAAAATAATATGAATAAAATTAGTACTAAGAATCCCAACATTTAGATGACAATGTATGGTGAAACATGTACTTGTGATTTTTATATGTAACACCATGTATTTTATATTTCAAGTTAATAATAATAAATAAATAATTAGTCTGAAGTAAAATTTAAATTGTTTTACATGGTACTTTTGATTTTAAAAATCTACGTGTACGTATGCTCGAAGTTACGTGCTTTCCATCAGTAACTATATCGCTTGCATTTTTCCACGAGAAAGCGGAAATGCGTGTGTCTCAACAATAGCTCATGGCTCGTGCTCGTGTCTGAACCACATTCTGCGTCTCTATTGTGATATTATTCTAAGAACTACTGATGTGTTACATGCTGTTGACGACCGCGCGTGATTGTTAACGTCGTCGTCTGTCAACGGCAATATAATGTTGTTAAAAGTAAAGATAAGAAATGGAACCTATGGACATACTTCGTCTCATACTAGAAATAAAATCAACACACGTTTGTATTGCACAGTCAATATATTCTTTTATATATTTATTTTCTGACATAATGTGCAACAAATTGCACATTGTTATGTTACGTTTATGATTTTTACTTAGTAATATATTGAAATTATTTAAGAATCAGGCACATGTCTGTGACAGATACTTGACAGATCTTATAAGAATTCCGGTTTCTCTTTTTAGGGATATAACCCTATCTATAACCACTTTAAAGGTTGAATTTATTCGTCTCCCTATTCCTTGCTGGTTATTTATACTACCCTTCAGCCCAAGCAATATATCTTTGAGACACTAATCCAATCACAAATCCCTTGCAAGGGCGTGCTCCCCATTGTGATTAGAGGAAATTGTCGAATGCAGACTTTTAAGAACTCTATTTAACGAATTAACATTTATTATATTTTTGGTCACTAAACATTCTTGTTTCGAGTAGAGATTGTGTTCTGTCTTCGTACAACATGCTTCAATATATTTAATATTAAGTTTAATAGCAGGAAACTAGCCCTTTGTGTAATAACAATGAGCAATAGAATGATAAAAAGTTTTTGTAGTATGCAGGCCAACACAATACGCCCGTGGTTACTTGTCTTCGTCAGCCTTCCCACATATATAACACAATATTATAGTCTGCTCTTCAACTTCGGTTTTTGACATCATGGAATCGCATATTGCTTATTTTGTAAATGACACCATATTTTCCATGATGTAATTATTAATTATGTATACATAGAATTTAATATGGATGTAGATAAGATTAAAAAAGAAAGGTAAAGCTCCTTTGGCTTAAAGGTTTATACTTGTAGGTGCATGTTCATGGTTTTGTACTCGTGAAATATTTACACTTACGTCATTTATCATTTGTCCATAGAAATATAAAATTTTTGCTACCAGTATATACAATAGTGGATTTTATCTTGTAATTATTAGGCGAGAAGATTCTAAACACAGGAACAGCATCTTGTGTAAAGTGCAGAGGTGTAGTAGAACTTTTTACACGACCTCATGTTCTGCAGAAGTTAGCTGCCAATTTCTATCTTAACAATATCTCATCAAATTACATTTTTATTCTTTCTATTTAATACATTAACATTTAATCTCAGTTGCAATGGAACCTGTTATTTGCTATCATGAAGTCAATGTCCGCCAACCCTGGCACGATAAAAATAAATAATTCCAGCATTAAAAGTGCATATTTCCTGCACTGACGGGATGCTCGAGTGCGACGTGCTTGCAGTTTCTCTTTATTCTTTCTTCATTTTGCGGAATGGTTTAAATTTTTTTTTAATATTTTCTACAGAAAAAAAAAAAAAACGATAATGATGGGCTAATAATTTCTTGGGGAGAGACTTGTGGCCCATAAATCCTTAATGCTTTGTTACTAGTGGTTTGTGATGATAAATTAGAGTGTGCTATAGGCAATACTGTTGTTCATATCTTAACTGATAATATAATTTTGACAGTTACTTTTTTAGCCTGTCTTTCTTTCCCGTCAAGATTTTAATAATTTGACGTGTTTTTTTCGGAACAGTTAGAGATCAGAAGTGTGAACATATATTTCAATCAAAATGTAGGAAAAAATATAAATAAATACCAAGACGCTGCGGGTAAAACCCAGTAAGTATATTGAATATCAAACATTGGGAATACCCCAGCTTAATTTATATATTAATTGCTACACTATTTTAATATTTCACTAAGAGAGCTGTGAATTCATGCCAACATAATTATAGAATAGGAAATAAATGTCATACTGATAGACTGCATATGATAAGGTTCTTTCTAAGGCCTCTATCTAAGATTCTTAAATTATATACGGCCGTGGTCGCCCCTCAACAGCCCTCGACGGCGCGACTATTGCCTTCTAAGGGATTTATAACACTATTAATATGTATGTGTACATACATGATCATATTGTATATTATGGTAGATTTATAAATATGGTAATAAAAAATGATCTCACTAAGTTATATCTAAGCCTGACAAAGATATTGTAAAACATTTTACTGTAATTAAAACTGCACCTTTTTTGCTACATACATATATGCGTAGTAGTTCTTGTATCGTTAGTTTTGTTCATCTGTAAGATCTTTACTCAATGATTACTTGGTAATAATATCTAAGCTGTGCCTGGTGAATTGGAGATACTTATATATGTATTATTACGCGTATAATATAGAGAATATCATTGATACTTAATGTACATTACTTTATATAAAAAAAAAAACAAAGAGAATGTTTGCTGTTTTGTTGAGTGTTACAGTAGCAAAAGTTTCTGTCCTGCTACGATGGAAGTATATAAGATATATGTATATGTCTACATATGTATATTGAAATTGCTCTGAGGCATTGCATTGTTCGCCTGGTAGGCTCGTTGCTGGCATTAAAAACTTTGCAGACGGGAATTGCTTTTGAAAGTTAAACTCATTATTATTATCATGAAAGTCTTCGTTATTAAAATAAACACAATTAAAGTTAATTGCCATCTATAATTCTTAAATTCAGATAAAAACATTTTTATATATGAAGACAAAAGTAGGTACAAATTAACTACTAACTAGTCTTAGAAGCAATGCTGGAAATTGTACCAAATAGGTAATGAGGTGAGTTTCAAGAAACCGCTGCATTAACGAGCGAAATCTGAACTATCATAAAACCAGTAAGTAGGTAACCGTACACCGTATAATTTCATGCTACTTTTAATTCACAACAACATAACATAAGTACCTACTTAATATAGCAATGCAGTGCTCGATGTAGATGCACGTATTGCCATCTTTTTTCTGTCGCATGTAATCTGACCGAGACAGGATAATTTCTTTATGGCAGTATCTACTATGGGTTGTTTTTAAAATCTAGTTTCTAGTTTAACAATTCTAAGATAAAAATCATGTCTATTCTAGGTTTACTGGCAGTATTAAAAGTTGTAGTAGCATTACTATATAAAGTAATATAAGTTATCATGTTCCAATAAAAAAAAAACCTTCAATTGTAACAAAATAGTGATTTTAAATTGCACTAAAGTACTAACCAATTTTGATAAAATTTATATAGGACCAATCTGTAAGTATCGTTTTTTATCAGATAAGAAAGATTTTTTTAAATCGATTTACAACTGACGGAGTTATGAGGTAACAAACATAAATACATAGACAATAATAGAACTGCATTAAGAACTTCCTACTTTTTGAAGTCGATTGCTAAGTTTTATAATTTCTTATACCATTGAGATAGCAAACAAACTATATGGCTCACCTAATGCAGTAGCTAATATGACAGTAGCAAAATTTAATACTCAATTCGATCAAATATAATGAATTTCATATATCACAATGAATATTTAACGTAAATTTTGAAGAATCATTTTAAAATTAACAATGCTACTCTACCTATTGCATACATTGATAGCAAAGAATGGGTGCAGAGAGATCAACTGAATGAAGCTACTGTTAATGGAACCCGTAAACTAGTACCTAATGAAACTACGTCAGTAAAGTGCCCGAAGCGTTGATTGTGCAATGTTTCGATCACTACTTATGTAACAGACCGCTACTATGACACAGTTTCAGCACATGGTGTTGCACCTTGTTGATCTTGTTGTAAGCACCTTTCACAATCTAAATGTGACCAACGAGCTACAAAAACGTGCAATAAAAAATTAAACTCATCAAAAATGTTTATCAATAACCCGATTTCTCTACTCCCATGGGATTTCTAAAGTCTCCTTTCCTAATGGATGTTTGTATCACTATGGGTCTAAGCGCCTTACTTACCTTCATGCGCCTCAATATATTCTGAAAAGACATATACCAGCTGTGCAAATGTACTATGTAACTTTACAGGCTGACAGATAGATTTACTTTCGCATTTATATTAGTAAGGATTACGTAAACATGATTTGTCGTCAATAATATATTATCGTACTGTGATATGTGTTAAATATGTAATGTACTTTCTACGTGAGCGAGAGTAAGTAGCTTTCCACGACTTTTACCCATCGACGTCATATTACCTTTACGAAACAGTGTGCATAATTACAAGCATGCATATACTCGTATTCTGTGCTGTTTTATATATTAATATATTTCATTTATATTTATTTAATAATATTAAGGCCAATAAAAATTATTAGAATTTTTTCAGTTTTCTATAACACTGCAAAACGAAGAATTAATAGGAGTTAAGTAATGAGCTTCTTTTAACATTAAAGCATTTATATTGTATTAGAAGTCCCCAATTCCCCCCCCCCCCCCTCATTTACTATGTTGTGCACGTTAATTTTAATTTTTCTGTTTCATATGTTCGTTAATTTTAATTTTTTTATTGATAATTTTCATGCTTAAATATTTGGACTATCCAAAATTATTGAAAATAAAGGCATGCGCCACACTGGCTCCCTTTAGCCAATGTGTCTGTATTTGCGAGTACCCGTATTAATGAACTAGATAAGCATTATCATCTCATAGTAAATTGTAACGTGTAATTTCATATCAACATAACATTAGCGTATGTTTGTAAACAATTAGTGGCGGCTGATTGTCACACGATTTATGTTACGGTAACGTAATCTCAATTGTTATTGTATAAACGTGCCCAGAACAAAGGGTTTGTAATGAAAGCACCAAAACTTATGCAGTAAAAACTTGTGAGTACGTGCTTCGTGAATTTGTTATAAATTACTTGTATTATATTCTAACACGTAGATATCGCTTACAATACGAAAGATGTCAATTCAGCTAATTTTGTGCATGGCTGTGTCATTTGAGATATTCCTAATGCTGTTCTGTTTGTTTTGTTAGACACGTATCCTCTAAAGTCAGGAATTAAAATGTGTGTACATGTTATGTTCTATCGTTTTAGGAAACCAAATGAAAAGTGTAATTTATGCTATATAAATATCAAATGAAAATTAGGGAATGTTTCAGTCAATTCAAGTATATATATATATATATATATATATATATATATATATAGATAGATACTTGAATTAGTACGATGATAGTAGGTAGTACGATGCCTAATCACATTAATTTGTAAGTTAGGACGAAAGCGGAATGTTACGTATTATGAGGCGTGCCATGAATTGATATGTCGAAAGTATGTCTACTAAAAAGAAAGTGAATTAATTGAGTGCTGTATAGTAGCGAATTGACATTGTAAATAATCGATTAATTCACAACTAATTAAATTACCTAATACAGAATTGATTATACGGCGGTGATGCTGACGATTCGATTATTTTACATGTTACTGCAAATAAAAAATATATGTTTAGTTACAATTGCTATTTTTTTTTTTATGAATTTATTATGATTATTTTTCTTCTTCTATGTGCGAGACATTTACATCTAATAATGGAGGTTTTGCCATTATGTAGCACTGGCTATCTGAATTAGAATTGCAATTATGAGCATATTTACTTACTTGTTTGTAATTAATTATGTATTTATGTATTAATGTGCAATTAAATGAAAGTATATAATGTAGTAACACCACCTGTTCATATCATATGTTCGACTCCCTATTAGTGACTGCAAGGTACCTATTGCAGTTATATAATAGTTGTTGATTTCGTTTAATTTATACAAGTGCATTGTGGAATTATTTATTTTATCCTGTCTTGTGGGCGGCGAGACGTTGAGTCATCGGGTGACGCGCAAGGGTACGCGCCCCGGCGCCCGGCACCCCATGACGTCATCGCACGTGACTCACCCCGACCCGATATAGAATTCGGTCTCGTGGCAAGCACAACTCGATATAGAATCGAAATCAAACGTCTGCCGTCCTGAAAGGAAGTCGTAGCATATTATTGATTTTTATGCTTTTTTATGACATTGAACGAAAAGACAAACGAAAGACGTTTATTTAAGATATATAACGAGTTATTTGTCTAAAATTATTGTAAATTTTTATGTATTTAATATAGATTATCATTTTCCTCGAGCCTTTGCCTATAGAATTCCCATTCGCTAGCATATAAATAAGTGTCAAGGTTATGTTATAATTTATTTATTTTAGTATATTATTTATATATTTAGTATAAATTTTGGAAATCTTAAAGTTATATAAGATAAAAAGGAAAAGAGATTTTAGGTTTGGTTGTCCTTTACCATATCTATTTGTTCAAAATAACTAATATGATGTGGTTGTGATGTTGGATAGTGCAACATATCTTCTATTTGAAAGAACAAATCAATGTGCTTGTAGTGTTTTGGTACTACAAGTTTCAGTGGTTTTTGATGAGTTCACGGCTATGAATAATTGAATTTTTTTTAAACTTGTTCAAATAATAATGTTACCCAATTTTTCCCTTTTAGTTTGAGCATGCTTATTGCTGGATTGATAGATCAATGTATAGTCCAATTTGCTGTGTCTATTTTGCATTTCCCTTGTTATAATGTAAACGTGCATTTAGAAAGGATTTTTCGATAGAAAGGAGATGCAGGCTATCAGCAAACGAATCACGAAGCAGCTAGTTAAATACAATTATAAAATTTTCCTTTCTGCTATATTTTATCGATACAGATTTAAATGAGTTTACTTCTTAAAACAAAATAATTTTATAATAGTGTTCCACAAAATAAAAAACCGACTTCAGTTGTGACAGAACCAGTTATTTTGTTTTAAAACTAAACTACTGAATCAATTTTGATTAAATTTCTATGGGATAAATTTGCAAGTATCCTTTAAGTTAAAAAATAATTTTCTAATTCGATTTCCACCTGACTGAGTTACGATTTCCACCTGACGGAGATATGAGGTAACAAAAATAACAAAAAAATACAACCGAATTGAGAACCTCCATTAAAAAAAAAAAAAAAACTTTAAAAAACTTAACATGTATTGAAGTAAGAAACAATTCTGTTTATTTTGTCTATACCTACCTGTATCTTATAATTGAATGTAAATAAAACGCATAAAACAGTTTTGTAATCGTGGCTTCGTAGAAAGACGTATGCGGTACGACGCAATACTTGTTATTGATCGTATCAGAATCGCGTAATATTATCAAGTCGACCAGCAGTTGGTGGGTATTGTTTTCTGATTAACTTTGTAACGATGAGTAATGAGTGCTAATCAGCTAAAGGCCGGGGCGTTCCTCTGCCGTGACTCATCCAAGAGTAAATTAGAGTGATTGCTTTCGTCGCCGACTGTTCCGGTATGACTACAATCAATGTCGATGTATCGAGAGACCGAGACGGTGGAAACGATCGAATGAACTGTGCGACCGTGAGCTCGTGTGAAAGGTCACAAAAGATAACTTATTTCTCTGGTTTAAAGTATTGTAACTGACTATCATTCAAATGTTTAACATTAGATTCTCAAGTTGTAAATTGTACTCAAGATTGATTAACTGTGCTCGAATTCTTCTTTGAAGTTTATGAATTACAAGCACTCTATACTGTTCCCTCTATTTTATTCACATTGTGATTGTTTTAAACAAATAGCCTATCCTCTTTCTTAGGGTTCAATGAATGTTTTTTTTTTAAAGGATGATAATGAAATAGCAACCCCGCCTGCGCTAATGGTATACACTTGCGGGGCACCAATGCCGGATGACAAGTGAGTGTGTAAAGGCAGGTCAATTAACTCGTTGTGATGTATACACCTGGGATTCAACACGATGGTTTCCAAGGGGAAACACGTGAAGTTCGACTTGTCAAGATATATTGCTAACAATGGGATTGTTAGTCTATACTACTAACAATACCTTCCCCCGATTCAACTAAGGTATCCATTGGGTTAGTCAATGCCTTGTTTTGAAGGTTTGACCAAACCGATATGATGGACTTGAGGATACTTTTATCCTCAGGTCAAAATAAAATTTTAAAGTATAGCTATTCAGGTGCCTAATTTCAAGTAATTCAGTAATAATCACCTATTTAATATCTGCCTATGGCATAAGGCGTTAATAGTAAAAAGATTGTTATTTTACTTGAAACTAAGTATTGCAATCAAAGCCTGTGAAACCTAATAAAACAATGTTACCTGAGACATTTTGTGATGTGGCGTGCAGTTGACATTGGCATTCATGTGAGACGTTGTGATACCTAGAATGCAAGGTCATTTACGATACCTGCTTGTAATATATTTACAAGCCGCCGCCTGTGCTTGACTTGTACTTTGTTGAGGTAATATTTTTTTTTATTTTTACACTTTATTATACTATTTATAAAATAGTAAATACAGTTAATTTTAATGAGAAGTGAAAAGGCGGCCTTTTATCGCCGAGCAATCTTTGCAGTTAACTTTTATATTATTTTGATAGATAGGTTATTATTTTAGTCTAATATACTAATTGTTAAAACTAATATTCTATAACTGTAAGTAATATACGTAAATTCATTAAAAGTACAACATCATTTTAAACAATTTTGGTGGGTTTTATGCTTTTGTTACTGGTTGGCTAGTTACCTTAGCGTGCAATACACGGATGAGGTCACGTGTGCATACCTGACTTTTTGAAGAATCTTTTTAAGTTGTACTTTTTTTGAAAAACGTTGTTTTTTTTTTATTTGGAGCATTTCGGTTAGTAAGGATGTCGGCATAGTGTTTACTACATTGGTGTGATTGTGTATTCTTTCTTGGTAGCGGGAATGGAATCGTAGAAATGGAATGCGTTAAAATAATGCCAAAATAATTCTTTAAAATGCGTAACATAACCTTATACGTTATACTAACAGGCGGAAAAACAAAGTCATCCCATTAAATTTGTGAAACCCGCTTGTGAGATCATCAACAATTTTCATGCCTCATGTTTGAACTTTGAAAAAATACATACTTGTCAAGTTGTTCAAATGGCATGTACTTTAGGAAGTTGAAGGTAATTTAATACATATTTTATAGACAAATAATATACCATATATGTTACGATCGTTTCTAGGACAAATATATTGTTTTGTTGTATACAAAAACAGTTTAGACTACCAATAAGATACAGATGACAGAGCATATTACATGTACCGTTTTTAGATCTACACAACCTGACAGCTCTCAGCGGGTCAAATGGCAACACTAACTAAACAAAGTTCAATCCGAAAAGTATGGATTGTAAGTGTGGTATCCATACAGCGATTAAACTAATGTTTGGTTTGATTATCGCGTGTGACATGTAGCAATTACCGAGTATTGACGACGGCGACGACCGACCCGACGGCACGCCACAATTATGCATCAACACTGCCATTCCGGCGAAGTTCAACGACATACCTGTCGTGAATGCCGAATTCGTCATATCAATGTGGCATGCTGTTCTATTTTCTAATGACTACGACATAGATAACATAATATTTTACTCAATTACTAGAAAGTAGGATGGCCTAAAATTGAAATCTATATTAAGCACGTATGTGATACTCAGAAATAAGGGTAAGAGAAAAAAAGCTTTCCAGAGCAGCAACCAAATGGTTATTTGATTAAAAGGAAATATATAAGTAGAGTTTTTTTTTAATGGGTGATGATGGAATGGTAACCCCGCCAGCGCTAACGGTATTCACTGGGTCACCAATGAGGGATGATAGGTGACGATGAAAGCAGGTTAGTTAGTCCACCCTGATGAATTCCACTAGAATAAACTACGATGGTTTCCAGAGGGAACCACGTGGAGGTCGACCTGATAGGATGTTTTGCTGGCAATGGGTCAGTTAGACCCCATTACTAACAATTCCTTTCCCCCCGATAAGTAGAGGTTATAAATAATACTTTATTAATATTAAATGTTTTGATAAAGTAAGGCAGCATGCAGCAAGAAAATACTATACCTACTCCCATATTTGCAAAATTAACCTTAAATAGTATTAAGGCATTATATAAGTGAAACCAATAAAGTTCACAAGAAAATAAGAAAACATGTTTAGTGCGTATAGAAATGCAATTCTCGTTTTATTATACCATGTTATACAATATGTTGATATTATGATGTCTTACCAAAAATGACACATATTTACATAAACGATATGAATATGTTGAATATCTATTAATATAATAATTAGCCAAGGTATCGGGAGCCGTACATATGTTGGTTTGGTAACCACTTGCGTCGTGTTTTGCATACAGATGGTGGACTGATGTCCGAACATTGCGTGTGCGCATTCCATCGCTCACTCGGCACCGCCCATCAACCGTCGTTAACCGACTACGACGTGACAAACTGACACAGTTGAAAATTTTTCAAACGTTTCCGTTAATTTATGCCACATATCTCAAGGCTACGAGTTACTTACATACGTGATATAATTATTAAATGAAGTTATCGTGGAAATCTCTTGTTTTATAATATAAAAACTAGTCATGTTTACGAGTTTGTATTATGAGTATTTGTCTTGTAATTATTTATTTCTGATACAGTCATAATATTGGTTTCATGTTATTATAAATACAAATTGCAATATGTATTGTATTTCAGTATCCGAATTCTGATGTATCATATGTTTGCCATTCTTTTTACATCTAATCATTAAACGAAGCTTACATATTGCAGTGTTTATTCAATTTAATATAAGATTTAATTTAAATAGATACCACACGGTTCTCACAGTCATTCCACATTAATATTCAATAGTATGCATTCATTATCATTAAAATTGCCGTCATCTTATCTGAATATTTTCAAAAAAGTATAAACGTCTTCTTCCGTCCCAAATTTAAAGTAGTTTTATTTCTTGTAATCAAGATAAATATTTGTTGAGCCCATTATCTGGAGACCTCAAAAATGTATAAGAATATAAATGTTTATTTATTTGAATAGACATCACTACGGTGATGTACAGGAAAATATTACAACCTTAGATTATACATACTAGTATGAGGAAGGCGCGATTTTTACAATCGTCTATTAAAATCTAAATTAATATTGTTGATTGAAATATTAGTTGAAAATCAATTGTATTATCATTTTAAGTGCTTAAATGTTGTGTTAAATGCTCTGCTGAGGCTTCAACTGTTCGCATAGTCACTTGTTTTTCATACTCAACCCTAATGGCTGTAGAAATAGCTCCGGTTTTAATAATCTTTAAAGTAATTGCGTCTGCCAGTACATACTCTCTTATCGTTTAAAGATATGGCCTTGTCACCAAGCCTGTTCTCCCACGTCCTGTGCGCCAGCCAACTTGTGGTAAGTTGCTCTGGCGACGTCTGCGCGCTCTCATATGTCGCACAGTGTTTCTATCCAGCAGTCAGGTTAACGAACCGACCCGCTACAATATTGTATGAGCCATTGTAGCTTTATGCTTTTCTATGTACAACATTCATAACTGTACCTGTAAATGAAAAAAAGCTATAAGACATTATACGGCATTTGGTCAATGATATATGACTATTATAATAAAAAATACTATAAAAAACTGTCAGGAAATTTATCTGGCAAATTCTCGTCATTATAGTTAAGAAAGCCTTTCACTTTTTATTTGACATGTGTTTATTACAGGTTTACAAGCGTTATCGATGAGTCTTCCAAATGCAACGGTACATTGGTAATGTTATGTCGTTAAAACATAATGAGCGGTTAGCTAGTATTGTACGTACTTCTTTTAGATATTAAGAACATGATTGGTGCTATTATGATATGATAGAGAAGGCAAGTAATATTCACGACTTGGCTGTCACGTGAAGTTATTTTTATGTGCCTTCAAAAAGTAAGAGGTTCTCAATTCCCATGTATTTTTTTATGTATGTTACGCGATATTAAGTATCTATGTATCCAATATAATTATGTTGTACATTGCAAGTAACTATTTATCTAAAATTTTTTTGTTTATCTGTGTATGTGTGTGTGTAATGTGTATAAAGTGCGTAAGTGTACTTTGCAGTAAACATTATGAATGGCATGATTGTCAAAATTATCAATTATATGTGATCGTCATTCAAATGTCGCCTCAGGCAAAAATCGCAATATATTGTATATATTGAAATGGAATGTTACCTTTAACCTTTTATCGAATTATGCCATAAATTCTACTGTCATTTAATTATTCTATATTTTTCATATACTTATTGCATATGCCCTTCATTGTTGGGTAATGGAACTGTGGCGAGAATTTGGCTACAATAAGTACGTACATAGAATAGCGTACTTTATATATATCGAAAAAAAAATTGACTACTATGAGAATTGTTGACGATCCCAAGCTTACAGGCGGTATCGAACGCTTACCACGAGACTTTGTTTCCCTTTGTATGTTCTACGACTTGTACAATGGATTATGTTCTTAAGAATTGTTCAAAATTATGCTCACATGCGCTGGATAGATTCTAGGTCGCATACAGTGTGGTTTCAGAGGATTTTTCTTCCGCGAACGCTCAGGCCGTGGAATGAGCAATATTCGCTCGTGACACCCCTAGTGTTATAGGTTTGCATAGGATACAGTGACCATTTACTATTAGATCGGCTTGTTTGCCGCTTTTGTAGTATAAAGAAAAGTATCTTAAATGATAAAAAATCCAAACGTGATTTGATAATGTAGAAGTTTAAGCTTGTATACAATCGTGAGATTTTGGGATTAAAAGTATTTCAAACATCATAACTAAAGCTCAATAGATAAATATGAAATTTCTTTTTATAATTAACTTTCTTTTTCACTTTGGCAACATTTTATGTTTGTTTTCATTGATATTTTATACCATAATCTCTTATCATGCCAACAGACGTGTCTACTCTTTTATTATTCTTCCGTTTGGTTATTATTCACTCATCACTAATGTAAACTAATTGTTATGTATGTACGTAACCGAAATAATTGCGTTTTAGATACAGCATCGACAAAAGTTTCTACTGTTACACGGTAGATTATGATTGTCGTGAAAATTACCATTTAAAATACATGGTAATATTTCAAATTTTATGTATTTTCTCAAGTTATAGAGTCTTTAAATTGTTTAATACGCTTTGTAAAATACTATACATATAATAGTGCTTCAAACGAACTGATAAAATAATTGCCGATTTGTTTGCCAAACCTGTGAAAGTGAAATCTTGTTTATGTTGCGTATGTTATACGTAACATTCAAAATGTTGCCTTTTATTACACAAACACTACAAGATACAACAGTTTAATAATTTGTAATATAAAAGTAAAAAAAATAATAACGAAAAACAACTTTAATTGTGTTGTAAATTAAACGCTTGTTGCGTCATGGTTTTCCATTTATCTGTTATTGTCAATCATCTCTCATCACTCATTTCCTTCTCAAATTTCATGACAGTTGAGTTAAGGAGTTAAGAGGTGACAAATAAATTCACTTTCGCTTTTAATAAATAGTAGGATTAGTATTGATCGCAATTGATTTTAATTGATTTTTGAACAAAGAAAATTCAGAAAATGCAAATGGTCGAATAAAATAATTGAATCACGTGTCTATGTTGACTTTCTTAGTATTCGAACCGAAACATTATGATAGTGCGATAAACTAACGTTGCTCGTTATTTTTAATGTTTATTAGGTTATACAAAAGCGACGATAGCTGTTAACGATTTGTTATCTTTACTATCTACATGTTTGGTTTAATAACCGGCACAATCTTTATTGACAGTGTCATTTCTAAAAATATTAATTTTCGAGTTTCATTCAGCATCAGTACAATGACTTGGTGCAGATGTTGGTCCACGCGTTCAATTAAAGCTATTAGTTGTCACACATTATCATCGCGTTCCCTACCACGGTCTTCCGCACACTATTTGACCTATTAAAACTGAAGTTATTATTAATTTTGTCTCTCATTGAACATATTTGTTGATATATAAAGTACTTTGAATAAACATTTAAACAGCTACTTTTACATTTATTTTGTAATCTTTTGGAGGAAACAACAAAGAGTTAGATACTCTATATATAATATTAGTAGAATATTTATACATACATATATTTTATATACGTTACTATTGTGATAGGTAAATATACTTATATTAAATATTAAAACCATATGGTATGTAAAGAAGAGAATAATGTCGTTTGTAAGAGAAAAATCTAAAAAGAGATTGAGCGAATACCTATTTTAAAAGAAAATTGCAATGACTGCAAATGAAGATGAATGGAAGACAAAAATATTACACTGTTCTCAAATTATATGGAAATGTAAGATGATGATAATAAAGTTTATTAATTGAATATTGAACAAAGACATCCAATGAAAATTTTCGTTTGTTAACAAACGCATTCAAGCAAATTTAATTTTCAAAATACGTGTAAATAAAAAATCCAATGTGCAGAACTCGTTTTGACATTTTTAGTTCTTTCAGAATTATAGGTTCAGTCAATTAAACGTAATATTAAAATTTTTACGTACAAAAAATATCACCTAAAAGCGCAGCCGTTCACGTGTCGTTGTACTGTAAACACTGCAGTCTGTGAGAGTCAAGGGCGGCTGATGGGAGCGTCGCGTGCGCATCTCGGCACGCAATCTCTGTATTCCCGCCTGAACGCTCACTGTGGGAGTGGGAAACCGAAGCCTAATTCCATGCACCATTGGACACGAAAAAATTATAATACGTCATTATTTGTTCTCTCTGCTTTTATTTACTTTTATTGATCCGTTTTCTTAAAACAATGAAGTTCAATTTATTTTGAAGTAAAGTAATTGCTTATACATATCCATTTAGTTAGAAATATGTTATTAATATTAGCATTTTGAGCTGTTACTAATTTAATAGTTGTTCGGTTACAGTAATTTAAACAAATATTTGGATAACCTTTTAATAGATTTTTACGACTATTATGAAGTCATTTCAAAGTTAGTTTCAGAGGACATTGACTCACTTTTTATAGTTTTAATATGAGTATTAATAAAAATTTATTGATGCCTAAGGAATTTGTTTGTCCTACATTTTTCAAATAATGATCATGGTATTAAATAGTTACTTACACAGTGTAAGTTACACTTATTAAGGTCTTTAAAAGTAGATGTTATTACTTTGATAATATGATACAAAACAGTCTATTGCCACGGGAGGATAAAATATAGTAAAACCACATTTTTCCTGTATTGCTTTAAACATAGGTTTCTGAAGTAGGCACACATAACAGCAATAATAATGAAAGTTTTTTGTTATAAACTTAATTCGTAATATTAGTATTTAAGTTTTTGTTTCACAATAAAGCGGAAAATAATAAATTCAATTATATTGAATGGTTTTTTTATTAAATTTGAAATTAAAAATAATCTAGTAGTGCGCAACAATCAAAAACTATTCCCTAATCTTAAAACTTAAATATTAAAAAAAAAAACTATATTTGAAAATATACGATTTGATCTTTAGATATTTTTATATAAACTTTTACTTATATTTGTTTATATTTATTTTGTTAAATAGATTGTTAAAAGTTTACATGGCAATAAATTTTTTAGTACGATTACGAATTTGAAATATGTCCAAATAAGCCGATTCGATATAATAAAAAATATTTCTAATAATTCGAAAAGAATATTCAAAGTTGTACATCTCCAATCCTATAAGCCATTTTTCATACAATATACTGATATAAATTAATGCAACATTAAAAATAGGTATACTACAAAATATTATAATTTCCTCTCTACAGTTTGCATATATATTTTTCCGGTATTCTGGGAATCTGACGTTGTGCGTATAATGATATTTTCTTTGGCTGGTGTTATACATGCAAAAAATGTAAACACTATGTCATGAATAATCATAATAATGAATCATAGAAAGGCTTTCAAATATCTGCGTTTACGATGAAATTTTTAGCTCTATAGAAGGTTGTTTTCAATTAGATTATATTTTTTTTTATCGTTAACGAAGTTGTTACCTCATAACTCCGTCAGTTGTAAACTGATTTAGATTTTTTTTTATTTGAAAGGATATATAGATCGCTTCCATAGAAATTTTATTAAAATCAGTTAAGTAGTCTAGTTTTCGATCAAAATTTAGTTTTTTTTTTTTTTTTTTTTAATTATTGGGTTTTGTCACAATTGAAGTCGGTTTTTTTGTAGGACGCAATTCTTTTTATTTTAGGGAAGTCCTTTCTTCGTATAAAAAAATATGTAGATTTATTATAGGTATATTATTGTAAATTACATATACATGATCTGTAATCCGCTACAATTACAGTAATTTGGCAATGGTTTCAGAGTCTTTTGTTATTACAAATGTGGATTTTATGCACTGTGCATATGTATATAATGATAACATAATCATTGTACAATTAGTAATGAAACATTGAATCAGCTAATTGTGTTAATTTAATGGTACCGATTTATCGGGCGTAACGTGTTAGTTCCCGCTGAGATGGCCTCGTAAGTATTATCACCACATGAACTTCGTCTTGGTTTAATTATGATTACAACACTATATATATATAAATATATATATATATAAATACATCTTGGAAAACATTATTTAAATATATTGTACGCGTTTTATTGTATATTCTAGAGCGATATTAATATTTATTATGCGATCAATAAGGTTTAATCTTTTTTCGCTCCATACTAATTTTGTGATGTCGAAGTCTCTTTACGAAGCAAAAATTGTAAACTTCGTGTTCTAAATCCAAATATTTTAAATCTTTGGATTTAGAACACGAATCTTAGAATCTTGTCATACATTGGTTCATTTTATTAAATGTAAAATAAGAATCTATGATATTTCTCTAATTGTCTTTCGCAAATACAGCGTTAATTAATTAATATATTGTTTGTTCGCAGGATCAATATGAAAACTTAGCCGCCCATACACACAAAGGAATTGAATTTCTGGATAAATATGGAAATTTCGTTAAGGAGAGGTGCGCGATAGAATTAGAATATGCAGGAAAGCTCAGGTAAAATAAAACTTTTTTCTTATACATGAAATGTTTTTTTTTAATATTTGTTTATATGGAATGCTAAGAATTTCTTCTTTAATAAGTTATTAAATACAAATATTATAAAAACTTTCGAAAGTTTATCAATTATGAATACAATATTATATATATAGTATATTATATAAATATAGATAGAAAAACTTTTAAAAAACATTCTTATTATATATTTATAATGCTTTAAATGTTACGTCATGCAATTAAAAATCAAATGTCCTGTTCAAAATATTTATCTAGTAGATAATTTTATTAAATAGATAAGAAAGTTGACTCAAAGAAATGTGTAAATATAAACCAGCAACACCGGTTCTTCTATTGAATCACTTTTACTATTTTATATTGAATCGTTAATGAGGTATTTCTACGTAATAAATTTAAATAAATACCTGCTTAATAAGAGTTATATATGATAATTTGATAACTGCATTTCGTTATCTAACTTTTAAGGTGTAACATAGGATGTAAGCTTTGTTTTGACCTATTGACACACATACCGCATGACTATTGCATTTATCCACAAACTCCACAAACCACTTATCAAGTCACTCAATATACGTCATTGTTGCAGTAATCCTGTGACTCAATGGAATGTTTCATGGTTACAGTGTAACAATAATGTCAATAAATATAATGAGTCGTTTCTGGCTGTAAAATAGCACAATACCTATTGTTTTGATTTTAAGAGAAAATTCCAATCAGTACATACTGTAGCATTTTTAATGGAAACATTAGATTTATAATAACTAGTAATTAAATAAAACAGATATCTACACGTCTAGATCGGATCTTTATATATATATATATATATATATATATATATATATATATATATATATATATATATATATATATATATATATATATATATATATATATATATATATAAAGTCCTCTGGTTGTAGGTTTCTCAGCTGCCCCGTCGTAGCTTTTTTTATCTCATTTATGTCCCCCAAATGCCGCCCCCGAAGTACCAATTTGGTTTTTGGGAACAAGAAGAAGTCACACGGGGCCAAATCCGGCGAATAGGGGGGTGTTCGGTCACCGTAATGGAATTTTTACTCAAAAACTCACGGAACGATCTTGGCGCAAATTTTTTTCATTTGAAGTTCGTTTCTTAGAATTTCGTGGACCACGGTTTTGCCCAAATTAAGCTCTTCAGCCACCTGTTTGACCGTTAAACGACGGTCCCCATTAACACAAGTTCGAATTCTTTCCACGTTTTCGTCGGAATGTGAAGTGGAAGGACGTCCTGAACGTGGGTCATCTTGAACGCTTTCTCGGCCCTCTCTGAATCTTTTTAGCCACTTGTGGACGGTTGGTTCCTTCACAGCATCATCCCCATAAACTGTTCTGAGATCGGCAAAAATTTCACGGCCATTCTTGCCGAGTTTCGAGAGAAACTTGATTACGACGCGCTGCTCTTCAACGGAAGCGGGCTCCATGCCGACGGGGTTTCGTTAAGAGGTAACTTCACAGATGGCGTGACAAGCCAGTTCAGACCAGAACTGAAGCATTGTTAGGGACATAAGGAAGGGGTCCTGCGCTACCTGGCCTCCCCACTCCTCTTTCTCGCATTCCAGAACACTTTTATACGAACTTTCCGGACAGACCTCGTATATACTTGTTAATATTATTATTAATTGTATCTATTTTTTTTATTACAGGAGGCTTGTTAAAAATTATCAACCAAAAAGAAAAGAGGAGGATGAATACCAGTAAGTAAATGTAATATTCTTTAGAAAACGTAATACAAAATGTCTAAATAAGTAACCACAATATTAATGTAAAATACCTAAACAATTTAAAATTTTCAAGTTTATTTAATTTATTATATAATAACAAAATAGTAATTGTTTAAAAATTCTGTTGATTTTTGTTTCAGATACACACCGTGCAAAGCGTTCAGACAGTTGCTCCAGGAATTAGGCGACTTCGCGGGACAACGGGAGGTTGTCGCTGAAAATTTACAGTCAAACGTTGTTAGAGAGTTACATCTACTCGCCAAAGAATTAAGAGAGGAACGAAAGGTATACAGATCTTTTCTCTAATAATTCTATTAATATTTATTATTGTATTTGATAGGGTTTTGTCCCGTAGGTATACATAAATGTAGTTATGAATGAAGTTATCAGCTTGGAGTATAATTTATAATATTCCGCTTTTATTAATTATTAATTTTATTAATTTATTAATTTTATTAGATACTTCAGGTGCCCGCTAACGAAATGCTTTCTTACTGTACTGGGTTGACTGAAGAGATCTCTGTCAGAGATAAGTCCACCCTTGCTCACAACATTTATAAATACATTATTTTATATGTAACTTACAAGTGCAATAAAGAATATATATATATATATATATATATATATATATATATATATATATATATATATATATATTGTTATATTTATAATATATATATATATATATATATATATCTGAATCTATGTAGTTTTATGTTTATCAGTACGTTTATGTTTGTTCATAATCATCTGTGTATGTATTTATTTATAATAAATTAACTGCCAGTGTACCACTAATGATGGACAGAGATTCTTCAGAGCCCTGGTATCTAGATTGATCTCATGCATCTTTAATTTTTATTTAAAATTTGTATTAAACTGGGCGCTATCTTGCGGAAGTCCATATGACTGGTTATTTAATTAGAATTATTTTGTATAATTTCGCTACCATTAGTAGGGGAGAGTGGGGGAATTGAGAACGGTGGGTAATTGGGAACAGCTAGGTAAATAATACTTCCCCCCACATTACACCATCCCGCGCTTATTCAACGGACGCATCCAGCGCCCCTCAGTGTACACCAAATAGTAAGAGTGAAAGGCCACATGTACGCTGTCATGGTAAGTCGAACAATGTTTTTTGCATTTCTTTTATAATTTTTGTCGTGTCTTATAATAGGTGTAACTATCATATTTTTGAATTCAAAGGCACCATATTTTGTTATTATCATGCATGTACTATCTGCTTCCAAACTCTACGTGATTGAAGGTTATCAAAAATACTATTGAGGATGGCGGCCATTTTGATATATATTGACTAATTTGGGCAATTGGGAATGGCATCAGGCGGGTAATTGGGAACGTTTTCAATTACCTCTCGCGTTCTTAGTTTACCCCTAGTACTGCTGGTTAATTATGTAAAAATGTTATAACTTTAAAAATTGTTTTAGATGCCTCGAAACTATATACGAAAGACTGAATCGAAATACAAAATTGAAGTACTTCTAACATCTTCAATTGCCATGCAGTTGAAGATGTTAGAGGTAAGAAGCTCACATTAGGCCAAGCTGCTACCAAATATTCAATACCAAAATCAACATTATTCAAACAATTAAAACAAAACAAAGTCAAGACACCAAAAAAAGGTCGATCTGCTGTATTTAATAGAGAACAAGAAGACCAACTAGAAAAATATATACTTGATTGCTGCAAGACTTTTTATGGAATAACACCAAGTTCATTACGTAGAATTGCTTTTCGATTTGCTGAAGCTAATTCTTAAAAAAGCTGAAACACAATTTTAACAAAGAAACTGAAGATAACATACAATAAGGAATGTGAGTTGTACATGGTTAACAATCCTGGGAAACGAATAACCCAATACGAGGTTGGAGAACTTTTTACAAAGGCGTACAATAAAACAGCTAACATAAGCAAGGCTGTCAGTGGATTTAGAGCCGCTGGAATTTATCCTATTAATCCTGACAAATTTAAAGACATCTTTGAGAATATGACATCTAATCAATCCTACATCAGTCAGATTCAAGAATGCGATGCTCATAAAACTACAGCTGAGCAAAGTTTAAATTTATCCGATAACACTGTCAGTCAAAGTAAAACTCCTTCTCCATCCACTTCTGTGCCTCTTACCGAAATCATTAATGTGCCTATCATACCTAAAACAAGAACCACTTCTGTGCGACAGAATAAGAGACATTCTCAAATTTTATCCAGCTCACCGATAAAAATTGAACTTGAGGGAAAGCAGAAGAAACAAAATGAGAGAAAAGCTAAAAAAGAAAGTTCCGAATAAAACACTATAAAAGAACATTAAAACCATAAAAAAAAATCTAAGAGTCAAGGGTAAAGGAGGGAAAAATTTAAAGAAGGCTTTGCAAGAAAATAAGTTCGAAGAAGAGTTTTTTGTATAATGTGCAACGAAAAATATGAATCTCCGCCGACAGAGGATTAGATTATGTGCGTCATCTGTAAACTCTGGGCACATGAAAAATGTACTGCTGGCGAGACTAGTCTAGGGTACGTGTGTGATATGCGCCAACCAAAAAAACTATAGTTTATTATAAAGATTTAATTGTGTCGTTTCTAATTACCCCATACCGTTCCCATTTACCCTTCGGGATAATCTCAATTACCCCATAGGGTATTGGGTAAAAAGAAACGACAACGTTTTTTGTTTTCGTTAAAATTTCTAATGAAACGTTGATTCTTGAGAGTTTTTCTGTAACTGATAAGTAGATAGATAAGTAAAGTTTATATTGTAATAAAAGTTGCTATATCTAAGACTTTTTTCTATTATTTTTGGACGTTGGAAGTTAAGTGTTCCCAATTCCCCCACTTTCCCCTATACGTGTGACTGCATTTGAAGATTGACCACCACTGTTACTACTAGAAGTTCCATAACCTTTCTTATTAGCCATAAATTTCCGACTGCCAGTTTATTCACGCACATTTTGCGACATGTATTTCACCTTTAAACGAGGCATCTTCAGGCAACAACCTTTTGCAGTTTGGGTCCCGAACGTTAACATTAGGCTCGGAGCAGCGATCTAATAATTTGCCTAATATACAAAACATTATCAAATAATTATACGTGTAAACATTCCTTTTGAATCACTCTATCGATGAAAATTGCATTAAAATCCGTTGCGGGCTTTAAAAGATTTAAGCGTAAAGACGGCGGAAAGCAACTGTTTTATACCATGTAGAGATAAATTATGCCGGCCGGCCTACGCTGGTAGAACACATACATTTTATCATCTGTATAAATATTCTATTGCATCATCTAATCCTTACGTTGTAGCGTCTTAACGGCTTAATCAATCACTATGAAATTTGGTATATACTTATTATTTGGATGGAAAAGGGTATAGACTACATTTTATCCCGGTCAGTAAGATATTCTGGTCATGCGCACATAATTGCGGGTAAAAGCTAGTAAATTGATATATAAATTGTTTCCATGTTGTTTTCAATTGTTTAAACAATTTATATGTATCCAGAGATATAACCTCAAACAAATTTTTATTCGTAAAAGCAACGCATTTGTGGAATAAGTATAATTTATTGCTATAATTTGTATAATATCAAATCTTACAGTAATTATACATTCCATCAATTTCAGCAGCTTTATTGATATTGTAGTCGAAATATAGAAAAATACAATGTATTTTACTGTAGTTAATAAATAGAACGTGTAAGGAGACTGTTATAGTCTACAGTCTACCAAAATATTATCATAACACGAATTAAACTGCAAACATTAACTACACTTGGCTAGCAAACGCTCATATTTTTGTAACTGTTGGCCAAGCAGTTTTTGTTTCATTTTTCATGTTTATTTATTTTGTTGACCTGGTTAAGTTATCGATTTACCCATCAGCTATTTATCTTAATGTGTATGCATTCGTTGATATGGCCCACCGTCTTATCTCCCCCATGTCCGGTTACAGCTCACAGTTAATGTCTCTTTATAGTTGTGCTTCAAATGATTTATTTGTATGTTACAGCAACATTTAAATGAGGGTGCCAGGCAAACTGCAATTTTAAATGCTGCGATTGGCGCCTTGGAGCGAGCAAGGAGAACTTACGAACGGGCCGCAAGAGAGTCGGAACGGGCGCTAGAAGCTTTCCAGAGAGCAGACGCTGATCTCAATTTGAGGTGACTCTATTTCCTCACGCTAACACATTCGAAGGGGTATTTACCTTGAATAGAGAATTTGTAAATCACGTTTGGTATTGCGATTCACATATATGGTGCGCTTAAACTTACGTAGGATTTTTATATATGTATTTAATTATGTGTGTACATATATACATATATATATATATATATATATATATATATATATATATATATATATATATATATATATATATATATATATATATATGATTTCACAAGTTAAACAAAATGATTGCATTGAAATAGGTTAATTCGTAATTTTGGTGACAGACTTGTATACAGAGGAGGATTATGATTATTATTATAGGATTATTATTATTATCTAGACTTCAAATATTGATATATTATTTATTCAGTCACATACAAAGAACTGAACGAATTATTATTAGCATATAATTGAAATAGATACTCGTAGATCGTGCATTATCATAGAGTACTGTTCCATACTATTTCACGCAGCCAAAGCTGCGAGTCACTGCTAGTACAAATAAGACTTTCTGCAATAAGTTAAATCGCTACAGCATTAAAATTGTCAGTTTGTGTATATATATTTTTTTAATTCGTGCATGATTAATGTTTACAGTCGAGCGGAGGTAGAAAAACAAAAAGCGAACATGAAACTCCGGAGCCAGGCGTCCGAGGACGCCAAGCAGGAGTACACGGACCAACTGAGGAAGACCAACGAGGCGCAGCGGCAGCACTACGAGCAGCGGCTACCTCACGTCTTCAAACAGTTACAGGTTCGATGCGTTCTGCACACATTTTTAAACAACTAAATAGCATGCACTTATTTCACAAGCTTATATACAATGTACTAGAAAATATATATAAAAAGGAGATTAAACGCTTCATGAGTCAGAGGCTGCGGGATAATAAGTCTTTGTTATTCTGTGACAGGATTCTGGATTTTATTATTATTAAAAAATATATAAATCAATTATTATAATAATATTACTTACTCATTTTTATCTGTTTTAAGAGTATTTAAATAAGAAGTGTGTCTCAGTTCCGTACTGTTTCATGTGAATAGAAACATAAAAATATTGTTATTTTATTCCCTAATTTACTGAAGACAAATTCAAAGTATCAAAACTTTATATTTTGAATACTATGCAGTGTAATTTCCTAACTTCTTTGTTACTAATCAAAAGACACAAATAGCTATGATGAGGAAAAATTATTGTATATTATATTATTATATAGTCAAGGATTGTTTTGTTTAACGATTTATATAATACGTTTAAATTAATATATAAAGAGATTTTTTGTTTGTAATATATAAAATATAGTAAGTAGAATAAACTCTAAAAATACTTAACTGATTAAAAGAATACTTATAGAAAACTACATTATTAGCGTAAATGGACTGTATTTTATTTAAAAGATAACCATGGGAAGTCGAGACGGGTCGCTGATCTACAATATGTCTACAAAGATTTGTGTATTATAATTAGATACCATGGAGCTTTCCCCAGTTCCATGACTCGTGTGAACATTTGAACAATTCGATGAAAACTACCGCTCCCAAGTGCAACCACCGCCGTAGGGCGTGCATTTTGGCATCTCGCCAACTAGGTCAAATGGGAAGTCAAGATTTAGTAAAATCTCTATTTTAGTATTACAATATACATCTATGCTATGGGATTGAAACATCACGATTATGTTATAATTCTATATATTGTTATTTACAGGATTTAGACGAGAAACGAATAAAAAATATAAAGAACTTTATGTTGAGTTCGGTCGACGTCGAAAGAAAAGTTTTCCCGATAATAATGCAATGTCTAGAAGGAATGGAGCAAGCAGCGAATAATATCAATGAAAAAGAGGTAAATATTGATTATTATAATTTTTTTTTAATAACGCATGAAAAATATAAACTCCAAAGTATTCACAAATATCTGTCCATATAGATTATGTGTATATTTTCTTGTTCCAAACGGATGGATGATTTAAGTATTGAAATAAATGAGATTTGTTGTATGTCCTAGTATCATAGGGTAAGTTAGCAATGTAAAAAGTGAATAAGGCGGTCATAATAATAAAAGGCCTTTCAATTCTGTATCTTGAGGATTTTGTATATTTGTATCATAATATTAGCCGTTAACTGTTCGCTGGCGAAGGCCTATAGCAAAGACAAGGAGGAGCCATGTGGAGGGTTTTCCCAGTAGTTGTCACGCCTGGCAAGAGGATTGGCAACCACAGTTAGGCTGTGGTGCTTTAAGAAAGACGTAGCTGTGTATTTCTTGACCATTAAATTTCCTTAGTTGCTTTTTACGGTCCCCACGGGAATGGAAGGGTTAGTCCATTATGTGCCTGGGCCACATGGTTATTGAATATGTATTGTTATAACGAGTAGCTATAATAATACTTATTATTTTATCTTTGGAATTTTGCATAATTTTGACTTTGATATTGATCGTAATCGTTTTTTTTTTTCGTAATATTGTCAAATCACATCGATTTATTCTGTAGTGGCATGTCTTTTTTATTTTTTACATAATATAAAAAACATTGGTACATCTTTGTCGAAATTAGACATAAATAAGACATACAAAAGTAGTAATAATATTTAAATACAAAAAAAACATATATTAAATACAATAAAACATTTTGTTTTCAGGACACACAATTAGTAATAGATAGGTACAAATCAGGCTTCGTGCCACCAGAGGATTTCCAATTCGAACCAGCAGCGGGTGGCGACACCACGGACTCGTCTACCAACCACCATCACCATCATAACCACCTGACCGCAGCTCGCGGCACCGTCTCCGGGAATAGGATAAAGAAACGTGGCGGCCTCCTCTCAATATTTAGCTCCAATAAGGTAAAATAGATATATGCTGCAAAAGTGAAACACATGAAGTTACAATTGATAAATAACTTTACAGTGTCCTAGTTCTGCTATTTACAAATGCTTCAGTTGAATAATAGCAAAGAGTAGTCCATAGGGTATTATTTCTCTATCGAATCTTGTATATGAATGTGTATAAATAATACAAATGTTTTAATATAAAGTACAAGAATTTTAAATAATATCATATAATTCATGATCATATAATGAAGTTCTATCAAAAAGGTACAACACAAACATGAATCAAGTTTATTAAAATAAAGATAAGTTTATTCTGATGATAAGTGTTGATTATACATATTATGTTGATGACAATAGTTAACATATTCAATTGTAAACAGCAGAATTTGAGGTCATTTGGTCTAAATTGAATCTGCGTCTTCATAAATAGGATCCTAAAACAGATTCTAAAAGAATTTCTAAAGTCATTTACTAATACAAAATTTGTTAAAAAAAAATTTTTAATGGACTGTCAATTTTATTGTATCTTGTACTCTTGTCAATTGGATGGATGCAAATCTAAATTGTTTTGGGATCTGTGTTCATCATGAAAGTAGTTATTTTTAGAACTCCGGGTTTATTGGTAAAGTATAAGAATGGTTTTAGCGGTAAAAAGTTTAATTGAAGAGAATCTGAATATCAGTTTATAACTTATGCATTTTTTTTTCTATATTGGAAACAACAATTTATCATTCATATTGATTAAGAGGCTGTTTGCTGAGATTGACTGTTGAGCTTTATAGAGCTTAATTTTTTATATTAGTAATAGGTATTCTATCAAAATATTTTACGCATGCGTTATGCTATAGAAATTATTATTACAATGCTTATGGTAATATTGGTACTGTATTGTTTTTCTATTATGTCGTTTTAAGTTTATTTAGCTGGTATACAGTCACTACAAGGTAAGGTGTATAGCCAACAAATTATTAAGTTATATTTTCAATGCCAATGACTCAATACCAGTTAAAATGTATTTCAATAGAATTTAGTAGAAAGTTAAACAAAACCAAGAGGGATTTTGATCCTATCAAGAATAAATCGTCGTTTTATAACTTTTAGATTCTAGGGCTAAATAAACCTATTTCTGAAATTTCAGGCTTTCGTTTTGTGCATATGATGAAATGCATTTATTATTAAATGTTTTATTCATAAAAAGTCCAGTTGATATAAATTAAGCCAAGTAGTTTCGTTCTGTTCCAAATTCGTAAAAACAATTTTTGTATATTAGTGATACTCCGAGTCAAGCCGACTCAAATACTTAAAGTACGCAGTATATAAATTTCGAATACGTTATATTCGAATGCCAGTGACATGTTTATTGTCAATTTTTATCAATGCATAGGAACATACAAAAAAGTCCGACTCAATACATAATATCTATGAATGTCATAAATAGGTATTGCACTATTATGCAATTTCATTTTTTAAAGCAATTTTAACTGCCTATCTCACTATTTAAACCGAACAGCATAAAAAGCTGCTTAACGGCAGTGAGACAGAGGTACCCATGCAGACGACTTTGAGTAATTCTCAAAGTCTACCTCTTGGTCGGAGGGGAAAAACACGATTACCTAGTATTGTATTACCGAGATATATTAATGCACACCAGTAGCAAATTATACCGCGTTTAAATTTCTTTGTAGCGACATCTAGAGAACATAATTGTAATTTTACTATCAGCTCGCCACAAGATAACATTACATTGTGCAATATCTAACTTGTATACACTTCTATCAAATTCTATTGAAGTAGACTATATATGCATATATTTATTATTTATTTATGTTGTAAGTTGGAGGTACTAATTTGTTTTTATCTGTTATCCTTTTCGATCCCCACCTAACATGGGTTCACATAACGACCATTGTTATTATTGGCTGCCGGCCGACTGGTGCATTGTCACGTGGAAAAGTAAGTTGAGTGATGGGGATCAAGTCATCAGCATGAGTCATTCATTCTCTTGTTCTATTTCATTACTTATTCATAATATACTTTATACTAGTACACTGTTGTTTATAACACCATACTGATTTCAGTTTACTCGAGTTTCAATGCAATATTTTTTACTCTGTTAAATGTCTATTGTCGACATGTTTGTTACTCTGTCAATTTGGTCTACATTAAAGTCGTATTAAAGACTTACGCTCTTATTAATAAAAGCAATAAACGTCTCATATAGTACATTACTGCAGCGGCCAGCAACTGAGGCAATGATGGACGAATGTGCAAATGTGGGCCGAGGTGTAACCGAGGCACACATACGTGAGTCCATCAATGCCTAGTTGTGGCCAAGGCTTGTATAGTACTTTTCTCAAACAATGCGCGGAAATCAAAAACACAATTTTAGTTTTTAAATTCAATGACGAATAACGAATAATAATAATTTTTCACGCGCCATAATGTTCCCTTGTTTTTTTTTTTTTCAATAAACAGCTTTCTATTTGCAAGCCAGTTCGAATTTTAAATAAAACCTTGTATTAGTTACCTCCTCGGTAGCTATGTTTCGAAGTAAAAAGTCATTCCATTTTTAAATTATAGGACAGATATGAGTTTACATAGTAATTTATTTGGCCGCAAAACACGACAGATATGGATTTTCATACAACTTCTGCCGGCCGCTGCCCGCATGTATCTTGGCCAGTACGGCAATTTTGATTTATCTCGAAGAAGATTGTCAAAATAATGCTCACATTTCCAAGCATGTTTGAGAAAAACCTATTTTAGCTATTGAACTGTTTTGTCTCTTTCTTATATGCTACATACCTAATTTGAAAGAGAGTAACAAAACAGTTAGTTCAATAGCTAAAATAAGTTTGTAGTAGGCTTTAGTTTTTATGAAAAAGGGCGTTACTAGAGATATTAGATCTTCAGGAGTTTTGAAGATTTCTATTACAGTCATAAAATGATAATAGAATTAAAACTTATTTTTCAGAATAAATATATAACTTATACAAAAAATATATATTAATGATAAGTGATTTATCTATCTCTTCTATAACCCTAACTGACGTAGGAGTTAATACGTACGTAAACGTCGTAAACCAAATTGACAAACACTGTTGACATTTTGGCTACTGACTTATTAGCTTAACTATGTCCAAACGATTTGTATACTTCTAGTATATTCTATTTTTAATGTATGGGTATATCTTATGTGGAAACAAAAAACATTTTTTTTCTTAAATGGTTCATTCGCCAAAAAATGCACATAACTTTTAAAAATGATAATAGCTGACGAATTTAAAAAGTTGTTAAATTTAGCCAAAGTGACAATAGTATTGGCAAGTTCATTAGTCGCCAGTAGTGTTGCCATGTTGCGTGTTCTGTCGCTTCGGACTCGCCCGCGAAGCGGTGTACGTCCCATATACCTCTTTGTTTAATGTTGTTTGTTTGCCTCCGCCGCGTCTCCACCACATCTAACGCTTTGGCCACAGAAGATTGTCGAGGCGTGCAACTCGATCAAGGTCAGTTCTGCGTGACAAATCGCTTGGGCAAATGGTGACATTCATTGGTTACATCAATTTGTAATAGTTTGGTATTTTTATAATGAAACATTGTATTGAATTACAATATTTAAGTAATTATAATAT
Source organism: Galleria mellonella (assembly GCF_026898425.1). Classification (NCBI taxonomy): domain Eukaryota; kingdom Metazoa; phylum Arthropoda; class Insecta; order Lepidoptera; family Pyralidae; genus Galleria; species Galleria mellonella. The sequence goes on along the minus strand of NW_026442090.1, from coordinate 9,686,317 downwards.
TAATTAAACACATTTGTCGACCAGTGAATGTCATCATAACCGAGTGTTTAGCTTCTTACTGCTTGTTATGCATCTAAAACTGCTTACACGGCTTGGTTTTCTACGCACTTTCCTCTCTAATACGTATTCGATATTTGTTTTTGTGTTGATTAATTTGGTCATTTTAATGTGACTAAACATTTTATAATACCATAATATATGTATCTATATATTGTATATGTTTATTATTAGGTACTTTTATACAATAGCCGTCTTCGAATGTTATGACAACGTAAATGATAAAATGAGATGCAAATATCTAATTCTTATTGAAGGCTTTTGAAAAGTTTTCGTACGAAGAAAATTTTGAGCCTTAAATATGTTCATAAATACATTTGGATATGTATACAAAATATTACAGATATTATGTCGTTTTCATAAGGGCGTTCATTTATTGTATATTCAGTCTAAGATTATATGCCTCATTTCAAATTTATGCCCTACGTGATATAAATAACAACGAAAATCACTTAATTTTTGTGGATGGAAAAACATATTATAAATAAATTTATGGTGTTTGAAAATAGTTTTAGTAGCTATAGTAAAATTGGTGTGTGTATGTGTCTGTGTTTTTTTTAAAGCAATGATCTATGAATATGGTTGTATAAAGTCTGTTTAATCTTACAGAACAACATGTCTACGGATGGAAAGGAGGACTATTCAGATTTACCACCAAATCAAAAGAAAAAGAAACTACAGGCTAAAGTACATGAGTTAACGAAACAGGTAATAATGACGTCATATAAATGTTTATATAGAAAGGAGAAGGTTATTGTTATACGGTAGAATCCTTAACTACTGAATATTTCCTTAAGGTTTTTCTATTATATTTTTAGAGCATCCTTGAAAACACATAATGCCTTGGGCATATTATTTAGATTAAATGCATATGTATTACAAATTTCCCTTATTACCTACAACAAGATTATCTGGTGAATGCTAACTTGATAGTATTTTTTACAGATTCCCAGTTCTTTTATACACTAAATATAATAATCCATGACTCTTGCATATAAAAAAATCAATTCATTTCTATGTGTATATAAAATACTAGTAAAATTGTAGAACAAATAACACAATTAAACAGAACAACAATGAAAATATATAAGAACAGACGAAACTCGAAACTTTAACATTGCTAGAATATTTACATCATGATAATTTTTTACCTAATGGTTAGCTGGTAGAGAATGCCATATGACATTGAGCTCGCCACTTGTACAAAGTTTTATTGTGCAATAAAGAATAAATAAATAAATAATTTTATCAAACTTTCAAATTATTCCTCTATTAGTTATTACTTCGTCACTGTAACCAGGGAGCTCAATATGAGCGCTTGAAACCAAATACTTTGATTAAATTTAGCTATCCTGCAAGTTGATACTGAAACAGTGGACAAAATAAATCAATTTGTGGTCATATGACCAAAACCTGTCAAGTTTTAAAAAATTTGTGATTAGATCCCAAGATATTTGTATGTTTATTATTTTTGTAGGTGGCACAAGAACAAGCTGCCATGGAAGGATTAATGAAAATGAAAGGAGTATATGAAACAAATCCAACATTAGGGGATCCCATGACGGTAGAAGGTAGGTTATACATATTATTGTATTTGAGTTGTGTATGTTTACTTTACATACATTCTTTTGTATAATTTTCGTTTCTTTCTGAACTTAATTCGTGAAAACCAGTTTATGGCACCGGGCAACTCTATGAAATTTAAAGACTTTATATTTCTGAACATTTCATAATGTGTCTACATTACATTTACAATGATTTTCTGCTTGTCAAGCTAGAATATCTTGCGTCATTAGAAACAGGCAAGTTGATTACTTAGAAATTAGTAGACAATCATTTTATGATTAATTGCTAATTGACAAGATTGATGAATGTGGAAGAAGCGAAAGAGGTTTGTTTGAATCGAAGCATTTGGCGTTCCATTGTTTCTGCCTACCCTAATGGGAGACAGGCGTGACAGATATGTATGTATGTATGTATGCTAATTGACAACAATAAGTATATTACGTTAATGCTTTCTAATCATAAGATGCTCTAAATAAACTTGTCTTTGAAAGATATCATTAGCTCTATCTATTAATGGCAATAATAGAGTATCATGGTCAATAAATATAGGAAATTTAATTCCTTTATCGCTCTATAGAGGCAGCACCAATCTTTTTTGCTATTCGCGCGTTAATAACTTTTACGTATCAATTATCTGTTTTTTTTCTGTTGCAAATTGATTGTATAATACTTAATGAAGAAATTGACCGTTTTCGGCACAACTTAGAAGAGTCATATATTTGTTAAATTACAATAGGTTTTATTGGCTTGGTTAAGGATCGATTCCAAGATTTTATTTATGTAAAGCAACGCTGTTTAACTCGTGTGTTGCAAAGATCAGAAAAAAATATTGATAACAAAATGTGTACAGGTCAATTAAATGAATGCTGCGATAAACTAAAGAAGCTACGTACGCAATTGCGCAAGTTTGAAGAGTTGCTAGCGGATGCGAACAGCCAAGTGAGCGCTACAACATTACATACGCTACCCGCCCGGGCCAACGGCGCACCGCCCGCACCCGCCACCAGGTATATTGCACATCTAGTGGAACTTTTGAGCCATACAGTTAGTAATCACTATGTTATTCATGAGTCATCACTTTATGTTGACCAAATTGAAAAATAGATCTACGAGTATAGAATCACCCAGACGTAGCAACACATAAATGAATATTCATAATACTATATTACTAAAATACTTTTGTCTTAAATATCGATATCGATAGTAGTGTCGTTATATTTTGTTTTTATTTGTCTTTAATTTAATTTTGAACACAGTTTTACTTCCAATAAACTAAATAATTACAAATTGTGTCTCACTAAACTGACTTCACTTGTGACAAGAGTAGTTGTTTTGATTTTAAAACTAATTTACTGAACCGTTTTTGATAAAAGTTTATATGGGATCAGTCTGTAAATATATCCTATCAGATAAGAGGTTTAGATCTGGAGTTATCAGGTGGTAAGAAACAAAAAAAAAACAACCGATTTGAGAACCTTCTTTTTGAAGTCGGTTAAAAATGGTATGATATCGTGCTCGTGTCTCGGTAAATTAAAAAACGTCCATTAATTTTTTTTTTAATTCAGGAATATATCATAATATGTTCCTGTAGTGTTGTTATCTACCGTACACTTACATAAATTCGTTATTTGTTCGTTCTCCATGACAAGGAACCTTTCACTTTCGCTCATCTATTTGATAATTTTACAGTATCGGATCAAACAGCGAATCCCTATCGCGATCTGCATCCGAATCGTCCGTGAGCACGGGCACGGGTGCGGGGGGCACGGGCGGCGGCGTGGGGAGCGGCGGCGTCACTGCGGGCGGACGTACCGCCGGCGGCTCGCCGGAGTCCGGGCTCGGCGGAGAGCTCGCTGTTGCACACGCCGACCACACCAACGGCGATGGCGACCACGACCACGACCACGACAACGACCACGAGTCGGACTTTGACTACTACTACGAACCCGATTTGCAACCGCTCGGGTACTGCATGGCGCTGTATGCATTTGAAGGTAAGCTAAGTTTTTCTAATTAAAATTAATGTTGGCATTTTAATCAATTGGTGGAATTTGAGATTCGTGGAGAGCATAGGCGAGCGGTCCGTCAATCGCTTACCCGTTTCAGAGCTGGGTGGTGCCCATACAAAATAAATGTATAGTGGTGCAGTAAGAGTAAAATGTGTCCCCACTATTTTTATCCCCAAGTCAACGTTAGAGTCGCTAAAGGAACAAAAGACAATACAATAGTAAGAGAAGGAAAACTAAAAATAAAACCCCATAGTCTAACTAATACCAAGCGACTAATATTCCTTTGGAATGCATTTCAAAGGAAATAAATGGTCATAAGACAGTCAAAAAACCCATAAAAGATCGTCCATATTTCTTGTTCTTTTTTATATTATTGTCATAAGGTAAGTAACACTCCCACGATTGTAATGTATGCAACGTTCGTGTGTGTCAGCTAACGGCACAGGCTCCACGATGCGTATGGAGTGCGGCGAGCGGCTGCTAGTGCTGGAGACGGACGCGGGCGACGGCTGGACGCGGGTGCGGCGCCGCCACACGCGCGAGGAGGGCTTCGTGCCCACCACGTACATCGCCACCACGCTGTACGCGGACGCGCGCGACCACTAGCCGCCAACCACGCTGCCGTGCCGCCGCAAGATATTTTCAACACCAAATAGGTATGCTTTACCATTTTTTTCCTTTTGACAGTTCATATACCCGACCCAAGTTTTGAGCATGCTCTTTCCATCTTTTGCAGTTTTTGGTACATTGAAAGGTATCAGATATTTTCATACTCAGCTGCTTTGTTACTTTCTCATCATAACCATCGTATTTGATAATGGCTCCTTGTTTTTTTTTTTTTCTTTCAATTTTCTTAGTGACTGTCAATTTCTCCACACACTTTGTAAATATGTTCTGTACTTATTTATTTTATTGTTGGCTGATTTTTAATTGAAGTACTCAAGCGACTTCAATAATGTTTACCCCCATATTGGTGTTATATTAATTTTACTAACATTGTAGTCGCTGTTTCATTGCAGGGTATATTTTACAGCTCTACATTTACCAGAAGTCAATAAACCAATTCATACCGTGAACATGTTCCGTACATTGGGCACGTGGTGTGAATCGCCTATTTACCATAAATAGCGACTAACTGTAATATATATTTCAGGTGGCAAACTGCAAGTGGTCGTGCAACCAGCAGCCGATTGGTGTAACAGTGCATTATAGTGAGTGAATTTCGTGGTAAGGTGCCGGCTGTGAACTCTCAGTGAGAGCCCGTGCTGTATTAACGCAATCATATTAGCGACGTTTCACTCGGATATTACTCGTGGCCTATAATATATAGTAACAAGTATTTTTGCTATAATTTATCGTTACGGGAAAATTAGAAATATTTTTTTATCATGTCCTTTCTATTAATTGTTAATTTGGCGTACGCCGATCGATTATATGAAAAGGAAATCATAATAACATTCCATGTTCTTATTTATTGTGTATATTCTCGGCTAGGTGACATACATATTTTCATGTGTGCATTATGCCATTATAGTTTAATGTTAATGGTAATAATATTATATAATATTGTGTAACTCATCTAGATCTTCATTGTGCCAGCTGTTTATTGATTAAGATTTTTTCGTACTTATTATAGTTGTTATACTCATGCTTATTGTGATTCTGCCATAGTGTATTTTGGAATTATAGCAAAAATAGATTATAAATTTAATTATGAATTGTAAAATATGTAAACTTTAAAATTATTTCGATTATTAAATACAATTGACATATATTACGTAAAGAATTAATGAACATTGTAACCCATATCCCACGCAGACATGTATTATAATTGCTTATGGAAATTACTTAGTTTTAATGCTAGCTAGATATATTTGATTAGCCAATGCTATTTTCTGAATATTTGCTGAATGCAGAGATACGGATACGTTATGTATTTATATATAGTGAAAGGAAGGAATGAACGAGCGCATTTGATTTTATATAAAAATAAAATATATGAGGACATCGTAATTACTTGTTTAATTTATATCTTTCTGCAACCTTCAAACAAATTATTTGGATAAATATTTTAAAAAGTCTATCATGTTTCTAAAGTTGTTAAAGCCTGCAATGATCCCCAGCCACTAATTTGGTTTCTATATTTGATGGATAAGAAAACACGCCGCCTATTATCCCACATACGCGCATCAATGTAACTAGAAACGCTGCTTTTGATCACTCGCCGATTACTGCAGAAATACGTGTTAAAAAGCCATAACTTTAAAAACTACAAATGGTTTATCTTTTCAAGACTATTAGCAGATCCAGCAAACGTCGTTATGCCCAATTTTTTTTTAACGGATGATAATGTAGTGATAACAGTGGTAACCCCGCTTGCGCTAATTGTATACGAATGCGGAGCACCAGTGATGGATGATAGGTGAGATTGAAAAGACAGGTTTTTTTTTATACAATTTAGAATGGTAAACAAGCTGACGGCCCATCTGATGGAAAGTGGTAACCGTCGCCTATAGACATGAGCAGTACCATGGACATAACAGAGTATACTGTTTCGCCCATGATACCCCATATGCGTTGCCATTCCTGAGGACTCGGTTGTTATTCCTCTGTACCCAGTAAATTAATTAGCCTATCGTAATGAACACATCTGGAATTCAGCACGATGGTTTCCAGACCACGTAAAGGTCTTGACAAGGTATATTGCTAGCATTGGAATCGGTCGTCCACATTACTAACAAACCAAACAAACTATTGTTATTTAATGGTTGAGGGATGAGCAGCAGCGTCCCTCTTAAAACATCACCAAAGCCTAACTTCGGTTTTCACCCCATCTGTCAAGCGTGGCAACTATTGGCAAAACCCCCATGAGCGAGGCCTATGCCCAGCAGTGGGCAATTAATGGCTCATATAATAATAAATAAAAACTTGTTATTCATACCGGCAAATCCGAATGATTCAATTAGTCTAATATTACTTAAAAATTTTTTGAACAAACTTAATTCTGCTTGCATGAGAGATATGAGGTTACATTGCAGTTTGTACTATTGGCCGAATGTACCGCCTTCCGTGTCTCGCCATGCAACTATTGCGTAACATACAGCACTAACTAGCCATTACATATTAAATGTTCATTACTGCATCAGTTATACTTTGTATTTATCTTTAGGTTATAATCAGTCAATGTACATTATTATGTGCGAACCGACGCCACAAGCAAGCTCCACAAAGACAAACATGGTAGGTACGCCGTTAATTCCCAAGCTAAAACAAGTTTTGCGGGAACTGTAGTTCGCCATTCTGAGGTCGGGGATTGTGCAAATATTTAAATTATTTTCCCGTTTGAAGTGGAATAGTCAAGTGTAGTTATTATATAATGTGACCGATTCAACGAGCGAAGAAAAATATCCCACAACCCACTTTTAGATACTTGTGTGGATAGGTGAATTGCTTGAATTATACGAGTACTTATGAATTACTGATAAAGTATTGTAACTAAGTGATACAAACACAAAAACATTAGTAAATTATAATTTCTCATTAATATTAAACGCGAATTAACTTTCCAGGAATGGCAAATACAGTAGGCATAATTCGCGAGTTGGTAAAATCATCAAAATAGAACATACGCAAGTGGATGGTTGCGTTTATAACAATATAACTCGTAGCAATTACATTTTTTATTAATTAATTAATACCTATAACAAAGTTGGTTGATTTTTTGGTAGATACCTAATAAGTATTATTATTTTTTAATCTAAATTTTATAAGTAGTAGTATAATAATTCTCCTTGCTTTTAAATATCAATACAAATTATAATTAATGATTGCTTTTATGGTTCACGATAGATTAGGCACAATAACATATTACGTGCGTAATATTTCCAATCTACATATAATCATTAAAACATTAGATGTGTTATAAATAGGTGCTTAACATACATTTAATGGTAACTTCATTTAAATTCATATCAGTTTAGAATAGTTTTCAAGAAATTTGTAGCAGAAGAACCTCTACTGACGGATCTACTTGTACAATAGTTGACGAACAAAACCGAAACGGAAGTTATGAAGTCACTAGGTTCATACGTCTTCTATATAATTAAGCTTTTGTTCCATGTAATAACATGGTATAGACAACGTACCTTACGTTATAGTTGGTACATGGGTAAAGAAACGAGAGAAATTTTATTATGCTTGCTTCTCACGACAAGCAATAGGTATCATCCGATTAAACTGGTCTCAGATTTTTCGTACAGAAATGTAATTTCTATCTACCTATAATGTATTTGTGATTTTTTTTATTTAAAGAAATCTCAGACAACTAGCTTTTAGCTAACGGAAGAAACTTAGAAAACGTAACGAATTATTAAATTTATTATAATCCAGAAATTTTAGTAAAACAGTAAGTCAGTTGGTATACTAAAGTTTTTGTTTGAAGTCTCCGAAACGGAATACTGATGAGCAGAATAAGTTGAAGTTAACCCGGCTTTGTTGCATAACATTTGAAATTTGGAGCATCTTACCTAGATGACAACTAGTTTATAAATAAGTAGATGCCGCAACTGCATACAAATACTTTTCGTTACAATTTGTGCTATTTCGGCTAAATTTGCATCCAGAAATTATTTTCATTTATTGATCTTAGGACAAACAGTGCCGTATTAAAATTTCATTTTTATTTTGATTTTTTTTTTTGTTTATTTAAAAAAAAAGCAACCGTGGTGAATTATTTAAAAAGTTCTCCTTGGCCATTAAGGTTATCTCAATTTATTTACTTTTGTTCTTGTTCTAGTTTATGTCGTACAATAGTGTGGTCATTTAATACAAAGAGCCCGACGCGTTGGTGATCGCGGAAGAGTCTATAGTAACATTAAAAAAGTATTTTTTAATAGTTTCAGCAGGTATCTAAATAGTAAAAATATGGTATGCTTTTCATATGCCTATATTGAGATCGAGTTAATTATTTTTTTTATCAGCTCTTATCTCAGTATATATTCTTTCCTTCAATATAACCGTTAGACTTTCCACGTTGGGCGCCAGGTAACCATAAGAAGAAACACAGAAAGGACTTATCAAATATATTCAGAGCAAAACGTACATCATACAAATGTTAAGTGAGTCTTATTGTAGTAAGAAAATAGTTTTATGCTTCACGAATACTAACTCGGTTCGGTATTCAAAAATAATCGTATTTGTTATTATCAATCTATTTTAGATAACACTAGAAACGAGCATTATCTAAGGATCTTGAGGAAGATTAGGGTAATTGGAGATTTATATCAAATAGCTCTAAATATGGTACAGTGGTCAAATTAAATAACTTATTACTGGGTGACTAAATGCCTGTAACATCTGTATCATAATGAGTCATCTCACAATATCATTTGTCTTGACTTTTTTTATAGTAGATAATTATTTGTGATAATTTAAGTTGATTTAGGATCATAAAATTATAGCTTTCTTTTGAAACTTCAATGAGGGGCTTGATTGATACCTAGTGTCACACAATTATATCATCAAAAACAGGGACTATCTTTAATTTTTGCCATACTGTCTAGTTCTCAAGTTAGAGTTCCTTGTTATTAAGAAAATTACTTGGTCTAGTTATTATCATTAGATTAATAACCAAACGAATATATACTATTTTATTTATTAATTATCTACTCATTCTACTAAAAGTAATTAATTACCTACGTGCCTATAAACATCAAGAGCTATTAAAATAAAAAAAAAAAAAAAAAAAACTAATGATCGCATGCAGAAATCATAGCCTTGCTTATTAGAAATCTACTAAGTACGAGTACCTTACTACCAGTAATATAGTGTTTCAATAATAATTAGTAGATACTTGTATATTCGATTACCTATAGGAACAATGTTAACCAGATTATATACTAATTTAAAAAAAAATACACTTAACACAGGACGCTGCTCTCTTCCAATCATCATGAATAGAGGAAAAATAAAGCAATACTTGAAATGAATACATAAAACATTACTATATCATTCGATTTTAAGCGAAATCATCAATATAGTTTTAAAAATGGCAAAAGTATCAATAACTCGAGAGGTAGGTTGGAAACAATTACTTTAAACAGAAATATATGTACAAAAATGAATCTGTGTGGCATAATTTCCGATGCACTTCTGATATTACCTTCCTCTACTTATTTAATTCCAAGCTATTTGTCAATTCAGTAATAATATCTAGGTTTATAATAAGGTTATAATCATAAATATTGTTATATTTTAAGTAATGGAACGTGACTATGTGTACGTGTAAGGAAGGACGTACTGGGTAATTTTTTTTTAAATTAAAGCAAGGAATAAAATAAAATAATAAAAGCTAAAGAAGGTGAATACCGTTTTTGAATGCATTTCTGCATCTAAATTTACATCTGTATCATGTCTAATCCTGATTGTAGAGAGTTTATATATAAAACTCTAATATTGTTCATGCTAATCTTTGAAAGCGCTTTGAAATGTATATTATTCATTGTATTTTGAGAGATAGAAAATCTTTTATCCTGATAGCACAAGAAATGATTTGTAAAATGCCAAACATCGTTTACCGGGTCAGCTATGGCTATGTTTTCAAAAATAAAGCTCGCACATCAAAACAGCCGAAAGTAGTAAATGAAATATAAAAGTATATAATGCGATGTATCTTTTTAAAAATACCTAGTAAGTGAAATTTCATTTTTTTAACTACTAACAAGTGAAATCCACGCCAAACTTTCGATCATTCGAATCACGTATTTTGATACTAAGAGACTCGCTCATCAAAACGAGGTAAACGTAGGTAGACAGTTCGGTCGCCTTCCAAGAACTTTACAAATAATTATACTTGACTTACTTAAAGAGACATTTCCAAAAATAAATGTTTTCTTACTGTGTACATAATTTTTATAACAGGATGTTATTAAGACTTGTAAAGTAGTAATAATATATATACACATACAACTTTGCAAGAGGGCGATTGTAAAAGTTGTCCGCTTGGGTGACTACCCCATTGACTCCGCTCTCAAGCATCGATTATGCCTGCGTAGTAGGTTATATGAATGAAATTTTTTAAAATAATACAAATGGAATAGTAAAACCGCCTGCGCTATCGGTATTCACTGATGGAGTATAAACAGGGTAACTAACTTGACTTCAACAATCAGGTCCGTTAGTCCGTCATGATGAATTCATCATCATCTTATCAGCCTTTAAATATCCACTGTTGTACATAAGCCTCCCTCTTGAGTGGTTTTGCCAGTAGTTGCCACGTCGGTAGGCGGATTGGCAACCGCAGTTATTCTTTTTGATTAATGAAAATGGAATGGTAACCCCGCCTGCACTAACGGGATACGCTGGCGGAGCACCAGTGAAGGGTGATCGATGAGAATGAAAACAGGCCAGTTAGTCTATCATGATGAATTCACAAGGAATTAATCATGATAGTTTCCAGGGTGAACCACGAGGAGGTCGACCTGGCTGGATATATTGCTAGCAATGGGATTCTTAATTTCCATTACTAACAATCCCTTTCCCCTCTGGCAACCGCAGTTATACTTTAGAGATATTTTAAGAGGGATGCTGCTAGACCATTAAATTCATTTAGTCGCCTTTCATCGCTTACTCTCTCGTAGTTGACTCTTACGACACCCAAGGGAGAGGAAGGGATTGTCTATTCCATGCTGGGACCAAACGGAAATAGAGGCACGTGATGAATTTACCAGCAATTTACTATGATGGTTTCCAGGCGGAACCGCGTGGAAGCCTAACTTCCAACCGACTAATCCATATGACGAACAATTCCTTAAAAGTTTAAAGAATAACGAGTGAACTTGTAGTACGAGGTTTGTCCGGAAAATACGTATAAAAGTTTTTTAAAAATTTTATTTTACAATTATTCAGGTAAATCAATTTTATCCCCTTCAAAGTACTCCCCCTGTGACATAATGCACTTGTGCCAACGCCGTTTCCACTGTGAGAAGGCTCCTTGAAAGTCCTCTGGTTGTAGGTTTCTCAGCTGCCCCGTCGTAGCTTTTTTTATCTCATTTATGTCCCCCAAATGCCGCCCCCGAAGTACCAATTTGGTTTTTGGGAACAAGAAGAAGTCACACGGGGCCAAATCCGGCGAATAGGGGGGGTGTTCGGTCACCGTAATGGAATTTTTACTCAAAAACTCACGGACAACAAGAGAGGTGTGGGCAGGGGCATTGTCGTGGTGAAGAATCCAACGCCCCTCTCGCGCCAATTCTGGACGAACTCGTGCCACACGAGCTTTGAGGCGTCTGAGCACATCGACGTAGAATTTTCCATCAACTGTCTGGCCTGGAGGGACGAATTCTTGATGGACAATCCCCCGAACATCGAACTCTTTCTCGGCCCTCTCTGAATCTTTTTAGCCACTTGTGGACGGTTGGTTCCTTCACAGCATCATCCCCATAAACTGTTCTGAGATCGGCAAAAATTTCACGGCCATTCTTGCCGAGTTTCGAGAGAAACTTGATTACGACGCGCTGCTCTTCAACGGAAGCGGGCTCCATGCCGACGGGGTTTCGTTAAGAGGTAACTTCACAGATGGCGTGACAAGCCAGTTCGCACCGCACGGCGGTCAGACCAGAACTGAAGCATTGTTAGGGACATAAGGAAGGGGTCCTGCGCTTACCTGGCCTCCCCACTCCTCTTTCTCGCATTCCAGAACACTTTTATACGAACTTTCCGGACAGACCTCGTATACGGGAGCATATTTTAGTCCTTAGGTAACTTGTGAAGGTGCTAGAATGTACTGTGATGTTTATTCGTTTATGTGTACAGGTTGATATTTGCCACTTACCGTTAAGTAGGTAGGTCTTCCTTGTCATTTCAAGTTTCATAAAAAGATATAAATTTATAGCATTTGTTTGAAAACTGTTAATTGAGGCATATAAAATGTCGAATTTTATATAAAAGTATTAAACTATCTATTTTGTTACAATTTCACGTAAACTGTTGGTTGAAAAAACCCTTCTATTTTCCGGAATAAGAATTCTAAATGACGACTCGGGATATAAACTTGGAAACCTTGCAGTTTCTTCCCCGCGGAACCCTTTATTTTCTGCTCTCCTGGGAATTTCCGAAAATCCCTTCTTAGAGAATATTTACATTGTATTTTAAGGGTCATTTATTTGCTCTGTACAATGTTACGTCATTTAGTCGATTTTTACTTTTGTTCGTATATTTAGAGTGGCAATCGAATGTACGGTCCGCATATCATAAAGGTTATTGCCGATTGTCATAGATATTCATCGCATCGCACCTTGCAATATCAAAATCAATACTCGTGCTCGGCTCGTCCTTTTTACGGATTTCAAAAGGACCTTTGCCCCATCTCAGTTAACTGTTAAAACTTATTTTTCGTTGCCTGCTCCACAAGGAGTACCTGTTGTCATTCGTATATTGAAGATTATTTTCCGGGATGAGGAGGGGGCCTGGGCTCTTAATAAAGGTGTAAATGTATTTTCAGAGATGTGTTTGTGAAGCTTCTCTTGGATCCTGGGGTGGGCATCAAACAATTACAAAAAGAGGGGGCGGAGTGGACACAACCCACCCTGCCCCTCTTAAATATGCCTATGCTTGTTGTGAAAATTGAAAATATGTAAGACAGGCAGACAGGCTAGTAAATTTCTGCAGTTTTAATCAAAGAAGACGGAACAAACGGAAAAATATATAATACTTAGTGAAGGGTTTATTAGGGTTTAGGATCACTTAAAGTTGCGAAATAAAACTAATTTCATAGCAAAGGTATCTATCCAGAGGCATTATAAAATTCAATTATTATACTCAGAATATGTATTTCTTAATATAGGTTGCCAGCTGTTTATAACAGTATTATTATAACAGGATTATAACAGTAACATGAGGTGACTATTACTCCGTTAATCCTATCTATTACGTGGGTTATTTTAGTCCTCATATGAAGCCTTGTTAAGACTAGACCCTGCCATTATGAATTTGCAACAACATGCGATAACCTATCGCTTTTCATATAATGTAAGCATCTACCGTTACAATAGAGATTCCTGGTTATTTTGCTACTAAGTGGTCAATGTCTTGAAAAGACAACTTAAAAAAACATTTAGTGCTGTAAATGTAGCTACATATAGCTTATTATTAGGAAAATAGATTAAAAATTAGATTATTAAGACATATATTTAGGTCATATATTATCATTTAGCGAGGGTTATCAAAAGTCAGCTCCTAACGGGTGTAACCTTACTAGAAAAGTTAAGATAAACCTAGGTATCTGATTATAATTTACCTATAAAATTTAAATCATGGAACACGAGCCTTAAAGTTAGTAATGGATGGATATATAAATATACAGGTGTCAGATTATTGCTGCGCTTGAATTGATGTAGGATGTTATTAATTATAGTGCATAATAAAACGTGGTCGTGATTTCAAAGTTGTTAATAGCAAGCAATCAGGTAGGTACCTGTAACTCACGTCAGAGGCCTTACTGTACTCGACAACTAAAGCGGCCTAGAAATATCTCGACTCGGTTTCCATACTCGTAGAGTTCCATTCTCATATGAATATATAAGTGGTATTTTGTATTTAATCGATAAAAATGAAATGGTAGCTACCAAATAGCTACAGTTTAAACTATTTACTTTTCTAAAGAATACAAGTATTCACTTAAATGAGATTAAAGCTAACTAAAACTATATAATTATATTATTATTTTGTAGCCGGGGGCATCCAAATGGCACTGTACGAAAGAAAATCATTCGTCTGATAATAATTGGCGGTAAGTGTATAAAACAGAGAATCTACTGACTTATTCATCAGACGCTTGAGTTTATAGCAATTAATTGATAACGTATAATTTTTGTTTATTTTTTCCTGTTTGGATACCTGGTAATACTGCCTGAACTACTGATTTACGGTAGTGGCAATAAGTCCCTAGACAATTCACTAATATCATATTATGAAAAAATAATGTTACCTATTACAGAGAAGAGGGAGAAAGGGATTGTTAATAATGCGGCTTCCAGTCTCATTGCTAGTAATATGTCAGGTCGACCGCCACGTGGTCCCCCTGGAAACCACCGTGCTGAATTTCAGGTATATTTATCACGATGTGCTAACTGACCTGCCTTTTCTTTCTCATCTATTATCCCTCACTGGTGCCCCGCCAGCGTATACCGTTAGCGCAGGCGGGGTTACTGTTCCATTATCATCCATAAAAGATTACTGAGGAGAATAGATCGTATATTATATTTTTATTACAGGCATAGTGTATATAATTATATAGGTTTAAGGGTAACAAATATTTTTTTACTATTGCATTATTCAAAGTAGTTTGCATTTCAAATGAGCAATCAAAAATGCTCGTAATTAATTTACTTGAATAAAAAATATTCTATTATTACTAAAAAAGGCACATTTGAAAAAAATTACTTATTTTATATATCTACTTAAATTCTTGCCAGTGTTGACAATAAAATATTTTTGATAGTTATAATTTTGATGAATTTGTTTTTTTTTTTTTTATTTTGCAATTATTTTCCTGTATTTTATAAGTAGATCTTAAACATATTTACTTTATAACGTAATATTATTAGGATGTTACGAAAACAGACTTGAAAGGCCAGAAGGAAAAAAAAGAAAGAAAACAAGTTAGAAACAAAATTGAATTTAAGAAATTTAGGGCCTAATAAGGTTACCTTGAAGGTACGTAGCTATTACGGTTATTACCTTCGCGTCTTACGGAACCCTTGCACGTATCAGCTCACAACCCGCGCCCCGTATCGGGAAGCGAAGAGGATTATCCTACATATCGCACCTGAGCTACCATTCTTTATTTATAGTAAATAGTGTATTTGCTTATGAGAGCTTTTGTGAAATGTGTCAATAAAATGTATTGGGTATTAGTAGGTACGTATTTATTTCTCCTATTTGATCCAAGAATTTTTGTTCACAATAGCTTTAGTGAGTAGTACTATCTTCTTATAATGTTACTTGATTTTATCTGCGACTTCGTTTGCGTGACCGAGAGATCTTCATTGACCGACGTAATAAATATGTTTTTTACCATCCCACATGTACCTAGAACGTGTGTACTAAATTTCATAAAAAATTGTTTATCCGTTAAGGAGTCAAGACGTAACAAATAAACATATAAGAAAAACTCACTTTCACATTTATAATAATAGCAATCATTACAATAAGCCATAATTATATACTATTGCTTTTTTTTAGTTAGGAATGATAAAAAACTGATGACTCACTTAATGCAAAATGACTTTTCCCTATTAAACATAAGTAACACCATAGACTAGGGATGTATAATATCGGTATCACTCTAAGATATTAGAGTGATACCGATATTCCTCTAAATATTAATGACAAAAAAATCATCATCCATTTCGATATCGCCTTAATATTGATATTATCGTCTTGCAATCAATACTATACACGTATATTGGATAACTAACATTAATTATATCCGTAGAGCCAATATATAGATGTTGTAAGTCAAAATATATAGATATTACTATATATTATCTATGTCTACCATAGATATCACTGTGATGTGACGCCATTAGTATTGCGTATATTGTATTGAAATCTTAGAGGAGCCCATTCTGTTTCGTGTGGTACCGGCTTAGATAGGGCCACCCCTTTCTTCCCCAATGGGTGTCGTAAGAGGCGAATAATGATCTAGGGATGGACAGCAGCGTCCCTCTTAAAACATCTTCAAAGCGTAACTGCGGTTGCCAATCCGTCTGCCAAGCGTGGCAACTACTGGTAAAACCCCCCAAGGAGCAGGCTTATATTTAGCAATGGACAATTAAATATGGTATTATAATAATAGTAATATGATAATATTATATGTAGTAGTATGTAGTGTTGGCTTATAAATTCAAACTATAAGTAGACAAAAAGTATAAAAAATAATATGCCACAACTTTACTTTCATATCACATGGAAAAAAAGCAAAAGCAACAATTAATTTTTATTTTAATTCCTGTGTTTTGGTTAAAAAGGTTAGAAAGTCATTGATATTACCAATAAAATAAACACAATACCTTATTTTGTTGGGGTACTAACGTTTAATGGGCGGACTCCGTAAGCGTTATGGTATTAATTAATGGATATTTGTTTATTGTGTGAGTATTATCATTAAAGTCATACAAATAAATTAAATATAAACAAATGTACCTTATAAATAATTTATTACAATAGGTAGGCTAAAGACTACATTTTAATGATTCTAATTTATAATAAAAACTAGGTATATTTAATTTATAAGATATTAACAAGATTGTTTACCACAAAACAACTGTCTTCAATTGTGTCATAAAAAACAAGTTATTTTAATTTAAAAACTAAACGACTGAACCGATTTTGACATAATTTCTATGGGACCAGTCTGTAAGTATATCCTTCCAGGTAAAAAAAGAACTCCCCAAATTGATTTATACCTGACGAAGTCGTGAGGTAACAAACATTAAAAAAAATACATACAATCGAATTGAATATCTCCTTCTTTTTGAAGTTGATTGAAAAGTAATAATTGATGATTTCAATGGAAATTAATGAACAATAAACAAAGGGCATTCTAGTTAAAATGTAGAGACGAAGGACACGCGTATTTTATGATTATGAGTGATATGACGTAGACAATGTCATCACACCATGTCCAATATACGCGGCCCTGCATTCAGCGGAGAATATTAAGAGCCTATAATTTGTCAGGGCCCCGAAAACATTGCGAGCTCGCGTCATCGGCTCTCTTCTTTGTTATTCTGGCCTCACTCACTCGCTTCTACTTAATGAAACTTTTGTGACGTTCAATTAATTTAATTGCAAATAAAGGGTAGCAGCGGGTGTTCGCGAGACGCAATTTGAACCGGTAATTAGATGGAATCGGTTATTAGTAGCTCTTTATAAAAGGTGATGAGAATATTACGTATTCATATAGGTAAGTAGGCACTTCGGAGTAGCAGACTGTAGCCGGCGCATTCTCTTTTGCAACTCGCTATTGACATAATAAGTGGTAAATGTTAGGAAAATTGGAATAAATGATATTCATTAAGTAGATGTAAAATACTTTCATAGTGGTCGGTGGGTGGCGGTGGTGGTGATCTAGGCGCGCAGTATCCGCACGACCGTCGACTCCGGCGCAGCAGTATCCGCGCACGCGCACTTGTTACTCTCGGTCGCTATATAGCATCCCGCGAGTACCTATACATTTTTAATAAAATCTTCAGATAAAATATAAAAATATTGGCTGAAGAACAGTGAAGTTTTGGAAGTTGTGTTATCTTTAATTGAGGATTTAGGACTATAATTGAGGTTTGTATAAAACACTAAAAAAAATGGGCAATATTAATGAACATATATAAAGTCCTTTGTATAAATAAAGTACTTAGGTTTTATACATGAAGTTTACATAGGTACTTATAAGTTTTTATGAATTAAGATTTTGTACCACAAACAAAGATTTTAATCATAACAGAAACCTAAATAGGGCCGTTTTTGAAGCGCCTTTTCTCTAAACCTAACTCTTAACTTAATATTTTTATTTAATAATTTTGCGTGGAATTTATGGACCATCATGGAGTAAAATTACAATAATTTTGATTTCAATCTATTAGTAAATTAGTAATATTGGACCTTGGAATAAAGATATAGCTGTGATACCAATTTTAATTTTAATTTTACAAGATAAGTTTAGAAAAATGATGCTTCAGAATCGACCTTATTGATTCGACTATAATAGATAGATTGCAAATACTAATATCAAAAACAGTTTAAAATTTTGGAATATATTGTACACATGAAAATACAGAATCAACTCTATATTTTTATGTGGTAGTTCTCATGAACCATAAATTTTTTGAATTAATTTAGATATTGAACGATTTAACTTCCTAAAAAAAACAGTTAGTGCAATCGCAGCAAAATTAATGTGTTGTTTTTTAAAATACATACGAAAATTTTGTTTTGTCAATATTATTAGCAGGAGTCTTAAAGATTTCTGCAATGCGTTCAACAACCCATTATAACCGTCTCAGTAAATAGGTACATAGGTACTAAAGTTAACTTACATACTTACTTTATACATAATCGCGACTGTGTTGTAATCGCCACAGGATATCGACATTGCTTAGAGAACATTCTGATTGACCTAGAATTTGAATTGAAATTCGGGTTGCTTCATATGTAATATAGGCAAATTGAACAGTTGACATTGCACAATAAGTGGCGAACAGAAGATGTGCGAATCATAAAATGCGAATAAGTACCAAGTGTGTGTGGAAATGGAGGTAACCTAGTCACAAGTAATAGTGAGACAATGTAATATTTTTCGTAACTTAGTTTAAGCGTAGGCACATATGGCGATTTTAAGCTAAGTATATAAGTAATAAATCTAAAGCCATAACTGCATGTAATAAGACGGTCAAAACCATGACGAAATGTTGTATAATAACTATAATATTTCTGCAAGAGATAGTGAAACTATTGACTTAATGCTGATGTTAAATGTAGATAGGTGCGCCGCCAGATAAAAATATTTAGTAATTACTTCATAGATACCTTCTTTTCGTTATTGGGCGCGTTCAATTTGTTTTTGTGTACAAGAACAATAAAAGTACACTGTTTATTACAGTCGAGTTAATTACTACTGCGGAATCCAGGCATATAGTTGCGTCGATCAGTTGCGTTAGCGTAAAGTGGTACAAAAAACCGGTCTTCGGTTGCCGCTCCATTTCAGGCGCTGCGTTTCGAGTCACTTGCGAGGAGGAAAGTGGTAAAATATTGTACACATATCCTGGCCCCACTTCTCCGCCATTTGGCTACATCCGGACCATTATTTAGTAAATCCTCATCTACAAGTAGATATTGACATTTAAAGAATCGATAATATATCGACAATCGACTCCTTAAGCAAGAGGCCGCGGCCCACAGCCGCACAGCACTGAACTTTCACCATTTGTTAGTTTTGCCTCCGCCAAAGATGTCACGTTGCGTCATGTCATTTATGTGACTAACAAGGCGTATGCAATTTATATAATACCATTATCGCCATGGAATTTGTTATTGATTAAGCTTACATGGGGCGCGTTCGGGTAATTTCGAAAATAATAATATTCCGAAAATTTCAAATATCTACTAAACAAGGCAATGAGTCTAATAAGATTCACATATATTGTCATCACATTTTAGTTCCCATAATGGTTTATTTTATATAAATAAATGAAATGAAACACTACTATAAATTGCTATTTGGAATTAAGCGATAACTTCGAAATTACATCTGCATAGAAAAAAGGACAAAGAAAAATATTTATTCGTTATTGAACTTCGAACACGATTAATAATTTAACCTCTTGTCAACTCTGATACTATTTTGCATTATTACCATATGCATTATTAAGATATCATCATAACTATATATTTGATTTTACGATACAAGTAACATTTTATTAAAAATAGAGTACTATTGCATTTATATTCTTACCAGATACCCACCCTGTCTTCAGGCTTTTTTTTTTAAATAAAAACAATTACTGATAATATAACTTTTTACATAGACGAATGATTTCTTAAAAATAATTTGGTCTTTTTTGCGTATATACTTTACAAACAAAAAATCAAGTTTTTATTCTTTATAATATTAATTTATATTTCACTTAGCTAAAAGTTTTGCTCGTGGAAATTCTTTGCCTTCTGCTTCCATAAGAATTTCAAGTAGTCAAAAACTAGGCAATCCTCTTTTAGTTTTCATGATGTTATTTGTTTAAGTATCTAATATCCGTGCAAAATATTATGTTTCCAGACATTTCAGTCATCTCGTTAGTGATAGAATTTTATTAAGTAGATTAAAATTTACGGTACGTAATATTAAATTGCTTCTACCTTTTTAATAAAGCGCTAAATGTCTTAGTATGCTAATACAGTATTAAAAATCCTCACACAATATACAAAACTAATCAGTTTTCCACACCTAACTAAATAGTAGGTGCATACTTAATTAGGCTATGTTTGAATTTTCAGTGCCTCTTAATAAATATGCCGGGTGTTTGAAATGAAGTAAAAGAAATGGTCGGAATTAAAAACATAAAATAATTGTATCTACATTATTATTATATATTTACTTTAGAGTAAGCGGAGGGTACCATGAAATTTGCTCACATCTCTTATTTCATCATTTTGTTTTAAGTGTACACACTGGTAAATTAAACGTACTAACTAGTAGGGTACCTTGGTATCTTCATTGTGTTGCTATTGACCCTATTATTTTATGATTTTTACTGTGTGTTTATGTGATCGTGAACACCTTGATAAATTTAAAAAAAGATTAACACGCTAAGACGCGGCCAATGCTAATTTTAAATACAAATCCCATTTCGTACAAACATATGTATAAAAGAAATGAAAATATATGTTTTCACTTTTGTGAATCATAAATTTACACATCTTTAGAATGTTACCTATGGCGAGTTCACCTTTCTGGTAGTACTTAGTTGGAGACGTATGATAAATTCATACTTACCTGGGGAAATCTTTTTGCACATCACAGTTTTTTTTTTCAAGCAGTAAATACTTCGAGCTTTGCGAGTGTTCATATAATATTAACCATATTTACACAATATGACTCTCATTTCGCTACAGTCGTATCCCTGGTGTGCTATTATAACTGGATTATTTAAATAATGATACATACTAGAAAATTATAATTAATTTATAACGTCTCATATAAATGCGAAGATTTCGGCTATGTAAAATATAATGAGCCAAAGCCACTGTACTAATAATCTATTTTTTTGTATTCGGCATTATTAATAAACAATTTTAACATGTTGTTTATCAAAATTAGTCGTATAAAATTCAAATAGACAAAAATCAATGAAACACCAAAAATATGTGAACTAGTTTTTAACTGCGACTGCGTTCGCCTGTGAAGAAAGTTACTGTTAAAGTTCTGAGAAATAGTAAATAATAAACAAACAAACAAACTCACCTTCACATTTATAATTGTTTTTGTATTTTATGCACGAAAAATTATTAATTCACTCTTGCGCCACCTGCCCATTTCTATCTGTTCTCCTTTAACCAAAGGTTGTCTGTAAGAGATTGCCCTAGCGATATTACCGCCTTTTGTACCCATATGTGTATATTTTAATCTGTATTTTTGTTACTGTATTTCACTTGAATTATTCACTTGTCATTGTATATTTTTATTTATGGTGCAATAAAGAGTTAAATAAAATAAAAATAAATAAATAATACTAGTAAATATTAATTAAAAATATAATTAATAAATTTCAGCAGTTTGTTTATTTTAGGTGATTAATAACAAAATAAATACGAAAATTGTTTATTATTGTCTACAATTAGGTATTCGAAACCATTTATTTATTCTAACAACATCCGTACTAAGTTGTAGTCGTATTTCTCTAAGGAATTAAACATCGTACGTTAGTGTGGGGTTACGTAGTGTGGGGTCTGCATTCCCACTTATCTAGTTAAGTAATAAGACTTAATTTATCCCCGAGAGTCATAAAATAGTCCCTAATAAGTAATTAGACTTAGCATGTAGTGAAACTTCTCTATTAAATTTGTACATGTTTGAATAAACCACTTCACTAAACGACTTTGAAATTGTATGGATATATCTAATCTATGACTGGGGCATTTTATTTCTCTAGTAAAAATTTAAAGAAGAGATTTACAAAATAATAAGATATATGAAATCAATAGCATTAAAAAGAAATAGTACCTAATATTGTAATATTATATATATTATAATATTATATTATTATTAAAATATTTAGTTTTGCTAGTAGAATATTCCTTAAAGATTTTTTTTATTTATTTATTTATTCACTTTTCATGCATATTATACTTTTGAAGTACAAAAGACGGTCTTATCGCTAAAGCAATCTGTTCCAGACAACCTTTGGGTAGATGAGAAAATGTTGTTAACTATCCACTACTGAACATAAGCCTTCCTCCCCATAAGGAGTGAATTACCAGTAATTGCCACGTTTGGCAGGCGGGTTGGCAACCGCAGTTAGGCTTTTAGAGATGTTTTAAGAGGAAGGCTGCTGTTCATCCCTCGCCCTCCTTTATTAGCCTCTTATGATACCCACGGGAAAGGAAGAGGTTTTTTTTACAACACAGGGGAGAAACGAGCACGCGGCTCACCTGATAGTAAGTGATTACCGCCGCCCATGATTACCCACAACACCAGCGGCATAACAGGTGTGTTGCTGGCCTTTTAAAAAGGAATATACTCTTTTCTTGAAAGTTATGTTGTCGTATCGGTTCGGAAATACTGCTGCTAAAAACTGATTCCAAAGAATGTTATGCGTGGAAGAAAGTGCCTTGAAAAACGCACGGTGGAAGACCGCCACTCGTCCAGATGATTGGGTTGAAACTTTAGTTTGTGGCAAGTTGTACGGTGGTGGCCTATTCTATGCCAGAGCACACACAGCAATATTGTATTAATTCGTTAGAAATTAAAAAAATTGCTGAATTGAACGAAATGAAAACTTAATCAATATTTACTAGATATATTTAAATAAAAAAATGGACTTTATAATAAATTTAAGAATATTAATAAATACTTAACCGTTTTTAAAAATTCTTTCTCCTGAAGAAAGCTATATTATCAGTGAGTAATATGGACAAATAATGCAAAGCTGGGGCGGGCCGCTACTCTACGTCTATGTATAAATAAATAAAAATAATTATATTTATTGATATTATTCAGTATTAATGTTTGATAGAGAATAAGATAAATCGATTACGGTTGGTTGATAAATCGATTCGGGAAGCATTATACTGGAAGCATTACCCTGGTATTACTGGGAATTTCGATTGATGCAATCAAGGCTTGATATATGGGAATAATCGAAGCCAATCAGTCGATGTCTTGATGAGTATCTAGTTTGATGGACGATAAGTGATTGATCTAGGTAAGAAGCCAAAGAGACGATTTGTGACTGCCAGTTTCAAATGATGAGAGTATTGTCCACTTACTTGACCTTCATTCTTGATTGATTGCTGATTCTCATTCCACAACCAACTAATTACCCGTAACTCTGAATACAATATAATTTATTAATTCACCTATACAAATTAAATTCTAAATCATTAACATTCTTTTTTATTCGATGCATTTCTTGCGGCAATAGCAAACATCTTTTTATTTATTCATCTACCCAAAGATTGTCTGGAACAGATTGCTTTAGCGATGAGACCGTCTTTTGTACTTCAAAAGTATAATATATATAAAAAGTGAATAAATAAATAAATTCTTTAAGGAATATTTTACTAGAAAAACTAAATATTTTAATTTTTAAAACTAAATAATATACGACAAAAATTGGATTGTAACCTTGAAGTACAACAATGCATTTTTCATCGTTTAATGAACGTTTTTTTAGAAAAATATTCGTTTTCAGATGTTAACGATTTCAATTGACGATGTAAATAACCGCTTCTCTATTCTTTCAATTTTAATATTAAAAAAATCTATTATATATTAAATTGTTGATATATACATATTGTATTGATATTAATTGATAAATGTTTATTATAATAGTAATTCGTTTCAACAATAATTATCTTTTACGTCTAAGAAAATTAATATTTTTTTATATTCAAATTAAAAAAATATTAATGATCTTTATGCTTGGCTGGGCAGCTTTCGGAAAACTATGCCATATCTTTTCATCTAAAATACCTCAGAGTTTGAAGACGACAGTCTTTAACCAGTGTGTGTTGCCAGACTTATGGAACCAAAACATAGTCCTACACGATTACAAGTATGTAAAAGCTTCAAATTACACAGCGGTCTATGGAGAGGGCTATCCTCGGAGTCTCTTTGCGTGATAGAATCCGAAACGAAGATATCCGCAAAAGAACCAAGCTGAAGTGGCAATAGGCTGGTCACATAGCTCAAAGAACCGATAACCGATGGGAAAAAAGGTTCTTAAGTGACAGTACAGGCTAACGCAGTAGAACGACCCCTCGCTAGATAGAGAGCTGACCTAAAATGCATTGCAGGGAGTCAGTGGATGCAGGTGGCTTAGGACCGTTCTTTATGGCAGTCAATGGGGGAGGTTTATGTCTAGCAGTGGACGAATAATGGCTAAAACGATGATGCTAATGATATCCAAATATTTTCTTTTTTAATTGACTATTTTTACGAATGTTTCTATTGTTATTTATAATTAAGTATAACGATCATGATAATGTAAAGCTTTTTGAATTTACGCGCAACTGTTATGAAAGTAGAGATAAAACAACCCATATTACCTTTATAATTACACTAATTTCGTTTTCTTTATGATTTAAAGACCTTTATTTTAAGCCCAGGTATGTTTTACTGGCTTTCGGGGACACACTTTGCCTTCCAGTTACGTACGTGCTAAAAGCTTTTGCTTCCGTAACATTTAGGAAGCATTTCAGGCTATAATTTAATTATACACGCTATTGTCGCAGTATAGTGCATTAGTGTGAATTCCCCATAGATTTATGAATTTACACTAATATTGAACACCATATTATTTTTCTTACGAATATTTCATGTAAACATTATGATTTTCTATTATGTGTGAATAGTAATTAATTGCTTAGTAGAGACCATCTAAAGTTTTTCAAAAAAAAGTTCAAATATCAGTGACAATTTTAATGGCTTAAAAGTAACTTTAGATTAAATAATGACATCTGATAAATCTTTGGCAAATAGAGAATATGATATGAAATCGAATAATTATTCTTTTAAACGAGTGTGTTGTATTTTTGAAAGTGAATATTTTCTCCAATTTTTTTTTCCAAACATTTTTAACTTAATAGTTGAATAGGCTGTGTTTTAGGCTCAAAATGTTTGTCGTTTTTCGATTTACGTATCATAATAAACATGGTAAAACCACCACCATCACCATATCAATCGTTATTTGTCCGCTGCTAAACATAGGCATCACCCATAGACTCTTAGAAGGAACGAGGCCATTCCTTATGACAGTTTACCATTGGAGGAAATTTGCCAGTAGTTGCCACGCTTGCCAAGCAGGTTGACAATCACAATTTGGCTTAAGTTAGTTTTAAGAGAGACACTTATGCCCATCGCTCGAATATTAAGTTCCCTTATTAACCTCTTACGACATCCACAGGAAAGGAAGGAGTGGTCCATTGTATGCCGAAATTATAAATGGCATTTAATGAATCTGATTACACCCTATATATCCAGGATATACTCGTATTAAATATTATACCTACACTAGATTTTTTTTTTTAGCTAGAGAGATCAATATTTATTCTAATAATTGTAATAATCGCTTGTGTATAGAAGCAATCGAGACAACAACAATATCTATTGAAAAAATCTGGATTTTCCGTGATCTATATATTTTATTGAATGTCTATGAACGCTTGCAATAGATACAATCTTGTATGTTACGTGCTCGAGCGGCCAACCGCGAATATTATGTTAGGCACCCATTACATGATCAGGAAATAATCCGTCGTCAGCACAATCCATCATGAAACCCTATGAGTTCGGGTTTATGAAAATAAGGAGCTATACCTATTCAAATTATATTTTTAGCTCTTATTTTACTTTCATACAATACGAGTATGTACATCATATTTATATTTAATAGTATCAACTCGGTTAGATAACGCCTGGTCCTTGGTTCCAAGATAAAATTCTTGTAAAATTTTCGAATATACAAATTTCTGGATTACTGAAAGATTATACCTACAGTATAATCATATATATAAAAACTTACTTGTAAGAAGAAATGGTGCATAATGATACAAAGGGCACCTAAATACACAAACATTATTTCATAACCGATTAAATATTTTTTTTTATTCACAATATTTATTCATATTAATATGATAAATATTTTGTTGCTCCTATAAATGTTTGAACGCAATAAGTTAGGCATCAAGTATTAAAGATTTAGCGCATTTTTAATATAAATAAGTTTCAATAGATCCTCCAATAATATTTTTTATCATATAAAATAAAAATATGTGAGAATTATATATTTTTTTGTTGCCTTAACAAAATAATGCACACGTTCAAGCCAAAGACTGAAATACGTAGTATCAATGATTAGAAAATTAAGACCGCCGTATTTCAATGATCTTAAAAAACTGATTATAATCTCTTCACAATAAAAAAGTAAAATGTCATAAAAATATCATAATTTAACCAATTTTCTTCAATTTCTACTCTGTATTAAAGTGATGTATGAAGTGCCTTACGTGATTTATATAAGTTCCCCATTACTGGGCAGAAAAAAATCATTTCTACAAAATATATATTTTTAAACTTTTTTCAAAACTTAATCAATTTTTATTCTTGACATTATAATATTTATTTATTTACATTTACTTAAAAGTCGAGTTGAAAGTAAATCATAAACACTCCATTTATTCACATATTAATAAATACATAGCAATAAACGTCATTCATTCATATTACAGGTATATGTATATATATCATAATATCATACAGGTAAATCTGAAAAGCTCTCTAAAATACATATATATATATTTATAAATAATTTAATAATTAGATTTCCAATTTTTATTTATCATTCTACCCCCTTTTTATGCACAGAAATTACTTCTATATATACGTAATATTTATATACAAAAGTAATATCTTTAACTATTGACAATCAATCCCTAAATAATAGATATAGTTTATTTTATTTTCACTATTTTATAATCACCTTCTTGTACTGTATTGTATTGTAAAAATCTTTATTGTACATAACTCAGATTAAATACTAGTAAATGATTCAATATACAAAATCTTGATTAAGAAAAACCAGTTTTTCTTAATGAAGTCATTTTTATGCAACACATATTATTAATAAATTTAATTATGGATATCAATTTGGTATTTTAATTGGATCTACCGTACTAAGTCAAAGTTTTCCTCTTACCTACTGGAAAGTAACTGGGAAATTTCGACTGATTGCAGAATTAATCAAAGTTAAACCATAAAAGTAGTAATCATGACCAGAGCAAAATGTTACGTATTAATTTAAACTACTAATTAGTAATGTATAGTATGAAACCAGTCAAAGAAACATACAAACATATATACATAGGTTTAACTGGTAAAGATCTGCCAATTCGAAATTCATATAGCTTACTGGACAACATTCAGCAACGAATATTCCTAATTTAAAAATGAATGAAAATATTATTTAAACCTTGTCTTAATGAAAGATTTAAAAAGTAGGTATATTATTTTTCGACTAGCATAAGTATTAATTTATTTACTACCTACTTATAGTAAGTACAAACTTTTATATGAGATGATAATGGTAATCCGTATTAGTATACCCGGGAGTGACGATAGGTGAGAATGAAGTTAACTCAGTTAGCCCATGGTGACGAATTGATCAAGAGTTAACTATGATAGTTTTAAGGGGAAACCACGAGGAGGTTGAACTATATAAGGTATATTGCTAGCAATGGGCCTGTTAGACCCCATTGTTAACAATCCTTTTCTTCTTTCATAGCACAAGCTTTGCTCAGTTTGAAACAATTTCTCTAAGTAATAAGTATAACGGTATTTATAAGTTTGTAAGTATGATCCTTAAGAAAGTTGTTTCGAACTTTACTCTTCTTGCACAGTTGTATTCTGCTTTATTCACCCTCGGAAGGAGTGGTGACACGTTATATTCCTGCTTCGTTACCAAACTGAATTATTGATTAATGGAAATTTTAATGAACTTACTAAGTTTGTCGTTTCCGACAATTGCTTCAACTTTATCCGGAAGTCTTCTTAAGGATAAATACCTACGGTACTTAAGGGGCAGCGTTCTGTCACAAAATAAGCTTATTAAGAATTCTGTAGATCAATCTTAATAAAAATTGTAAGAAGAGAAAAGGAATTCAGTCCATACTTTCTAAATTACACTCAGATGTAAATATTGTAAATAATTATAAATGTCTATTTAACAAATGAGATCAACAACAATGGAAAAAGTCTAATATAAACTTCTGGATTAATAAAGAAAAGAAATATAATTTCAATACTCACTATACTACTTTACTCATGTTTTTTCCACTAAGCAGCTGTGTTTCTATGATCGCATTTCGGATTGAAGGGTGGGGTAGGATATGGCTTATTACTGGATACGGGGGCATAACGACTTTATCCTCAGAAATAGCAATACATGGTGAGTACATGACAGGGTATTCTGTGATATCACGATGATATACATAGGCGACGCTTACCATGTTCCAACAGGTGGGATATTAGCTTATTTGTCATTCCGTGTTCATTCGTTGTTTGGATATATCGGATCCACTTCACAACATCTGGAACTAAAATTTCAGTTATTTCGTTACAGATAAATGATTATTCTATGAACCAGTAAAAATTATAAATAAATTTACAATAGAATTGAGTTAGAAGTACGACCTCCGCAATACAATAATAGTTTCGCTGAATTATTAAGTGAAAATTTAATTTTAGACATAAGTTTATAATTGTATTACTAAGTATTTCCAATGTATCATAGTTTGAACGTATAGAGTGAACCAGTTATGAAAAGCTAGCGATACAGTTACGTGCACATAGTGTGTTGAAAGAGTAAAAATAATCCAGATTGACTTTTATGAACACGGTTGGATGCCCTTCGGCTCGCGACGAAGTCGTAATCAACATTCACGCACACGTCCATTGCGAAAACTAATTACTTAATGAAGTATAGATTTTAATAAATCAATGTTACAATACGGACAGTATAAAAATGAACTGTGATAGTTATGGATACTCTTCAAGGGCTTTAATAATTTATCGATGGTAGAGATACACACTCTGATCATTTTCTAATTTTGTCGTAAAGAAATAATGCTTGAATTACCGTATTTCAGTTTGAGGACAAAAAACACCCGGTCCAAAAACTTGGCAGGAAGATCGTTTCACAAGTTGAGCATTTGTGGAAGGAAACACGAATCCTTTATACGTCTGTGTACCCAAATATAAGTTTCAGATATAAGAATATTAAGTCGATATTTGATTTATAAAACTACAGTTGATATGCTTTAAAATATTATCGTATTAAATTTAAATTATATAAATACATTATTAATGAAAATCTGCTTAATTTTCTTATTGATTACCCACTTTATTGTGGATTTTTTATATGTTAGCGTCTAACGTTAGCGAATATCGAATGGTAAACTCTGGCCCCTTATACCGCCCTATTCTTTCATTAATCAATTAATTAGCCTTTGACCTGGCTACATTTTGGGTCGCTTGACGTCGAGATTATTTGCGAGTAACGAGGGTATTATGACATTTATGAAAGGTAGGTAACAAGCACCTAAATAATATATTAATACCATAAATCTTTAGCTAAATTTGACATAATTCTAACATGGTCACACCTGGAGATTTAGAGACTTCCGAAAGCAGACGGCTCTCAGTTGGTATATAATTTATTTGTTTACCAACTGTTTCCTGCGGCTTTGCCCGTATAAATCAATATCATGTTCTATATGTTAAGACATAACAAACATTATATTATATAAAGATATAACTAACTTTGACATTTATAACCTTAATAGGATATTATAGTACGATGTCTTAGCGAAATTCTGAACCGATATTAATATCTCTCTTTGCGATCGATGATGTTTATAAACTCTATTTAATTTAATAATATTTTTAAAAATTAGGTATTTTCATTTTTTTATGTAGTAACAATAGTTGAAGTTATTAATTCATGCAATAGTATGCATTATTTTTAATGTAGTCAGTTAGTATTAGCATTCTATGTAAAGAGTCAAGTTTTCAAATAGTGTATTTTTATTTCGCTACATAGACTGAATCCCGCGGAACGGAGAAATTTGTGTGCCTTTGTTTATTTTAGTCCTGACTTCTAGTCGTAGATCGAACACCCCGAGGAATTAGGATATCCGCTAACTTAATGCGCTCTCCTAATATGAATTCGATACTATTTCTTGAAAGCTAAATTCGTAGATCTCACTTTATTTATTTACAGATTACAACTAATATTATTATATTTTTTCTGTCATTATCCATCAGCGCTAGATTGACAGCTATCTACAAACTTGTAAAATTTAAGTATTACTATTTAGACATATGGTATGGTACGAGTATTTACTCAACAAACTCTCTTCAAATAACTTTTACTCCGCAATGTCTAACATTAAGTACACTGAAAATCTAATGTCTAATATCCAGGTCTCTACTTACAAAAATAAGATATTATTTTATTAATTAGCTAAATAAAACGGGATCGAGTTTATTTTACCGACCAACGTATATATCAAATAAATAATTATACATAACTAATTCACATATGGTGTCAGTGCCTAGTATATCATAATAGAGACGATTTGGTATTATAAGAGTTTATTGAAAGTATTCCCTTCTTTGTATTGGTGTAAAGTACTTTGTTTTCTTAATCGCCTCTTACAATATTTGGGGTTGATAAGAAGTGGTGATACATTGGAGCCGATTCTGAAATTTCAATTCTTTAAAATTATCTCTTATATTGTTCCTTATAATAAATATGTCGCTGTGTATGTGTGAATATGTGTATTTCACTGTGGTATCAAATTGTAATTCATTTTAGAGATGGATAGGTTTAGATAAATAGCGTCTCAGAATCAACCCCACTGTGTGTAATATACTTATTCAATTATTGTACAATCATATAATTTTATGTATGCGTTTAGATATTATTATTATTATTTCAGCCGTTAAGTGTCCATTGCTGGACTTCCTGCTGCCCATTCCTCGTCCTCCCTTAGTTGCCTCTTACGACATCCACGGGAAAGGAAGAGGTGGCGTATTCTATGCCGGGGCATACACGGCGATAATTAGTTATATCTACTTATAATTATATACACTTACAGAATTTTACTGTTTTCGAAGTTATATCACAACTACGCGACTGTGAGACCAATTAAAAGACTTGTATCCTCAACTCAAGTATTTTAATTAGTCGAGTCTGACATTCTGTAAATAAAATAAAAATATAATATTAGTATGCCTACAATTTTAAATGTTTTTTTGTTAACAACAACTGTCATTTCCTTTATTATAATTATTTACGTGTACAAAAGTAGGTATGTAAGTCATTGGTTCACTATTTCCTGCTACCATAAAGTGGAATAAATTGTAGCCAGTCTACAATCTATAAAAAAATATATGTAAATTATATAAAGGTTGCGATATTGGGCAAAGCAATATTTATTCATGTACAAAATGGGACAGTTTCAGTAAACATCGGTAGTTCACTCATTCGGAATGCATCCTTAAATTTCCATTGGGGCTATTCGTCTTTCTAGGAGCTCGACTACTACAAATAGAAAAACCTTTTTACTGTTTACTTATTTTTATTATTTTATATTGTTATTCCTATGATCCACGTCTCATAAGTTCCTTTTTCATTTTTATTGATGTATTAAGCATATATTTACTTAGTAAAGGTGTTATATCTCTTTACTATGAAAAAATATAGATAATTTTATTTTACGTTTATGAAACATTTCATTTATATTCTATTTGAAATATTCTAATAAAATATGAACAAGAAAATCTACTTGCAAATAGAAATTATATGTGCAATTTAATAAAATAACTTGTAAGTATAGGGTATATGGTGGAACGGAAATATATACCAAGCCGAAACACAATGACAGTGCTCATCAAGAAAGTTTCTTGAACAAATAAAACGAACCGTGCGGTCATGTGTAAAATTATTTTAATTTTTTTATTTGGTTCCTCAGAGATGACCGTAATACTTTATGACTTTTATCACAGATTTTCGTAAAGACGTTTGAATATTTAGATGTTTGATTCTCAATCACAATTAAGATGATCTAAGATTAACACAACACACATTGACATACATTATATTATATATCATACCGGCAAAGTAGCGGGATACATAGTATATAATATTATTATCTGTAATTCAGAAAATTTTGTGGTAAATCAGTCAAGGGCTTTATTTTTAAATAAATATAAGAGTATTAATATAAAGATTGATCCTTCAACCGCACTGCACGGTCACGTTGTCGATTTATTGTGAAAAATTGAAAATTGGTTACATATTTGATTTAAAATAAAAATTATTTCATGAATATTATCGCCGTATATTGGAGAACGTTTTTATCCGTTACACCAATTTTGTTTATCTTTAGACACAAGGTCTTGTGAATAAAGAAAAAATATGAATTAAATGTTTTCACCTACAAATTATTTTGTCATGACGATAATCAGTCAATAAATATACGAGTAGAACCACCAATAAATAGATTCCATTGTATAATATTTGACTTCGTAATTATATAACTTAGTCTAATAGTTTTCAGTTTTACAGCAACATATTCAAATGTAGCACCCAAATAAAATTTTGAAATTCTGTTATATAATGAGTTGGTATTTAGTTTCCGAGGCACTTACTAATGTACTGTTATCCAGCTTTGTCTAACCAGAGATTTTGGCGGTACACGTACATTATAACTGGAAAGTTTTTACGACCTAAACTTGTTTTTTATTCTTGTTTAAAATGGTTTACAAAAATAAACTTTTTATATAAAAATTTGTGAATAACCGGTAGTATATAATATAGTTATTTTTATTATACCACTACCTTTTATTCGCGACTTCGTTCACGTCTTCGAGATATATTTACTGATCGGAATAAAAAGTAGCCTATAGCTTTCTTCATCCAATATAATACGTTAAATTTCATAGTAATTGGTTAAGCCACAGGTACACAAGCTATTAAGATGCAAACAAACAAACAAACAAACTTACTCACTTTCACATTTATATTACTAGTATAGCTGTATGTGGCTTTGTCCATACTATATTATAGGTGTAATTTGATACCAAGTATCTAAAAGTTTTTAAGACTTAAAATTGTATTTAGTACAAACTTTAAGAACCCCAACATTTCTTGCAGGCTAGAAGAGCAGGTAGTTATATTGCTTCAGATTTGTGTTTGTTCGTAATTAAAAAAAAAACTTATTCAATTTCGTAATTTTTATTACAATAATTAAACAATTACTTTAATACAATTAAGCAAATAAACAGCTAAATAATTTAACACAAAATACGAATCTTAGAATAAGTATTAATGCTAGTGAATACATTTAGTTACAGTTATACTACTGTAGTACTGTTACTTATACTGTAGTTATACATATATTTATTTAGCACACACCCATCCAAATATCAGTTCTTTTTGCTTATGGTTTGGAAAGAATAGCTAAGCTATAAGTACATTCTGTTTTGTAACGTAATTTTTAATATATATACTTACATCATTCTTCAGTAGATGATAGATAATATTGGTATATATCGATTAATCTTAAAGTACAATTAATCTGGTTTGCAAACCAATCAGTTAATTTGTTCTGCTCCACGAATACAGAATCAGGGAGTTTTCGCTTTCCTTTTCCATTGTAAGTTTATTCACGAAGCGCATACCGCCTTTATGTTAAAAAGACTTTTACAATAGTGCCTAATTGCCTCTCTGTCACAGAATATTTTTTTACGTTGTTAATCACTGAGCAGTGATTATTCAAAATACTTATTTCAATAGGCATTGTCTTCGTCGGTGTATTGGTATGTGATCTTTCAAATTGACTTCATAAAGCGAGACGTTCTCAATTCGACTGTACTTTTTATGTGTATGTTAAACAATAAAACTTTAGCTGTTTTGTAATGATTTCGGATTTATATTTAAAGTGTAGATTTTTTTTATACAACTTAGAATGGCAAACAAGCTGACGGCCCACCTGATGGAAAGTGGTAATCGTCGCCTATAGACATGAGCAGTACCATGGACATAACAGAGTATACTGTTTCGCCCATGATACCCCCCATGCGTTGCCATTCCTGAGGACTCAGGTGTTATTCCTCTGTACCCTGTAAATTCACGTCATATCCCACCCTTCAAACCGAAACACAGCCATGTATGCCTAACATATTAATTAATAATTTAAGAGATTGAAATAGGTGTTTTTAATGGAATATAATAATCAATTGTCGTTTAACAACTTCTACACAAATGTAATGTTATAAAATGTTTGTTGTGTCTTGTTGGTACTTATTTAAATTATTGCTGTAAATTTATAAACTTTGTAATAGGTACTTGTTGTATTACGAAGTTTTGACACCTACATGTCTGCTCATAGAGTTCATGCTTCGTTATTAATAATAATGAAGATGAGATTATTACCCATCTCAAAGTTGAAACAGTAAGTGGGGGAGTTTCATTCATGAGACACATTTAATGACAATGCCTCAGGCACACATTTGTCGTTTGTTGTGGTTTTTTGCTGAATAAAATGTAGTTTTAATTTTGAAGTGGATCTAGTGTATCTTTAATTTTTACATTTATTTACGTACGAAGTACATCGTTTAAATTATATTTATAAAAATAAATTTCCTTACATTAGATACATAATTAATCGGTATTAATGCATTAAGATTATTTTTATAAGTACTTTAGTATATGTGGCAAGTTATTTTGTAAGTTACAATTACTTTAATTATAGATGTTTTTAACAAAGACAAAATGTTGAATCCGATTTTTTAATTTCAATCAATCAAAAATAAATATTTGACGATACAAAAAGTAGATATAACTAATTCAGATTAAAACCCTTTTTTATAAAAAAAAAATCACTTTTAAAGTGAAAGATGATATCCATGTAAATCCAATTTTTTTATGATACAAAAAACGTAAAATACATTATTCAAAAGCTCCGGCCGTCCAGCGTTAATCGATTTCTGCGTGAAATGTCAACAGGAATATTAAATAAATCGCTTGGGAAAATGAAATTTACAGCAGTGTTTGGAACCTAAACGACAAAGGGTTCGTTTGTTATCATCCTCACTTTTTTGTATAACGAGAATAACGATCACAATAAACAAAAACAAAATGAAACAATAGACAATTTGTAAATTCATTATTGAAGATAAGATGATATTTTTTTATTGTTTGGCAGATCTATTTATAAATATTTAATATTAATATAATAGTGGCAACCGCAGTTAGACTTTGGAGATGTTTTAAGATGGACAATGCTACCCATCCCTCGCTCTCCCTTGGTCGCCTCTTACGACACCCACGGGAAGAAAGGGATGGCCTATTCTATGCTGGGACCACACAATAAAATAATTGACAGCCTTGAAAAAAGTAATCATAGATTTCTAAGTATTTAATATTAATATAATAATGGGGACATAAGTCGTATGTTATCTAATTACATATACACGCATCAACAAAGCTGAAACCACAATATATATAAAATTCTAAATCTCGAACATATATTATCATTTAAATTTATTGAAAACTCATTTGATTCAGTTCATAAGTAATATTCATTAATATACAAAAAAGAAAAATTGCATTTCTGTATAATTATATTATGTTAAAATTAAAAATTATATTAACTATATTATGGCGTCGTAATTTAATCTTTGATTGAACATTTTATTTCTTATATAAGATTTGTAATTGGTAATAAAATAATGGACAGCCTTGAAAAAATATTAATATAAAAATGGGGACACAAGTTGTATATCGTTATATTATGGTATACTACTTAAAGCTTAAGGTTTCACACAAATTCACAAGGCCATAACCGTTACACATTCAAAACTCTTAATCTCGAACATATATTCTAATTTAAATTGATTAAGAACTCATTTGAGTCAATTCAAATGATAAGTATTCATTTACATACAAAAAAGAGAAATCACATTTCTACAAAATTTTCAGTGGCGTGTTTTAATATCTGATTGTACATTTTATTTTGCTTATATAAGATTTGTTTTCTAAATCACTTTTGACAGCCTTGAAAAAATTAATTATTTAGAAGTTCATGTCAGATAATGTCAAATTAACGACGAGGGTAAAACATCGGGGTGTATTTTTTATAATGTAATTATGAAGAATAATACTTAATTAACAATCTAACATATTTGTGAAATCATAAGCTTGGCATATGACACCAATTGCTCGTTGTTAATTAATTAACAAGTTTCTAATACTTTTATATTTCAGTTCTGTGTCCTCATCATTAAGGAAAGGTTTTTATTTACCTACCGATTTCTGCAGCTTTATTTAATTGAATGAGTATATGAAGTATTCCATATGTTCAGATGGGATATTATAACCTATGAGTGTACCAAATTTCATTTAAATCCACTCAGCCGTTTAGGCATGTTTGATTAACAAACATACAAACATCTTTGTTTAAAAACTTTCATATTTCTAATATTAGTAGGATATCACTGATAGTCTTCCGTCAGATTATATTACAGTAGTCATGTATTTGTTACATGTCGTCATGTTAAATCTAAATGTGTAATCATCATGTTACCTATCAGCGAACAAGGAATACTAACAGTAATTTATATTTTTAATATATATTATATTGATTCATTGATATAATGTAAAACTGGATTTTTTTAAAATTTATTACATAAGTCTCATATACATGTTCTTCACAATATTTATTATCACATAATCATCATCATCATCGTTTCATTATTAAACAGTAACCTAATATTAATAATATGTATTGACATAACTTATTCTGAATATCCCTTCCCCCCCCCCCCTTGGGCAAAAGCAGTCTGTATTTTTTTTAACTTTGATTGTAACCAACACGAATAAGTTTAATTGTATAGATTTTTTTCTTTATAACAATAAGTATTGTGATGCTACAAAGTATTTTTTTTTTTGTGGTTACTGATACCTAATATTTATTAATATCTGACCGTAAATTAAAACGAAATAATTGCTTACAGTCACGGAAAAAGTTTGTCCATACAAAATTTTGCAACCTTTTTTCCTCCTTTCACCTCAGTAGACTTTGAACTTTTAAAACGTCGTACAACATTGTTTCTTTCGTAATGTTAATGAAAATTTTTATTTATAATCATTTTATTTGTAAATTGTCAAAGTATTACAGTCTACCCGTTGACATTAATGCTTCTTTCCGCGTTGAGTTTGAGGAAGACAACTCTTCAAGAGTTCTCTTTCGAGAACTTCTTCTTCTTCGTTCGAATTAAGCTCGCCTTTTATCAGTGTATAAATAAAAATAGAAATAAAATTATTTAGCAAGATCAAGAAAAACTTAAATAAAATGTTACTAAACCAAGCAAATTATATTATTATATCCTGCTTTTATAGATTGAATTTCTAGACATCTATTTATTATAAAACCAATAGCCTCGGTAAATTAATTTTTTTTATGCTTTAAATAATAAAATCGTAATTTTTTCAATAAAATTAATTATGGAGGCTAGAAATAAGAAATGGAACTCAAATCATCGATTTATAAAATTGATACTTTTCTGTTTGTTGCATCAGCAGAAATCAGTTGAATGAATTTTGTAACTAATATACAAACTTTTGTAATTAAGTAACCATTAGTCTAACTTAAAACTTGGTAAGTATTTATCAAAATCGGTCGAGCGAATCACGAGTGATAGCTTAACTGTTGTATGAATATGAAACATATATATATGAAGTTGCGTAGATCGTCACTCTTAATTGGATGATCAAGTTTAGAAATAAATCCCCCAGATGGTATTAACTAAATTATTGTATTGACGATTAGTCTCAACAACCACGCGTGCCAAGGCGCGGACACAACTAATTAATAATTCTAGGGCTTAAAATTAACCATTAGTGCTCATTGTTAAATCATAAACTCTTACTGTTTTAAATTTTAGCCCCTTAAGTTACTTTTATATATTTTACTGTGCTTATTATGTTTTTACACCTTATTCGTAAAAACTAAAACCTACTATAAACCTACTTTAACTATTACAGTATTTTGTGACTTTCTTTCTAAATAGGAATTTAGGGCAAAAGGAAGAGCCATAACAGTTCAATACCTAAAAAGGTTTATGAGACCTTTGACAATTTTATGAATAAGGGCGTTAATTAATTTTTTTATACCACTGGGGTGGCAAACAAGCATACGGTCCACCTGATGGTAAGCGGTTACTGTAGGCTATGAACGCCTGCAATACCAGAGGTATTACACGCTCGTTGCCGACCCTGAAGAATCCTCTTTATACCCTTTTTGAAGAACCCCATGCTGTAGTCTCTTGGAAAAACCTCGACAGGGAGCTAACATAATATAGTGTAACATTACGGACAAATATTTTAAATATAGTTATAAATAAAATTAAACAACAAATTTGTCCTCCGAAGCGAACGCTTTTTTTAATAAAACGATATCGTATATATAACTTTTCATTTTCTTTTCCAGGTGCACAATAACATGGACACGCAGCAGTGAAACAAATCAGTTATAGAAAATGGGAGTTTTCAAAAGAATTATAAACAAGAAAGAATCAAATATTATACCAAGTACTAGAACAATGTTTACAGTGATTATTTTCGTGTTAGTGAGTGTGGTGGGTGCAAGTGTGAACTCGACGAGTGAGGTGTCTATAGGTAAATCGCGGATGTTGTGGCTAAAAACCTTACTAGATCATCATTATTGGATGGAAATCTTGGACAGTACCCCGCTACCAAAACAATGTGAAGCAGATTTGCGGAATTACATTGTAGCATTAAACAATGGCCAGCTATGGGCTTCTAAAAGTAAGTGGAACATTTAGACTTTTGCGTTGCATGGTTTATGACTTATAAGAGACGGAACTTTTAGGTAAACTATGATAATTTACCTTGGTTATATATTATACATTGGCCGTGGACATGAGTATACTGATGCAGCGATGTCATGCCTCTGCTCCCTAGATTTAATAGATATTTGATAGAAGTATTTTCTATTACTCACTCATTATCATACGTGTATATTATCACAAAAATTGTGTTAAGAATTTCGGCACACACTCTTTATTTAGTGTATTTACCGACTGCACACTGTAATGAGGTAATTTTTAGATTACTGGGTTCAAAGTGGATTTTATGCCTTTTTTTATCTTTTACTTTTTTATCACCTTTTTTGATAACCAATGTATCTATTACTAGTTTACCAAGATATTATGCATTAAAGATTACGTTAATTGCATCTATTCATTAAGTGCATTTCAGAGCAACGTCCCTAAATTTAAGTCAACTTTATTTATGTTATAATTTTCGAAATGTAAAAAACTATCGATAACTCATGGTAGGCACATGCATTAACTTTATTAACGGGTCACTTGTTTAAACATTATCACTATGTATTTGATACGGTCACGTCTTGCAAAAATCGATTTAGAAAAAAACTATTTGTCATCTAGAGTAGTAGGAGTTTTTGCCTTTGTATTCACCAAAGTGTTCACGTTTGCATTTCTTGTTCTTTTTTTATGTAAAGCTATTGTATTGTATATATTTTTTAGTTTAACTGTACTGAATGACTGGTGTTCAAATGAAGATTTCTGTCTTATCCAGTTATTAATCTATTAGTATTATAAATCCCAATATTTGTAAGGATAGATAGATCTCTTTCACATAAAAACTACTGAACGAATTTGAATAAAATTTGGTACATGGGTAGGATTTTTTTTATGCAATTTAGAATGGCAAACAAACTGTCGGCCCACTTGATGGAAACTGGTAACCATCGCCTATAGACTTGAGCAGTACCATGGATATAATAGAGTATACTGTTTTAGTTCAATTCTAGTTTACCACATAGGATATATCATGTACCTACTGATTTATCGGGCAAACCCACGGGATACAGCTAGTAATAAATAATAAACTTTTGACATTTATAATTTATTTTTATAATCAATCACTTAATAATTATCTGAACGTAAAACATTGAATATTTGGGCTCGTTGACTCTTAGTAGATTTATCTATCTTCACACCAAGTTTCCTTCGGAAAATTCAGAAAGTATACTAAAAGCACCTATCTTTATCGTACTTCTTCTTAATTCTCTTGCTTCACCCATTTTTATAATTCATTTTACGCGTACTCAGCGATTCCAAAAGATTTCACTGCTCTAAGAATACACAGTCTATTTGATTATTACAGTCTATGCAGATTTACGAGTATTTGCTAAATAATCTCGATTTCAAATATAAATTAAACCATTGACCTCATTTATGTGATGTAATGTATTTATTACTGCTACACTACTATGTTTCAAAATATGCTGTATGTCAAAGTTTAAGAGATAAATTCTGTCAAAAGAAATCTCTAAGAATATGTAACTATGAAAAGTCTCTTAATGTTGTGTTAATTACTCAGTACACACAAATGTTATTACTTAAAATATTTTTAGTTAATTATTAGCTAAACATGAATTTTAATTATATTTATAAAAACTTAAGTAAAAATTCACAGCTTTAAAACAAGTCATTTTTCAGCGCAATTATAATCGCAATTGATAGCATGTTAAAATTTGTATTTTTTTACAAATTTAAATTGTTATAAAAGTATTGGATAATTTAAAATTATTCATTCTTCAAAAATTTTAAATGCCTTTTTTATTATATTTTTTACTGCTAATGAATGTATAAGGTTTCAAGGTTTACATATGTATGCATATTACAATAAAAAAATTTCGATTTTAACCCTCTAATTTTTTCTTCCCTTGGAGAATTTAGAATTTATTTATTACATCAAAATCATCATTTAAACTTACTTTTTTTTAATAAATGTTATTAAAAAAAAGTAATAATATAAATATACTATAAATATAATACGATAAAGATTATTATTTACAAAAACGTCCAACGTACCATAAACCTATTTTAACTGTTGAACTGTTTTATCTTTTTTTTTTTTACACTAAATTCTCTAGTTGCAAAACAGTGACAAAGCAGTCTTATAGTTAAAATAATTTTGTAGGAGGTATTAGTTTTTATGAATAATTGGGTAAGCTTACATACCTATATGAACTTCTCATAATTAGGAGTATGCATTTAATAAAATCATACATTTTCTTTAATTATATTCCACTAATTCGATTATATATACGATTTAATGATTACATATCTCTACGTAATTGAACGGATAATAAAATTGATGGTCATAATTATAATCTTCTATCAATAAACATTTGCTAATATCTGTATGCTTAACACTCTTTAAACGCAATCCGATTACATCTAAGTTGTGTACAGAGTGAGAATGTTGATTCGTTTTGTAATTGCCGCATACGTAGGTATAGCAAACGCGTCTTTGCGTCACATTACATAAGAGTAGTGTTGAACAGTTGTAAGAAAGCCAGTGGCAGCTGGCTGGCTGGTTACCGGCATATCAGAGTTGCCAGGTGCGATTTTTTACTTTTCCCCAAAGTTTAAAATATTTTTCTTAAAACTGATACTTTCCTTCACTTTTACTCAAATATAAACTTTTATCAATTTTTATTACATTTCGTCAAGTAACCACTACATGAAGAACGAAAAAAAAATGCCACAAACAATCAAATAAATTGCCCGAAACTTTTTACACTGACTCTAAAATTCCTCCAAGACTAAAATTTTTAACAAAAATTATGAAAAAAGTACCCAATCTGGCAATACTGCTGCTACTATTTACTTCAAATGTGTCACTCACTTGTCTAGCAAGTATTATCGTTCGCTGCACTGACTTGCATACACTTCCATAGATTAACATCAGAGCGCATGCGTTCTCTTTATTCACCAGTTTTGCAGATCATTATCGGCCCTTTATTTCTACCGACCGCGTCTGTGCAAGCCCGGTACGAAGCTTTAAATTTATTAGATTGTTTCGGCCTTAAATTACTAACAAACCTTGGGCTTCTAAGATGAAATTTTAATGAACTATGAAATTTACGTTTGACTTTATTCCCAAGTAAAATTTTCTTGTTCAAGCCCTACAAAAACTTTCTACTTTATTCTTTCTTTTTTTTTAATAATTTCAACCAAAGAAAAGGCTATTTCTGTAAAAAAAAAACAGACATTTTTGCAATAAAATGTAACGTTGAAAATAACACCGGTATTTTTTCTATATGGAGAATAGCCTGTCACTAATTGTAGTACAGTTACGTTAATGAGATATCTTAATTAATTAATTATTTAAAGTCTTAACTTAACGTGGTAACATTAATATTAGTTTTAGCTTTAAATTATATTTTTTTTTAAATACCTAATCATTATCGGTATGGTTCGAATATTTTGTTTTTTTTTTGTTGGTGACATATTCAGATGTCTTCTCTTCCTAGATATCTACCTAAGTTCTAATTACTATAGACTATATTATATTATCTGTGATTACACCAATAATACTAATTATATTAAGTTAAACAAACATTGTTTATTTTCAAAATATTTTTCGTAAAATTGTACTTATTGATTAATTACTTAATTTAAAGTCAACACAAATATTAAACCAATCGCGAAGAAACGAAGGAGAAATATAAGTTTTAAATCATTTCATGGCCTCCGCTTTAAGAAGATTGAGATTTGCCCAAAATTAAGCGGCTTGAAGCGGTTTATTTAGTCGAAGTCCAATTTACACATTAAAAGCACTTTATTTTCTTATTTAATAGGTGCTTATTTAAAAAAAATATATCTTATTTTTGTTCCACTTGGGTTTTTATATATCTATCACAAAAAGCAATAATTTTATACCTAATTATAGTAATAATAATAAATAATAATAATTTTTAAGTTTAGTATTTATTTTATTAAATTTTTATCATTATATATACTTTAGCTCTGAGTGACTGTGAGACAACGCACAATCAATACCTATCGTTACGTTTATTAACATGAAATCTTGCTCAGTTCCTTAAGTAAATATTTTCCAAAGTTCCCAAGATAACAGAAAATGATCGATTGGCGCGGGTAAAGCTTATCTACTCGTAC
Organism: Galleria mellonella; assembly: GCF_026898425.1. Classification (NCBI taxonomy): domain Eukaryota; kingdom Metazoa; phylum Arthropoda; class Insecta; order Lepidoptera; family Pyralidae; genus Galleria; species Galleria mellonella. The sequence goes on along the minus strand of NW_026442090.1, from coordinate 9,642,832 downwards.
AATGACTACTTTAACATAATATATTTATTACAAAGCATAGTAACGGAAAAATGAAGCCAAATCCATGTTGTGGAACTTTCCTTTCATCCAATACTCTTTTATATTTTTCTATCAAAGTAAATGACATTGTAAATGGGAAAATACATCGTTGTTCTGGGTTCAGTTCACTCATTGATAGTCATAAATCGTTTTGATACTCATCAGTCTTTTCCCATTCGTCTCCAAAAAGTCACCCCATAAATACCCTTCGCTGGGTTCTTCTTATTCATACGACGTGACTGAACTTCTAAGTGCTTACACTTTTGCCTCACTTTGTAGTGCAATCACATTTACTAATATAGTTAAAACGTTAAGAGGGTTTACATCCTTAGACTAGCAATGACTTATACGTGTCATGTGTGAGAATTCTAACATAATTAATTTGTACAACTTGTGCATATTAAATATAATGAATTTATTTTAAATACAACCGAGAAATCTTAAAAAAATAGTCTAACACTGTACTACCTCATCCATCATTCAATAAGATTCTATTAATACTTTGTAACGTAATTGTACTTAATAATTAAAAAAAATATTTGGTAACTATAAAGTATATATTAAAAAAACCTAATTTTTTCTAGTAGATTTATATATTTTAATCGAACACTAGATAGCTACTGCTGAATAGGTATGATTAAAAAATAATTGAATTCTTGTCAATGTAATTACGTTCTGGAATGAATATGAACGCTCTTAACTTTTTCGAATTAATATGTATTAAAGTAGTTTCAATTAACAATATTAGATAACATTATATATTGGTGGATATATTATATTACAACATCAGATCTACAAAAAAATATAGACGTAATGTTATCGAATACTAAAAATATTATTCTGGAAGTGTGTAAGTTAAGAAATGTCGTAATTCTATTTATATTTAAATAATTGGAATATAAATAAATAAACGGCCAAAGTATCGCCTCAGGTCACATTATAATATTATAATGTGTTCATAATGAGACTAATAAATAAAATAAAAATGAAATTAAAATGTTCTTAATTTATTAAATCTGTTTCATAGCAATTTGTGGTAATTTCGATATTTATTTCATGCAAATAAATAATGAGCATTATGTGTTTATTTTGTGGAGCTTGATTTTGCGGCTTTACTTTTATTGTGTTTAGAGATCGGTCTACATTTTTTTGTTGGTCAGACATTAGTATATACAACACGAGCATCTACTTATATCTATATAAATATATATCTATCCACACGAATGTAATGCCAGTGGATCGGACTTATAATTTGTATTTGATAATTTATCGATTAGTTACGTCTATCAATAGGTACATAATGTCATTCTATATTTAATGTCAGCTTTTTTCATAACTCATCGCATGTCTGTTTTATAGATTCTTTTTCATCTAATGTCTCGTAAGTTTCGGCCATCTTCCTATTGTACATAAATACTTCGTGCCTTATAATATGGTGCAGCTGAAAGGTCACAAAAATGTAAAAAAATAAATTACTAATACGTACGTTAGTCTACTTTAAAATATCACTCAGTCAGTGAGTATACGATTAGATATATGGATATAGTTCTTGTACAGTAAAAACCGCCAAAATGTCAGCTGTCAGCCGCACCATTTTACAACGAGAACACAGCGCGCTTATTTAACATAGAACTTTAATTTTTAAAACAGAACCACGTTTATTTATTTAAACACAAAACAAGTTTACCGATTGATGCATGCAAAGGAAGCTGCTGTTTGTACTTGCCAGGAACATATTTTATTTATAGAATCAATTGGTACCCCTCTGCAGATAAAATACCTATTGTCTTCAAAAATGTATTCGCGTTGTCCATTCGTATTCGTAAATACAGTTCTAATTTATCATTATCTACAAAATTGCTAATGAGTTGATGTGTTTTGTAATATTTTGCGCATAGCATCAACCATTTCAATTATTTACTTTATATATTTACACAATTAATAACACGCGAGTCAAATTTGGAATAGAGATATGATAATTTTATAACAAAATTAAATTTGCTTAACCCAGTTTATGTAATATATGGTTTGTATTTACAGTAATCCTATGAAAGCTACATGAAAAATACTTATAGTAGATAAATATATCTATTTTATACGATTTCAGTGTTGGAGTAAAATAATCCACCGTACCGTAATTTATTTTAAACCTGGTAACCGAACGCTGCTTTGATTGAACGGATTTGTTTGATCCATTTCGTGAGTATTTTGAAATTAAAAGTAGTCAAAGTAGCGTGTAACGGATAATGGATTTAAATAGATGTCTTCATCAGTAACAATCAATGGTTTCTAGTTTGTTACACATTATATACTTTTTGTTTTTCAAAACATTTTGAACATTCATTATCATTTGTTTCGTACTAATCGTCTAACGAGTGACCAAAATAATGGTAATCTTGTTGATTGAACTTAGTTTTATTATGTGTGTGTATGTGTGTGTATGTGTTCTGAATGTGACAAGATACTTTAGATACCAGGATCTGATCTAGTTGGTGGAGTGTTAATTTTGACCGACTTAGCACTGTAACTGTCTTCCCTCGAGATAGCTTACTTCAATTCATCACTATAGTATCAGATATAAGATTTTTTACGTCTTCAACTGAATTACTTAATTAGTAATCTCCTACACTAACTTTAATAAAACTAGTAAATGTTTAATATCTAAAAAAGTTTGAATGCAGAGCTAGTTCTTGTGGCATTTTAAATTCTAAATTGTCTTGACATCTCTATAATAGAGAATAACTATTCTTTAACTTAAAAGGTTATGAATTAACACACAAACTTTTGTCGTTTCTTTTAGACCCTTTGAGTGAAATTACCGAAATTCTTTTGTATAACTTGACTACGTAAGAAAAGAAAGTTGCCTACTTTCTAAATTGTGTTTCTAGCCACAATATGCGTTGATAAAGCCGTTAACTTATATTTCTCTCTTTATAATTAATAATAATGTACTGTAAAGTGTGCATGCAAAATTGAATTGAATAATGGAGTTAATTTAATTTATTTATTCCATATTTTAATTGTATTTGTTATAAATAAGATTCCAAGCCAGATTCATACCGTTCCAACAGTATATTATTATATTACTGTTCAGTCCAGTTCCGTTCCAGTCATGGTCAATCTCGAAGAGTTTCTACTTAACAGATCGAGATCGAACCGTGACCGGCATTATAGTGTGAATCTAAACTTATTATATAAGTTGTTTTTCTCTATTATACTAAATACTGCATGAATGCCAAATTTTATAACAATTAACTGAACTACTACGGCATCAAGACAATAATAATGAAACTCACTTCAATTACTAAGGATAGTACATAAGTACTTAGCAAATGAATCCAAAAATAATTACAAAAAATTTGGATTGAAGTCAAGGTTTTATTGGTGTGTTATTTTTGCAATAGTCAGAATTCATTATTTATATTAAGTAACATTGAACTCCAATATTGTTGAAATTTAAGATGGTGAAAGAATTTTTTGCTATACTATAACAAAAACTAAAATTGAACCCGAAAACTGAAACTGCATGCATAGTTACAGAAAATCGTTCTAATCATGATGAAATTATTTTTTGATAATTATGACTTATCATGAATTAAGTGGGTTATAGCCATGTGATATCTATATTACTCTAACTTACAAACTCAATGATAGTAAGATCGAATCTGGCAGATAAAAAAATATATATCAATTAAATTTTCTGAATAATAAACAAACGAAATTGTCATTATTATTAACAGTGATAGGTTCGCCCTCTATCACAATGATTTCAAATTCAAATATGCTCGGCGAAATATAGCATGTCGAGTGTTCACCACAACGGTATATAATTAACAGTTGACGGATTACTATTATTACTCTGTGTTAACCATTACTATATTTTTGCAGGTGAGTAGTACCTACATACCTGCTTCTTTATTGCCGATTTTTCGACGTGGATTGCAGGTTTACTTATTTATTTGCCTACAAAAAATTCTCATCAAGTTAAATCCCGATAGTGCATTAAAAATATGTGTAAACAACGCGAAAGTTTAAAAAATTAACTATTTCGTGGGATTTCATGTTTATTTTTAAATAATAAATGCATAGCATAAAATATTTTTGGTATGTATATACGTCATCGCAGTAAATGAAGATTGAGTTAAAAGAGTATGAATCATTTTACAATGTTTTCTCTCTTATCATTATTTAACGCAAACAGAGAATGGAATTTTTGGTCATAAAATAATTGACTTATACAAATTTATACAAAACCCACAAATTGAAGACGAGCGAATTCTTTCTACAACTAAATAGAGCATAATACTCTTCATATTGAAAAATTGTGTCAAATAATACTTGTTCAGTGTTAAATTCAATAAAAAATCTATATGGATTAATGTCAATCCTAACGAAACGGGTAAAACTCAGTGCCAGTTCTAACAAACTGTGAGCCATGTATGATTTAATTAAAGGCCTTTTATTCGTGTTCAAAAACCCACATTTCCCCAGAGACTGTCAATCGTAAAAAAACCAAAGCCAGTGGAAAGTGGTTAGATTGCCGCAGCATGTAGCAATTGTTTGTTGAATATAACGTAGACTCAGAGATGGTTTCAAATTTATTTGTTAGTACACAATGGGCAATACGTACAAAATTGAATTGGTTATTTTAGCTTTGAATATTAGATCTGATATTTATAAAATTTATTATTCAAATCATTGTTTTTTTTTTTGACGCAGGCGTAGACCTATAAAGCCTTACCTTAATAACCTATTGATGATCTACTAATGGCCATGGGTTTCATACAGCCTACCATAGAGCCTGCCTGCCTGCCTGCCGCTAGATACACTCTTGATTAAAAACTTTAAGTTTTTCTTCTTAGTGATGACTCACAGGTATTGAAAATACACTTTTGTGTATTCTATTAACCCGATATTATTTATTGCTTCTCTTTATGTGAATAGTAGATAAATAGTTGATATTCTCTAAAGAAGACATAAAAAAGAAAAACTAGAATGATTTATGAATAATTAATATTGCAATCTCCATATAATTTCCTCCATATATAGACCGGTTTCAAACTATGAAACGGTATCCTCATCATCATCCTCTCAGCCATTATCTGTTCACTGCTGAACATAGACCTCCCTCATAGACTGCCATAAGGAATCATCCTGAGCCACCTGAATCCACTGACTCCCTGCAATGCATTTTATGTCTGGTGGGGGGTCGTCCTACACTGTATTTGCCCGAACGGAATTGCCGCTCAAAAATGTTAGCATTCAATAAAACATGATAAATCTTCTATCTGCTGGATAGAAATAAAACCTAAACTCTATTAAGACATGAAACGTTCGCTTGTAAAAACTGGCATACCTATTTACGAAGACTACTCACGCTTAATCCAAATAAAATTTCATAAGAGGTTATTACGAAAATTCAATCGTTAATATTAAAATCCAAACAAAACTAAACTATTGATGCAAGACCGCATGTTATTACTTCGGCCTTACTAACATAGTTTCGACGTACGAGATGCCTACCGAAAATGAACAGCACTAGTTAATACACCATATATTTTCCTATTTCTTTTTACCGTGTCTTTTTATTATGTTATTTTGTGCTCTCTAGTAATACAGTTAGGTTTAATATCGATTTGTTCATAACTATGTAATTAATAGACACATTTTAAATCAATGGGTTTATTATAAAATATTAGTTTCAATATTTTTTTACTAAAATTATTTGCAAAACAATATTATTATTAGTTTAATTTTTAATTACATATTAAAAAAGACATAACCACAATTTTTATTACAAATATTAGTAGATAAATTAAAACAAACTAGAATATAGTATATAATCTCAAAATATTCACGAAGATTCAAGAAGAACCTCTTAATGTGTTGAAATAATATGCTCACATATTAATAAATCTATAGCGAACGAATACTAAGAAGGAAAGATGTATAGGTGAGTAATATCTTCGAAATAATCTCACTCGTAAATCACAAGACTTGAGCTCATACTGTGGAGGTATCTACGCGAAACGACCTCTTCTGGAAAGTTTTATTTTTGTGATCTATTGCTATCCCTCGACAATCGATCATCGGGAAACATTACTTTGTCATATACCTAAAACTTTCTGTAATGTATTATGTAGACTACTAAAAACACAATTCAAGAACACATGTCCTCATTTATGAGAACTTGAATTAGTTATATTAAAATCTAAAATTAAGTATTCACTATCACTTAAGTATCTGCGCACGTAAAGTAAGAGCATACATTTTAGTCATAATTCATTTAAACTCTTCAAAAATGTGTAAAAATGTTCAATGCCTATTTAATTCTTCCTACTTTTCAACGTTATTGAAGGTTTTAAAAGAAAGTATTATTTCAGACCTCTCAAGTTTCTGCATAATGCGTTATAGCTATTTATTTATCGCTAACCATTATCCGCCATTTTATATCATTAAAGTGCTATTAGTAGTCGTTTCTTGCGGCTTTATCAATGTCAAATCTTATCTAGGACTTATAATTTTGGAAATTTTTGTTTATAACATTATTGGAATAACATAATTATATAACTTAATATTCACACCAGAAGTAGTTGTTTTTCTTTTTTTGTTATACAGTTTTTCTTAATTCATACAAAATAAGAATAGAAAATATTATACATATATTTTCATCTCCACGATATTGCTCTCCTGATCGTAACTGTCGATAGGAATGGTAAAAGCACTTGGTCGAGTCCAGTAGTAATTAATTTGAGGTCGATTCTCTTTTTAAATTGTTCATTGCTTTTTCAAGTTCTTATATTGCATTATAAAACAAAAGTGTCGAAAATAGGTCAAATACACTGCACTAATATTATTTTTAAAACTGTATAATATGAATTCGAGTAATATTACAAAGAGGAAAGATTTCTTTGTAATGGATAAATTAAAAAACTACTGAAACGATTTTAAAACTTATTTCACCTAAGTATAAGCTATGTTATTATAAGATAATGTAGGCTATATAATATTTTCTGAAATTCTTTCGTAATTCGTAAATCCAGGCCGGATCACTAGTAATATATACAGTTCTCCAAAATATTAGTTAATCACAATGAAATACGTTTATTCGTCATTTCTGTTTTGTTTAAACATATTTTTAATAACTTCACAAACAAACTTATTGAAATTTTGATAAAGAAAACAGGAACACTTACCGGATTAACTAGCAAAATAATGTAAATACCAGTTCTAATTTAATACCTAATATCTGTAAAATTTCAGTTCGATAATTATGATTGTTTCATTCATATTACTTTCCAATGAATTCCATTATTCATCGATTCGTGAGATTTGTGAGAAATCTATAAAACGTCTTGTTCGTCACTTCAACTAACCACAAAAAGATAATTTCTCAATTCGACTGTCTTTTTTGTGTACGTGCTATCTTCGTTGGTTCTGTGACTATTATCATGTTTTTTTCCGAAAGGTTTATTAATTTTGTTATGATCGGACTTGGTCTTTGTGGACAAAATCGATAATTAAATTATTATACTTACTTCAAATGCTTGTAGTTTTAAAACATTGAGTTTGTATAATATTATTTTATTATAATCATTAAAATTATGTACAAATAAATAAATAAAACAAATACAGATAATCAATAAGACCTTTAAGTTAGGATATGATGAAAAAAATTACATAATTGATATATTAGGTGAAAGAAAAAAATTGTCTAAAATTTTCAATGTTTCTATTAACCACTGCAGAATGAACTATCTACTTAAAAATATTGTGTGTTGTGTATATACCGCTGACTGATAGAGAATGCCTATAGCATTAAGTCCGAGTATATTATTATACGATGTCAACTATTTCCATTAGTAAAGTACAGTAGAGCTTATGGATACTAGACAACTGATAGGTATAGTAATTAATTTTTTTTTTTTTAATATGTTCATACATATTATACATAGAAAACACCCAGACCAATACGAACAGTCTTACTCATGAATACAAATGTTTTTATTGTGCAGGGATCGAATCCGTGACCATCGGAAGGTAAAGCGATATACTAGTATTAAATCGTTATACCATCGAGGTCGTCATATAATGTAAACAAGAAACATTGATTAACAGTATTTTTAACACATATTCAATAGTGAAAGTCTTCTAGGGTGATTAATTAGACGTATCAAATCTTAAATTTCTTATATGAAAATGTGAAATAACCTCCTAAAGCTGTGCGTTATAAAAAAGCCGGTCAAGTGCGAGTCGGACTCGTGCAACGAGGGTTCCGTACAAGATCATCAAGTTAATTTGTTTTGTGATATAACTACTAAGTTATTGTTTTCATGACATTATTTCTTGCCAAGTCAATGGGAAATACCCTGTACATTTTGATTTTCTTTGCGAATGTCAAAATATGCCATAAACAGCCGTGTCTTTTAATTACGGGAATTTAGAAACTTGATTTTTTCACTGCTTACCTCCACGCGTTCCTAAGAAAAAGGGGTCCTGACAGACGAACAAACGACAAAATGATCTTATAATGATTTCATTTTTTCCTTTAGAAGTATAGAACCTTAAAAAGAATTATATAGTAAGAAAATTATTACAGTTAACCTTCAAATGTATGTCTGTAACACGAATGTGTAGAATTTTTTAAATTTCGAATTTAGACAACAATCTGCCATCTACTGGAGGAGCCAAAATTCTTCAGAGCCGGCGTATATACATGATATCAGTCAGGAAAGTGGATAAACAAAATAAGTGTGTAAGGATAAAGATCTTTGATACCCAATTATCCCTGACATAAAAGTACTCGTATTTTATATGCATAAGCATCAACCGTGTTATCGAATTAAGTATTTTATTATGTATATTAATGTACAGATATGATCTAGGAACAGTCGTCTCAATGTATAAAATAAATATATGTCGGTATAGGCATATCAAGGTTATTTTTCCCGTACTATATATATATATATATATATATATATATATATATATATATATATATATATATATATATATATATATATATATATATATATATAACAACAACAGACAAAACTTCTAAATATTATCGTTTTAGTTTCTATTGCTCTTATTAAGCCCCTTATATTATTCTTTCTTAAATATCTCCTATGTATAAACATCGTCTAGTTACAATTTTATTATATTAACAAGATAATATTATATAAAACTGGTTTTTACGATTTCCAGAAGCTACGAGTATATGTCGATACTATGGAATATTAGAAATATTAGTTACATAACACCCAGTTATGTTGACAGAACTAGTTTACAAGATCTTATGAATGAAAAATATACGAGTGACCCAGATAACCGGCTACTGAGTTTACCGTTAGGTTACCGTCGCGTTTGATAAAAGAATACCCCTGAATAATGATACGACCCGTTCGCTATAACGCGCCCTTGCATCTCTTTGCCGCCTTTGCGCTGGGCAACGTGACCCGTTTGTTGTCCTAATGCAACTAGGTCCGTAGCTATAATTAAGTTCAAGAAGTTTTAACTAGGGCAACAGCAATAGGCTTCAGTTTAGATAGTAATTTCAACTAACTATTCTTGTTATAGAAGTTAAAAAGTGAAAAGCTTTTATTACAGCTTTTTCATTAAAAAACTTATTTCAATTAAAAAAAAATAGTATGTGACTAAAAATTTTATTATAAATAAGATTAATTAAAATTAACTCATAATTGGTGAACATAATATACCTAACAAACATATAAAACATTTACAAGTTTCCTTTAAAAATGTCCTCCTTTTTGAAGTCGTTTGAAAATAATGTTTACAAATTGTTGCTAAGCAAGAGCTTATAGGTCAATGAGCGCAGTGGTCTGTGACATAATGTGCGCATGCGCCGGCTGCTGTCTTCACGACCGGCCGCCCGGCCGCGTCGCGCCACGCCACGTTCAAGTATTGCGCAAAATAAAGCGCATAACGTGTAAATTGCAAATTTCATAAGTAACCTGTGAAAGTAAATGATTCATTTCACTCATACACACGCGCTATTGCGGCATGTTGGTGTTTTCGTGTAAACATGCCTGTTTTTCATCGTAACACATATAAATATTATTAACAACAAGCATATGAGGGAGAGGGAGAGTCTCACCAGAGGGAGACTTTGTACAAAAGTCGTTTGCTTGGGCACCTCTATTCTATTCGTGTTTCTACCGTGAAGCAGTTGTGTTTACATCGTTGGTTTTCGGTTTGAAGGGTGGGATATGGCAATGAATCAGTATCAGGGTACAGAGGAATAACACCTGAGTCCTCAGGAATGGCAACGCATGGGGGGTATCATGGGCGAAACAGAAGAAACGAACAAAAACAAAAGAACAAACCTCTGCTCATGTCTATAGGCAAAGGTTACTACTTTCCATCAGGTAGGCTGTCAACTTGTTTGCCATTCTAAGTTGTATAAAAAAAATGACAGTCTAATTATTTGGATTCCTAAAGAAAAGCTTTTAAATATGATTTGATAATATATTAGGAAGCATTTAGATATTCAATAGATAGCCTAATCATTATCATCATAGCCTAGTAATGTAGCATAGAATAGTTTTTGAGAAAACATTTTATGGCTCACAACGTCGCCATTCATGGATTCAATATATCTTTCTTACAGTACCTTCTATGTTCCATAAGTTAATCCAGGGTCACCATTTTCCTTATCAGTGTAGGTAGTAAAACTAAATCAGTCCTGGCCTACTTTAAATTACTACTAAAATGTACTTTACTTCATTCTACTTTAAATAGTTTTGAGAAGACGTTCTATCATGTATCCTATTATCTCTGATCTTTCATCAATAGGTATTATATCCATATTTCACGAGTTGATAACAGACAATAGATCGTAAACTATAAAAATTTTAGTCTTATAAAAATTACGGTTGAGTAGTTTACTAGCTATTTTTTTTATTTAAAAATCATTACATTTAGTAATGAATAAAATAATATCTAGAATTCATTTCTATAGAGGTAGATACCAACTATTAATTTTAACTGCGTATATAACTAATGTATTTTATTAAGCAGGTACCGATGTTATGGTATACTATTGATTTAATCAAAAATAAATTATACTTATTATACTGTATTAGTTCACCATAAGATTCTATCATTCACAATTAATAGATATCTTTTGTCGTAAAAAGAGAAATGTACCATCCATGCCTTTTTTAAGAAATTTTCTTACATTTCTTACAGCTTTGTAAAGTTTGTCGCTCGGTGCTAGTAGCATCGATCAACGAGGTTAACGACATTAAATGTAGTCATCCTTCGAGTAATAATTGCATAGTGGAATCTTAATACATCGTTTCTATGCTTAAGCTAGATCTATTGAACCTCAAGTTGAGTAACGCTGCCGTAATACAAGTAGATTGTCACAATACCTATATCTGACAGTATAACGAGAACACGATTACTCAATCAGTTCGAAATCTAAACTTATATCCTCGTTGGACATTGGGGTCTTAACGGCCTTGGTGTATTAGTTGAAGTATTCGTATCAAATTGCAATTATTGTTATAAATTTCCATTTGAGACATTTGAGATACAAACTTTGAATTTTCTTAATTGTATCTTCAAATCTTATGACTGAGGATGGGTGCCAGGCTGGACAGGCAGGATGTGTGCAGTTATTAATTACGTCATTCAATTAAGGATAAATCCAGACATGCCATAATGATGTTTAATTGGTCTAAACTTGAACTGTACTAAATAACATTTCTAAAGAAGTTTTTATAATATCCTATCATTACCCAACTCAACGTACCTTCTACACGGAATTTACCCTAAAAACGAAAAAGATTCACGTCAACATCTAGGGATACATTATTCCGTGCCTAAATGAGAATGTCAACGCAGACATGGAATGTCGATAGCATCTTAAATCTCTCCATGGTAGAACATTCTTGTCAAATATTTCGTGCTAAAGGTTTTGAGATAAGTTTTTGTGAAACCGTTAATGTTTCACATTAATTATAGAAATTTATTGACCTTATGCATTATTTATAAGCCAACATACTTACTACTTTTTTAATGTGTTTGATAACTGAACTTTTATGTATTATTTAAATTACCTACACATTTTTATATGAATTTGTTGAGCATTCGATTACTTACTTTAACGACGCTCTAAATTGTGTTGTCAATGAATGCAGCAGCTCAAGGTCAACTTTTAATAATTTATGGAAGATGACTATATTTAGTAGTGAACAATTAACATTTAAAAGTGATAATTTTAATGAAATTTAGTATAAATAAATTTTCAATAAGAAACATATTTTAGCAAAAATATTACGTCAATTTAAGAAGTATTCACACACAAACTTAAGTATACGATTATTCTACAATAATCGTATGTACCACATATTAAATTACTGCGCTGACTGCGTCCTAACAGGTGTTACTATTATTGCGCCATTTCTATCTCATCACCCATATGACAAGACAGAGCCAACAATCAACTCGCTTCGCTAATGGGATTGCAACATCTGTAATTTAATGATATGGCAGGTAATCTGTTATTATTACAAAGCCGGCTGCCATCGATATGTTAAATTAAAGGCTATGTACACATGTACACATTACCGTGCTGAAATTACCGAATTGTGTACTGACACGGATATCATTTACACATACAGGATGGTGAGCTAAAATGTGTAGCTTTAATTCATAAAAGAACAAAAAGGCAATACACAATTCAATTAAGGATAAGTGTTTGTATTTGAAAATAAATACGTTTACGCATTGACTGCTAACGTTTTAAGAGGATGTAATATCAAAGCCTACCTATTTCGTTCGTAATTCCCCAGAGCTTAACACATAAGCGGATTTATCTACGCGACCGACTCCCGCTGCAAGCCTGCCCCAAATTCGACGCAATCGACAATCAGGCTTATTGTGTGCCCTGAGGTCTGCACGCAACTAGATAGGTCTAATATATTTTACTTCATGCTTCATATGAATTTTAAAATTTTAATTTGTAAACAAATACCTAGTTTTTGAAATAGTTACCTCAATAACTAGATTTTTGTTTATAAATTTAAATTACATTTTAACTAAAATTTACATTTTACTGATCTGAATATTTTTGTAATTTTGTAATAAAAACATTATTTAATAAAACTACAGCGATTAGTGTCAATTCAAAGATATATACTTCATACTACTTCATTGTCGTCATATCAGCTTTTAACTGTCTACTTCTGAACGTAAGCCTAGAGGAATTTTAACACTAGTTGCTACGCTTAGCAGACGGATTGACAACCGCAGTTAGGCATAGGAAATTTTAAAAGAGGAACACTGCTATCCATCCCTCGTCCTCCCTTGGTCGCCTCTTACGACACCCACGGGAAAGGAAGGGGTAGCCTATTCTATGCCGGGACCATACGGAATACTACATTTATCTCCAAATAATTTAAACAACATTTAGTAAAACATGATCAGTCTAATAAAATTTTGCACTCTTTTTTATTTATTAGGTACACATAGTAAGTACATTTAATTTTAAATATTACATAGGTACTAATGTCGGTGCAGCATTTTATTTTGCAGTAAATGGACATAACATTACTAATATGAAATGATTTTCTTATCTGTCGGTCGTTCATTTATAATATGCAATTTTCTAAAATCTCATCATAACTACTTTTTGAGGTTAACTACTTTTAACTTAAGTCTTTAATTTTTTACATTTTACATCTTTATAATGATTTAGTACACAATATGTATGCACTCATAAAGAAATATGCATGTTTGATTCAATCCATTTCAACAAATTCAAAAAGTGCGTCTAAATTATTGCAGGCGATTCCAACAAAAACCTGCTCACTGTGCGTCACTAATGTAATGGAATTGGTAATTTGACAAAGGATGTTGCACAATTATACGCAGCGTTCACTTGTAGCTATTACTTTTATATATAATAGAGTCTAGCCTTTATATTCATTACTCGTAATTGCTGTAGATTTGAAATATCTTTTTTGATCTCACACAGTACATGTTGACTACACCTTGAAAGTTAATTACATTCAACTAATTTGAGATTCTATATAAGTGTATCATAACCGAACTATTCTAACGGTTTTAAGTAATTGATCTTATATAATTAAATTTGTGTTCCATAAAAAAAAGCCAACTTCAATTGTAGCAAAACCAGTTAAAAATTAAACTACTGGACAGATTTTGATAAAGTTTCTATCTGTGAACCAATCTGTAAGTACATCCTTTCAGTTAAAAAAAAAATCAAGTCAGTTTACAACTGACAGCGACATGAGATGACAAACATAAGAAATACAACGGAATTGAGAACCTCCTTTTTTGATGTCGGTTGGAAAGCTATTTTGTTTTTAAGGCATGCCATATTCTTCCTTTATATATCCTTATTCTCCGAAGTAAGAAATATCCTGTATCTGAAATGTTATTGACGTTAACTGACAGAATTAAGCAGCCCATAATATTATATTGATATTATATCCACGTATTTGATGATAGTAATTAAATATTGTATCTGTTCGGGAATGTTTTAAGGAGTTAAATATCCTCAAAGTTGCCTCTCAATAAATTTATAATACGTATATGTATATGTATATTTGTGTATGTATATGTGTGTGTGCGTATAGTATTTGTTAATTTCTCAAAAATAGTACTATTTAGAAACACCATTTTATTAGAATAGAATAAAAATAATTTGTTTACAAGTTACAAGTAGATTTTTCGAAAATTATATATAACCTGTGGTTAGTTGTTGATAAAGTAGCTTGCTATAGGCGAAAGAATTTTTAAAATCAGTTAAGTAGTTTTTGAGTTTATTCATTATAAATAAACAATCAAATCTTTCCTCTTTATAATATTAGTAAAGATTTTATTTTATAAAATGGAAGACAATAAATAAATATTTCTCTAAGTAATATTATCTCTGATATATTAATAATATCTTAAATAAGTACATCATAATTTTGCAATGCATTAATTAAGTTACAAAATAACATTTTAGATAAATAATATTAAAATGTTATTCGTAAACAAACTGAAAGTGGTAACGGGAGTCGAGCTAGTGTCAATGTGGGTCAGTGGCCAGCCATGACTGAGATACTCCGAAGCGAAACCACCTTCTAATTACCTGCCTGTCTCGATATGAAATAAGTTTTAATAACCTTCAACTCACAGCTCATTTTCCTTGCAGTACCTATCCTATATGAATGTACCGACATTGACAAGGGTCTATAAAATATGTGAACACAATGACCTTCTCGCCACCTTTCGTTTTAATTTAACCTAGAACATATGGTTATAGTGTAATGAACTGTAACGGAAAAATTCATGGTAAACAAATAATAAGATCCGTACCAATTATATACAGTAAACAAAACTAGGAAACGTAAGTTTACGTATGAAAGAGATTAAAACTGACACAGATATATGTGAACACAATGACCTTCTCGACACCTTTCGTTTTAATTTAACCTAGAACGTATGGTTATAGTGTAATGAACTGTAATGGAAAAATTTATGGTAAACAGATAATAAGATCAGTATCAATGTATATTAATTTAGCATTGGCAGAAATAATTAATATTTTATTATATTTTATATTTCCTTATATAAGTACCTATTTCAAGACAATACTTAAAATAGCAGTAAGTAATGAAATAAAAATAAATATTTTAATAATTTCAACACACACTTATAAGTTTGCTGAGTTAAAAATTTAATTTTTAAGAGATTGTTAATAAGTGCAATGACATTTTATCAATAGTATCGATACAATAAATTGGCAAAGGCAATATGCCGTTACATATACATCTATAATAATTATACAAATTTATATATAAATTAAAAAAAAATTAAAAATAATTTTTGAATGGCCGCAGACGCAAAAAAAAATATACCATCGTTAATCAATTGGAATAAATTTTTTTAATCGTATTCTGTTTACAACCCATCTATTATACACGACTGAACAAAGACTTCAACTATATTAGAACATAACGTAACATTCTGAATTCCAGTGATATATTTAACATTATTACTCTATATCGTCAATACCTATATTAAAAATAAGTAAATTTTTGTATTTCCCAATATAACATATCATTTCCTATTTAATTAAGAATGCCAATTTAGTATTTTAGAATAATTATTTTTGGACTTAGGAAACAATAAATTAAAGATATATTTTTGTTGTTGACATGAATGTTTTTTAATTTGACTATATTTTTTATGTATATATATCACATCTTTGATAATTGTGAACCGATTTTAGTAAATCTTTTATAAATGAAAGGAGTAGGTTTATTTCCGTGTTTGTGCTTCGGTCTTAACGATGGGACAACACATTAAACTTATTATTCGACTTAGAATGGCAAACAAGTTAACGGCCCGCCTGATGGAAAGTTGTAAACGTTACCTATAGATATACCCGTTATCATAAGCATAACAAAATATATTCTGTCACCTGTGACACCTTTCATGCATTGCCATTCCTGAAGAATAAAGTGTCATGCCTCTGTATCCTGCAATTTTCCTGCCATATCCCATCTTTCAAACCGAAACACAGTCATGTACGTATAAACACATTTACTTCACGGCAGAAATACGGAATGAGACAGAGGTACCCAAGCAGATGATTTTTGTACAAAGTCTCCCTCTGGTTAAAAAAAATACAAATTATGGACACATCAGTCTTTAAGAATGACAATGTATTCAGAGATTGATTGTGGAAAACCAATTTTTAGATTTAAAAACTAAATTACTGAACCGATTTTAATAAAAATTATATGGGACTATATATCTTTTCAGATAAAAAAAAAGAAATTTCCAAATTAGTTTATAAATTACAGAATTATAAGATAATAGATATAAAAAAAGTATAACTGAATTGAGAACCTCCTCCATCTTTTGAAGTCTGTTAAAATACACTATTATTAATATAATATTAATATTGTTTTATTGCATAAAGTTCACAAAGATTTGGTTTCTAAAAGTTTTAATATTACAACTTGATTATTACATAATATATACTATGTTCAATTCATTACATGTGTACTGAAGGTAAATAAATAATTATTACCTTCTGATTGTTTAAAAAATTGGTTAAAGCTTTTAAGTTTAGTTTACTTATAAGTGTCGACAAAATATGTAACGACAGAAAGGCATAGTGCAGCACTGTTTCATGCTTACACTTACATTTCACACACACTAAGGCGATCACTTTTTCGTTTCGTTTTGTGATTGTATTTCCAGTTTGTTAAGAAGTAATAGTTAACTTTATATACTAAACACATAAGCTACCTGAATGCGTACTTATTTTAAAATTAAAAAATAATACAGATCTGGAGCGGTCGAATTGGCGCCAATTGAAATTAGGTAGGTATCAGATCAGCGTCACTTTGAACAAAAAATCTATGTATGAAATCTATGTAACCAGTACATTTAATATGACAATTTTACCTGTACAGTAACTAAATCTTATACGAGTATTACTTATCAATATCAATATTCTTGACAGAGACATATTATACATAACATAGGTGTGCATATTTAGAAACTATAAAGCTCACCTAGTCAATTAAATAATTAAATAAGTATGATATTTGTATTCTACAAAATATGAATATTAATTTGTTATTGTATTATGGTGTTGATACTTCTAGGTAGTTGCATAGATTTATTTTCCAATTTCCTCAATATAAAAACACTAATGACTCTTAAATAATGTAGTGATTATTTGCTCTTTAGAAGGCCTGTGACTCTGAGAACATCATTGTTGAAATAACTTTTTTGTATGAATCTATGTTACTGACCCCAGAAAATTTAAGAAACTATATTCTAACATGGCGAATCATGTCCATCTTGAATAAATGCCATTGACAGTCAAAATAATGGCGCCATTTCAAAAACAGTGCTTCGCTTATATTTTTTTTTTTATAATAACTTAATCAATACATGTTTTGATAAATTACGTAGTAATAAACAAAAATATAAATAAACCTGTGTTTAGTGTGATATAATATAAATATATATAAACGACGTTTTAGCACAATTTTAAACAGATTTGAACCTGTAAGTAAACAATATTTATAATTAATATAATTAAATATATTTAAGTTTGCATGTATTATCTAATTAATTTACTCATTTATATAGATGCAGAGCTAATTTCTGTGCTATATTACCAATTGCGATGAACTTGTAAAAATAATAAAATCGATTAGTGTTGTTCTTACCATGAATTAATAAATTAATGAAAACTTAATTGTTCCCTTTAAAAAATTATAAGATTATAAAAATTAATAATATATACACAATCTAATCTTACGAAAAACGAGTTTATTTAGCATAAATATTAATATTTTGTCTGTTATCTAAATGTATAAAGAATAATATTGGACAACCTTCACAAGACAGCAGTGCGTATATTTCTTTGCCTTAATAAAGTCCCGGGTTTGATTCTCGGTCGGGTTTATTTAGAAGAATTTTACAAAAATACAAATTTATTTCATTAGTCCCCGTATTCATATGAAGTCAAAGTTGCAGAAATAGGTTGTCTTAAAATATATCCTTAAATATACCCCGACTTCTCTTACTTACTATTTTATTTTATTTAATTTTATTTTAAAATTTTTATATTAACTGAAAGAACGCTTCTTTAAAAGAATACTAATAATTATAATATATAATATTTACGATTGACTTAATGATTTCTAAAAGCATAGAGAAACAAAAAATAAACGCAAATATCTTTTACGAAGTTAAAACTAAATTGAACACAAAATTAATTTACAAACTAGGTCCGTGTCACTTTGAACAAAACAATTGGACTTTGTAAACGTTTTAAGTAACATTATTAATTAAAATATTTAGGTAAGTTTGTATCGTTATAATATAGTTAATTTCACTGTCATTCTAGGTCATTCTGTGTTATTAGGTATATTTTATACTTATATATTTTTAATTGGCACCAATTAGTGGTTGAATCCGTTTTTGTTTATTTATTTTGGAAAGACATATACCCTGAACCTATATAGAAAAAAAAATTTAAATTCAGAAAAACACATAGTTAATGTAGGATGTACTTTGTTTGTTTCTAACAATAGCAATTTGTATTACTGTCGTCTTTCTATGAGAATATGTTTTAAGTTGCTACCATATTATTTATTTGAAAACCTAAAAGAGCTGACTAGTATATTGTTTTTGATCAAATGAGAAAAATTTTAATTTTTAGCCACTTATACACAAAATTAGTTTACCATGATTACCTCTTTTGTGAATTAAATTTTATTAAAAAACAAGGATTTAATACTAATTAATAACTGATAATTTATATTTATATCTATGTCACAGAGTCTTAATTATCATCGAAAACAAACATCTCCATTGATTTAACAAAAAACAAAATATTATAACTAATTAGATATAGTAATGTTGAGATTTTATGATTTTTGTTATAGATACTGTCATGTGGCCATACCACTGAAACTATTAAAATTCGAATTTTTGTAATAATAAATCACTACAATTATCAGTATCAGATTATTAGATTACATTAGATATTTAGATATATTAGAAATAATAAACTTATGAAAACCTCAACGTATATACGTATATTTCATTTTAATTTAAAAGCTTACAATTCTATTGATTTTAGCTCAGTATCTTGTGGGATTTCATTTTAGTCTATTTATATTATAAAGTGTATAATCTAAATATCTGCCAGTATTGAGTAAAAGTTTTTTAAAATTCTTAGACACAATACATGAAACTGTAGATACAACTTTTGTTGGATGACTTTCAACTTTCCTTACAAACAATTTCGCTTTTCCTTATAAACCGATCAACTGGCTCGGCCAATTTGTTTGAAACGGGAAACTTTCTGCGAATTTTAAAAGCTGTAGAACAAAAGTTGTTAAGTTTCACGTTCTGAATCACCATTTGTTTTGCATTATTTCATTTGCACGTTGTAGAATGGGCTCTTGTCAAAGTAGAGTGGATTAATTCTTGTTCGTCCCCTATTCCTTCAATTTCTGTTTCATACACGCACTAAGAGTTTTTAGAAGCATTCTGAAGTCATTGTAAATATTTCGATTTACGAGTAATATTATGCAGTGTTCTTGCATTTATTTATTCATTCATTAGTACATGGTGGATTTATATCCACCATGTACTAATGAATCAAAATCAAAATCAAAATTTATCAGATTACTAAGATATTTTAATTGTTGTTGAACCTTTAAAAAGTTCCCGTCACTTAGTGGTATTAACACTTACTGTCAAGAGTATCATTTTCTTTTAAAGCTAAAATTATTTTTAATGTGCTATTAGTACTGGAACGCACAAAGACATTTTATAATGTGGCCAAAGGAGGAGAAGTATTTTCATTAAAATTAGCAAATGAAAATCAAAAGTTTTCTAGTTAACTTAAGTAACGAATTTTGTTTTAACCAAAATTCGTTACTTTAGTTAGTCATTCATTATTTAAGAAGTTATAAAAGTTCTTCATGTTTTTCAGATGATTAGATATTTAAACTCAACCGCTCATAAATGGTTGTGCTATTTTCGATACGATTTATCAAATAAATAAAGTATTTCTTTCTATTCTAAATTGAAAAAAAAACTTTATTTCCTATTCTAAATTGTCCTATATATTAGAGAGAATTTTATGACTTCAATCAAAAAAAATAATATCGATAAATATAGAATTAAACCTATCAAATGCAAATAAAATCAAATTAGATTCACAGTTAGTAAAAATACTGCGTAACATACACACATATACAGAAAGAAATCGCTAAATAAAATTGTTAAACCTACCAGATTTATTCGAAGGCCAGGATACTAATATGTGCCTACTAACAATCTACTCACATCTCGATCGTACTCGTTTGTCGATGTCGATCGAGAGACGTTAAGTGTGATTAAACCTTGCACAGATAGCCGTATAGTGCTACGTAATTTAAGTGTTTTCGAATTTCGGCGAGCACATAAATCCAGCATACTGGTGGTGTTTTCGCTACATTATTACCTAGCGAAAGTCGCAGTCACATATTTTTAAACTTAAAAACTCTTATAGTAGCGGCTATCCATTATAATTTATATTGAGTCTGCATTGTGTAATAACTCTTGACCTTCTCTATGGTTGTAATAAATGTAATAAAGAAATTATGAATAAAGAAAATGTAAAAGTCTCTTTTTATTTATTTATTTATTTTATTCTTTATTTTTAAAACTTTGTGCAAATGGCGAACTTAATGCTATATGGCATTCTCTACTAGCTGACCATTGGGTAAAAACAGAAAGCGTATGAAGGGCAGATGTGGTGAAAAATATGTGACAATTATAGTAACACATTAAGGCAATACACAATATAAAAACATATAATACACATAAGAAATGCACATATAATAATAATTAATATATATATGGATAATCTAATGCATATGAAATATATATATATATATATATGGAACCTTCAAAACTAACTAATGATATACTAACTATCCACAGAGAGATATCGTCATTAATATTATAATATTACATAAAAGTTAGTAAATTTGTAAGTTTGATTAATATACAGTATGTATTTATATCCCTTTTCTTTCCCGTGGGCGTCGTAAGAGGCAAATAAGGGAACTTAATGGTCGAAACAGCGTCCCTTTAAAAATATTACCAAAAAAACAACTTCGGTTGCAAACCTGCATACCAAGCCTGACAACTACTGACAAAATCTATAGATTATATCATAATGGCTTATGGGGAAGGTCTACGTTTAACAGTGGATAGTTAACAGCTGATATGAATCATGAATGAATGTACTTATATGTTGCTTTACATCTTCCTAATCTATTAACAGTCCCATCTTAATACTGAAAACGGATCTCAAATAAATGAATAGATATACACATAAGTCTTCAGCTAACTGGGATAGACGCATATATTATTCTGATATTTTTCTTATTTGAATTATATATAAACATAGATAATCTCAGAATTAGAATTACAATCGAACTACACTTAAATATAGAATAACTATCATGTAATCTCTATACTACTCTAGATATATTAAGTACAAGTTAAGGTAAAACAATCCTCTTATAAATATACATTTTAAAAATTTACTTTTACACATAGATTTTGTGATAATCTTAAGGTTCCAATCATCATGATTGGACGCGGATTATCACCTATGAGCCAACTACTAGTACAATTCATACAAAACATGACTATTTTCTAAATTCAACATCAGTTCAGTCAGGCTTTTGAACCCACTGTTCTTTGCTTTATAAGTACAACATTTCAGACAAAGCACTCTTGGCATAGTCGCTCGTTAATTGCTATGTAATGTTAAACTGTTATATTACCAAGATAGTCGAAAAAGTTCAGTATAAAAGTAATATGCAATTTTGCCCCAAACACGCTACCTAATTAGTGAATTCTTAAAAGTAAAATTTTTAAATAAACATTTTCTTGTTTCTGTACCATCTAAATTATTATCTGCACGAAGAAAGCCGAGGATATAACTAGTAAATATTAATGCATTCGAAGCTCCCCTAGAGAGATTGATTTCGGGGAAAGATCCTTTATATACATTATTTAGTATGTCGTTTTATTGCTCAAAGCTAATAAAAAGATTAACGGATGTTTTTACCGTATCGTATCGGGGTTAAGTTCCATAAAAGAACAAAGGTCGAAATTGCGCACATTGAGCACATACCATCTAGTAAGCCACTTTGTAATAAACCCAAACATATGGAAGAGCGACCTCGTCTCCAAAAGTAATATTTCACAGAATTATTAAATGTAGCAGACAATAAATCAGTGAAATTGTGCAGCCCTCCATGTATTACAGTTGTTATACTCGACAATATCAGCGTTCAAATACGGGAAATGACACAGTGTACACTCTAGTGCTCTGTAGCCATTCTGTAGCACATTAAACTGTCAGCTCATATTTTCTTTAGTTAACAAGTAGGTATTTAATTTTCCTCATAACAAAAACGCTAATAATGGCTTACTAATAAAATCACTAACCATCAATCGGGACTGATCACGCATTTTGCCTAAAGAGATCAAGATCTAAATTGTTTTCATCCATTCAAATTAGAAAACAAAAACAAACCTTAATATTACAAATGTGAAAGTGAGTTTGTTTTCTTTTATCTTTGTGCATTAAAGGCTCAAATCAATTATCATAAAAAAGGTGTATGTATACTATTTGCGAGAAGGATTAAATGACTAAAAAGAGTGCATTAAGAAGAATATCCTGAATTACCAACATAATCTTATACGGACGAGGTTGCGGGTAGCTAATATCAATTAATAGAGACAGAAAAATTGAATCACATTTTAACTTTCAGAGACTTTGTACAAAAATCGTTTTTTTGGATACCTCTGTCCCATTCTGTATTTCGCTTTAAAGAGTGGGATATGGCAGTGAAATTATAGAATACAGAAGCATTTATGTTTTAGAACTTATGCTACATGACAGAAATATGAAGGGTGTTTTAATGAATGATAAATATACGGTACCTACCTACGCTATTGGTATATGCTGGCAGAGCACCAGTGAGAGGTGATAGGTGAAAGTAAAAAGGCAAGTCAGTTAGCTCATCGTGATGAATACACTTAGAATTCAGCGCGATGGTTTCCAGGGGAACTTTGTGGAGGTCGACCTGACAAAGTATATTGCTAACAACAGGACTAATCGTTACTAACAATCCCTACCCCCAACACATGAAGGGTATTATAGGGAATACAATATATTTTGTTATGTCCATGGTACTGTTCATATCTATAGCCGACGGATACCACTTTCTATCAGATGGGCCGTCAGCATGTTTGTCATTCTAAGTTGAATAAAATAAAGTACTAAAATATCATTTAGTCAAAAGTTTTAATATAACTAATCATATTAATTTAAATATATTTATCAACTTAGTATTATTGCTTATTAAATAGATAACACTTACATGAAACAAACAACGAGTAATTTTTTTGCGGTTGTAAACAATACGGCTGCGAATAAGCGCAGTTTAACTTAATTTAACCATTTGTGAATGAACCACGTTTCACAGATTTTAAAAGTCTGTATTTATATGTACTTATTATGAGATAATAGGTACTTCTAAAATTTATTGTATTACGGCCCTGCTTTCCCCATTATATCATGACAATAAAATCGCGGCGTACTGTATCATGTTACGGTAAATTACAAAAACGTCCCATAGCCTACCATTTGTATGTATTTAAATGAAGGTATTTAAATTATATGTAAATGAACTAAAAACAAAATGTATAAGTATGTCTTTAAATGATCATGATGATAATACCAAAACACTTTACGTTTCTTAATCTCTTGATATTTTACGAACATATTAAACCGCATTTTTTATAAAACATTGTGGCGTGACAAGCATTTTGTTTTGCTGAATCACTATGTGTTATTGCAGTTGTCAACAGTGTTTTTCTTTATTTACAGTATACGATGCTTCAGGGCAGTACATTCCCAATGTGATGTTTGGGAGTGACTTCTGGGTGGGTTCGAAGAACGCATGTCGAGACTTGCAGCTGAAGCAGTACTACGCACAGACGCCGCCGTTCGCCACCAACTTCTACGTGGCTAAAATTAACATCAGTCTCGACGGTGATCATCTCCCTCAAGTAAACTTCACATTTCCTTATTACAACTATAACAAGCATAACAATATCGTGCGTGAATCGATATTACTGTAAAGTCACGCAACTCTTAAAATAAAAGTTTTACTACATACTTAGCAAAATTTCTCGAATTTCTGTCGATATGAACTTTGCTGAAAGTTTAATCTTTATAGCCGTCTAAAATTTACTTAGTACGAAGTGACTTCTTGTGACATGATTGACATAAAGTGCTTACTTAAACAAGCGTAGCTAGACTTAAGAGTCGGTATCTACCAAAGTAAAGATGCACGATAAAACAAACATAAAATAATAAGATCTTTGAAGATTTTGCTTCCCATGCTTAATATTAAAGTATCTATTAATTAGACGAAAATGAACCTAAATACATAAAGATATTTAAATAAAGATAATTAATTATACGTCTTATTTGTATGCTTCGTTTGAAGAAAAGTCATGTTTATTAAATAAAATTCATAAGCAACGTAAACAAATGAATGATTATTTATTTGTAATAATACAACAGTGAATTCAATTTGTAGATTCAAGTGTTTTACGAAAGTCATCTAAAACACATAATTTTAATAAAAAATTTATAAAATAAATATTTATTTTACATTGGTATATCACTAGAAATAAAAAAAAATATTTATAATTTTTATATCTAATAACACTAAATAAAAAAACATCATACTTACCTTATATAATTATAAAAAAAAAAATCCACGCATGCATTTTTTAAAGTTTAAATGTTAAGATATTACAAATTTGTAGCTCAAAATTAAAAAATACTTTTTATTAGACAAAAAACTGACTCATAATTAAGTATCCGTGTAATATCGGAATAAGTTCACAACATGTTACCACTTCTTTTCATTCTCAGGATGTTTTTTCTCGTTAGCGTTGTATAAAAAGAACGCGAAATATTAGTATCCTCGCCTAATGGGGCGTCCATGTGGAAAAATGGGACGATAATAGCTTATTATGGAATTAATATTTCATTTTGGTGTATGCTACAGGGCAGGATAACTTTGGTTGGGGAATGTTTACCAGCATCATGCAACTCAGAGGCAGTAGCAATGTTCTTGGCAAGCGCAGAGAGGTTAGCGGCGGAGCGCGCTTCCGAAGCTGGCTTCGCTGCCACTATCCAAACATCTGATGTGCGGAAAGTTCCCGGCGCATACTCTTTACTATCTGATTACAAGTTTTGCACGCTCATGTAAGTGAATTTATATTTTGTTTAAAGCTAACCCTTGCTTTTTACGATTCCGTTATGATGTTGTTTAACGGTCTGTCTGGCTATCTTTCCGTAACTTGCAGCATCATAACTTTTGCTGCTTAAGTCTGATCTACATAAAACTTTATAGGGAGATGTAGGAGAATAAATTTTATTCTTGAATAAGTAAATAATTTCCATTAAAGATGTACTAAAATGTTCGTATGATAACAAAGTAAAATAATTTAAGATTGTGTTCCAGAAAAAAAAACTATTTCAGTTGTAGCAAAATCAGTAATTTTGATTAAAAAATTAAACTACTAAACCAATTTTGATAAAATTTCTATGATACCAATCTCTAAGTATATCCTTTCAGAAAAAAATAGGTTTCTAAATCAGTTTATAACTGACGGAGTTATAAGGTAACAAACATAAAAAAAATACTACTGAATTGAAAATACTACTGACCTATTTCTTTTTAAATTCGGTTGAAAAACCAGTGAATTCATTCGCAAAAGAAATAACATAAAATAATTCTATCAATTGTTAAAACAAAAAAAAATCTGTTCAAAAGTAAGCGTGAGAAATAAAAAAAATAATGCGAAAAATAGGATTTTGATGAAGCTTTCCATCCAATGTCATGAATAAGAAAAAATTTATTTTTTATTTGTAATGGATAAAGTCATAAATACTTAACCGGTTTTTAAAAGTCTTTTATGTATAGATATATTTTCAAGAAACCGTGCGAAGCCAGTGCTAGTAAATATAAGGAAAAACCCAACCATTGAATAAAAAAAGTATCGTATTATTACAAAATCATATAACATTTTTTATTGTTTGTCTTGTCTATACTTTTAAAAGTAAAGTTCGCGGCTTAATTCTTTCATGTGCGTGTAATATAATGATGATATTGCTGTATTTTTAGCAAATAGTATTACCTGTGTAAACCGATTTATTCTGCAGTTGCGCAAACTGTCAAGTTAAACAACTTTTTGTACTAACTACCTATTCGCGTGTGCCCAATACAATCTAGCCAATACCAGAATTTTAAGTAATATTATAAATGTGAAAATGAGTTTGTCTTTTTACGTGTTCTTAAAGACGTAAAGGATAGGCCATCGTGAATATTGGTATAGACGTTATATTTAAATGGAGATACATATATGCCACTTTATTACATTCATACCGAAATACGGTCACACAAACAAAGTCGCAAATAATAACTAATATATAAAAATGTACTTAGTTATTAGTACTACGTTTATATTCAGATTTTAAAAATTTAATTTTTATCTGGTCGCTCACCACTAAGGATTATAATTAAAACACCTTTAGTTCACACAATTTTCTGTGAAAATGGCCGTGGTAACGTGAATATTATGGAACGAGTTGCAACGCTGTCCTGCTAAGTAAACTTTTATATTTTGCTTTTTATTTCACTTACATTTTTTAAAAAAGGGACGTTGTTCTTAAATAATGTAGCTAGTGTAGGTAACATGTACATAATAGACATTACACTACAGTTTTTTAGAACAAAATATATTCTTCATATGTCAGCCAACATATTTCTATTCTTTTCTTTTATATTATTGATTATACTGTGAATAGGAAACATAGTGAAGTTCCGCCTAATGGAAAGATCTATAGATTGTAACATATAGATAGAATGGGTGACACTATATAATGTCCATGGTGTTACATACGATACATTTGTTGTATTGTAATATATAGTGCCCTAAATTTTATCATGAGTAAATTGGTACATAATATAAAGTCTTAGACCCTATTAATGAATATTAAGTGTGAAAAAGATTAGACTCTTAAATGCTAACTCAATCGTATCAAACTTAAACAACGTAACTTGAACTCAGTGGTACACATTACTATACTATTGATTTAAATAAAGCATAAATGATAATTTAATTTAAATTAAATAAACAAAACAAAGCGATACGTTATGCACGACGTTACGAGTATTCACTGTTCTTTATTGACGACCAAAATATATTGACCAAAATTGATATATCCAAATTCATAATGACTGATTGAAGGCAAAAAGATAAAAAACAAACTTATTTTCATATTATTTACATTTTTAATTTTATATATTAGTGGCTATTTTTAATAGCTAAAATGCACAGCTTAAGCTCATTTCACAAGCTAATAAATGTTTTTGTTTTATTTTGTATCTAAACTTGGAACAAATGTTTTAAAAGGCACACAAGTATTTGCGCTAAGTGGTCTTAATGTGGGTATCAAAAATCCGTGACCCTTGAAAAGAGGGGATTTGTTACATTAGACCAATGGGCCGTTGTCGGGTTTATTCGTCTCAGTAATTGCTACTTCTAAGATCATATACCACGAAATCAAGTATCGAGGGTAAAAAATAAACCAAAAACGGTTACTTAGAAATGAATTTTGGTTGACATATTTTTTAAAACAATATAAAGGTGCAATTTTTCTATAATTCGTATAGGAATATATATATATATATATATATATATATATATATATATATATATATATATATATATATATATATATATATTACAAAAACGTATTAAATATAGATTAAAATGATCGATGAAAACAACCTTCATTATAAATATATACGCTCTGTCTACCCTGTTCTTTCAAATGGGGACATAAGAATTTTGTATTATTTTTATTTTTAGACTTAATCTTACAATAGACATTTACAATGTTACGCACACAAAAATAAAAAATAGACTCTTTTTGACGAATCGTTTGTAACAGGACACTATCTAGAGGTCTATACGAGATCTACATGTGTGACTCATATTTAATAAACTACATTTTCACAGGACAGTCGTGAGCGTAATATTCCTCCTGATGCTCACAGCTTCATTATTCGAGGGCTACTTGGAGAGGAAGTACCAGCTAGCAGCAGCAGCACGTGACCTCGAGCTGGCACATAATGACACCACTCAAAAAACTGTTGGTACACCTCATCATATTAATTTTATGCAAAATCTCCATTCTTCTTTTTAAGAGATATTTCCATCTCTTATCTTCCACCATTCTTCATAATTATTACTTTTGTAAATATTCCAGTATAAAACTGGAAATGTGTAAATTAATTTCTCATTCCTTTACTAACATACATAAGTAAACTGACTAAGAATAGACACAAAAAACTGTCTTATTAATAAAACAATATGTTTTCAGACAATCTCTAGGATATATGTAGATATATAAATGGACTCTTCTGTCTTAAACTCCAGTCATATTGTTATTCATAAGTAAGCATATTCTGTAACATTTAGATAAGTAGTCAGTACTGCTAAATATTAGTTTCAGTTCGTTAACTTAAGAACAGAACCCGTGTCCATGTCAGAATATGTCAGTTCTGTCAAACTTTATTTCAAAGGGTTCAAGTCACGTTCTGGTTTCCAGTTATTGTTCTCAGTTACTTTATAAGAAAAAAAATCTATTCTCAAAATATAAACCAGCTAGCTACCAACTTACCTAATGACGATCCACTAATTGAATACACAAAGCAAGTAATAACTACTTATAAAGTCATACCATTCACTGATTTTTTAACGAAATATCGGAACCTTATAAAGTCTGAAAACATTTTGCTCCAAGATTTTTCACTTGATATTGATCCACTGAGAATGGGTTTTTGGAAATACCCAAGGGAACAGTAAATAACGCGCTTCGCGTTTGCCAAGCCTTACTGTTTCAGATTTAAGATTTCAGTGCATTATGATGTACCTACTAGCTATTTTCCGCAGCTTTGCCACCACGTTATCCGCTTATCTTCCATTCCTGTGGTATTTTCAGAAATTTCTTATATAAATGGTTTATGTATTCTCCCACAGAGAATACATAAACCATTTCACTCTGATTTTTTTTATTTTTATAATAATAATCACAAAATTAATTAATTTACCATACATTTATTATCAAAACTTGTTGATTATTATACCTAATAGAAGAAAAAGGTGATTGTACTTCATATAGTAGAGGAGTAAAGCTGTACTTAAATATAGTCTATGCAAGGTTTTATTGAACGGTTCTACCAACCGAGGGTAGTTTCCATGCGATTGAGCGTAAGGAAGACAAAAATAACGTGTCGCTTTAGATAATAAAGGACATCTACAAAATTGACCCATCTAATGGGATTTAATGATGTATGTATACCAAAAGAAAATGAAAGTTAACCTTTTTTTTATTAATACTATTATTATTTAACTTTCTTTATATATGTATGTATATTATAGTATAGTATTTAGTTTTGAGCAGATTTTTTTTATAAAAAAACGACTGTAGTTGCATGTAAAATAATATTAATGAGCAACAGAGTCAAGAACATTTTAAGTAGGTTAATCAACTATTTTTATAATGTACGTACTAAGGCTTTGAGAATTTATAATTGCAAGCAACATCATTTAAAATTACTGAAATAACAAATATAATTACCTGATTTTGTTCCATCGCAAGTTAATAATATCATTATTTACACAATATTTATTAAGATACAAATAAAAAAATTACTGTCAAATTACAAACAAGTCTGTTTTTCAATTAAAGCGTAACCACAGTGAACAGAATTCTATTGTGCCTCTAGATTTAAGATACGTATGTTTACAGAATAATAATAATGTACCACAAACCGATGAGAAACGCAAAGAAGACGGAGACAATAATGAAAAAGGCCCTCGACGAGAAACCTGCGGTAAGTCATAAGAGACGCAATTACATATACACCAGCACACACAAAAACGTTATATTTTTTGAGTAACAAAGAATAAATATTTACAAAACAAATTATATCTAACAATATATATTTCCTGTATATACCCAAGAGCTGGTAGCTACTTTGCCCAAAAGATAAGTTTGGCAATCCAAAGAGGTAATGCTGCCAGTATCTTGGGTACGCTGCCTCGGTGTGGTGCGTTGGGAGATTACTTTTAATTGTTATTAGTATTTAAGGAATTTTGTAAAAAAAAAAAAAAGAATTATATTTGTATTAGACTTGGAAAAAAAAAAAAAATATTTCCTGAAACTTAGTGTTATTATCAGATGTTATTTAAGGTACATAACGTTACGATCCAATAAAATACAGCGCTGAAACCTTTGATTCCAGGATTAAATTGAATTGAGTGTAGCTCACGTTACATCTTTATTATAAATTTATTTTTTACATTCATTACTTTTTTCTTTCCTGTTATATTTATAAATGAGTTTTATATTTAATATATTTCTAGTTTCAAGTAAATATATGAAATGAACGCGCTCAGTGTGTAAAAGATCTTAATTATTAGGCATTTACCGGTCCAATAAGCTACCCAAATAAACATTGCTCTACCGATCAAAGGTATTTTAACGTGTCTTTCATAGCTATATAGTTTTTGACATTTGTTGAATTCATTAAGATTATCTGTAAATATCCTCGAATTGGAATCTCTTGTGCAGGAAAATTCTTCAAGAATCCTTCTCGGAATCTGAACGATTTCTAACTTGCCCGTATGATTAAGTGTAAGACCGTAATAGATGTTTCTGTTCTAAGAATTATCTCCCCTAACAAGCAGAACTGTTTTTAGTTTTTGTGATATATACATATATAAGAACATGTTTCATAATCACTGTCTTACATGAACTTATTTAAGATTTTCCAGTGGCGCCTGACCTTTTAAAAAGGACGCATATGTACTCTCAGATATATCTTTACGCATAACTGAAAGCTCCGCTCAGACGCTTTCTGGGCACGGGTTACCCGACTACCTTTAAATACGCCTTTGCTGCCCTGAGAATTTATAGTGACAGTGTCCTGAAAGAAAGAGATGAGTCGACTTGATCGTATAGAGATAGTTTCTCAACCTTTTTTTGCCCATCTCCCACTTTGCCAATATTTTATTTTCTAGAGTCGCCCGTCTTAATTTTACTTCTATCTGCATTTTTAGACTATATTTTTTTGTCTGCCCATGTCCCTCCGCGCCATCTCAATGATGAATAATTTCATTTCTTCCTCCATTATTTTTTTCTAAATCTTCTACTGCCTCTCCTGAAAGTCTCCTGAACAGAAACATCCACAAGGGAACGTTTTCGCCCACATTTTAACCTTTAGTATATACCAATAGTATGTCATTGGTGAATTATCCAAGGTATTATCATTCCAAAAAAAACCTCTCGACAGACGTACATTTACGTAGACTGACATGGTATCTGATTTAGGTGACTATAATGCAGTTCATATTTCTACTCCTAAATGTTTTTTTATAAAAACCCCAGATACAGTGGCAGATTGTTCTCTTCAGTTTTCTCTAATCTAATGCCGGAAGGTCTAAGTCTTAAAGCCAATTTTTATGTTCTGCAGTAAACTTATATAGCCCGCTAATAATAGCCTTACATTGGCAATTCACTTTGATTTTAGTACTGACATAATGTTAATATCATATCTTATTAACAGATCAATGAAATTTATCGGTAAAGATCAATAATTTGTTGTAATCTAAGAAATATTTCCTAAATTATTTTTAATCTGAAAATTGAATCTATAAAGCATGACACATCCTTATCTTGTGTTGATGTTTGTTGTTCCCCATAATATTCGTTATCCCTAATTAAAAAATAGGTAACTAATAAGTTAAACTTGTAATTCGTCTAGAGAAATATTTTTATATTTAAAGTAATATTAATAAAATATGTAGGTAGGTGCTATAGACCTACTTTTTGAAAGAGTTTATTTAGTTAATTACCAAGTGACATTGCAATAAGTGAAATCTAACATTTCATAATTAACCTTCTTGCTGTCGTATTTAGGACAAACGAACAATTAGCTAACCTTTATCTTTTATTACACCTCAGTAAATAAGAAAACCTCTCGTATGTTGAATTTAATGGTATTTTCTTCTTCTCTTTACATTACAAAATCTTTTTACATTACAAAAGAGTAAAACTAAGAGCAAAACCTATAATTACTATTGACACAAGGGTCAAGCTTTTCACGAAAATCATACTATTTCGATTAGAAAAAAGCATTATGAGTACACAAGCGAGCTGTCAGATAGTTATTTATTCAATAATAGAATTGTGATTTATTCCTAGTTTATGTTTGTTGCTGACTTTACTAACAGATCTAATGGTTGGCAGCTAAAATATCCTGCATTAGAAAACAGAAAAATATGTGGGGATTTTATGATATTCAAATATATATATACTTCTTCAAATTTTATGAAAAAAGTCTAAGTCACACAGTTAGAACAAAATATGTACATGTTTGAAGTTAAAATTGAAGCTGTGTGATAACGTAACGTCAAACAAAAACGATGTCTTTGTTGTAAAATAATCAACATATCCAGTATTTGTATAGTTTTGTATTATTATATAACATTTTAATAATATATGCTCAGAATATAATTAAGACCCAATTATTCAACCCTGCATAAATAAAAATGAGCAAATCGCTCCATATTTGTTTTACGACTATTAATTTTGAATAAAAGGCGCATTAAACGTTACGTTATCTAATCTATTTGAAATCTGCCCACTTAAATCCCTATAATGAATTTCAAATCTACTCAATAACAGTTCCGTCGTCAAAAGCGACTTTTCATTACAATTTTCTCCCCCAAATACGGTAACTTTTTCAATTTAAACCGATGTAAACAAAAATGTACCCTGTGTTGTGTAGATCTTCGTTTGAATTTAGAACACGAGACGTATCGTAAAATTGCTTTACACATTACGAATTTTAGACATACTCGTATTTATAATTTTGGCTTCTCATACTCCATTATAATGATTTACTATATGCAATCAGTTTCAGATTTTCATAACAACATAATAATTTCAGTACTTAATAAATATACTTTTTTGTACAGGAATTTGGGCAGAATTGTTACTGTCATTTTCAGTACTTTCAAATGGTCGTACCATTCTCAGTATACATCGAGCTAGTGACGGAGCTTTGACCAGTTTACATGGAATAAGGTACTTCATTATTAACCATATTTAATTTAATAATTTTGTATGTTCATTCAATTAATGTAACTAAAGCCACCAAATAAATGTAATTAATGTCATTAAATCGAGATTTACAACTACCACAGGTATGCATTATCATAGATTTAGATTAAAAAAAAAATATTATCATCCTAGCCTATAAATGCATTAAAATATCTTATTATCGAATAAAGATTCCCCCATATATTTTATTTTACTTCTTAGAAACATTCTAATTATATCTTGACATGTGAATAAATATTTTATAATTTTTTTCTTATTTTCAGATTTTTATCCGTAACGTGGGTAATTATGGTACACACTTACCTTACCGTCTTTTATATATCCGATAACAAAACTATGAGGGTTGTCACCGAACGAAACCTAATGTACCAATCTGTCGGCAACGCATCTTATTGTGTGGATACATTCTTTTTTATTAGGTTTGACATTTTATCTTATAGTTATAAACAATTCATATACGTACGAGTATATATATACAGCAACAATCAACAAATGCCTCTGAATGCCTCATTAGAGATTTTAAACATGAGCATATTTTTATGGACATAAAAAAACTTTTACTATTTTATTATGCATAACTGCTAACAAAGGGAGAGTGGATTCTCAGTAATGGAAACTTAAATCTCCATTGCTAGTAATATACCATATCAGGTCGATCATCATGTGAATCGTTGAGCGTGTTAATTCCAAATGAATTCGTCACAATGGGCCTACTGACTTGACTTTATGCTCGCCTATCGCTCTCAAGGGCAATAGACGGGAATGTACTGGCCAGCGTAAATCAATAGCGGACGCGCGATTACCATTCCATTTTTTTTTTTTAATAAAAAATACTCACAATGTTTATAATTATGTATTATTATATTTCAGTGGCTTACTTGTGACCGTGTTATTTCTAAGAACAGAAGAGAAAAAGAAAAAAAGAGCAGAGGCTGACAAAGAAGATCTTAATAAAAATCTTAATGGTTTTACCAATTCGGCTTTATCAGTTTCCGTTATAAGCCAGCAATCATTTAAAGATGACATGCTCGACAAACCAAAGAGTAAAATGTGCACAAAGAGAGAATTGTTCAATAACATCAGATCATTTTTCGTGCTAATTTCATATAGAATTGTGAGATTGACACCAGCGTATGCTTTTGTGATTTGGCTGACACAAATTTCTTTCACTTATGTATACAATCAGAGTGCGTTTGAGCCAGCTATAGTAGATCACTTGACATGCGACGCATACTGGTGGAGGAACTTACTGTACATCAATAACCTATACCCTCAACGTGAGATATGCATGGTCTGGTCTTGGTACATGGCAAACGATACTCAGTTCTATGTGGTTGGCATTATTATTTTGTTACTCTCAGTAAAGTAAGTATATAGTGTAATTTTTAATGATATCAAATCCTATCCTATAATTTCAAATCTTTCAAACGTAAAATGAAGAATAATTTAGTGAGCCGGTATAATGCGGCCAACTATTGCATTGAAAGTAGCACATTAAGTAGATATTATAAAAAAAAAAATGCAAACAAAGCTCATCCACCACCTGATGATAACTGATAACCATAACTTATAGACACGAACAGCTCTAAGGATATCACAGAAAACACAATGGTGCCCATGATACCACTCATGCATTGACAACGCAGTGATACTGATTCCCGACGTCTATGGTGTTTGCCCATTCTTCAACCCGAAATACAACCATGCTAGTACAATTACTTCACAATTGAAACACGTGTGGTACAGAGGAATGTATCTATACAGATAATTTTTATACAAATGTAATGGAGGGACCACCGAAAACACATTTGTATTACACAAATGTGTTTTAGTGGTATTTACCAGAGGGAGACTTAATACAAACCTCATCAGCTTGAATACCTCTGTACCATTTGTGATTCTGCCGTGAAGCAGTTGTATTTACATGGTTGTATTTCGGTTCAGAGGTAGGGATATGGTAACGAAATTATAGCGTAAAGAGACCAGGCAGGAATGGTAACGTATCATGGGCACACAGTATACTCTGTTATGTCCATTGTACTATTTATATCTATAGATGACTATTACCATTATCCATTAAGTGGGCGTCAACTTGTTTGCCAAACTAAGTTGTATAAATAAAGAAATTACATATACGTTTTTAAATATGC
Source organism: Galleria mellonella (assembly GCF_026898425.1). NCBI lineage: Eukaryota > Metazoa > Arthropoda > Insecta > Lepidoptera > Pyralidae > Galleria > Galleria mellonella. The sequence goes on along the minus strand of NW_026442090.1, from coordinate 9,606,769 downwards.
TTAGAATTTTTTTAAGAGTCTTGTATTAAATTGTTAATTGAATTGAATTTTAAATTAGAACGAAATCATTATAACAAATAAGAAAAAAATACGACTGAATATTTCATTTCACTATGACAAAGAACCGCCTTTTATTAAAAGACTTCATTTCGGTTGGCTTTTTCTACTAATTGAATAGCCTCTTAACAACATTTACCAAGGGGAACTGATGACATTTGAATCGCAGTGATGAGAGAACGAATTTTTCATGTTACTGCTAATATATTTAAATATTCCTATGATTATAGAAACTGAAACTATTGTAACATATAATATTAAAGTATTCACTGAACTAATTTCAGATTTATTATATATTTCTTCTGCAGGCATCCAAAGTTTGCATCGATATCACTGGGTGTTGTCTTGGTTAGCTCTTGGGTGACAACCATATATATCTCAGTGTGGCATCAATATAAAGCAAGAATACAAGAACCCTTCGAAATGTTCGACGCACTTTACGACAAGCCGTGGTCTAGAATCGGTCCCTATTTAGTCGGTAAGATGATAAAGACTTCAACTCTCTATACTCCTTGGGACTTCACATAACCCTTGAACGGTAAACGTTTACTACAATCCTCATCGATTTCTTACAAAAAAGCTGTAGTTTGCTTCTAAGAACGTATCGGTTATCCCTTTTATAGGTCAGTGAGCCCGTCATAAAAGCGGCCCACAAAAAGCAAATGACTGGATTGAACAATCCGATAATTTCAGGCCCCCGACCGAATGGTCGGAACTCGAGATATCTTTTAAACCTTAAATTATTTTTATCCTACATTAATTTTAAATTACATTGACAATTTATAAAAATTGATAGATAATTGAAAAATAATTTTAAAAAGCTATGTTTTAACTACCTGCCTGTTAAATTAAAATCTGCGTTACCTTTAATAATTATATCTCATAATTTCTAAACAGTTGTTTTGAATCGTTGCGCAAATGAGGCCGAATTTAATTTATTATTATTCACAACAGCACTCGTCCTTTTATTTATTATACTTATCTAATTATTTCGTTGACGTTCCTATTTTTACTTTTTCCGTAACAACATTTGTAGCTTCTTATATATATTTACTTGTATATATCTACTAACGAAGGTCGATAGGGCTGGGCAGGCTACTTATGTTGATTTGATAAAAATAAAAATAGCTTTCAATGAAACTTGGATATTCAATAAAGATAACTATAATATTTGTGTTTATAAATCTAGCTATTACTCGAGACTTTGTCTACGTGACCGGGATATGCCCACTGACCGGGATAAAAAGCCCATAATCTTCTCCATACTATATTATATGTGTATAATATAGCATGGAGAAGATTATAGGCAAATTTTATAGTAATTAGTTAAGCCGTTAAGGCGCAAACAATTAACAAACAAACTTAATTTTGCATTTACAATATTAGGAAGAATATAAAAATAGGATTTCATATACGGATTATAAAATATTGCAATTTAATTCCAAACTTAAATTACCTAAACCAACATTACTGTATTGAGCAGCCCGTCAATAAAATGTTAAATTAATCTTTTTGTGTTTAGTATTTTTATTCTAATAATTATGAATGCTTAGGGAATAAAGATTTTTCCATTCCCAGGTATGATCGTAGGATGGTATTTGCATAAAACGAAATGTCAAGTGAGAATACCGTACTGGTTAGTGGGTGCTGGATGGATAAGTGCCCTAGCCATCATCGGTAGTCTTATTTTTGGCATGGTCGACGGCTACTTTGAAGTTTGGCCAACTGCTTTCTACGTCAGCATTGGGCACAGTGGTAAATATAGATTTTCACTTTAATTTGAATGTAGAACAACTTAAAATAATTTAAGATTTGGTTCCACAAAAAAAATCAACTTCAATTGTGACAAAATTTTTATTTTTTAGCGATAACAAAAATAATTAAGAATTAATAAGTTCAGAATAAATTACAGGTGAACTAAGCTCTGACTTAAGTCATTTCAAAATGTACAAACAATTTTACGTTAAATTAGTTAAAAATGATATATATATATATAAAATATACATATGCCAAGCGTGGCAACTACTGGCAAAACTGGGAGACCTATGTTCAGCAGTGGATAGTAGACGGTGATGATGATGATATATAAATATACGGGACCAGTACATATATTATTGTAATAATTTGTGGTAGAAACCTCCGAGTCTTTTTGTAATACATATTATGTTTATACTTGAATGAAGGTTACACGCAAAATATTTCGAAATATTTGCTAAGGTAATATCCATGAACTAAAATGGCAATTTGTATGCAATGCTTAAACGTAAACACATGTAAATGTGCATTAACAAAATATAGCCCAATCTCAATACCATTTAAATTATATGTGAATGTTTTGACCGTGGAAGGCTAGGAGGACTCCGTATTTCTAGCAAATAGCTTTTTCACGGTCAGCACGTATGTGTTGTGGCTTTATTTGTTTACTGCAACATTTTATCTCTCAAATTGAATGCAGTATTTCGTCGTCAGTATTTTTCCACATAAACCTATCTACTCGTAGCTTACGAGTACCTGATTGAACGAACCATAAAACAATAATGTTTTACTCGAAGCATTGCTAATAAGACACTATGTAAATATTACTGTTCTCGAGAAATTAAATGTGGTACGTTACGCGACAGTTGTGCGAAATCCTTTTGGGTACATACAGGAAATACGTAGTCATTACAATAATATACTATATATTAATATATCTGTACCGTTTATTAATTTGATATTTCCTTAATATAACAGTTATGACGGTAGGTACATTCATAATAACTTATCGAGTACACTTTATGTCAAGTACATGACAAACAATAAGGAACTAATATGGCTACAAAGAAGATTTATTATCTCTTCTACTGCATTACGCTTAGGTAGGTACTTTGGGAAACATGTCATCTCCATGGTCACTTTTATGTCGAGATCTTATCAGATGTTTTTGTTTCTGTTAATAGAATATAAGATAGACTTTATGTTATCTTAGGGAGGAGTCAAGTCTCCGTAAGTTATATTCCCCGTGTTATATGAAGACGGATGAACCAAGAAATACGAGTATATATAAGGGGTGGTCGTTAGCACTCATTTTTCTTGGATTTGGTGTTCAGAGATATATACTCGTATATATATAATCTTTATTAATTACTAGCTTTTACCTGCGACTTCATCTGAGTGACCAGAATATGTTGAATGGCTGAAATAGTAGTCTATGTCCTTCTTCCTTGCAAATAGTGCGTGTATACCGAATTTTATGACGATTGATTAAACCGGTTAAATGTCAAGAGAGGTGACAAACAAATAAATATATAAATAAACAAAACCACATTCACATTTGTAATAATTAGTAAGGATTAGTTGGAATTAATAGAGCGAGGGATGGGCAGCAGCGACCCTTTTAAAACATCTCCAAAACCTAATTATGATTGCCAACTCGTCTGCCAAGCATGGCAATTACTGGCAAAACCCTCCTAAAGGAGGTTTAGGAGCAGTGGACAGTTAAAAGCTGATATGATGAGTAGGAATTCATCAGTTGTTATTTATAAGTTGTTAAATATAATCATACTGTACATTCTAATAACAACTTGTCCTGTTGTCCCGCACATAATTTATTAGATTTGTACACATAATCAACTTGTTTGCAGCGTGGGGTGCGGCGTTAGCGTGGGTGGCCATCGCATGCTGCTGCGGCTACGGAGGTTTGATCAACTCGGCGTTATCTTACCGCGGCTTCTTGCCACTAAGCAGGCTCACGTACTGTGCATATCTCATCCACCCCACCATCATGGTCATCTCCACATTCCACCTCGATGGTCCACTTCACCTGCAAAATACTATGGTGGTAAGTAACGCTAACAATAATAGATTTTATTTAAAAAAATAACACCGACTCGTAGAAAAACCATTTATGTTGATGAAATATCTATGAGACCAATTTGAAAGTAAATATTTTGAGATAAAAAAAAAAAACAAATTAGTTTATAAATGACGCCATTATGAGAGATATCACAAATAAAAGAATACAATCGAATTGCGAACCTTAACTTTTTTGAAGTTGATATGATTAGTTTTAATAAAAACTGACGCGCACGCCTGTAATACAAAATGCATTATGACTAAAATTACGTAATAAACGATCCTACTGTCATTTATGTCGTGATATTATAGAACATTTGAACGTATATGATACTCTGCATATGATATTTAACAGAATAAAATCCCAAAATAAAAGACACAAAATTCAATGGTGTTGTTGGTATGTTTCTGTATAACATAAAATCATTTTGTGTATAATGGTAATTTTATCTTATTTATACAATAAAATTGTAAGTAGACGATGTCTGTAGGGAGATATTTAAGAAAAATTCATATGAAGGGTCTTAATAAAAACAATACAAGCTAAAACAATATTTTTTAGAAATTTTATTATCAATACAATTTGAAGGAAATTGTAACGTTTCGATTAAAATAACTATATATTAAATCAATACATGTATCTTAACGGGATAAGAAAGGCGAGAAATTTAGGTAGTTGCGGATCTATTTTGAAAACATTTACGATATTGAAAAGAATTTATGGATAACATCAATTTATTATTAGGCATAAATTGCTTCTGTCCATAAATTCTTTCGAAACGATCTGAGACTGTAATTTGTTCAAGGAAAAATGTTTTTTTTTACTGCCCCTGAAGATTCGCTATAAAATACTTAACTCGATATTGTCGACGCTGTGTTTGGAATATATTATGAATTACTTTGTGTTATCCTTAAGGTGTAAATATTAACATTGCCTTCAAGGTTGAAGTTCATTAATCAAAACTAAAAGTTTTACCCTGAAATTTAATAAAGCCTCTTGGGATTTAATAGTCTATTTGGAACTTTATTATGTGTATACTTAACGTTATTAAATTTACTTGTAGTTTATTAGACAATGAACCGACATACAAAATATTACTTATATCCCTATATTAATCTATGACTTTACCCTTTAAAGTGAAATTGTAATAGTGCCTATTACAGTTAAGATAAAATGACATGAATAATGGATTGTGTTAGTACCAATAACAAATATACAGATAAATAAAGATCATGGACTCATATGTTAAAATGTGAACTATCATTGAAAAATGAGGTATTTCAAAATAACTTTATTAACTTAGTCCCTTATAAATTACGTACGTACATCGTAAGACATGAAAAAAGTGGAATTACTTTTCAAAACCATAGACATTACAAAATATGTAAAAATAGCAACAAATTGATTTTTTATCTAAATGTTCTTAAATTGATTTAAGTTATGTATTTATTTCCTCTTTAAGTCTCAATACAAAAAAACATACTGTGAAATAAAAGTGTTTTCACTTAAATATATTCAATTTAAGAATCATTGGATTACATTTTGCCGTCGATTAATAGTGATCCTGTCCGGAACATAGATCTCCAGGCGCAGACTTTGTAAACTACAGTCTTTATTGCAGCCATAAATCTCGTGCCTGGTGACATGGACAGGGACGGACTCGAAAATTGCTCAATGTAAACGAAAACATGCAAATTCGAGATCAACATTTAATTTCAGGGTATTGTGGCGTCACCGCGGTTTAAACTCTTCTAAACAATGTTTTGATGTGAAGCACTTACTGTTTTAAATCGCTGAAGTTGCGTGTATCACTAAGATCCCTTTCTGTAATATTAGTATTAAATGTTATTCTCATAACGGAAAATAATAATGTTTATATACCTATTAACAATGATATTATAATAAAGGTCTACACCTTCCAAGCGTTAGAAAATGAAACCTGAAGGTGATAACATTTGCATTCATTTACGCGCCGACTACAAACATAAGGCATCTTACTTATTCATATTGTTTTAATCACTTCGTCGCTTTTAAATTATTTAACAATATGATAAAATAATTATGTGTGCTGTCACTGTGTACTTAATATTTTTTCTATAACGTTTCTTACATATGGCATGATCTTTCTAAAGAACGTAAAATAAACAACGGCGAAAAACCCCATATCCTAACTGCTCTCGCCCCACAACGTATGCAATGCGTAATAAACAAGCGATAAATGCGCCGGTTATAGAATAGAATGGAAATCATCTTTATTTGAATAGACTTGTTTTCAAGCTCTTTTAAAACGTTATTTTTGTGACTGTCATTATTTTTATGTTCAAAATGTTGTTATCCGTTAAGAATCCACAGGAAAATCAACGGATACTGTTATCAAACCAATTTATATACAAAATAATATTGTATTTGTATGGAAATAACTATAATTAATATTGAGTATTACTTAATTAAAGTGAAATTTCAAAATCACTCTCTGTATTATATCTCCTATATTGGAAAGTGCACATTGTGCATTACTTATTATTTATATAGTATAAAGTAATAGTTTTTACATTATAAAATTCAATGATAACGATTATTCTGTACTAAATTTAAATATATTTTTTTAAATATGTTACAATTTTTGCTTCATTAGTTTTTTGGCCAGCAACCTTTTAAAGATGATTTATATTGTTAAAAAAAAATTCTTCATATTTTCATTAAAAGTTATACAAAATGTATGTATATACTCATATGTTATATATATTTTTTGAATGTGACATGAGTAAGCTAAACAGATCAATAAGATAGAAAGTAGTGCGATCGTAGATAAATGTGGTTTAAAAAAAGATATATTGAATAGGATAAAGAAATGTTGCGCGAATTTGAATATTTAATTTGAATATTATGAGAGCGAGATGTATAGGTTAGTCGGTCAAAATAATATTTATATATTTCTCTTTAACTTTATTAGTAAACATTACAGTTTCCCCAGATGCTCACTAAGAGACAATTGACACTAATACTGACATGAAATAAAAAAGTCAAATTTTTTTATTCATAAAGTATATTTTTGGTCACTTGTTTTAACCCTACCTTTCAAGTACTACAAAAAAAGTGCTCTAAGGAACTGGTTTGTCTATGAAATGTAAAGTTTTAAATATAATATCAAAAGTTATTTTTTTAAAAACGAAGAACGTTGATCAATCGCAGCGGTACCTGACTTGCTACTAAGGTTCTATATTGCTAGGGCATAAACAAGTTATGTCTACGACCAAGGGTAATATTATCTAGAACGGTCTGTCATTCTAGATAATTACACACATCCCTAAACATAAATAAATAATTAAATCAAGTTCAATACTTCTACATTAAAACATAAACAACAATTAGTTACTATAAATCTATCTTTTATATAATACTCTCAATCATTCTTATACATATCTGATCAGTTATGAAAACGTCGAATATTCAATTTCTACGAAATACACAAAATTTCTTATTGGTACATAAAACTTCTAAATATTGCGGCAATATGATAGTGGATTGAACAAAAGTCGATTGAATATGTGGATTATGTTTATCAATGTCAGTTCACTGAATGCTAACGTATTCAGTCCATCAATATTGCAAACGCATCACATTCACACCAGACGGCTCTAACCTTTATAGTGTTTTGTTCACATACATTTACATAACAATAGGCACCTAACTCTCTAATATATCTATATGAATTTTAACGACATACCGTATATTTGTTAAAATTTGAATTTGTGAAATGAAGTACAGTTGTCTCCTTACGTAATAAAAGTTAAATACATAAATGCTTATAGAAAGCTTATGAAATCTATTACTTACTATAGTTGATCTAAAGTGGCAGTTAAAATAAAAAACCATAGAGAATGAGCTAAAACAATCACATAACAAGTGACATTATATAACCGTGAATAATGTTATTCAGATTCACATCATATGAACTTGGTTTAATTTTTGCAGATTTATTATTAATCCATGAACAATGATTATTCACTTGAAAAGCTTTTAACTGCGATTATAGATTCCGAGATCAAATTTCCCGATAATTTATCTGAATTTTTCAAAAGACAAAATTATTTGAAAGTATATTTTTAGCTACAGAGGAATAACACCTGAGTCCTCTGGAATGGCAATGCATGGGGGATATCATGGGCAAAACAGTATACTCTGTTATGTATATGGTACTGATCATGTCTATAGGCGACGGTTACCACTTTACATCAGGTGGACCGTCAGCTTATTTGCCTTTCTAAGTTGTTTAAAAAAAAGCTACCTGCTCTCTTTTTTACCCTTTTTACTTTTTATAATTGAATGATATATAAATTAGATACTCTTTATTGTTTCCTTCAAACAATTACAGTAGCTTTTTATTGTAACTTAAAATGGCAAACAAGTTGATAGCCCAACCTGACGAAAAGTGGTAACCGTTGCTTCTAACGGAATATACTGTTCCGCCCATGATACCCTCCATACGTTGCCAATCCTGAGGAGTAAAGTGTTATGCCTCTGTACCCTGTATATTCGCTGTCAAATCTCACCCTTCAAACCGAAACACAGCCTTTTAAACATAACTGTTTCACGGTAGAAACACGTATGGGACAGAGGTCCCCAAACAAAATAACATTTGTACAAAGTCTCTCTTTGATAAACTGGTAATAATTTTTTTATAGATACCAAAAATTACAAGAAAGTTCACTCACAGAAAACAAGGATTGATGTTTGAATCATTTAAAAAATATTTGTCAGGCTGTGGTGACAATTTATTGAGTCTTACTAATATAATGAATTTTTTATTGGACGATATCTGTACATGATTATATTAAAAAACAATTATGTAAGATGTTTTAATAGGAGCAATAGTAGCCAAAATTATGTTTTTTAGAAATTTTATTTGTCTGTATGTTTGTTCCAATATTACGCAAAAACTACTGCACCAAATTGATTGCAGTTTTTACTGGTATATTTCTAAAGATCTAAATTAAAAACTAGTGTATGTTTTATTATGATATGAGCCTATGATATGAGTCTTAAAGTGATTCATTTCATTGGTTTTCTAACTTCTGAAATTTGCACGTACGAAATAGCAGAATACTACAGTTTTTGTCATTTACTTCATCCTTTGAACGTAAAGCCGTTGTCTGATAAGTCACTTCAAAAGCCTTCATCTACAATGACACCTTCGCTGTAGAGAATCTGAAACCTAAAAAATGTGAACTTCAGACGATTTTACACTATAATAATGTAATACTATATATATAGAAAATAGTTCAATGAAATCCACGTCTTACACTATCAAGAAGTAACAAAACTAGTAGATACACATAGTAATAATTATAATACTAAGAATTAAGAAACAAATTAGTTAAACAATTACAAAACCAAAATACGATTTAATGACATTTATATAATACACCTGCGAGTGATGTATCTCGTAAGCATAGTACCTCCAATAGCTAAGGACGCGGATAGTCCTTAGACCCAAAAAAAAATTACTATATGTCGTTCATCATCAACGTATTGGCATTTAACTGTCCACTGCTGAAAATAAGCCTCCCCCTTGAAGGGTTTTGCCAGTAATTGCCATACTTAGCAGATAGGCACGCATTACAAGGATTGGCCACCGTAGTTAGGCTTTAGAAATATTTTAAGAGGAACGTTGCTGCCCATGCCTCGCCCCTCCTTTGTCGCCTCTTACGACACTCATGGGAAAGGAAGGGGTGGCGTATTCTATGCCGGAAGCAGACGGTCAATACATATAAACACATACATATCTATATGTCATTGAACACCCATAATAAACCTATATGCCAAATTTCATAATTTGATTTCGCCTTAAAAAGGTCAGTCAATCAAACAAACACACTTTTACATTTATAATATTAACAAGTATATATTTTTTGTTTTTGTTTGCAGATCGTGACATATGCTGGGTATGCTGTGATGGCATTCCTATCATCGTTTGCTATTTCAATATCGTTCGAAGCACCAGCCGTGAGACTTATCAAGATCTTGAGCGGAAATGATAGACCAAGAAAAAGGCAGAGAACATAACATAGTGGTGTTTTATAAAGTTATATGGAACAATAGTTTTGTTGAAGCAGTAGTTCATTGTGACAACCACCTATTATTGGAATAGTATTTTATTCTCTTCTAATAAATATCATCTTTTTTTCTTACATCTAGATTTATCGAAGTTTATAGACCAAATATCTAAGTAATCGTTAGATATATAAATGTCTCAGGATGTGACATTGTATTAATTTGTCTGATAAGTATACGTACTATAATGTAAATATTACTTACGTTAAATCATTATACGTATGGGTGAAACTTAGAATATTAAAAAAGTTCCAAAATGTCGACCCAACTGTTGTCTGATGTGAATATAATAAATTTAAATAAATAATACGTATTACAGTTTGTGTAATAATAGTTACCAATTACAATATTAATTTAACTTTATACAATTCGAGAAGCGCGCAATTTAAAACAAAAGCTAGGCCATTTTTGTTAAAGCATTTCTAAGCAGGACTCTATCTACATATTTATGATCTAGCTTATGTCTAATATTACCAATTTGTCCAAAAGTCGTTGGTATAAAATATACCTACCGTTGTATAGATGTAATATAAAAAACTGTATAATATAGACTATCACATAATAATATGAGCACGTTTGTACTATAATATTAATGCAAGCTTGATGCGAAAATTATTTAGTTACAGTTATTCGACAATTCAAACAATTTAACTCGTGGATGAAAATTAAAATAGTATATATACATATATATATTATTGGTTTAAATTTAATCGATCTCAGCCCTTTTAAAAACTAAATTTCAAGCTGCAGAAACTATTTAAATCTATATCGATTTTTTAACTGTATATTATATATGTATATTATAAAATGTATTATATATTTTAGTTATTTAAACTTTATAGACCAATAAAATTTGGTACAAAAGATGGATTTAATGATACTCGTAAAGGCATCTTCTACCAACTATTACGATGTGATAATATTGAAGATTATAATTCTCACTTCTAATCCCTGATGAGGTACTCAGAGGCTATTGCAGTAACACTCGACGCGATTAACTTAACGCAGCTCGATTACTGGAAAAATAAAATCAGATAGTATATACGTACAGTATATTTACATGTAATCACGTCACGTTAAGTCTCGAAAATAAATTTACATATACAGAGAAGTTCTCATTTAACACACATTGTTCTACTAAATATTGTGCCTGTATTTTGCGTGAAAAAAAATGTGGAAATAAAAAATAGACTACACCCGTCTCCATCCCGAATATTGCCTGTATATCCAATTTCATAAATATTAGTGAAGCCTCCCAAGAGTTCCAAGACTTCAAAAGGTTTTAAATTAACTCACTTTCCTATGAGCAAAGATTTCTGAACAAAGTGTTTCATAATTTGTTTATGGAATTACCCACAAATATGTATATACATATCAGTATTTGTTTATTGCAGTACTTACGTAAAATTTTCTCAAAGAGTTATTTAATTGTTGGAAGCATTGCGAAGGTTATTTAAGAAATTATTTCATCACTAATAATTTATGAATAAAAAAAGTAATTTAGTTATTTGAGCAGGTTGCGTAGGTATATATGTAGGCACATATATCTTGTGGACTATAAATTCAGGTCAATGAGTAGTCGTTAACCTAAATTCAACACCACTTGTCGGCACGATTTAAAACGAAGAGCAGAAAAACTGTTCTTTTGCTAATGAAACCCGGCCCCGCCCCGGGGCTTTGTGTCTTTTTTTTTCTTTTACTAAATATAATTTCTCATTTTAGCTACAATTGCAGTAAAACTCGCAAAATTTCTTTCGCAATTGAGTTATTAATTATTCATATTAGATATATATGTACATGAAGCATCTTGGTAACTCAGCGAATTACTAAAATACCTGAAGATAAAGATATCCGAAAAAAGTAAGGAGTTTCGAGTCTGGCAACACGAAAATCTTTGTATATTAATGTTATACGAAGTATATATAATGTTAAAATATTTTTGTTATTATTAATTTAATGATAATGGCATAATTACAACTAAACTAATTAGATAGACTGCTGTCAAATGCAATATACTTGGTCTACCTACGTTTGACTCAAATATATTTGGTGAAATGCGGGCAAGTCAAGTATTATCTGCATTCTCCACAACGGTAATATTATGAAAATACCTACCCCATAGCCCATCAGGGATAACATGTCGAGAGAATACACTTTTTTTGTGCTCCGGTCTATTCTTATCGCTTGTAATAAATCCCGAGTGTCCCGTTCCCATACAAACTATATAATATAGGTTACTACCTTATTGAATAGTTTCAATAAAGTAGTAATTATTTATGGATTATGGATTATTATAAAAAAAAAGTAACATTTAACTATCCCATAAGAACCCGTAACTACTCTCAAATTGAGTACGTTTCCAATTACATCAAGGAAGGTACACCTATCGTGTTGGTATATTTTTTAATCTCCTTTTGAAACTTCGTTAAGTCTGATATAGAGGCATTGTATTCTGTTAGGCAAATACATATTTATACAGAAATATTCTTTGTAATACTAAAAGTATACAAGAATAATAACGGAACATATGTGGAGCACAAAAGCAGTAAAATAAATAAAGAACATGTGCGAAAAGACTTAGATGTTTGGTGAAACGAAAAGCAATATTTGCTGTTACAAAAAATGTTTACTTGCTTTCACTTTTGACTTTCGGACAATTTACACCGCCTAGATAATTAAATATACTTTTGTTGATAAAAAATTACAAAATAATTTATTTTATAAACAAAATTTAAAATATGGTGTTCTTAAAGAAATAGTTATATATACTTACTAATAAATTTTTAATTTTCATAATATATATTAACATATACAAATATTAATCTAAATTACTAATGTGTTGACCTGAATTGACTTAAAGAGAACTGGTTCGAGGTGATGCAATGCAACAAAATTTTGATAAAAATAAGGGAGACTTATGCCCAGTAGTGGATTAACATGGACTATATGTTATAGAAACGGTATAATGCGTTAACAAAATATCTGTGTAAACAATTTCCAATAAATCACACTGTAACAGTCAAAGCCAGGATTTTGTTTCAGCGTTGTCAAGATTAGCCTTGTCAGCCCAAGATTAGAGACGTGCGTTGTATATTTGTTTATTCCATCTATAAATCAAATTAACAATATCTCGTAATCTCCGTAAGCATATGTCATACAAAATGTTTGCCAATACCAATAACAGTTAAATAGTTTATTGACATTTACGATTACAAGCAATATATACCCAACATAGAAAGTAATGACTATGGACCAAAAATCGGTGTGTATCTTTACATATATATACAAATATATATTACACAAGAATATATTATTTTATACCACTATTATTTAAGATATCTTGATTGACATTTACCTTACATAATGCCTATTTCAATACTTTCTTTGACCCATCTTTTTTTTACAACTTTTAGCAATATGGTAACATTTTCTCATATCTATATATTATATCTGTAGATATAATGTTAACCAAATCTTTTTTATTTTGTTAATTTATATTAATTCTTCTAGTAGTTACTCCTACCATTTCTGTATACAATTTATATAAAACCAGTAGTTTCAGTTACTCCTCAATTTATGCTTCCTTAAGTTAGGCTAAATTAAAAGAATACTAACACATTCTTTTAATTTGCACACTATATTTAGGCATATACTACAACATACCATTCTACATCATTTTCTGTAGTGAAAGTTTTATAACGATGATGATAGCGTCTTTAGGACGATGAAGTGATAATGGTTGTCTCTATCGTTCAATAATGAAAAATTATGACAAACGACGCATTTGGTCTAAGCAGGCGTTTCTCGCTATTGCTTTCGAATAACCTTTCAACATTATTTCGGTTTACACTTGCCGCCCATTTCTGTAGAATGAAAATTGTATAATAAAAGATGTGGCTAAAATAAAATTACTTGCTATGTAAAATATTTAAATAAAGAAGCAAATATTTTTTTTATAATTAAATTAGTGCTCTATTTTATTAGAAATCTACAATGATCTACTTTTCAAACGTAACACGAAATAAATGTTTGTATTTTACTATATAATTATCTACATTATTGGTATCACTAATTAATTATTTTACTTATAGATATAAGTGAAATAGATTTACACTAGTCTACAATGAATACACGTTAATTTTTCCATCAATATAAACGATTTGATGAAACAAATCACCGTGTTTCTCTTATAGTACTTGTACTATTATTTATTCTATGATTATGGAAATTATTATAATGATTCCTCAGTGAGACACTACAGTAACCCTCTGCATAAATAAACGGCGTGAACACGAAATATTAACCTCATAACTATTCCTTTAGCAAGCCAAGATTACTGGTGAACATTATGTAAATATAGTGTAATGAGCGATATCAAACATTTTCTTTGTAAATAAGTAGTTTTATCTAATAAAGAATTTATTTAAGTTTCATCATTATTTATTTATTTATGTTTTAACAATCTACCTTTTTAGTTTTTTACACTTCATAATATGGCAAACAAGTTGATGACTTGATGGAAATGATAACCGTCATGGTGTACCATGACTAGCAGTACCCATCTGTTGTCATACCTAGAAACTAAGCTATTATGCTCCATATTATGTAACTTCAAAACATGTATATTCAGAAGGAGACTTTATACAAAATTCAGTTGCTAGGGTACCTCTGTCCCATTTGTGTTTCAACCGTGAAGTAGTTGCGTTTCTTTGGCTGTGTTTCGGTTTGAAGGATGGGATATGGCAGTGTATTTAATAATGGTATCTATGTAAATAGCTTCACCTTCTTTGCGTTAAAATTTCATAGAAAAGTTATTTTATACTAAAATCTATTTCAGATATGGACTAAATGCACAACAATATCAAAAAACAAAAACATGTATGAGATAAGTCTCTGGAACTAATTTGTATACATGATATGATTTAAACTACAAACAACAAAATACTTGATTTCACTAATAAGTAAATAAATAAAAGCTGTTTAAAACTGATAAGCTATTTTTTCAACGCTTTCATGAGAAATGTGAGCAAAAGAAGATCTCAGTTTATTCCATACCCTAAATCAGCAAATGGGGTTAGATTAGATACGTGGCTTTTGTGTCGACGTGCTTACAACTCCGCAAAGGTACTGCCATATCGATTTGCAGTATCCACACCCCCTTACCGTGGTTAGGATAACAGCCTTGTCTATATAGACATATATAGAACGTATGCAACTCTACTATCAATTTGAAAAACACTTTAGGAACCAAAACTTTATAGTGGTAGTTTTACGACTCCCTTGGGATCGACTACCGTCTCACCTATTTCAGCTGTAAAATAGTAATTCTTGTATTCGTATGTTCCAGTTTGAGAACTATAATATAGACAATGTAATCTCTACATAAACCTTAGACTATAAAATATGGTAAAGTAAAAGAGAAAAAACATAATAACATATGATAGAGCAAGAAAGACAAGTAAAACATTTAAAAATATAAGCTCGAAGCTGATTTGGCGGGACTATGAACAGAATAAGCTTTAATTATTTTTACATTTCGAAATGAAATGAGTTTTTAATAAATGTTGTTGGTTACAATTAAGTATGCTGTACCTAAATATAATATAAATTATGAAAAACAAACACAAAGTTGTACATTTTTTACGTAATTACCTATGCTTTAAACATTTATCTTAAATGCAATGTTATAGAACTATCAGGAATATTGTGTACAAGATATGATTAAAAAACACAGTCTCATTTAATTCTCATTTAAACTCAAATAAATAATTTGCCGTGTGGTCCCGGGATAGAATAGGTCACAGGACATAGTATAACTTACTCACGTATATAAGCTTATGGTTAACATAATATTTGAATCAGGATTGGCATGAAGGATGCCTTATACATAATATTGTATAATGTGAGTGATGACGTAAATGATCTGTAATCAATTATTATTTCCATCTGTTGGGCAGTGAAACTATTGCCTACATAAATATCAAATATAGATTATCAGTTTCCATTAGAAGAGCAGTCATAAAGAAAAAATTGGAAAAGAAAATCACAAGAAATTATATACTCATAAATATTAAAAACGTACATGCTCACCTTTTGTAACTTTTCCAAAATTTAATGATCCGTAATTTGGTTCGCAAAGTTATTTATTATCCATCACACTATGTATTTATTTATGCTTATAAATTTTATTGCTATATATATTTTATTCAACTAGAAAGGTAAACAAACAGACAGCCCACCTGATGGAAACCATCGCCTATAGACATAATACCATGGACAACAAAATATATTATACCCATACGTTGCTATTCTTGAGGACTAAGGTATTATACCTATGTACCCTGTAAATTCACTGGCATATCCCACCCTTCAAACTGAAACACAACAATGCGAACACAACTGCTTCACGGCGGAAACACAAATGGGACAGAGGTACCCAAGCAAAAGACTTTTGTACAAAGTCTCCCTCTAGTATATGTACATATTATGTGTATTTATGTACTTGAGATTTTACTTTTTTACCTTAATCTTGATATATACCTATATATGCATAGGCATCATCAAAATTTAATTAACAGAGCTAATACCATTATAACCATTTAAAGTGGCACACAAACTTAGAAATAAATGGTTAAAATAAAATCACAACAAGAAACTTGATGCCCTATGCTGGATGCTATTAGCTTTATAAAGCAACAAAAAATTGTTCCGGTGTTATAATACAAGAGACTTATCCTGTGAGACATGAGCCAATGCGGATAATCCGCACGAATTTGAACACCCGCAGGCCCAACACGGAGAAGCTAATCTCGGAATTCTCCTCCGAGGCAGTCTAGTCATATTATTGTCATCATCAATCTTCTTTGTTGAACAAAATAAAACAAGAACTATTTTAGGAGCCTTTAGCCAAATTGCTATCACGACATTATATAATACAGTTTCATAAAGAATCTGCAACGCAGCTTATATGTATGTAAGTTATATAATTTACGCATATTATCAAGACTTTAAGCTTATTGGAACAAGGTGCATATTTCTACTAAATACTATACTTGATAACAACTTTAATTTATGAATATTATTTACAAAACGTAAAAATATTTATTGTTGGCTCTGTGCGCCTTTTTTAAGCTTTTGTTAATTTCACCGGCGTTAGTCCCCTCAGCGGAGCGGAAACGAAGATATTATATTTATTGTTTGACTTATTTATTCTTAAATGGCTTTTTAAAGGAAAGACGAGGAAATTCTGTAGAGAACACTTCGCTTATATATTTTTTCTACGAATATTAATTACGCTGTTTTCGTCGATTCTAATCAGATTTAATTATTTTTTCAATTTACTTCCGTATTACTCCTGTATTATGTCACAATTAATATTTGACGGTTTTATGATGCAATTATTAATGTAGTTTAATCATTCCACAAATTTTTTAAATTCATTAATACAAATAAAATTTCTAAAATTGTTTGTAATTTTACACATAATGTTAGAATACAAACATGTTTAATTTCGAAATTATATTCTTTTCTGAAATAATTTTTAATACTTAAAAATAAAATACGTACATAATATACTTTTACTTATCATACTATGCTAAAAGGGAGCTTTCGAATCCCCGTGCGAGAAATCCTATTGATATCAGCTTATGGAGATTATCGCAGTGATCGCCCATGGGTCCAACGTCACATTTACAGAAACAAATGTTTTTATTTTTTATTTTTAGATTAAGACCCCAATTTATATATTTATATAATGACATACTGTTTTTATACTTGTTTTAAAATTATTTTCTAAATATATCATATTTTGCTCCTTTTATTATTGCACAGCAATAAGACACTTTCTAAGGTACATATATTTTTAAATAATATGATAGGTTTGATTGTTAATTATATTTTCTAAAATATAAATCTATTTTAATTACGTAAATATTACGTAATTATGTATTAAGTATGTATATACAATTTACTTACAAAAATAAACATATGTTTACATAATTTCAATATTACCTATTAAATTAACACTTACATATCTACCACATTAGTAGTAGATATAATATGTATAAGTATACTAGCTATATCTCGCGACTTTACCCTCGTGTATTAGTATATAAAGTATGCTATGTATAAAGTTAGGATATACCTAGCCGTATACCAATTTCAATTAAAATCCGGTCAGTCATTTAAACGTGATTAAGTAATAAACGTATATACATCTAAATATCCTAACACCTTTACAAATTTCCTCATTTATAATATCTGTAGGATTAATAGGATAATATATATTCATCCTGTTATTATTTTTTTAAATCGAAGCATGTAGTGTTCCATTATTTCTGCGTACCCTATTGAGAGATAGACATAATAAATACATATATTAGTGCAAGAAATATAATCATTAATTTGCATTAATATCAAGTCCGTAGTAAAATAATTTATATTATGTTAATTTCAAAATTGCATTATAATAAAAACTTTAATCTAAGTAAATAGGTAGTATCTATTTACATATATTTAATTAATTTAAGAGACACTTTCAGAACAAAAGCAAAACGTAAAAGAAGACACGCTCCGTAGAACGCTAATGCGCCGTAAACGTAAAATGGTCAGTTAAAAAAGGATGATCACTTTAGAGTTTAATCTTTAAAATTGATTCAAGGAATTCTTAGCGCGCAATATTCTGGATTTTATATCATTATTAAACTCTCTCTTTACAACGTTATTCGGCAACCTTTCGTAGATAGGTACACGCTTTTATAGCCGAGCCGCTCCAGTAATATTAATGTACACCAACAGGAAAACGTTTTTTGATTAACTTCACGAATGCCGATGTAAATTAACTTTTAATCGTTACTACATACAGGTGGTTTTAAATAGATGTTATATTCATTGAATTGTCTGTAATATTTTGGAAATCCACCATATACGGTAATTAAACAGCACTAGCAGTTTTCCGCGGCGTTGCCTGTATGACTGTGTGTACAGAGAATTCTACGTTTTAAGTTAGAATGTAACCACGTACAAAAATAAATACCACGTACCAAATACACGTGTGCCAAATTTGATCGAAATGCGCTCAGCTGTTTAAGCGTGATTGAAAAATAAACATCGAAATATTAAGACAGGCAAATATCTTTACTAACTTTTAAATTTATAATATTAATAGAATTTCTAGACTAAATACAATAAACCAGTTCTCGTTTCCCCGGAAATTTAAGAGAAGAAAAGATCTTTTGTTGTATATAAATTAAACCACGAAAATTATGCAAAAACTTTGTCACAAAACCCTAAAATTATTTTGATGAATATTTTCGACAATGAATCCCTCTACTTAAAAATACAAAAATCACTGAACTCTATCTAAAACAAAGCTCGTCTATATTAACTTTAAGAATCTGCTAATTGGTATTTCGCATCAGCTATAAAAAAGAAAAATACTCCAGCTTTTAATTAAAGACATTTTTGCTCAGTTAATGGTGGCAAGACTGGCAATAGTCGTTTTTATATCGTTTTTACTTTATTTTTAACTTCTTTTGCAACAGATGCGCTTGATAGGCAATGCATTTAATAGTTAGTACCACTAGTTTGAACCATATAATGTAATAGATAAGTATTATAATTATGCAAATTACGCCAAAAATACTAATATTCACACACATATGTTACGAGTATTTATTTTAAAGGGTATAAATGGTTGGTAACCAATGGATCACCAATGATAGATAATAGGTGAGGGTTATGCAGGCCAATCGGCCCATTGTGAAGAATTCGACAAGAATTAACCACGATAGTTTCCATGGGGAACCGCGTGGAAATCGCCCTGATAAGGTATATTACTAGCAATGGGGCTGTTAGAACCCATTACTAACAATTCTTTTCCCTCGTCTAACGAGACTCTTATTGATCCGTATTCACGTTTTCACTCTCATAGTCTTATTATATTATATCCTTACCCCACCTACATGTCTAGTTCTATTGTATTTGCCTAATCTTATAATCTCCATTTGTCCATCTCCCTAACATTACGTCATAGCATCATGATTAATTAAATTTTACAGTAAAATGTAGGAGGGCGACTCGAACGTATATTTATATACAGAAATGAAATATCTTTGAAAACTATTTTGATTGTTGAATTATTTTACGTAATTTCCAACTATTCCTAATACTTTCTGATAAAATTCTTTGAAGTCTCCCGGGACTTACACGGGCTTTACAGTTTATTCTCAACTGTGGCTTGCCGCTATTAATCTTGATTATATAGAATTGCGAGATTTTCCCAAATATTATTTGGATGCACAATTTTCAGTAGATATACTGAACTCTATAATTTGCTTGTTAAATACACGTAGACAAATCACATTTTTCTACGGATTATGCATTATTAAAAATAATAATTAAAAATAATTATTATATTTTTATAATAATATAATTATTATATATATATAACATTAAAAATAATGCAATAAGATATATGAGTTCAGTCTTCAGTATCACGTACTGAACTAAAAACAATAAATAATTATTGTTAGAAATATCTGTTTGTCCGTTTGTGTTTTAACACTTCAGTAAATATCTTCTGAAATTAATGAAAAATGTGAAAAATATAAAACCCTCATATATGCGTATAACTAAATACAATTCAAGACATTATGAGTCTTAGAAAAAGTTGACCACTTTGGAAGTTATTTTTTTAATTATATATTAATTGTTACTTTATTCAAGCAAATGCTTAAACAATTTTTTTTATTTTATATATATATTTTTTTTGCTTGGAAGATATAGATAGAATTGATTAAACGTGAGAGCAAACGAAATAAACAAAAAGGACAACACATCATAATATGGTGACAGAATCGAGTCACGTAGATCAATTTAATTTATTTCGCTAAATGAAGGGTCTACTAGTGATCTAACAAAGTGATGACGAGCTCTCGCGTATTCACATTATCATGATCCGAAATTCGACAAGGAAATCAAATAAGTGTGCGCTGTATATATATATAACAACCTAAGTGTACGCAGTGTTCAAATAAACACTGCGTACACATAGGTAAGGTTCAAATGTGTTGCAGAAAGTTTTAAAGCCTCAGGCATTCCTCATATCATAAAAATAAGAATATATACTTAAATGAAGAATTAGGTAATGCGCGAAAATCTGAGATCAGTGTTGTATTTTGGTGCCAGTAAAGAAAATTGAACTCCGATATTAAAAATGACACGCAAAGTTTTTGGTGTCAGTGAAACTCGAACTCATGTCTATTGCGCCTGTGACTTGGGATAGTAGGTTTACCACGAGGCCCCAAAGTGCTCACTTGAATGTTATGCCCATGTACTTTTAATCAACAAAGTAACTCATATATATTCACATTCTTAAACATATGTCAAATTAGATTTTATGTTAGTAGTTTACAAGTTGCATAATATATTTCGTAGCTAGCAGTTTTTAAAAGCTTGATTATACAATCTAATGTAAATGACTAACCATCATTATGAATAGTTGTGATCAAACCTATAAATGTGTCATCATGATAAGGTCAGTCGCGAAAATGTTGTGTCACGTATCATTACGTAAAAACGTTAGAGATGTTAACTAGCCGTGAAATAATATAATAATCATTTTCGGAATAGAACACTTCCGAGAAAAGTGTAGAAATCTATGCTCCAAGGTATTGACCATTATACACTATTATCTCTCCTGGGATTTGTGCTAACTATGCTTTTGCTGGTTATTAGTTAGCTTTCTTAATTTTGAAGAGGGATATGTGTGTTTTAAGAAATGATAATAATAAATAATATATTCATTTACAAGCAGTTTCATCAACATTCTTCTTATCCCTGACCTCATTCTATATTGTTTATTTCGGCTTTGATTTTATCTTTTGTTAAATTATCTAATTTATATACTCGTGTATAAATAAACAGATAGATAGATACTCTTTAATGTTTCCTCCAAAAGATTACAATAATAAACTTATTATAGATATAAACAATTACAATAAATGATCATAGTGAGAAAACAATAGGTGACCTTATCGCTAAAAGCGATCTCTTCTAGGCAACCTTTGGGTGGAGAGGACTAATTATTATAAACAATTCAATCGAAGGCATAATTCTGTAAAATATAATGCAGTAGTGTTGTTTTAGTTTAAGAGAGTTAGGCGCCTGAACTAGGATACTAAAGTTAAATAAATAAATGTCCTGCTATAAAAAATAACTATACTAATCCAAATGTGAGCACATCGAGTGTTACATTTATCATAGCTAATAATTGACAAAATACAATAGAGTCATAATAACATTTTTATACCTATAAGAAAGGGAATAAATTAATCGTGAAAAGTAAAGGTAAGTCTATAAATAAGTAGGATCAAGCTAAAAATTCAAATATTCCAAATGAGCACCTAAGTCTGATTGTACGCCATTTACCAGTATCGCATAATAATTCTGTTGCCGCGAAAGATAATAATAACCCTTGACCTTTAGATGTATCGCAGGGTTGAACTGAATGGCTTCCCTGACCTCACCACTTTCTTTCATCTGCCCTTCCGTACCTGCTTAATGAAGTGAATCGATTTTTTGTGTCTTGCCGTTACAACTCTATCTAGATACCTGCTTACAATATTTATGATAACTGTTTTCCTTTGCTATATAAAAATAAATTCTATATTTCAATGCCATTGTCCATTTTAAATGCGCTAATCAACACGATCTATGTAAAATATAACATATTGTTTTTGTCTTTAAGACTAAGTTTAGTAATAAGTAGATTTCCATACATATTTGCCTCACACTTCAGACATAAGAAAAGATTTAGATTATCCCCTAATTTCATAGTAAAAAACGGCGTTCCACGATTATTTTATGAATGTAGTTCAAGAAAGACAGAAGCAAGATAGAATAAAATACCGATTCGATTAAAAAAGGAGGCACCTCTATATTACCTATAGAAAGTAACGCTATGTTTCATACATCCTTACTAGTATTATAAATTTTAAGGTGAGTTTACTTGTTTATTTTTTACCAATTGTTATGAATTGTGGTATACAACTACTACCTATATACAGGCTAACGTTTATCTTTTTTTTATCTGTTATGAGTATAATAGTTGGCAAGCGGCCCATGTCACAAATAAAAGCTAGTATTCAACAAGACACGAATGTTGTCCAGCTGACAGTTGTACCAGGAACTAAGATTCTCGGAATTTAATAAAAATAAGGTTTCTTCATAAAGGTACCAAGAATACAAATATAGACCCAGAACAACAACGACGTAAGAAAGAAGGTAATTAATTCTATACACATTTTCGAAAGTAATATCAAAATGAAAAATAAAATATTATTTCTATAAGCCTGATAATTTATATTTTATCATATGTATTTTTATTCATAATTATTAATCTTGTTATTCTCGACCGCAGTGTTATGTGCCTGTAACATCCAGAAAATCGCAACCTCGCCACACGAAATTAATATAAACCACATTTGTGGTTTCTGACCGTTTGTTTTGACTTTACCGAAAATACTTGAAGCTACCTATACCGTTTCAGTCCAAACACGAAACATAATAAAAGTTGTGTAACAAAATAAAGCGAAGCGGGTGAAGCGATACGAAACGTAATGGGTTTGGAATCTTGTCGGGAATTTTTTCCGCTGAATAGGTTATTAGAACGTTTTCTTCAAATTGCAATGGATTGTACAATTTGTATTTAAACTAAATGTATGTAATAACATTTACATGCATTCAATTTGAATATGCAGTTATCATTGTATTTGTTTTAACAATAATCTTATTGACTTTTAAAGTATACTTAGAAAAAAACTGTCTAATCATGACAGATAATCCTTACAAAATCATAATTAAGCCCAATAAATATTCAATATTCATGATTTCTAGTCAAATTTCTCTTTTAATATATTAATGGGGTCGGTTATAAAACATTATTCTCTAAACCTGCCCCACTCTGTTTTTATAAAACGGTAGTTTAGAATAAGGAAAACAACAAACATAGATGACTGACAGATGATGAAACATAAAACCTTAACGGCGTAAGTAGTTTAAAATTTTATTTTTTATTTCTCAAAGACTTATTTATTCCTTAAATAATTATTTTAAATGGTATATATATTTAAAATATATATATATATATATATATATATATATATATATATATATATATATATATATATATATATATATACATAGTTTATACAGTTTGAACAGTTGTGATTGCTTGCTTAAGACGCAATAAAAGAAAGTAGTATATGTCGTACACATTCCCTGTTTTATTTAAATTTTCCCTTAGATGCTCGTATTCTCACCTATCCTTGGGTATTAAATTTGCAGTAGGTATTCTTTATTACAAAGTAAAACAAACATAAACCCAGATTCATGTTCCGGGTAGTTTTGCGTAAATTAAATTTACCTGCCATCACTTCTTAGGTTTTTATTATTGTTTACTACGGTTCAAATAAAGTTTTAACGAATAGCTTCTCCATCTTCATGGTTTGGCAGCGCAATGTACACACCTACCTACCTATGTATGCATATGTAATCTCATTTTATGGTGTTCACCGCAAGCCCTTTACACTTTATGGTTGTTCGAATACTCAATAACATTCTATAAAATGGGGAATAGGGTGTAAAAAATGTAGAAACTGAATGCTCGCCACAAAATATTATTAGAATAATAAAACGTGGCTGGTCTTACTTTATTGGTGTCGCAAAAAAAGTTAGAAGTTTATTGTGTTTTAATGATCGTTTTATACGACAAAAGTTGTAACGATTGCTCATTGAAAATGACCAAAGAACTCAATTGTGTCAATATAGGTTTTTTTTATGGGTTCAATTCATTTTATTTGTTCCTGGCTATTTACGATTTTGAAACGACTTTAAAAAGAAGATTCCGAATTTAACGGTATTTTTCCTGTGTTTGTTACGCAATATCTTCTCCAACTCCGAACCAATTTTGATAATTATTTTTAATCGAAAAAGTTTACTCGGCTTGTTGGTCCCCTATTAATTTTAGCCAGATTGAATCGACTCTTTTTGTAAAACAGAATCTTAAATTTTATACTTTTGATCACTTTAGTTGCTCTTTTTAAGCAATTTCAGAAATGAAAATTTTCACAATTCACTTCTATTTTTTTTATTGTTACGTAATATCTTCACCCATGAAATTCACAATTGATTTTAATATTTTTTTTTAATCGTAAATACCCTATTTATTCGTATTATAGTCCCATACAAATTTTTATTTTGTAAAACTTAATTGATACATTGTTACATTTAATCAACAATAAACACAAAAAATACTAAAGTACCTATGTTTCATCCCTGAGATTACATGTTTTAGCTATATTACATATTTCAACAGTAGTATTAAATTTTATTAATTATTATATCAATTATTAAGAAAAAAATACATTGTTAATTATAAGAGTGTTTTAAAACTATTAGCGTTTTACACTGTTCAGTTAGATGCCCGAACAGAATACATATGCAATGGAGTCGGGTGTCGAATATTCAGTACATAGCTATAAATATCAGTTTGAGAGCATATTGCAACACGGATATTGAATAAGCTATAACATTACTTTTTATTCTAGGAGAAAATAGGCAAAAACTGTTGGTTTACACTGATAAATTTCCAAGGTTCCTATTAGTGATGTGCTGAATCAGGCTGATTCGAATAAAAAATCAAATACCAATTGCATACTCAGATACTCGAGTTTTCAATATACGGAATTTGGATGAATGATACTCTTATACAGTTGGAATACTTGCAGTACTCGAATACAAGTCACCTGTTTATCGTAAGTTTTTGTTTCTGTTTCATGATTTTATTAATTGTCTTCTTTATTACCAAAGGCAAAAATATTAAATGCATTCACTATTTTCGTTAAAAGTCAGCTTTAGAAATTAATCGAAAAAATATTAGAGTCTGAATAAATACTCAAATACTAATACAAGTAATATCGAGTACCTGTCAGAGTCCTCAGATTCTAGTTGGCATTCTATTATATTTTTAAATGGTGGCGAAATATTAGAATATCAAAAAAGGTCGACATACAACATCACTAGATCTTACATATGTTTCCGTCGACTCTAGAATGTCACCATTTTATCTGATTACAGTCGTTATCACGTTTCTCTATGTGATTGAAATATTAGAACTGACACCAAAATTCCACCCCTACCTAATACAAAGATTATATGGAATCACATCATTTTCTTCTTCTGGTTAGAAATAAATAAATACCTACTTCAGGATTTTCGAAAATGTGACCCTATGAACCCTTCTTATCTTGATCCATTGGGAGAGTGAAATAGGTGTTGAAAGTTTATAGAGAAGTCTGTCATTATTGAAACAAGAAGAATGAAATTTATTACTATTGGTATTAATCAAACCTACTGATATATGATTTATAAGAATTTTTAACATTACCAATCGTTTCAATACCTAATTCAAACATTTATACTTCTTCAATTTTGCATACCTTAGTATGGCGAAGTATGTGAACTTTTACCTATTTTAACATCTATATAATTTATCATATTTCTTGCAAATAAATTCATAATTAATTTTATGATATTCATAATATTAAAGCTTTGGAAATTCAACCCCACTCAAATGGGGAAATGGACTAAAATAGTCTGATCTGCTTCAAAATTATTATTTATGTTTTTTGATTGAACTGATAAATGTGGCAATTTTTATATTTTCGTTTGGAAAGGTTAGCACGTTTGTCTGTATGTATTCACTAAATAAACCTTCATATAGGTGCATGCTACAAGGTGCAAATAATGAAATGCAAAATATAAAATGTGTCAATATGATCATCTAGGAAGATGCAAGTAATACGCTTTGATTGTACTAAAATAGTAATAAAACTTTTAAATTTAACGGATTATTGAAGACAAAACCTTGTATAAATATATAAAACTATGCAATGATAAATAAAAATGCTGTAATATATTTTATTGTAACCATGATTGAATTTCATGGTTCTCACTTTGAAAATCTCAGATTTCTATACAACCGTTTACTTGCACGCGAGCAAAACTACAGGCAAGAGCTAGTATTTTCATATATGAACTTCTTAGCAAACCATTGTTCAGATCTACTCAAAAGTACTGGATAAACTAAACAAACTGATCCCCAGACTAAGCAAATAGACGTACGAACTGATATTTTGAAACTGAACCTTTCTATAAAGGACACCTTATACCGATGCAGAATGCTCACGAATCCATTCAAATTATCGCATGAAAGTAACAAATAGAGACAAACGACGGAAACTTGTTTGGTTGCATTTCATAAAGTAAGTAAATATAACAACTTTCGCAAATAATATCGTTAGTTGGTAGGTTACAAAGAAATTCCTGAAGGGTAGCTGTCAGTCCGTATGATCGAGCTGATACAAGTATCTGAAAGGAAATTAATATGACATTCACAGGAAAGTTTATAGGCACAACCAATTGTCTCGCGTGGCTTTATCCACGATAATTAGAAAAAATGTATACAATGTTGATTTCAGATATAAGCAATCTGTATACCAAATCATAATATATAATTTATATATAACTTATTATATATAACATCCGTTTAAACGTGATTGAATAACAAAAGTGTTTACAAAAATCAATTTATTTATAATATTTATTTATTTGTTAAGAGTAGGTATTATACACCGATATAATATAAAATATATAAAATTTTATAAAATCTAAAAAAATTTTGTGTACAGAATATGAATTAGACATTTTTGTTTTTTACAATATTATTCAACAAAAAATATTACACAATTAATATGTATGTAGTTCGTATGAATCTGGGTTGTCTGTTAAAGAACAGTGAAAAAAAATTTCAATTGTTCAATCAACATACAACATGACATGAAGCGAGGCATAGACAATTTTTTTCTCTCAGTTAATTTACACACCGCGGTCACTCAGACAAAGTCTCGGGTACAGCTACCATGTGAGTAAATAATTCTTAACTTACAACCAAACTGGCAATATACGTCTCGTACGAACTCTCATATACGACAGATAAAAGCATGTGGTAGGAAGGAGGGTGCAGGTCGTTGAGGCGTTTATCTGATCGTCCCTTGTCACCCCATCTCGTCTCAGCTCCCGCCCCGCCCCGTACCACACACCTGCGTTAAAATTAGTTTCAGCATTTCACGTCTAATGGATTCGGTTCGTTAACTTGCTCACTTTATATCACCTTAAATATTTCTTAAGTCACAACCAACTACCAAGTTATATGTAGATGCAAAAATATTATATCGAGAAATTTTCTGAATATTTCGATCAGAAGTGTTGTAAGCAAACCTGACAAAACAATTTTTTTATACATTTATGAATAATAGCTACACCACCTAATAAGAAAATAGTAACTATTGCATAGAGACGAAAGCATAAATGAATATCACAAAATATGCTACAATTATTATAAATAATACGCGTCATCATCTGTAGATAGAACTCATATTGTAATGCCGAAAACTATAAGTTGTTACAGCTTAATTTTCAAAATCATAGTTGCTATATTTAAATTATATATAACTTCAGACCGAAATACAATGACTCTCAACAGTAATAGGTATTAAAGGGTGGAACCTATCGAAGCAAACTGACCCTAGCCGACTACTATATTCGTGGGAAGTTGAAGAATGATAATATCATTTATTAAATTCAAAGTTTATTATTTTGAACTTCTAGTAGTAATAATGATAGCAGAATTAAACAAAATAGTTCTAATCATATAACCAGTGACATATACTTCTGCAAGATAGCACCTAATTTAATAAAATATTAACAAACATCCATCCTTCCATCCTTACAAACTTTCACTATTATAATATTAATAGCATAAGATAAACAATGTACCGTCAGGTATATATTTATGTAAAAGTTTGAAAGGTCATATTTCAAAAAGCAATCTTCATGTCTACGATACATATACATAACACAGTCATGAAATGACTCAACTTTGTTACAAGCAACTTCTCCAGTAAGTAGTCCTTCTGGTTTGCAAGAGTTTTGTCAGGCGTGCACAAGTTCGAACATTTGGCCTGAAACAATTTATATAATGTGAAGGATAGTGTTTCTTGCATTGAAAACTTCTAGCCAACTGCTAACACACCGGGACCAATTAAAATAGTTATAATTCATTCAATACTAGAATACCTCAAAATTTGAATGAAGGTCTTTACAGCACGGCTAGCCACCTGCAGAAACTCCAAATTGCTTTGCTTAGAGTTTAGCTACGTGATAGAATCCAAAATGAAAATCTGCAATGTTGCAGTATTCTATGGAAGCTGATGGCTCAGATCCGTTTATTAAGAAGTTTATTTAATATATATAATAAATAACTCTATTGACCAAATGAAAGTAAATATTATATAAAATGTATAAAAGGTTCATTTAAATTAGGAGAAACCTATGTTCAACAGTAGACAATTTAAGACTTCAATAATAATGATGGTAATATTTAAAAAAAATATATTGGAAAAAGAACCAAAACCACAAAACATTATTAATTTAAAATTAATAAAGTCATAGACGTAAATGGAAGTAGACGTTAGTACCTTAATCTGTATGAAAAAGGAATCTAAACTACTTAACATGACTTGAAGAAAATATAATCTATCATCAAAGAAAATACTAAATGTAATAATAATTTTGAAATTTCATTGAAATTATAAATGTCAATTATGTAATAACTAACATAAAGATTATAAAAAAGTAAGAATGTTACGTCTGCCATCTAATCTACAACGGGCATAACCTGTTAATACATTTAGTATTTTCTTTTTTACATAGTTATAACTTATGTACGCAGAACTTATTTTAGTATTATACGTACAACTTAATCTCAAGATACAAGAAGAGCATATTATTCATTCATAAAGACACATTGCCATAACACTGTAACAAAGTCACAACACTAATCTTCCATCAGCCAATTGTGATTTATCTCCGACACGTTATTTATTAAACATATATAGATATACTTACCCTCTCGTGAATATGGTTAGGCATATTTACCCACATTGAATTATTGATGTTAGCCTCCCATCTAAATGTTCAAAGCTTATCTGATCACCCCGTTCAAACGTCGTGCTACCTATTGTTTTGCTCCTAGTATATTCGTATCATATAACCTCTTCAATATTATAATATTCCTAAGTTCTGACAAATATTTACTTTCAATTGTAATTTATGATCTAACTAGGCGATTGAAAATGTAAAAAAATCCAAACAAACATATATATTGTATTCTGTATTCTCTCATATATACAGGTATGTGTGTGTGTGTAATAGCTAACGACTCCCTGGCTTATTCCCTGGCAGTTTTGCGTTACATTTAATCTAAATGTATTAATATCAGGATCTTGCTTAAAAGTAAATCATTAAGTATTATATTACAATCCAAAATAATTCAGGAAAACAGAAGTGGAGAATCTCCTAGCCGCCAATTAAGATTACTGTGAAAGTTAACTAGACCTGACGCTTAGTGACAGCAACTCGAAACCCATTTATAAAGAAAAATGAACCGTAACTATGCGACTGCAAGCTGACGGAAAATAAATATTAATAAAACACAGTGTTTTACTGCAAAATTTCTGACATCTACTGTCAGGGTAATTTATTCATTTAACTTAATCTGTATTAAATTGTATGAAAAAATGTTATATATTTTTGATTTTTTTATGCAATCTTTATATAAGTTGTTACGTTTTTCATTCTCACATATATGCTAGACATAGTACATATATTCAATTAAATTATAATAAATAAATTACATTCCAGTCAATTATTTGAAATTATTTTTATAATATGATATTTAGAATAGCATATAAGCCTTATAAACATGAATAACATCATAGACACAGAATTTACTGTAATACACATGGCGCAACAATCCCTAACCCTCCCCCCCCCCTCCGTCATGCGTTACTATTATTGAATCAATGATGTTATGCCTCCATACTCTCTATATCACTGCCATATCCAATCCTTCTTAAAATTTGTTTATTTCTTATTATATACATATATGGAAAAATAAACAAATTTTAATTCAATTTTAATGAAATGCACCGATTTAATAAAATAAGTTCAATATTCTACTCATCTTATTAAAATTAAATTTGAGATAGATTAAGAGAGATTGAGTAACAAATGCAAAAGTATTTGTTACTCAATATCTCTTAAACGGCTGAATGAATTTGAATGAAAAGTACACGATTAGATTATGTCCTAATTTAATACACGCTTAGAATATAGGATATATTATATACCAACTGACATCAGTAAAGCCGAGGGAAACAACTAATTAATAATAATGAACAACACTGAAATATTTATTTCTTATTGTATTCATGAATTTACTTTTAAATTGTGAAATATTAAACAATTATTGTTATTAAATTAATTAAATTTTGTTCTATTGAAGAATAAATATTTAATAATAAAACAAGACGCCCTCTTTCTAATTACGAGTACTAAGCCTGACAAGGCTTGTAATTAATTCTATTAATTTATGAAATCTTTTATTACATTATAGAATGCAATAAATATTTGAAGTGAATTAATAATCTTCCAATACGTTTATTTTAATATTTCTTTAGAATAACAATCGCAAAACATCTTCTGATTAATTTGGAATATTCCGGAATCAACATTCGCAAACTGTATATAAAATGTGATTAAATCAGTCATCAATCTTAATCAAATTGCGTAGATTCCATTCGATTTTCTTTTCATCAAGGTCGACTCCGAATTAGACTAACCTATTTACAATGAATAACTTAAATTTAATGACTTATGTAAATATCTCAAATGATCCCCTTAAAGGGAAGATTCGAAATTTGAATCGCTGTCTAATGTAATTTGATATGTAAAACAATGGAGCGGGCCCGGCATAATAATAAGCGTATTACGGCTATTTTCTGCCACAGAAAATAAACTGTTTTACATAAAATGTTCAATACTGATACATGGATTAATCAATTGCTCCGCATATATTTGAATATTATTTTTACCAATAAATTGGATTATTTATAAGTACCGTTATGTATCTACATAATAATATATTTTATAAAATAAAATTTATACCCAATTTTAAATTTTCCGGAAAGAAAGTAACGGCTCGAACAAAACATCATATTAAGGAATATGAGTGATATATAGACATATACATAAATTGTTTTTATATAGGTATATTGTATCAGCTGTTAACTGTCCACTGTTGAACATAAGCCTCCCCTATTAGTAGGGTTTTGTCGGTAGTTGCCATGCTTCGTAGGCGGGTTGACAATCAGAGTTAGGATTTAGTGATGTTTTAAGAGGGACGTTGCTGCCCATCTCTCGACCCGGTTCCCGGTTCCCTTAGTCGCCTTCTACGGCACTCACGCGAGAGGAAGGGCCATTCTATGCCGGTACCACCGGGTTATTATATTGCACAGGGATAATTTTTAACTAAATATTCTTAACATACAGTTGAATTATTTGGCCATTTATATACCTATATAATCTTTTGTATTATCTCATTGGTAAATCGGCTAGAAGAGTACATATAATATTCAAGCAAACATCCTTATAAAATTCTAATGAGACTTTTCACGTACCAAAAATTTGCTTATATATTTACATAGACATAAGAAAGATTCTGTAAGTACAGTCAATTAATTTATACAAAAAGGAAACTAAGCATGACTATTGATATAGCAAACTCGAAAGGAAGTTATGTTACGCGTGGGCGGTCCATACGAAAATAGATACCATAGTTGTTTTTACAAACAAGATATAATATTAAAACATGAAATTCTGAATATAATATATATAAGCTGGACTAAACAACTATTTTCGTTGTTCGGTAGCGGTTTTCAGATTATTTATTTTCTTTGTATTATTCCATTTTATTTGACGGTCTAGCGGCTTGACACACACGTTGCGATAGGTAATTCGCAGATTCCATCCCCGCACAATACAAATATTTCACATATTCATGATTATGTTTGTTTGTATCGCTCTGCATGTTTACTATGTACATATTTCCAAAAAAAGCATTAAGTGTGTCTATCTAGTCTCTAGTGTAGTTGTCTAGTACCCATAGTACAAGCTCTGCTTAGTTTAAGATTACTTGGCGCTGCGTAACATGTCCAGTCATCACATCATCATTTCAGTCATTATCTGTGCACTTCTAAACATAGGTCTTCCCCAAAGACTGCCATAAGGAATAGTCCTGGGTCATCTGCATCCACTGACTCCCTGCAATATGTCTTGTGATATTTATTTCTTATTATTATTTATTTTATATAAAACACATTAGAAAAAAATATATTAGAATTATTAGATTCATGATATAAAACGAGCTTGATGGTACAAGCAGCCTTTGTAACTAAATTGTCACCTATTTTATTTACAACACACCACTCAAATAAAATTAAGTTCCAATCTGAAGACCGATCCGTTTGAATCTGAGCAGAGCCCTATATTCAAACTGACTAGCGACCCCAATCTCATTATACGTACCTAATATGTTGTGTAAAGATACCAGCATTTAATCTAGATATAAGTACGCATCGTCACGTCTGCCATTCAACAGTAAAATCTGTATATAATATCTGGGACCCATATACATATGTATAAGTACGATTGACTGCTGGTTATCCAACGTGTAAGCTTTATAGAGATGCGAAAAGATCATAGATTCCCATCGGAGTCGTACTCAAAGTGAATATGTGAACTTTAGCATTTTTGCTATTATATATCATATTGACATTTACTTTATGTATTGCAATAGAATAAAAATTTAATATCAGTATTTACTTCACCGTGTGATCCCAGCATTAAATAGGCTACCCCTTCCTTTCCCGTGGGTGTCGTAAGAGTCTACTAAGGGCAACAGAGTACTCCTTAAAACATGGCTAAAACCCTAATTGCGGTTGCCAACCTGCTTGCCAAGTACTGCAAACTAGCAACTACTGGCAAAATTCCCCCTTACGGGAAAAGCATATGTTCAGCAATGGACAGTTAACGACTGAAATTATAATTCATTTCACCATCATCAGAATATGGTAAAATGCTATTAAAATAACACAACACAAATTGGGTGCCTACCCCAGCAATAGAAGGAAAACTTGAAAGCATTTAACACTAGTCTTGCTGACGCAACGTTTCTCGTGCACATTCTTTAGACAGTTCTCCTAAACCCTCTCAGACTATTTCCGGACAGTCGAACGCCAAGCTCCAATCGACGTTGTGCAAGGCTGTCCCAAATTTTCACTCTTCAACTGATTTAGCGCAAGCATTCTGATGGCATTTGAGGATTTATATTAAGAAATATACTGAGGAATGTAAGTTATATTACAGATAATATCTCCCATATTTCCTTTTTCACATTTAAAAATTGAACAGTGTAAAAGTAAGAGAGTTAATTTGTTAGTCACTTTTAAAATTATTAATATAGTAGTTTTTCGTAAAAAATAATAAAATTATGTAGTTTGGTATTAGAAGTTATTTGCCTACCGCCTACGTATATACCTATCGCGGTTTTGACTATGTAATCAGTATAATATAAAATATCCTATATTCTAAATTAGGATGTAACCTATCCCTGTACAAAATTGCATATATATCCATTTAGTAGTTTTTGCGTAAAAATGCAAACATACGTTCATCTATCCTTACAAACATTTCCATTTAAAACAGTAGTAGGAATATCAATTTTTTTGTGTCTAATATTATGCGATGTATTCATTGTTGTGAACCAGTTTTATTATTAACCTTTTATCGAAATAGTTTCAAGGAATACGATCATTATTAGCTAAGCACCGCACCACTCAGACCTTCAAAGCCCGTCCTTATTGGTCATTGTTAAAAGTTGAAAATTTTCCTTTCATACTTTCAGAAGCTTGGGACCATCAAACATCAAAAAGTTTCTGATGAAAAAACATTTCGCCATAAATTACATAAGCAATAACTTTTTTAAATAATCTCTTTGAATTTTAGATTAGGTTTAGGTTGTTTAAAATACGACAAATATTATGGCAGCATCTTGCGTCATAGTTGCGATTTCTAAAAAGTACGCAATACGAATTTTAACCTTCCCATTTTCTGCGCAATCCCGTAAAACCCCATATATCGTTAGTTCAAATCTGGTCAAAACAAAATTTTGCTATTTTCATTTTATACACAGTTACAACAAATATCGTTAACAGATCTGTTAATTTAGATTTAAAATGTACTTATCGAAATATGCAAAATATGCTTGTCACAACAGCAAATATTAGATGAATCTCTAATGACTAACCCATACTGTTACAATATTATATTGACGTCCCACTTATTTATTTGGTATGAATCTTACCTTATAAGAGACCTAGGTACAACGCCCTTTATGTTATACCTAAATAGGGTTTAATTTACCTTTCCTTTTTTCTTGCTGTGATATATTGTAAACTGCATTCTGGAAATGACAGCAAATTATGATATATCGTCTTTTTACTCCATTGCCTCACGCAGTACCCCATGCCTGTATATAATACCATGTTATTAATTCTATAATATTTCCAGTTCAGTTCTTCGTGACACAGGTAATCCTTGTGGGGGACAAAAGCTTTACTTAAACCTGCGTAAAGTAAAATTAATTTTATTGAATCTAATTACAATGTTCCTACAGAGTTTCTTTTTATTATTATATATATGATATTTTATGGAACCGGGACGTGGAAGCTATTCACTATATAATTAATCACAATATTAACTATTTCATCAACTAAAAGTTACTCAACAAGTTATGGAAAGAGCTATGCTTGAAGTTTCTCCGAGGAATCGAATCAATAAAGAAATAATTCATCAAAGGACCAAAATCACCTATATAGGTCAACAAATTTGCAAACTATGTGCAGTCCACTTCAACTTGAAAATTCATTGAGCAAATCAACTGTAGAGTCGACAATTATGATGATCATGATAAATGATTACTTGGCACTGATTGTTTACAGATTACTTACCTACCTATATTATATTATAATCCAAGAAAAAAAATATCATAAATATTTTCAGCAAAAGTTTCAAAATTCATCATGAATAAATTAATCTAATGCAGGTTGAAGCGAAGTGTAATCCCGTTCTTTATGGTACGACTAAGGAGCGATCTATATCTAGCACTGAACAAATGAAAATATAGAACTTGTGGTGTTCATTTCTATAGACGACGGATGCTACTTTCCATCAGGTGGGTCGTCAGCTTGTTTGCCATGCAAAGTGCCATAAAAAAACTGGCTAAGTGCTAGTCAGACTTGCGCATCGAGAATGCTACTCTACGGTGAGCTACGATATTTCGTACAAACGACAAAAAAATTGCAAAAAAAATTTATGATATAAGTACAAATTTACAATTTTCGGATTTTTTCTGTAATTGTGCTATACGTACGACATTGCTTCTTGTCAAATTTTATGATTCTACATCAACAGCAAGTATAATAAGCAGAGAAATCAAAGCCTTACTGGTTTTGGTTTACTTGCTTGAATGCCAAATTATAAACGGCTATAAACAGCCGTGTTAAATCAAAAGGATTGCATTGTCTTAGAAATTTGATGTTTTTACAATTTTAAGAGACAACAGACCTGAGTATTTAATATTAATTTCAGCTTGATAAATCCACGTGTTTTATGAGAAAAAGGATAAACAGACTACAAAATGACTCTTTAAGGGTTTAGTTCCGTTTGTTTTAGGTATGTAACCCTAAAAATACTACTTATACTTATTAGTTGTCTGGCCTATTATTTAATTATTTCTTTGCTTTTTTTTTGCACGAATATATTTTCTCGCAGAATTTAAATAATCAATCCAAACAAGAAGCTGGTATACTGGATACTGTACGGAATTAACTGTACCGTAACGTTCCGAGTATATAAAGTTCATTAATTATTGATAGGATTCTACAGCTACTGGTTTTAATATTTTAACATAAGTTTAAACCTGCTTGCTGAGAACTTTCTGTTTTAATGTTATATTTCATTAAACTTGAATAAGATATATTTACAATTATTTTCTGTTTATTTTAAACACAAAAAATATTTACTGATTGCAAAAATTATTCACTTATATAATGTGTGTGTGTATGCGTGTACCCACATATATGATTTTGTATCTCTTTGAAATCAAACAATAACATCTCTCGTTATTATAATATTAAACAAGGATTTGTAATATATTCCCTCTGTAAAGGGATCCTGTGGTAGCTAAGGATATTTTGGGATGGATATAAGTACGTTAAATTGATTTATATCATATTACATGTGACAACCTACGTTCATTCATAGCTACTAGTAAGTATAAGTGCCTAATATGACGGAATATAACATAACTGCCCTTGGATACTTCAATTACTAATTTACAATTTTACAGAAAACAAAAGCGTCTCAAATGGTAGCGATATTAATATTACAAAATAAATCTAAATTGGTCCATAATAATTGAACGTATAATGAAAATATATCCAAATTAAAAACCTCTTTAAAATATCCCTTTTTAACGAATCTATACTGTGGAAAATAAAAAATAAAAGACATTCTATTATGTTGTAAGCATTCAAGTATCATTGTATTGGATGAGTTTGTTATTTAAAAAATATACGATACACGAAGGATAGCAAAAGGACAAATTTTGAATTTAAATAAAAAAGTATCTAAAAATTGCACAGTTGCATTTCAGCATTTGATGAGCTGTGTGACGTGCCAGTTCCTCCGATAGTCATAAATCACAGAGATCGGACGAAAATTGAGCGACGTTCACTGAACAAACACGAGTAGACAGATATAACGAAGCGGGCTTTACACGAGATTCAATTACTCGGAATTTTTCGATAAATTGATGTCGTCAGAGAAATTTATGATAGCCGAGTTATACAAATACATTTTGGTTATTTCGTTGTAACTGCATGCGAACATCATTGTTATCAAGTATCAGTATCATACGGTTAATACGGTTAAATGTCCAGTCTAGTCCATTTTGTTAGCTATTTTATTATATATATATATATATATATATATATATATATATATATATATATATATATATATATATATATATATATATATATATATATATATATATATATATATATATATATATATATATATATATATTTACCTATTTAGAAAGTATTATAGTCGAACTCGCGTACTAAGGGTTCCGTACAAATAATAGCTGATAAACAAAAGAATATACAAAATTTTATTTGTAATATTACTACAAATTTATGGTTTTTGGATTTTCTCTTTACTTGTGCTGGACGATATTGCTTTTTGCCAAATTTTATCTTTATAGGTCAACGGGAAATATCTTTCAGGTTTTGATTTCTTTGTAAATGTCAAAATATACTTTATAAATGGCCTTATCTTGTAATTACATTGATTTAGAAGTGTCTTCTTTATTTTTTTCACAGTTTTAAGGGAATGCACACTTGAGTCTTTGATATTAATTTAAACTTGATACCTCCACACGTTCATAAGAAAAAGGATCTTGACAAACAGATAACAAAGTGATCAAAAGTAAAACTCTTATAGAGTTATTATTCCTTTTGAAATACGGAACCTTAAAAAATACGAGTAATAATAATTCCTCGAAGTTTTTAACAAATAGTTAAGTAATTTGAATTGTGATGAGAGTCAGACTAAGCAAGCGCACTTATACTTCTCTTACTTCTCTAATATTATTTTTTGTCCTAATTGGTAAAAGATAGAGGATTATTTACTTACTCAACTGCAATCACAAATAAAAACTATAATTTTCCTGAAAAAACTTTTACTTAAATCTACTTAGCTAATAAATCTCACCGCTGATTATGGTTTTATGATTCAATAATCCAGCAAAAACTTCGCTGTGTGTTATTTATTTGTTTATTTTATTGTGAAAAAAAAAATACTATATAAAATAAATAATAAAAATTATAATCAGTATGATTGGAATTGTTTATTTATCTTGACTATACTTACGTTTTGACGTTACTTTCTGATCCAATACGAGGCAATTGGAGCCCATAATCCCACGTGACGGGATCATGATATGGGCTCCACAGAGTCCGAAGCTTGTCAGATAACCCGGAACATGAAAACATAAAGCCGAGATAATAATTCCAATACAATATGGCTGACAATTGTTATATGTTATAGACAATAATTTATGTTGGATTATAATTTAAAAATGTAAATGTAAATTAAACGTATAATAAATTATCTTCTAAACAAAATAAAACTTAGTTAATTTTAAATACACATTTGGTTTTTTCATCGCGTAAAGTCCTGATTGTGTATTTAAAATAAAACTTAACTTGTGATTGAGTATGAGCAAATACGAGGGTCAAACTGAAAGTCCTTAGAAAATCAAAAACTGATTAAATTAGCAAGTTTTTAGCTTTATTTTATCTTTTCAAAATAGTGTCCGTTCACGTCAATACATCGCTGCATCCGATAGAACCACTGAGAAAAGGACTTTGCCTACTCGTCCTTAGGGATCTCTTCAACGGCCTTCTGAAACGTAGCCACAGCTTCCTCGGCGTCCATAAAACGTTTTTCTCGAAGTTTTTCTTTTATTTTTCGGAATAAATAAAAATCGCAAGGTGCGAGGTCGGGGCTATAAGGCGGATGACCTAGTAGTTCTACGCCTGAGGTCGCCAAATAATCGATCGTTTGCCTGGCGGTGTACGACAAAGCATTGTCGTGGTGAAGGAGGATCCTACTGCGAGGTCGTTTCTCACGCACTTTTTCCCAAATACGTGGCAAACAATTGTTACTGTACCACTCTGCAGTAACTGTTTTTCGATCCTCTAAAACAATTGTCGCGTAATGACCTGTCCTTCCAAAGAACGAGGCCACCATCTTTTTCCCACGCTTCGATCTCTCTTCACTTTAATTGGCAACTCCTCGGAAGGAAACATCCACTGAACTGACTGTCTTTTAGTTTCGGGATAAAGCTTTCTGTCAGTCAAATGTTCATGGAGAATTTTGTGCACTTGACTCATACCAATCCTTAAGCTTGCCCGGATCTGCTGATAGATCACTCTTTTGTCCGTCTCTATCATACGCCGCACAACACTGATGTTATCTTCAGTCGTCGCCGTAGAAGGCCGTCCCTCACGCACATCATCGGTGAGATTAGTGCGACCACGTTTAAACTCATTAGACCAGTTGTAAACAGTGGTACAAGACGGGGCTTCATCATGAAAGACCACTCGTAGTCTATCATAACTTTCTTGTTGACTTAGATGACATCGAAAGTCATAAAAAATCATCGCATGAAAATTTTCTCGTGTTATGTTCATGATAACGTTACACAAACTACTTTCAATTTGCCGCCAAACCGTAAAACAAATGACAAACGAATAAATTATATACTCAGTATTATTCGTAAAGAGTTCCATTTTCAAAATTTTAACAATTTTTTTTTATTATATTGCTTTCAAGTAGCCAGTTCTAAAAATTTTCAGTATAGCCCTCGTAATACCACTAACAGATAATTTATTATATGTATATATATTAGTCCGATAAAGCCGAAGCTTAAAAAGGAGATAAATTTTTTAACTAATTTTAAACCATTTTAATTCAATTCAATGATTTGATTAGATTCTTTTTAAAAACAATATCATTTATACTCGTATTAGTCTCAAATTTTTATTATTATGATATTAGTCGCTGTTTTTTGCTAAATATAAATTATAATACAAACTTAATATAAATATATAAACTTCAAAAATAAGGTATTGTAGGTACCTACCAATGTGAAAGAGCGCCTATATATTAAATGTAGGCAATAATTCAGCGTAGAATTTTTTACTTTTAAATTCTATTAATGACAGAATAAAAATAAGAACGCTATCACCAGTCCTTTTCATTTCTAAGATCTCAATACGTCATTGAAGTCTTCTAAACTACGTGACAGCACCGTAATAGTTAACTGATAATTTCATGTTAGTGATAATGCCCTTAAATGGTACTTTAATAGGTTCTTATCTTTATAGAATCTATAATTAGTTTACATTTATGTTAGTTATGTATAGTTTATTCACTTTTTATATTTTGTGCCAATTTAGCTCTTTCTTAGGTATCACTCTTGACGATATAACTTGACGCACATAAGTCTTGGCACCTTTTAAAATTAATGCTTTGATGAGCAAAACATTTTACCTTAAGCTGCTTAACACATACTTATATACACTTCCATTATGGGACTCTTCTTCTATAAATTTAACATCTCAAACTTTACATAAAATATATACTATGTATGTAAGTGTTTTAAGATTTTTTTTATTATTTTCTATAGAATAAATATGGGTAGTAAGGCTCCTGTGTGTTACAAATTATAAAGCAAATAAAACAAAGTACAAATACTTGTTAATGCCAAATTACAAGAGATTAGATTACTGTAAGGCAACAAAAAGGTCTTACTAAATCGGTCTAAGTAGGTAAATAAAATAGTAAATATGTTTGTGAATAATCTGATGAACAGCAAAATAAAATATACCTATGTAATATATACTAACTTCAATAAACCAATGATTGTAATATTTGCTTTTTGTGTTTATTTGAATATGTATCTGTTATTTTGCCTAATAACTGCAGTACCTACAAATTTTACTGTAATTTGTTCTGATATACTATTCAAAAGTAATCTATAGCGAGTAACCATGATAGTTATGGGAGCACTGAAAAATTTACTGTGACATTCATCTAAAAGGTACATCTTTATTCACATCAACCTATTTTTCAAATTTCTTTGACTACAATTCTGCAAAGAATAGGTAATCGTCACGTTTTCACGTAAATCCCTTCGGCTCAACTCAATTCAGTTTTAGTCTTTTTGCTTTTACATTTGTGGGTAGCTCGTGCAATTTTCAGTATTCAATTAGGTATATTGATTTGAATAAAATAGAGTTAAAACAAATTGTAAAGAATTAGGTATACTTATTATATCTTAAATCTTCAGATCCACCATATATGTACATATAAACTGAAACAGGACAACTTCTGTTCATAACAAATATTTTTTAAATAATGGTAAATAGACTTTGACAATTCCGTTTGTTTCTTTTTTTTATACAGTCTTTATTGATTAGATAAAAAAGTAAGCTAACACTATTTACTAAATATGCTACTACCAATATAAAAAACAAGAATGTGGTTACTATTACTGAATTCAATTTGGTTTATTCGGTATAGTTTCCAACCAAACTCGTATCATTTGAAACGAAATAAATTTTCCTTCTGTTCCATGCCGTTATATTTATTCATTCGTTTCGCTTTTATTTCGTATTCTTATGTATTTTTAGAAGTAAAAATATTTCTTATTATTCTACAAAATATTATTTCAGTAAAGCATTATCCGAAGTTTCATTATTTTTGTTTTCATAAAAAAATAATTCACAAATATTAAATTGATTATAAGTGCGTATGTAGCTTGCGTTTTATATAAAGGTGATATATCGTATGGGTAAAGCGTATCGAGGGCTTTGCCGCATCAGTGACGTCATAAATAGATTTCTTTATCGAGAGTTCGCAGGCTTACTTGCGTGAAACATTTTCACGCCATACTTTACAAAATATTAATACTTAATAGCTTTTTCTATTACATTGAGAAGGAGAGTCTAATATCTTTTTTATTAAACGATTCACGTCTGGCTGCCACAAAATTTTAAATAGTATATCTTCGTACGTTTATTCCACTTCAATAGAAATTAATGAAAAAGTAAACAAGTTTTATAGAAATTACCACAAATTAAATTAGTAAGAAATCGAAACACTAAGTCAACTAATATATTTTTAATTCGTACTATTTTTGGACATCAGTTGTTTTATGGTCGGGTTAATTGTTCATTTGTATATATTTTTATGTGGATGCAGGTGGCTCAGGACCGTTCTTTATTGCAGTCTATGGAGGCTTATGTCCAGCTGTGGACGGATATATTTTTAAGTGCGATTAAAGCAAATAATAGTAATTAATGTACTAAATAAAGCAATTAATGTACGTCCAGTACAGGTAGTCGTATAAAGGCGTGCACAGACAAGCACACCGTACGTATATTGACTTGTTTGTCCTTCATCTTCACGCGGGGTGACTTTTGATGCAATCAAATTGGGATCACATCGAAATTACATCGAATAGATATCAAATAAACTAGATCTTGTCTGATATTTGACGTCTATTTGATATGATTTACCAAAGGGAGACTTTGTACAAAAGTCGATTGCTTGGGTACCTCTGTCCCACTCGTGTTTCAACCGTGAAGCAGTTGTGTTTGCATGGCTGTGTTTCGGTTTGAAGGGTGGGATATGGCGTGAATTTACTGGGTACAGAGGAATAACACCTGAGTCCTCAGGAATGGCAACGCATGGGGGGTATCATGGGCGAAACAGTATACTCTGTTATGTCCATGGTACTGCTCATGTCTATAGGCGACGGTTACCACTTTCCATCAGGTGGACCGTCAGCTTGTTTGCCATTCTAAGTTGTATAAAAAAAAAGAAATTATATCGAATAGATGTCAAATAAACTAGATCTTGTCTGATATTTGACGTCTATTTGATATGATTTCGATTTGATCCCAAGTCGATTGCGTTAAATGTCGTTCCACTATTTTCATCTTTGTGAATATTCTGTGTTGTTTTTATCGAAGCATTTGGCATTCCATTGTTTCTGCCTACCC
Organism: Galleria mellonella; assembly: GCF_026898425.1. NCBI lineage: Eukaryota > Metazoa > Arthropoda > Insecta > Lepidoptera > Pyralidae > Galleria > Galleria mellonella. Next base: position 9,563,041 of record NW_026442090.1, on the reverse strand, counting down.
TAATGGGAGACGGGCATGACAGATGTATGTATATATGTATGAGTATTCTATAGTTCACGCCGACATTGAGTTTAATAAATCTTACTAAAGTCTATGTTGGTTAGAAATTTTAATTTTTTTTTTATATTTATAGTTAATTATAAAATGAATACATTTTTGTCCCGTGTAGTGTAGTGATATGTTTTAGTAAAGAAACCTATGCAGGTCTGTCTTGGAAGATAGCCAAAAATTATCTATGTATATGTTGTGAAATATTTTTAAATCTCTAGATTTCATGTTATAAGCTTATTGGAAAAGCGTGAATATTAACTTATTTTATTAAAGGAGGTATTTTCCAGTGGTGGGTATGATGTTACCCTAAAAACAACTAAGTTTTATTAGGTACAAATACCTACTTTGCAATAATTCCCATTTGGTCAAATTTGCAAAAGTTCGATCCACTCTGCTGACCTACTTTACGGTTATCCTTTACTAATACACACGTTTTCATAGTTGGACAATGATGTACGGCCTAAATATAATTTTTAGCAGCACTTCCATACTTTCTGTTTACTCATATCAGTCATTACCATTCGTTTATGAAAGTGTTTTACCAGTAACTTCAAACATTTTTCTTAAATTAACTTGAGTCGATAATTAATTATGAGTTTTCAATATTTCTATACCACGTATATATTTTTAGTTTTATGTCCGGCTAACAACTTTGCTTTCACTCTGTATATCTAATAATAAAATTGCCAAATATAAGATTGATTAAACAAATTAGTTACATACTAAAAGAGGTACGCCCATAGATGTCTAGCTATGACATTCTATTAAAATAAGTGTGATGTATTTATAATTACTATGTAGTTGACTTATCTGTGGTGCCAAATAAAACAAAAAGAAAATCACATTTTGTCAAGGGTTTTGTTGTACTACTTATGTCTGGAATTATTAAAAATTATTATTAATTTTGAATATCTTCTTTTATTAATTACAAGATCCTCAAACATCATAATAAGTAAGTACACCAGCACAGCTATCATTCCTTTTGTGTTGCGGTGCTTATGAGCGGTGCAGTAGTCACTTACCATCAGGTGAACCGCCTTCTCGTTTGTAGTGGTATAAAAAGTAATTATTTAAATAATTTACTTGTCTAACATAATTTCTATAGCTCTCAATCTCTACTACCTATATAAAAATGCAATGTATGTAAATAGTTTATTTACGTATACACAAACAAACATCTTATATAGCGTAAAAATCTGGAGTCGGGAACAAAATAACACAGCAAACAGATGATAAGGCGTTTAAACGGCATTAGTTTGATCCGATACAGCATCGAGAAAAATGAAGGTCTAAAAATAGAGAAAGAAAGTTTGCTGAGCAATAAACACGTAGAGAGGGCGCAACGCGGGCGGGTGTCGGGTGCTCCGCTCGAGCGGGCGGCCGGCAAGTACGGCGACCACTCTCGACTCCTTTGAACCGTAAAATAAGTTTGCCTGCTGCCGCCGAAACAGCTTCAATATTTCATTGTCTTTGCCTGTTTTGAATCCTCAAGTTAAGAGGATGTATTTATTCCGTATAATTTCTCGGTTTTCAAAGATATATTTCGACCGAATATACATACAAATTGTTGCGATAGCTATATATCTTTGAGAACAGTTCATACTTTATCAATAAAGTAGTGTAAAATTGTTTAATTTGTATACAGAACTTTGAAAAAATTAAAATGTATAAAGGAAAATAACTCACACGTATGTATCACACGTTTCTATTTTGAGTTTGCATCGGCCATATCTTTTCCGCACAAAGGTCTAACTCGTCTCCAAATACCATAAACTAAAAGATGACAGCGATCTAAAATAGAAAGCAAACCACACTATTACCTCCAGCTAGAACATCAAGTATGAACTATAGAATGAAATGGTTTGCTTTCAAATATTGTTCCTAAATCATTGCATATTACTCTTGGCACCTACTGGACAGTTCATTCGGGCTAAACAGTGTGTGGTGAGTAACCATGTGTAAATCTTCACAGCATCAGCTACAATTCAATGGGGACCGCACGGACGAGCGAGCGTGGCATGACGTTGCCATTCTCGACAGTTTAATTTCCTGCCTTGTCTATTCAGTATAATCATTCTGCCATGTTCAATATTTGAAGTAATGATTGAATAACATTGTTGCTTGCAACTTGGCCAGCCGGCCTTTTGTATATATATTTGTATTTTTATATTATTTTTTTATATTCGATTTCATATATGTTTTGACGCCTTCTTTTTCTATATGTCATCTAAATATAGGTTTCTTTTTATCGTTCCCCAATGACATTCGAGTTGATTGGATAACTCGCCGACATATTATATTTTAGAGTGGTTGATTCAAAGAATATGAAGTGCAACAAAAGAAGTGACCATGCGAAATATGGTTGTTGTTATGGGCCTTTTGATACCTACAGGCACGTGGCGTATAGGTTGCATTACTATCATATTATATTCCCAGGTTGAAATAACGTTATAAACAGCAATAGAGGACTTCAGGAGGCATGCTCTGTCAGCCATTGATAATTTATTGATATTTATTTATTGATAAATGTTGTTGTATATCTAGTTATGTGACAACGAAATTAGACGGCAAAAAAACTAAAGACCGAAGTCTGAATGAAAACGAACAAGAACGATGATTAGATCAAATATCAGAAGAACTAAAAATTGTTCCGCTATCTACTAAAGCTATGTTACGTTAAATGGAGACAACATTTATGATCTAAAACTAAATTACAAACCTCGGAAATAAGGAGCGATATCTTACTAATTTATGAAATATTTTGTATAATAAAGAAAGCAATTAAAAAGAAGCTAACTGATACTAGAAGCCTATTATTTAATCTTATATTTTTTAAATATCTTTCATATCTAAGATGTATGAAGAGCACAGATACTGCTCTTAATCCGAAGAAGGAAGTGGTCGTAGTAGTCTTTTGTATAAATAAATAAATAATTTGTCCCCTATTTAGCATAACATGCGTAAAATTTTCTAATACTTAGCTTTATAATCAGAGCATTTCTGCGATAAGTTAAAATTGTTATTGTTAATACAAATGATACAAATCATCAATCATCACGTAAGAAATCGGTATAAACGCGTAAACAGCTAGACAAATTATATGAAACAACGTGGTCCGGGAAATAAACCCTCAATCACAGTTATAAATTTGATGCGATCCTTACGGAAGAATAACCATTACTCGCTACTTACTACCACGGAACTTTAAGTTACTGCGTATTCGACGACCCGTATAACTTTATGTCGGGTTTATTTTCCCAATCATCAAAGTACCCAATCTTGGCTGTAGAATAAAAGAATAGCGTGTTCTTGTCGAATAAAACGAACAATATCTACTTTTAAGTATTATTTCCTAAACCATTGTACTAAATCTATCATTACCATTCGTGTATCTGCCGTGAAGCAATTGTCTTTGCATGACTGTTTTGATTTGAAGGGTAGAATATAGCAGTAAAATTACAGGGTACAATAGCTTAGTCTCCAGAAATCATTAAGCTAGAGAGGTAAAAGAGTATTGTGTCGCCCATGCGACACAATATATTTAGTTATAACCATGAGACTGTTCATGTCTATAAGCGACGATTACCAGTTTCCATCAGGTAGACCGTCAGCTTTTTTGACATTCTAAGTTGCAAAAAAATAATCTCTAATATCTCCGAAGTTAATTGCTAAGAGAAAATACGATGAATGTGCTGATTTTAAAAAACTTTTATTTTCATCTTTTTAGTGCATCAGAGAACTTCATGCAATCTTACCCGCATTCAATTTGCCTTGTCACTAATGAAACTAGTACCCTACCAATGAGAGCTGATAGGCGACGATTAAATCATTATTTTTAAGTCATCGGCGAATGACAAAACTAGGATTTAATCATGATGATTTTAAAAGGAAAACCGCGTGGAAGTCATTTGACTGAGATTTTACGGTTATCCCAGCTAGATCTCCGAGCCGTCCATCCTAGAAGCCACTGTAGTTAATTCATGATAAATTCGTTACGATGACTAAGTAACTGATCTGACTATCCTCATCTACGAGTATCATTTCATATTGATATCTCACAAGCGTACGAGGGGTTACAATTCCATTTTCAATTTATTGAAAAATTTCAAGTATCTGTGAAAGCCCAGAGTTAAAAGTCAATAACCTAAATTATCAATTTTACGGCCTTTGATGTAGTTGATGAATCTATTTTATACCCAAAATCGATATACAAATTTTATAAGCCTTATGATTTCTTGTACCTATAAGTCGAATTAATAACTTTTGCAAAAACTAAGCACCTTTAAGCTGTTTCCATTATGGATGTTTGCAAAAAGAAAATAATAATAATATATAATGTTTATAATGTTCATTTATTACAAAATCTAGAGTCATATTGTCTAATGAAAGAATTTTTCTAAAAGCACGTAACTTCTAAATGTTCAAGTATCGAACGTTTCTTGGTTATGAAAAATAAAGCACAATCTTCGTGCCAACTGATCCACTTTAAATTAAAAGAGTTATTTTTTATGTTGATAATTATTTTGCTGTGAAGTATGCTCAATTATATCTCCATAATGTACTAGCTATTTGGCCACTACTTCGTACGTATGGATTTCATAAGTAGAAAAAGCAATTATATAAACCACTTCTAGGTAGCATATCAAGATATATGTTAACATACACTAGATTTTAAGTTACACCTTCGAGAATGTAAATGTAAATGTAAATTACATCCAATTTGGTGCAGTAGGTATTTACAGTTATCGTCTAGTTACAATTTTATTATATTAGTAAAATAAGATGCTGTATGTAAACCTTATTAATGCACGAAACGATGTGTTACTTCTTTAATTTTTTCACAAAATTGTAATGCCTTGCTAAAAAAGAGGCAAATCCTTTTTTTACACTCTTTTTGAATCACAACTCTCCTTCAGTGTAATAATCTACTTATTTACATATTAATTTACATTATGAATTTACTCAAAAGTACCAAAGATATACAATGTTTTATTATTATTAAATTACGTAACATATTTTTGTCTTGTTAAAAATAAATTAATTGTAAGGAGAACTACGCCAAATAAACAAGATTTTTCCAATTTTAATGTCAATGTTTAGACCAAAAACAAGTCCTGATGATAAATCTAATAAATCTTGTGACTACACATTTTCGTCAAAGACGCTTTGAATTTATCTCACATTTTTATAATGAGTAAAATGCGTGTCTGTAGGTATAGCCTTTGAGAAAGAAATATCTATGTAAATACAATCTACATACATAAAAATACCTATAACGAATTTGCGATAACATCAAATATCGGTATCAAACATCGTGGAGTAACTCTAGGTATCAATAATACTGTGATCTCGATTCGAATATTGATTCACCAACTAAATAAAACCTTTAATCTTTTTTCACAAAGAGGTTACAGTGAACTGTTTCTGTAAAGAACTATTATGCCTGTGTGAAAAATTATAATAGGTACTAGACAACACATTTCAATAATTATTTATAGACAAAATTAAATACTTTTTAGTAAATATGTATATGTATATATAAAAATATATCCAATCCAATATAAACAAACTCATGAATACAAACGTTTGCATTACGCATAGATATTAAAAAAAAGATATTATACCTACATAGAAATCACCCAGGTCAATACAAACAGACATACTCTTAAATACAAATATTTGTATTGCCCGGGTTGAACTCACGACCATCAGTCTTCTGATGGTGCCACATCTTTGTGGCAACATCTGGTATACCACCAAGGTCGATATAAATTAATGACTCAGAGAAATAGAAAAGAAAATTCTGCTTTATAGAAAACTAACATACTGACTGAGCGTCTAAACAGGTATATATATATGTATTTAACAAATCTTTCAAGAAAATTTTCTGTCCAACATGATTTCCATTCAACAACCTAACCTTTCTACTCAAGCCCGCATTTGTGAAATTTATACGCTCAATTTGTATACAATAATATTCAGGTATGCCAGTTCAATCTGCTCCACATACCTTTTTAACACGTTTATAACATACGAAATATATATATTATACTATATATATATATATAAACCCCATATAATAGTTTTTCTTATATATCTTCCATGTACAGACAGCGACCAGTTAAGATTATATGTATTGATATGACATTATATTATTAAATGCTCATAGGTTAACGTGAATGAGAAAAACCTATATAGGTTTATGTAACATCACTTTATTACTGACGTCAAGCTGTCATGAATTGGATAATTTGTTCCACTAACTTTAATCGTGACAAGGGTCCAACAGGAGAATACACCCTATCGATTGCAAAATGACTCATCAAAAACAATTCTCTATCAGATACCATAGAAATCAGCCTCGAATAAAACAAAGGAAGTGATTATTTTCTCTTTGTTGAGAACCTTTTTTTAAATCGCCCCTAAAAGATACGTAAAGAAGTATGAACTTATAAACGTTTATAACTCGCGCGTTTTTACCGTAGTGTGGCAACGTCGCAGTTATGTCTCAATTTTAAAAACAAAAATGTTAATTTTTCTATCATTCTGACTAATTACTTAAAAATTGCTCTACTAGCGAATTAAAACCTTCATACATTGCATCTAAATCTACTATTAAAAAATATGCACCTATTATTATATTTTGCTACAGATTTTTTTTAAATACACTTTTGCCATCGTAATTTAAATATCCATTGACAACTTATAGAGATTATTATTGCGTGATTAACGATTTATTTCGCTATCAGAACACTTATTAAATAATCAGTCAGACACATTGAAAACTGAGGGCCTACCATGAATTGTTTTCTGAAATTTCGGAGCCGAATGAAACTCGAATTTCAAGTTAAAATTATGTAATACATACCATTTAAAAATATTAAAATATAATTTAAAAAATATTAAAAATATTAAAATAGAACTTATAACGAACGAAATATTAACGAAACGAAATAATGCTCCATTTACTGAGCAGCTTTCGGTATATTCAAAATTTAATTTCATGGTAGACCCCTTATTCCATTGTTTTTTTAAAATTAACAGATAATTGCGATGTTGCGTTGCCTACTTTTATAAACGCTCCTAATACAGCCACATTAATATATCTTACAGCACAATTAGAGACAATATATCGTCGCTGTTACCAACTCGAGGCTCGTTCCCAGGAATTTGCTAAACAGATACCTATTACGATGTGTCGTGCCAACGACCATCCTTCCATTCAGGAGATTGCGAGTAAACTGCTGAAGCATGGCTGATAGCGGTAACTTATCTTCTCCTCAAGGCCTAAACATAGAAAGCGTTCGAGAAAATGCTTTTATTTCCTGAATGTAGAAAAGCGAATGTAGAAAACCAGATGTCTAGAAAATCTAAACAAATATCCACAATGACGACCGTAGCGTAGCGTAGTAGTGGTGTGGTGTGATACACCGTCTCTGTCTCATCTTTCGATGGTCACAAGTTCGATCTCGGCACAATATGTATATGTCCGTTAGTATTAATGTAGATGTTTTCTATGTATAATATGAATATACTCACAAGAAAGTATTTAAGTGTCTGTTATCTAGTATCTGCTCATAGCACAAACTTTGCTTTGTTTGTTACTAGATGGCGCTATGTTATATGTGCAACAGTATTTACAATACAGCTACATCCCACGGCTCTGTCCGGTTGAAGCAGTACATAAAGTGTCCTATGTGCTAAGTTAGAATATAACCTATAAAATTTCGTCCAAAGCTCTTCAATAGTTTTTGCGTGAAAAAGTAATAAATTATATTCATCCATTCTTACAAGTTTTCGCATTTATAATATTATAATAGGATTTATAAATAACTAGTCTTGCTAAATCTAGTTCAGTTACTTACATATTACGTAATATCCGCCAAGAATATATCCACTAATGTGACTCTATAACAGGATCTAAAACAAAACAATTACGGGTCTGTAAACAAGATAATGCCTTTAGTTCATCATCTACATTTGTTTCCCTCCCTCATAACACCATTCATTCTAATTAATACCACCATTCTGAGCATACTCCCTATATCCTACGACCTCGTCTGCATTAATTAATCTGTATTGATTAAAAATTATACTAAGTAATCTATATAAACAGCTTCGATGATGTAACAGTAACTGAGTCCTCAGGAATGGCAACGCATGGGGGGTATCATGGACGAAACAGTATACTCTGTTATGTCCATGGTACTGCTCATGTCTATAGGCGACGGTTACCACTTTCCATCAGGTAGACCGTCAACTTGATTGCCATTCTAAGTTGTATAAAAAAAACACACTACTTGACCTTCCAATTGTCGCAGATTCAATTCCTGCACAATATAAACATTTGAATTTATAAGCGTATCTTTTGGGATTGGTCTATGAGATTTCTATTTATGTATGTATGTTGACAAAAGTATTTAAATATTTCAATCAGTTGCATAATAGTTATATTTTGGTCTGCATAGTTTGGGACTAGTAGGTGCTGTCCTATGTGTAAATGTATGGTACACGGACCATCTTTGTACATTTCATTAAAATCTATTCAATCTTTTAGGCGAACAAACATCTAATGTTTTTATAATCTTCATAAAAATATTATTAAAAGTAAGACTAGCAAATGAGCCACCCCAATTTTTTTTTTTTTAATATTTAATAATATTTATTTAATCGAAGTCTTAATTTAGTACAAAAGGAATATTTTACTGAATTAGATGTTATCTTGCGAATAATCAATAACCAACAAAAAGACTAATCAACACATTTAAATCATTCAAATAAAATAAAATTTTGGAGTGGGTTAAAAATACAATATAAAATTATGCTATCACATAATTCAATATATTACAAAATTACTCTAGAACTACATTTACTTTATTTTCACAATATCTAATTTAATAATATCGTTTCAAAGATAAATTTTACTAAAAGAATCTATAAATATCTGTTTCATTACCTCTTTAGCCGTCTGCAGGCCAAATAAAAACAGATAGCGTATCTATTTATCTCCAATTTCCTAAATTTACATTCATCTCCATCGTTTCATCAATAAGATTTATTAAGTACGAATGTTCAAATAGAAGCTCAATAAGTATTAATTGTATATCTTTCAATAAAATAAATTTATCCTTTGCAATCCATGTTGCGTACAAAAGAGGTAAAAACCTCTAATTTTACCTGTAAGCGCATGTGTGTGTGTGTGTGTGTGTGTGTGTGTGTGTGTGTGTGTGTGTGTGTGTGTGTGTGTGTGTGTTTATTTCTATACCAGTTTTTTCCCGCGACTTCGTATGCGTGGATTTCCGAAGTAAACAACTTCTAGATGGCATTGATATGTGTTGTATCTTAATGGATACAACACACACAATATTTTAAGATTGATCTTAAAAGAAACTGTGAAAACTGCATCCAATTTGATGGAGTAATCTTTTTGTGACTCCAGAACGGATAATGAGAAAAAAAATCAAAAAAATATACTTTCGAATATGTGTTTTAAAGTATTCTTTCCTCTCTTCTTTCTCTTTTCTCTAAGTACTCTAAGTTCTCCTATGTACCTTTATTACATTGTCGAGTTTCAATTTTATTATACATAAATATCATAGCCTTTAAAATGAACTCTCTAATATTTATCTATATCTAAGTAGTTACTAGTAGTTTAATTTATAAACTGCTTTAAAATGTATTTCATTACGTCTATCAGTTATCTAGTAGTTAGTTATTCAATTAGACTAGGTGGCACTGCCTGTGAAAGCATTACTTTATATTGGCCGATATTAATCACATGAATTTAGGCAAAGCTATAACATTTTTCATATTGTCTCACAATTTTATAAAAGCTAAACGTAAATAATGGTATGAGTTACATTACCTCCATTCATTCTCGAAGCGTAATTCTTAACTGTTTAAAAATGCATGAACCCGAAAAGAAAGCCCCATAAATTATTATAATGTGCAAGAAAGTTATAGATATTACCAAGGTAGGCACATCATGATGGCGACGGCTCTTTTTAGCTACCTTTATTATTGTTTATCGAAATTTAATAAATAAATCCATTGGGCAGGAAAATTAAACCCTTTTTTTTATATCTGAGGCATGTTTATAATGCAAAGAATGATTTATTAATTTTTTGATGAAATTTAAAAAACAAGCTAACTATTAAGAAAATTGTTAATTTTAAACGTTGTTTACACATATTTTTAAATACAAGTTTTTTCATCTCGTTAAGTTCCGATTGTGTATTTAAAATATTGTCATGGATTTACCGTCAATTTTATATATATTTATTATAAAATACATTACTGTAATAACGTCATTAAGCATTGTTACGCCATACGTTCAAGAGTTCGTAGTAGAAATGTACTCAGCTCAAATATCTAAGATATGTGGATTTGAATCCTGTCGGATTGAACTGTCGATTAATAATTTTCAATCCAGAATAAATTTACCTAATAAATATACCTAATAAAATTATAACTAGACGATGTCTGTCTATAAAATTTAATCGCACATACTTTACATTGGACATATTAAGAAAATTAATTATACAATATCTGACTTAAAGAAACATTAATATATGGAATCTTAGTAAGATGGATAAAAGCCAAAATATTGTTTTAGCCTATATATTTATTAATCTCATATTTATTAATTTTCTCTGTTTGTATATATGTTTGTTTCGGCATCACGCAAAAACTACTGCACCAAATTGGATGCTGTTTTTATAGTAGTAGTCCTAAAAGTCTAACTTAAATTCTGAAATTCACGCGTATAAAATAGTGGACAAAAAGCTAGTATTATATAATGAAAATAGGTATGAGTTTCTGTTCTCTTACCATCAGCTAGAAGCGCAACTAAGTTTTTAATGTAAATTAATGAGATAAACGCGAATGCAGTCGTAACGTAAATCTTTGTACAATCAACAATAGAGTAAACACCCGTAACTGAGTTCAAAGTTATAATATTAATCTTCAGGAATAACAATGCACTCACTATATTCGCCAAAGTATATTCTGTGATATCCAGGGCCGGCCTTAAAGAAACTGTCGCCCCTGGCAAAGTTTTTGAATATACTCCTGTCCCTCTGGCGACGAAAAACAGTCACCCGAAGTTCTATATCACCAAGTGCGATATCTATTATTAGATTCCTATCAAAATATCATCACCCACTTCGATATCACCCACACCGTGTTCCAATATCTATATGTTAAATAACTTAAAAAAAAGGTCATCACCTATATCAACATCACCCACGCAAGGTTCGCGCCCATTTGTCATCTTACAATATTACTTGGAGCTCCTGTCGGACCTTCGGCGCTCGCCTTAGATTTCTAAGTCTCTGGGACTCGGCGCCTGATGATTTCTTCAGTACTGTTCATGTCTACAGGTGTCATAGCGCTGTCAATCAAGTGAGCTATCAGATTATTTATTATTCCAAATTATATAAAAAAAATTATAAAAGACAATTTCTATTGCTAAAAGCATGCATGTCTATACCCTTTTAGTATTAGGTAACAGGTATCTATTGTAGTAATTTGTCTAAGGTAATATCCATTGTATTGTGTTTGACATTCATTCTTACCATATTTCTCTTCCAGGAAAAGCTTTATAACGAAATCAACGATGCGTTAAAACCAACTGGAAGGAACATTTTGGGTTCCGACGGTATATTGGAAGTGACATATTTCCCTGGTTTGTGTAAATTAGTAATGCTTGCATTGTGATTTAAACCCTTCTGTAAATGAAATGGGTTGATGTTTCTAATTGTAATATTAAGATTTATAACCGAGTTACATATTTAGTGGCAGTTTAACGTAAGAATTACTAAAAATAGAGCGAACGTTCCTGTAACATATTTCCTTATTAATACCACCTTAGGTCCTTCAAGCGTTGCTTGAGAAGGTACTTGGTAAGCCAAGATAGAGTGGCCAACTGTTGACAAAATATGCTTTATTTTGTTGTTTGTATTTATGGACCATCATGTTCTCGCGTTGCCGCTACTTATAATAAACATTTCCGCGGTCAGCTCTAAAAAATAAGTAGCGGATGATTAGATTGTATACAAAGTCTACTTCAAAATTTCAGTTTTCTAGACCGAGTAATTTTAGTTGCGTATTAATATTTAATAATTAAGTTACCTTTAAAATTGTAGACAGAACAACCATATTTACCATATACAATAAGTAAAATAACTTGTTATGTACATATATTATAGGTATGTATACTGATTTAAAGTTAGTTCAAACTCTAACTTCATTATTAGCAAATATTTAGGTTTCATTTATATTTCATTGCATTCTTAATTTTACTAACATTAATACAATCATTAATATATATATATAATGGACAACTACATATATATATATATATATATATATATATATATATATATATATATATATACTATGTGTATATTATAAAAGGAAGATGATGACTAACTTCTACCATTTTAATGAATTCATATATATATTTAAATAAACGAAAATGATGTTATTTATATCTGACAAATTAATTTTACATATGAGATTACAAAACTAAGCGAATGCATTAACAAACAATATGACTCTTAGAATAAGAACATATGGACGATTCACACCGAACATAATGTAAAACTACAGGTGAAAAAAAAAGATCCAAATGGAACTCTTCACGATGGGTCGTATAAAATTTTATTCCTTGTAACATTTTCTTTAAAAAATTAAATTATATGCAACTATGACTGTTTAACAAGAAATGCGAAATTTACGAGTATACGTAAATTTCAAGAAAATAATTTATCTAAATGCTATAAGTATTTCGAATCGCGGGACATAAAACTAATCTAAGACATACCTACATGTTAGTAGAGTAAGACAAAGGGAAGCACAAAAGATCCCTAGGAGTCGAGCACGACAGGTACTAATCTGACCCCATATCCAGAACAAAGGTAATAACCTTTGTTCTGGATATGGGAAGTGTTGTCGTTATATACATAATAGTCGGACATAATGTCAACAAGCAGGTCCGAAATATGAAAATGTATAAAATGATGCTACGAGTAAGTAAAAAAAATTAATTTTTAAAACTTATATATCTACGATTGTAGCGTACTAACATCTACAATGATTTTATCAAGGTCTTATAAGCTTGCAATATTTGTTTGTGTGCAAATATAGAAAATACTTAATAGCATTATAAATGTTGCATGTTTTATGTCTTTGTAAATACAAAGAGAAAAATAAAGATTAATAAAGTTTTAATCAAAGCAACTCACTTCAAGATTCGTTTGTTCCGAAAAACTAAAATTTTGTATTCGGATGGTACATAAAGTCAATGACTATGAAATATTATAGTATTTAAGATAATGTATTCGTAGACTTACTAAAGTTAAACTTATTACATTGGTCTCAATAATTTGTCGATTCATTGCGATTAACATCTTAAATATGGTACTCAGTTGGTTTCTTTTTAATGAGTGATAATGGAATCGTAATCAGTGAAGTATGACACGTTAAGATAAAAGCAAGTCAGTTAGAATATCATGACTAATTCCGCTGAAACTAATCACGCGGTTTTCCGAGAGAACCGCGTAGAGGTCGACCTGATAGGGTGTTTTGCTAGTAATAGGGAAATTAGACTCCATCACCAACAATCCCTTTCCCCCCTACTCGTACTAAATCGCGTTTTAATATCCATAACTGTAAAACTATTCTGTTTCAATTCAATGTTTGAAAAGAATTAATATGTAAGTTATAACAATCATTCCGAAGTCTTATTTACAATTTTTTTTCAAACAACCGTATCTACTTTATAAGTTAATCATATATAAAACAGACTAATATTTATTTAAAACATACCGGTGTGCCTCCTTTATATTCTATACATATTAAGAAAATATAAACGATGAGGTAGATATATTATGAACACATTTATACGCAAATTTCGGATGACGGGCTTAATCGGATGGAAAATTCCATTTCTATATAGAAAATAAATAGAACTGGCTTATCTAAATATACATACTAATACGCCAACATAAAAGGCAAGGAGGTTTCACAGGTGCATGTTTACTGTAAATTACATATATCTACCTACTGGAGACCAGTGAAGTGCCAAGTCAAATTGACTCGAATACCTAATAGATACTCAGGCACTCGAGTACTTGAGATATTTGAATACAAGTTTCGAGTATTTGCAGTAAAACACGAGTCGTGTGTTTAACGTATTTTAATGTTTCTGTTTCATCGTATTATCATTATTTTCTTAATTACCATACTTAAAAATTTTTGAATAATTGGGCACTTATCTTCATTAAAATTAAACTTGAAAAATCAATAGAACAATTTTAAATATTTTAATTGTAATTATTTGAATCTAATGAAGTATTCAAATACCCAAAGAAGTTTTCGAGGTTGTCCTTAAATTCGAGTCATGATTCCAATTTTTCTAACAAGTAATAAAATACTCTAATACTGAAAAGAGTCGACTTGGTACATCACTACCCGAGACTCTAGTCTCTGGTATATATATCTGAGTAGGTAAATCCGGGTCTCAACAGTCGAATATTTTTAACACGTTACGTCATTAATATTGTCATCAACCAATAATAGCAGTTCGTATAAAACAAAAAACTCTACGACACCTGTCTACTGTCACTTAAAAAAAATATAAAATCGAACATCCTTTTTTGAATTCACTTAAAATTAAATTTAAATCATCAGTACTCGTATAAATACAACAATAAAGATTATTAAGATATTAAGTACCAATCAATAGATAAATTATTGATGCTTATAATTATTTTGATAGGATGAAATTAAACTGTAAGCATTAATAGAAAATGGCAACGTCATCCTTATATTATTTCAAAAACAAATTAAGTGCTTTATTAAGTACCTACTTTTGTTACTTGTTGTTCTTTAGGGTTGTCAGTTACCATCAGGTGGGCTGTCAGCTTGTTTGCCATTCCAAAAGTTACATAAAAAATGCCTACTTTTTATTCTTTGTTATTCTGTACTATCGTCTTTATGTCCTTTTATAATTTTACACTTCTTTCCAAAAAAAAAACGTTAAATATATAACTTTATTTATATTCAGTTGGAATGAAAACATTCGATAGCTTTGTGCAATAAAGTCTATAGTAGATTGTTTTAAAAATAACTGTCTATATATTTTTAATTATTGATAATATTTTATTGGGAGTTTTTCTTTTACTAATCTACCCAAACAAAAATCTTCAATAAGAAATGTAGGTTTAGTTCATAGACTATCGGAAGGAATTTTCTATTTATTTATTTACATATTTAAATAACCAACAACCAGTTAGGAGTTCTATCTAAAGAGCACTATAGACACTGTTTTGAGAGGTTGATATTTCGTCAAAATTGACCTGTCGTGTGCAGTTGAAAGATTTTTTATGCTATTTGGAAGTGCAAACAGGCGAACGTTCCACTCGGTAAAAAGTAATAACCATCCCCTATTGCCATAGAATACACTGTGACAATCGTGATTTTTAGCTCTGGCGTATTATTTTCTCCGAGGACTAGTGTATATCTCTGTACACGGTAATTTCGTTGTCATATCTCACCCTTCATACCAAATACAGCCGTGCACAGCTGCTTAGTAGTACAAACAAGAGTGGAACAGAGGCGAGCAAAACAAATCACTTATCTACAATTTCCCACTATATCTTGGCCCTTAGTTTTTAAGTTTAATTTACATAACCAACCTACTATCATAACAGATATTAAATACAAATTTATTTATCGATATCAATATTAACATCTAAAAATAAAATCTTATTTTATATAATAAAAAATACGTTAGTAACGTATTTTTATCAATAAAAAATATTAATTTCCCAGAATATTGTAAAAAATGTCACTGGACCGCCACCGTTAATAATTTATCATTCATTTCGCAAATAAATGAGAAATATTTTGAGGAAAATAATGTTCACTAATTGCCACGGAATCCATTATACTCCTCGATTACACCATTTCGCTTGGCAGCACCGTTAAATCTACCAAATAGTCTGTGAAAATAATAACAAGTGGAATGTTTCCTCTTATTCTACTTAAATAAGATTAATTAACAAAATTCAACATACTAGAAAAGAAGTATTAACGTGATTAAAATAGCCATTAGCTACAAAGCTGTGATTGTGCATGACTTTGTCCCAGAAAGGGTTGGAGTGGCTTGGAATGACCAAGTAATGAAGCGGAGACTGGATCGGTGGATGGAATGCAACGGCTGCCTCCAAAATGTTTCAGTTTCAGCTGAGACTAAGCTCCGGACCTCAGTGTATCGTCGGGAGAGCTACGGGACGACCGTTCGTTGCAATAAACCCCGATTCGCTCCTATAGCTACGAACGCGTGACAGTAAAAATATAAAACCCATAAATAGATTAGAAAGTTATTCCCGTTATTCAAATCTGTCAATAATGTAATAAATAAATACCCTCGCACTAAGAAGTACATTACAAGTGCATAATACCCGCTGCACTAGTGAGATCAAAATGATACAAAGCATTTATGTTCAAGCTAAGTGAAGCTGCATTTTAAAGAACGCATTAATAATACAAATTTTGTCGCATGTAAGTATCAACTAAAAGTTTATTAAGTTTAAAAATGATTAAAACTTGACTGATATAAAAAAAGTTTCTTAATTGACTTAACGCTTGGAATTTAAAATTTTTATAAAACTATAAAACGTATTATATAAAAATTTCATTATATCAAAGCTAAATTAGAATGTTTTAAAGGTTATTAAAAATTATAAAACATATCTTTTATTTTTTTATTATGTTTAAAAATAAGAGAATTTTTAAAGTGAATAAAATATCTACGTAATAAAGTTATAGTTTCATAATGAATATACCTCTGAACGCGTAAGTATACCTGTATATATTGAAATTACATATAAATAAATATAAACATCTTTTAAAAGACTGATGAAAAAGTAATATATATTTTTTAAGACATTACATATACAGAAAGATAACAGGA
Organism: Galleria mellonella; assembly: GCF_026898425.1. Classification (NCBI taxonomy): domain Eukaryota; kingdom Metazoa; phylum Arthropoda; class Insecta; order Lepidoptera; family Pyralidae; genus Galleria; species Galleria mellonella. The sequence goes on along the minus strand of NW_026442090.1, from coordinate 9,546,009 downwards.
TTGTTCTTTTTACCTTTTGTTAGTTATATTATATCTAATTTATTTTCCAGTGACTCCAAATATAAGGAAGTATCGATTTAAGTTTTATTTTTGGACATAACGTTGCCAATCACAAATAAATTGAAATTGATGATTTTTAAACGAAAGTGTTCGTTCCCGTGTTGGTTGTAGTTGTCCATTATATATATATATATATATATATACATATATATATATATATATACACATATATATATATATATATATATATATGTGTATATATATTATTAAATCATTGTTTATTCATCAAAGATAACAAAAGAAATTCTGTAGAATTTAATTTCCGTTTTATATTGCTTTCATTCCACTGCAAAAGTAGGGTCATTCACGCAGTTGTAAATTAAAACATTAAAATGTTTTACATAACTCACGACGGAGACCTTAAACGTCTAGAGGTAACGTACAAAGTCATTTATATAACAACCAAGCAAAACTACCCTCCGTTTATTTCTGAAATGAGTTTATCAGATTTTTAAATTGATTATTTTAGTTGAAATAAAATGCATCAGATAAAGTTTATGTAACCGATTTGAATATCTATATGCAATACATAGACTCTCTGTAGGGAGCGGATTGTTAGTCATAGCTACTAATGACCCCATTACATACCTAGTCAGGTCGATCTTCACGTGGTCGCTATTGGAAACTATCGTGATTATTTCCCCTGACCTGACTTGACCTCATAGACCTGACTATTTCTAACCGTGGGGTTACCGTTCAATTTTCATTCTAAAATAAAAATATGAAACAAGAAAATATTCACATCTGGAATTGTTATGTACAAAGTACAATATTTATTTTCTATTGAATAAATAAACTTATATGTAATATATGTATTTTAATCTATTTAATACATATTCATAGTAATGTTCAGAAAATAGCCGTGGTCGTATCGTGTTATGGGATTTTATTTTTTTACTTGTTATTATATAAATTATTTGGGAATAATTATTTTACGATAAAGTATATTCAGATCCGCGTAAAATTAGAAGAATTTCTAATTCCCAATTATCGGGTGCATACAAGAAACCCCGCGAATAACAGCTAACAATATACACTCGCGAGCAACCAAATCGACTCAACCTTTGGCGACGCACATCGTCAATTATAAAAATGATATGTCATTCGAAAGCTGAAGAATTATGCTCTCATTTAACATCAAAACCCTAAAAAAACTTAGGTGCTGATTTAATGACGCATTTTAATTGGGCGTCATGGAAAATTTGCTTCATAAGGTATCCACGCATTGCGCTACCTGCCCCCGCTATAAAACCCGCCCACACCCGATTTACCTTATCAGTCGCTTATCACAAGTTGGCCGGTACACATCTCAGTAAATTGCATTCCTTATTTTCGTGAAACCATGGATACCACACCAGAAGAAGCTGCTCAAGTTGTTACCTTGTTGCAACAAGGGTTAGCTAGCTAGTTGTTAACAAGCCAGCGAGCAGTCGCTGCCCAGCTCCACTTGAGCCAGTCTGCTGTATCCCGAGTATACGAACAGTTCCAAGAGACTGGTGCCTTCAAGCGAAGCCAACGAGCCGCCACCGGTGCACCACAGAGAGAGACGACTGCTTCATTGTCTCAATCTCGCTGCGCAACACCGACAAGCGCGCCTTCAATTTGCTCAAGAACATCTCAATTAGAGCGTTGCGTATTAGCGGTCGGTACTGTTTACTGATAAGTGCAGAATATGTCTGCATGGCAGTGACAGGAGAGGCCGAGTTTACAGGCATCTAGGGGAACGATGTTCCCAATGCTGTTTTACTGAAACAGTGGCGTATGGCGGCGGTTCCTGCATGATGTGGGCTGGTATTTTCTTAGAGGGAAAAACTGAACTTGTTTTCGTGCCTGGGGGCGGCCGAGAAGTCGGGCTAACATCTGATCGGTACATCACCGCATCCTACTCGATCATGTTGTGCCCTACGCAGGGTTTGTCGGCTAATACCTCGTGTCAATGCACGACAATGCCCGCTGTCACACGGCACGAGTTATTTGGCAGTTTCTTGAAGAGGTCTAATTGCGCACGATAGACTGACCTGCACTCAGCCCGGATATGAATCCCATCGAGCATTTATGGGACGAGCTTAAAAGAAGAGTTCCAGTCCCTTCAAGCGTAGACGAGCTACAGGCAGCATTGTTAGAGGAGTGGGACGACATTCCTTAAAAAAATGTCAAAAAATTGATAAGATCAATGAAAAACAGACTGTAATAAGGACTAGACAATACGAAGGACAATACGAAGTATTGATTTAATATTTTTTTTAAAGTTTACCATTTTTTGTTTAATTTCCAAAATACGGGACCTAGGCCCTTTTCCTAAATTCCCATTTTTCCTACTCCTTTGTTCAGACATAATTTACTTAAGAAATAATTGATGGATTTCAATGACAATGATATCAAATTAAAGCTGACATCTTAAGCTTTCGAATGCAATTATTTTTCTATTATTATATTTTTCGAAATGAATCATTTTTATAATTGACATTTGCCGTTTTAGTAAAATCATTGCATATTTGCGCTATCTGAGTCGATTTGGTTACTCGCGAATGTATATATTAATTAAGCCCTTTCTTTTGATACTCAATACCGCATCATTAAAAAAAAAAATCTTTTATAACTTTATATCCTCTAGAGGCCGCTATATTTAATTGAATTTGATGTCACATATCCAATAACCAGATGATGATCAAAACGTTTCCAACGATACCACATGGGTAAGCTCATATCTATGAAATTATTCCCAATTATTGGGTTTATAAGTGATTCAGAACCATTCTTTATGGGGGAGGCCTATGTCCAGCAGTGGACGGAAAAAGTTGAGATGGGTTTATACAAGAAATGCAGTTAACAACAGCTAACAATATATATATATATATATATATATATATATATATATATATATATATATATATATATATATATATATAGCGGACGATCAAAATCCTTTGTCAAATTATAATAACACATTTTTTGTCAAATTATAATGAGTAGTTTAGAAGTTATAAGAGAACAGATGAACATATATTCATACATACTGAACACAATCATAACCCTCCTTTTTGCTTCGCCGTGGTCAGGTAAAAAGACAACAGTATTACTTAAACGATACAAGTATTCGAATTTAATTAAGTTTTAAACTTATACGTCATACTAAACTACGCACCTTAATGTTACAATAAACCTTTTCAAAAATACTATTTGCAATGATGTTTTAGAATTTTAAATCGTTTTTTAATCAATTTATTATCAAAATTGTCAAGCAAATTGATATACTTGTAGTATTTATTTATATACATATCTGCGTTGTTCTTTGTTCCGACACTCTATAAGCATGACGGCAATTCTTAGTAACATACAAAAAATTGCGTGATGTGACCGGAACTCTACTAGTACTAACATGAATTCTTAAACCCTTTTATTTCCGGGAATAAGAAATATCGTAGATGTAGTCCCAGGATATAAAGTCACGGAGTAAGAATACAACGTGCCACTTCTTATCCCTAAGATGTCGTAAGTGCAACTCAGTGAATGCATAATATAACAGCGCAAAAAAGGAAAAGTCTAAATAAATCTTATACCGAGTCACCAGGTCAGCGTATTGGTGGTTTCAACAGGCAAGAATACTTCTCTTATAGTAAACCTATTCAAACTAATATAAAAATAGGAAAGAATTGATTTTTTGTTTGTAAAGGATAAACTCAAAAAATATTTTTTAATCGATTTTAAAAATTCTTTCAAATATAGAAAATTACGAATATACTCATAACATGGGCTGTGTTTTATTTTCCAAATATCAAAGCGAAATATTTCATATACTCTAATTAAAACTTGAAGCTATATCTATATATTTATACTCTCTTTTCCTATTCTATATATAATCAAATATTGATCCTCCTACCAAAAGCTGACTAAAGAAACTAATACCTACAATCATCTTGGCATCAGTTACGCTGTTTGTCATAATCATTTTACCCTTATTGCTGTTTAGGGAGTTTATGAAATCACATTGTATATTGTACTGAGGCTTACTTAGTTTTGGTCAGTATAGTAAAGTTTCCAAAACAACTGTGTAAAATACCATATTATTTATATATGTATTACAAATATATACCTAAGAATAAAATTATGATTAAACGGTATCTATACATGGGAGATATTTAAGAAAAATCAATATAAGAGTTCTTAATAAAACCAATAGATGGCAAAATATTTGTATTTTTTTAAAAACTTTATCTGTCTGTCTATATGTTTGTTCCAGTTTCATGCGAAAACTACTGCACCAAATTGAAAACGATGTTGAATTCTGTATTCCTGAATGTCTTAATAAAAAACTAATGTATGCTTTATCTTAATACAAACATCTAAAAGTAGTCTATATCATTTATTTATCCTACTTCTGAAATCCATGCGTACGAAGTAACAGACAAAAGAGAAATAGGCTAGAATGTAATAAGTATTGTACTGAGTAAGCATTTTAGAATAGTTTTGTCAGTTTCCAGTTCACTAAATACCTTATATATTATTAGCGCCATTAAAAGAAATGAAAGAATATTGATTCAATGCTTAATGTTTGATAAAACTTTCTCCAGTAATGAAACTTATATTTTATAAAAGTTATGGATTATGGCCAGTAATTAACAAGTAGTTACAATAAGGAACACATAAATCAGTGCACAAACTTCATCTTTCTCATACAAATCCCACTTGATCGTTGCCCCCAGCAGAGAGAACAACAGAACTCACTCGATGTCGGTAAAAGTTTCGCCTATAAATAACTACTTATGTATACAACACTACTCCAACCAAGTTTACTTAGAAGCAGTTGTGCTGAAATCACTTTTTCAATATTCTAATGCAAAAGTTTCCAACACAAGTTCCTCCAAAAACGAATATTGGAAACGAGGTCACGCTTTTGTCAATAAAACCTTGTAATCTAATTATTTTATTTATTATGAATCATTTTAGACATTTTTTTGTTTGGTACTAATTTATCATATAGGATTGGACGTAGACTTGGAAAAAATTCTGACTGATATTAATCCTATTAAACTATAGAGTGAATCTGATAGTAGGCTATAGACATATACCATAGATACATTTCGCTAGTAGAGAATTGAATTTGAAAAAAAAATATAATACGGGAAAATTCTCAGATGAATTACTGGAAAAGTATGAAATGTATGAGATTGACTTAAGCTTATACAGGCATAATACACTCCTAATCCATGTGACGCTTAGAATTTCGAATCAAAAGCTTTTAATGTCAATCCCACACATTCTGCACTTTCTCATAAAAGGAATGTTACTTTGTCTAAAGGCCAACATGGAGTAAGTATTTGAGGTCTTACGGTGAATATATAACTTGATTCAGAAGGGAGTGCACCTACCATCTATCTATCAATTGAGTTTGTTGACATTTATTTACCAAAGAGTTAGTCGGAAGTTTTTAACTGGCACAAACTGACACACACATTTTTTATGTAATCCAAACCCCCTAGATAAGTGACAAAAAACTATTGATAAATATATTTTCGAAGCGCTCGCATTAGACAGAACAAAATAACGTGTATTTTGTTCTGTCTTTCTATTTTTATTTCTATCTTGGTCTCATGATACTATTACGTACCTGTCTAGAAATAATTCTTGATCTAATTCAAAATCATCAACAGACTTCCTGTAAGCCAGTATGTGCTCAGCTCCCACAACCAAAACCCAAACAAATTACTTATTAAATTTTAAACAATTATTATATTTGTTAAACGAATTTACACAGAATCACTACAATTCGAAATCAAAAGCACAAACTTATATATAATTAAGCCTTATATATAATAATTAGTTACGACTTATTTATAAAATTATAAGTAAGTCGTAGCTTATCATATTTTAGTGATATTTCTATTTATTCTCTTTAATTACTATATTACCACAGATAATATTACATTAACTTTCTCTTAGTAATACTCGTATAATATATATTAAACCAATTTCCAATAAAATTGTTAGATCACTTGTCACCAAACTTAGATAAATACAGATGGAAAAACTTTTTTAATAAACGTCGTATTCGTTTCTACCTGTACTTAACGGGCTCTGTAACTACACATATCTAGAAATGCCATACAATTTCTGTCATAAATAAGGCTCTAATATATTACTACTGTTTTTTGTCGAGTAATAGAATTTTAACGGTTTATATATTATCTTTTGGTTATGCATAATCTTGAGAAACATTCAATAGAATTTTTTTCCTGTTTATAAACATAATATGAGCAATACTTTCAAAATGTTTTCTATTTTAATAGTAAAATTTTACAGAAATACATTAGGTAAATAACGTCGTCAAAATATTTACATGAACAAAATCTCATCTAATAGCGTCCGACTCATGAGTGAAGAATAACATTTTAAATAAATAGCCTACTCATATATCTATACTCTATCTTAAAAATGCAACATTCTCAAATGATTGATCGCTTTTTACCCACGATACGTCAAAGGTCTTACACAAACACAGTTACGATGAAATCAATACGTGCAGCTTCACTAAAATACATTTAGCTTATCCCTTATCGGTTTATGGAAATATAGTTTTCAGAACGAATATAAGATAAAGTACCACCCCGGAACGATTCCATCCACATGTCATTTAAAGTATACGATCAGACGTTTTACTTCAGCTCAGGAACATAAAGTTACTGAAAACAAAATCAGGTTAAGCTTCGAGTGTACTGACATTCAATATATATTTTCTGATTTACGAGAGCACCTAAGTCTGCTCCTTATATTTGAGTGTTCCATAACCAAAAGGTGAAAACAGAACTTTGGAAATATCTATTAGGAACAGCTAATACGAGTAGATTTAAAAAAAATATGGTTTAAAGTTACTTGGGACTTTCAACCATATTTTTGCTCAAGAACGATAGTGATATAATTTTAAACTTTGTTCCTCAAAATAAGAGATTTCAATCTTAGTAAAATAACATGAAACCAACTTCTTTGAGGCATAAAGTCCTCACAATGTATACTGTAATATCCATGATACTTTTTATATTAACAAGCGAAAATTACAAGTGAATCAACATTATCGTCATTCCAAATTGCACAAAGAAAATATGAAGATCTATAGCCATGCACTACATAGGTGTGTGTGTACATTATCAAGGCTAAAAAAATATACACATGTTCTTATTCAAACACTCATATTGTACTTCACTACTTATAGCAGCTCTCTTCTACTACAGGACTACTTGACTTTAAATAATTTAATAATAACCAGAAGGAGATTTTGTACAAAAATTGTTTGCTTGGGCACCTCTGTCCCATTCGTGTTTCTACCGTGAAGCAGTTGTGTTTGCATGGCTGTGTTTCGGTTTGAAGGGTGGGATATGGCAGTAAATTTACAGAGTACAAAGGAATAACACCTTAGTCCTCTGGAATGGCAACGCATAGGGGGTATCATGGGCGAAACAGTATGTGTGTGTACTGTTATGTCCATGCTCATGTCTATAGGCGACGGTTAACACTTTCCATCAGGTGGGCCGTCAGCTTGTTTAACATTCTAAATTGCATAAAAAAAATTCGTATATACAAAGGTCATCTAAAACTAATACAGGAAAAATGTGAAATCAACAATATTACTTTTTAATTATCATTTTTAGGACTCTTCATAGAGGGCTCGACATCGTTAATGGTACATAAAACTAAAATTCTACCCGTGATATCAAATATATTAGGACAAACATTTTGTGATTAAACTTTCAAAAACCTCAAAAAATTATGAGTCCCCCATACTAATCCAACTTAGGGGGAAATGGATTATTACTATTACGGATTACCAGCACCATTACTAGCAATATACCTTGTCAAGTCGACCTCCTTGTGGTTCTCCCTGTAAACCATCCTCTCAAATTCCAAGTGTATCCATCATGATGGGCTAATTAATCTGCCTTTACATTCTCACCAATCATCTCTCACTGGTGCCCCGCCAGCGTATACTGTTAGCGCAGGCGGAATTACTATTCCATTATCATCCATTAAAAAAATCCAACGTTTGGCCGCGCGATATTATATAACTTATATTTTTTATCTTTTTCTACCAATATTTATTTTATAAAAATGTTCAGTTCCGCTGATGGAAGGATACTAACGATTTCAATTTCATCCTGTATGGCGGTATCTGTGAAGTTTAAAGTTCATAAACTGTAAATAAACTCCCTGAAGATACGAGTCCTTATCTTACATATTCACATTTTTATAGTAACAAATATATCTTATCCCCAAAGTATATTCTAAAAGTTTTTCTAATTTTGGACTGTAAACGAAATATTTAAAAAAAATTAAAAAAATTGTTTTAGTTTGAGCAATATGACAAAATCTACGACAGCCGACCCACTACAATTACTTCAGAGATTCGGTGGCACCACCACACCAACATCTGGGACCACCACCACTGCCAACGGCGTCACCAAACCAAGTGCCAATGGCAACAAGCGGCCGACACCAATTATCATATACCCCACAGGTAAGATGCTGAAATTAAACATTTTATTGCCTCAGGTTTTATATGTGACTATATAATGTAGCATTTCAAATACTAATCAAATTTTTATTACAATATATATATATATATATATATATATATATATATATATATATATATATATATATATATATATATATATATATATATTGTCTACAGACATAACCCCATGGTTTATATCTGTAGACAATATTTATCCCCAGATTGTCGTAAGATGTGACTAAGAAATATAAAGTTATACAGAATGTGACAAAGCACAATATACCACTGCAACAGAAGAAAAGCTCGAAATAGGCTAATTCCTTCTCAAGGGAGAGCCTCGAGCCCAGTAATGGAACGATAATCGGTTATTATGGAAAAATATATTCCATAAAAATACAAATCTATTTTTAATATCAGTGTATATTAAAAACAGATTTGTATTTTAATGGTAAAACAAGTAAAGATGACATAGATAACGAATCTTATCTTAATAAATGAAAGTGGTATTTATGCAATAAATAGGTATATACGTTTTATTGATATATAAATTAGTTAGTCTAATATATTACAAGGGCATACATTTTTGGGTACATGTTGTAAAGTATATGTAAATCAAAACGTGTTGTAAACAATATCAGTCAGAGACGATATTGCGTCAAACAAACGTTAACTATACTAGTAACTATCTCCCATATGTAAAGGTTTTGTAACAGCCTCCGTAGACATTTATTTATAGCTTAGTGTTTGACGATTACGTACGAATCCTTTCAATTAAATATTAGTGAATAAATAAAATGGCATTTATTAGGTTTATTTCTGTATGATATAAGTATATATAGTAGTTAGAACACCATTCTTAATAATACTCGTATAATATGTAGTTACAACATAATTCTTAATAAAGCTATGTAATAAATAATATCTACATCATTTGCTATGCTAAATTTTATGAATAAAATTTAGAACCTGTTTCTATGACTTGACTTATTAGATATGTAGAAATTTGTCTTATTATTTTTTCACTAGATGACACGATAGACGCCATTCTCTTATAACATGTGTTTGATGTCATTATTTGATTTGAAATATTTGAATTGGCAGTTAGGAACAATTAAAAAAAATTGATGTCCCCGTTATACCAGGCGTTCTTTCAAAATTTTCTCTTTTTAAGAATCTTCCTGGACTTCAATATATATTAAAAAAATTGCAGAATTGGTCTAGCAGTTATCGAATTTTGCGCTTAGCAACACATTTAGCGATTCATTTTTATTTATATATAGAAGACTTTATACATTTATATACAAAAGATTTTTAAATTAAAAGCGTTAAAAAAGAAGCATATCAATATTGTATTATTTAAATGAATGAATAATAATATGTGTACGTTCATACTCCCGCTTAACACGTACCTCGCACATAGGATCAGCATAATGACAGCGATTCACGCAGCGACGACTACCAATATAGCTACTAAAGAATCCGCCACAAGGGTTCACATTTTCTTTTTTTTTTTCATTATATTTATAACTATGTAAAAATTTTATTATAAGTATTATCATTGAAATATATTTATATAACATTTAATTTTAACAGACTGTGAATTCTAATAATTGTGTAACAACTTCTATTTTGTAAAATTGCTATTATCAAATATTGTATTTTTACTTTTCTTTATCATTGATGCAATTTTTTTTCTTTTTTCTGGTCGCAAGTTCAATCCACAAACACAAACATATATAATTTTGAATATATTGTTTGTATTGGTCATATCTAGTCTTGGTAATATTTAAAAAAAAGTATTTATATGTAGGTACGTATCATTATTACCTATAATCGTAATACTATATACAAGCTCTGAATTTAAAATATGAGAGGTCAATTAAAAGTCAATGCATAATTTAGTTGAATTACTCTTTAATACACTTTATTTATTGGTAAATGGTAATAAATTATCGTCAAATAACTTACTATATTCTTTATTAGTATATTTGTTATAGTTATTAGCAATCTTTGCACAAAATATTTAGCTTAACAGTAGAATATTTCAAAGTAATGCCTATTTGGTCTCCTATTTTATTAATTTCAATATTTTATTTCCAAGGCGTCTATATGGCTGCAAGCTAAACTTTGACCCTATTAATACATTTTAATTTTAGAACTGTCGAAGTTTATAAATTTGCTTTAAAGTACCTTTGAAAGTATCGATTTGAACTCGCTCAAAGGTTGCACAGCATTCCGAATGTCTAGCTATTTTCATACGTAAATGTACATATAGAATAGAAAACAATGAAATCTTCAGACGATTCTACAGCGTCCAAGTTTTATCGTTTATATGCAGAACTCGTACATAAATGAATATTGACCAGATATTCTAGATCTCTCTTCAAAGTAAGTGTCAATATATTTTTGAGACTTTAAAAAGAGGAAGATTCTCTATTCAACTACATTACTTTATTTTTTGTCCCTATCTATATCACGTGATATATTCGTCAGTACGAACCGATATTGATGACGGTTTTTACCATCAATCTTTATAATAAGTTTATATATAAAGTTAAAAGTGTTTTTTTTAAAGCGAAACAAAATCACAAAAACAATAAATTGTATTATAAAACTTTCGAATACGAACTTATGTTTGTCTTTAATAGAAAACTAAAAAAAGAATTGAAATAAACATTCCAAATATGAAATTCAAAGACATAGATATATTATAGCTATGTTATTATACATTTTACCGAGAAAGTCACGAATAAAATAATTAACAGTAAATGATATATTAAATGCCAGAGGAAGACTGTACAAAAGTTGTTTGCGTAAGATAGTTCTGTACTTGCTTTTTTTTTTTTTTTTTTTATGCAACTTAGAATGACAAACAAGCTGACGGCCCACCTGATGGAAAGTGGTAACCGTCGCCTATAGACATGAGCAGTACCATGGACATAGCAGACTATACTGTTTCACCCATGATACCCCCCATGCGTTGCCATTCCTGAGGACTCTGACTGCTTGCATGCACGGCTGTGTTATGGTGGGTGTCGTGACAGGCGACTAAGAAAGGGCGAGGGGTGGGCAACAGCGTCCCTCTTAAAACATCTCCAAAGCCTAACTGCGGTTGCCAGTCGACCTGCCAAACGTGGCAACTACTGGGAATATCCCCCAAAGCGAAGGCTTATATTTAGCAATGGACAATTGAAGGCCGATATGGTGATGATGAATATAGCAATGAAATTACAGAATATGGAAATATAGTACCGTAGTCCTTAGAATAGTGCATGATGGTGCGAGCATGTTAAAGAAATATTGTACGAAATATCCCGTGTCACGTTTTTCATTTACGCTAATCTTCGAAACTATTCAACCGATTTTTATATTACCTATTATAATTTTGTAAATGTTTAATTAATGGACAGTTTTCGTCCGGATAAAAAGAATTACCAGTAGGTGATCGTAGAGGGCAAAAACAAAATTTGCCATTTTTTTATAACTATAGATTACAATATAAAATCTTTTATATACACGCGTCGGTACGTTTTATGATTCGCCTGGAAGGCTACCACCATAATTTGTATTTGTATATTAGTACGTGATTTGAATATATTTCGGTTTGAAGTGATAAAGACAGTATTATTCTGACACAAATACGACAAGAGCCATAACAGCTTGTCATAAGAACTGACTCAAGGAATAACGTACAATACCGTCCGAACCACAGCAAGAAAAGAAATACTTAAAATAAAATATCAAGTAAGAAGACAAGTCCCCTCACCAGAGCGGTAACAGTAAGCTAATGTCCGTGTCATTTGAGGAGAGAAGCGTTCCCAACAGTGAAACGTTATTTATTTATTTATACTTTAATGCACCAGTTTCAAAATAAGGAGCACAGTAAATAATTAAGGGCGGAGTGAACAAAAGGTGATGTTAATGAGTCGATAAGAAAGTAATAAATTATTTTAAACTTTCAAATAAAATATATATTGCAACAGCAACAGGTGAACCAGTAGATAATTCTATAACTACATATTAACCAAATCCTACACTTAATTTTATTTTCATTCACATCCGCTTAACTGATTTAATTAATGGAACGTTTCACACAGTGTGAGTGGAATACAATACAAAATTATGCGCAGCCAAAATGTAACGATTATAGAGCGATCAATGAATGGCGGTGACTGTAGCCTTGCCATATTTATCTTCAGATTTTTTGGACTTATGACGTAACGTGGCGAGATGTCAAGGCTTTATTAAGGATTCATTTAAATTGTATCCTACCCTATATATACTCCGCCTTAAATATACTCCGCCTGATGGGAAATTTTTAGCATAGCCTATGGACGCTTGCACGTGCATTATTTATTTTAAATATAATTTGTATTAAATCAATATCTATAATTATATAGTGATTGGATACCACATCTTTAACTCTAAATACTTTTTTGAAATTGCACCTTCGTAAATCTTTTTTTTTTTTTATTTATTTTCATTTAAACCGTACGTTGATACATGGACAAGCATATCAGTCAAACATGTTTCACCTACTCATTATTATCGTACTCATACTTCTTGTACGAGTTTGTGTAAGTTTGTAATGAGGTTTGGATGTTAGTTATACAATAGTATTTAAACGACTCAATAACTAATATTCCTAAATTGACACATAAAAAGTGTCTTTTTATCCTAATTTGCGAGTACGTGACCAAATCTGCTACTCAACTTATATATTTGGCTATTTGTAGGCAACATTTGTAGATATTTGTTACTCATTCACTTTCAAACACTTGAACAGATTTAATTAAAGGTACATGGATAGACTATAGTCCTAACTTAACATATAGGATACTTTTTCAGCTATAAATATAAAAAAAAATTTTTTGATTACAGATTATATTTCATGGATTATTAACTTGGAAGTTTTCCAATATCATTAATTTGAAATATTATAATATTTTTGTGAGTAACATCTACAAGCTCTTTAATAAATTTATCGTAGCAAGGCACGATATCATACAGTTTTACCGTTATGATATAGGTAATAAGAAAGCAAAATGTATAACAATTATTCAGAGATATTTTTAAATTTCCGTACATGTCCCTTAAAAGTGAAAGCATCTCCAACATTTTAGTCTCTAATTATATTATGACAATAAAATCGTAGGATATCGTGCTACACTACGGTAAATTATAAAACTGTCCAGTAACATGTACCTATAGAGGTTCCAAAGGCTAATTAATACTAATTACTAGTGAACGTCGTTTGCGTGCATTTAATTCTAACCCAACGTGTTCCAGAAAGGGATTTTATTTTTAGTCTATCTGGGTCAACATTTCGCTTAAAGATTATTTTTACAAAAACTATTCCTAATAATTAGCACTTAAGAAAAATACATGTCATAAATATAATTACGTATAATGTAAAGTAAAAAGATTCAAAGTTCGAAGGATCACTATAAGAGAATGTTTTTGAAACTATAGAATTGTAATTAAATTATATTCCACAAAAAAACTGATTTAAATTATGGTAAAACCAGTTATTTTGATTTAAAAACTAAACTGCTGAATCGATTTTGAGAAAATTTCTATACTACTAATCTGTAAGTTCTTATTCTTTCTTAGTTATTCTTTCCAACAAAAAAAGAAATTTCGAAATCGGTTTACAACTAACGGAATTATGATTACCTCATATTTCCAAAACAAAAAAAATACCACCGTATTGAAAACTGTTTAAAAATCTTTTATACAATATTTATATTATAATTTTTAAGTATTAATTAATTTATGAATTAAACCTGTTTAAAATTACAATAATCTATATAATTTTCTTAAGTCAAGTAATAATATATTAATATATGTATATTTATTTCAGTTACCCCAGAGTCGATAGTGGTACCAATAGTATCTTGCATATTCGGGTTCCCACTCCTGGCCTTGACCGTGATATGCTGCCTCAGACGACGTGCGAAATTAGCCAGGTAATCCGGGCTGATCACCGAGACAGAATTTTCATATCATGCTTAATTAAAAATTTTAATAATTACATCCTAAAAATGTTTAATGCTCATTATTGTATGTCACGTATTTAATTTCTTATGCAAATGGATGGATGTTAAATTATTTGAATTCTGTATCTATATTTCTGTTCCTATAAAAGCTTGTTGTGATTTAATCAAGATTAACGCACACGTGACGCCCCTGTTGCAAGCGTCTATATATAGGCTACAGTGACCGTTTACCATCACACGGGCTGTATACTTGTTTGCCATCTTTGTGGCATAAAAAAGGGATTATTTATATATTTATTTTAATTGGTAGAAATCGATTCAACCCGATCGGCTTACACATTATAGTGAAAATGATTGATTCGATTTCCAGTGCCCTTGAATACCGCGTTGTGGAACATGTCTTTCGCAACACTCATCGGCTATATTTGTAAAATATTTCGCAAAACAAGAAATCATTCGTTGTTTGTTTCCATCTGTTATATTTTTAACAGGTTTATATTTAAATTTATATAGGACTATATGTTTTCTTCGTATCTTTTGATATAACGACTGATTCCTGCAGTTACACAGCTAAGGTTAAAATAGTGAACTTAGATATTAAACTCTTGTCACTTATAACTGTAACTTCTAACAGTACAAATCTAAATTTTTCATAAGGTTTTGCTAGAATAAATATAACCCAATCAATTACTGGGTGTTAGCTTCGTGTTTCCTTCCAAACATCATTTGAAGTTTGATAATTTCTTGCTCATACTGTTAACTAATATACCTAGCTGTTTTTACATGCTACGCAATTATTTTTTTAGTACATGTTTTAGGTATTAAAAGGTTGTGTATTTATCAAATAAAGTTTCATCCTAGTAGAAAGATACCCAATTGTCAGAACGACGTTGTTTTACTAACGTAATGATTAAACTGCAAGAAAACGGGTTACTCGAAAACGCTGAATTGTACCTCGTTAAATCGAATTCTCGGCCCAAAAAGTTCCTTATCTTGTGAGTTTTGTCTCAATACGATAACATTAGAGCGGTTTTCGTGAACCCATTTACACGGCCTAACCTATATACAAGAATAGCTCTAACTGTATTGTAGGATATGTGTAGGTACAACAGAATCACGTCGGCCCGGTCGGTCTGTCAACTTGAGTTCCCGTTTTCCACGCAAATTAAATGTTACAGCACATACCTACTTGAAACGATTCCCTTCGGGATTTAGCAAGTATTTATTTTGATTTCGTGTAAATTCGCTTTTTAGTAGTCCTAGCCTAGACGATAATTTTAAAAATAGCCTAGTCTAGACATCCAGAATAGAGACGGAGCAAAAAATATACCGAGACCATTTTATTTTAAATAAGGTGCCAACAAAAAGGTTCTTATTCATATTACCACGATATTTATATTTTATTTATATGTATATTATACTTACACTTGGAATATGTACATATAAATAAATATGTATATGCCATCTAAGCGAAGAACATAGTGTGATTTTGATATAATTTTATTATATACGTTGTTCGAGGTCCTTCAAAGATGCGTGCATACATATTCGTACTTGGCGTGAACAGAATCCAATATTGAGTTCACGACAGTTGAGCGTCCGTCATACAAATTAAGTCCACGCTATAATAATGGACATCTAAAAATACTTATTGTGCCAAAATAAGGTTTGATGTCAGTGGTCGTTTTCGGAAATTTATTACTTTATTACTAAGTTTAATTCTTCGACGACTAGCTGTGAAAAATCCATAAAAATGTTAAAGTAGTAATTTAGGTCGAAGGGACAAACTTACTACTTTGCATTTTTCATATTATTATTATTATTTATTGTACACAAAAAATTACAAACATATAAAGATATATTAAATAAAGATGTACAACAGGCGAGCTTAACTCTGTAGGAGTTCTCTTCCAGCAAACTCTAAGTAATCATAATTGGCTTTATTGCAGAAATAATGTTAAAATTTGAAAACCATATAATAATAATCATTGTGTGATTAAAAAAAATAACGCGGACGGTATGTTCAAACTCCAATGAAGAGTATAAAATATAATATACATTTTATATCTCAAATAACAAAATTACCATTTGGTCGGCACAGTAAGGATCTTAATAATTGTAATCCGTTGAAACTTAATTAAAATTTCTCCTTTGGGAGTCGTGTTCTAATTTTTTTATAACTATTGAACTAACTAAAAAATTTTAAAATTTATACAGTTCGTTCTAAAATATTCCAAGTATAAAGATAATGAATAAATAAATAATTCAAATAATAAACACACATGCATATTTGCTTGTAATTACTATATTTTTAAGCATTTAGTATTTTAGTAATGCTACTTACAATATGATTAATTAAACGAAAATACATTTCATTGTAGATATCTCCCTGTACAATTACTTTAAGTATGATACCATAACACATTACTGTATAAAATTTCCCATATAAATTCCGAATAAAATACACTCTCATGTGGAAATACACAAATACACATTTTTATATACATACTCGTATATGTATAAAGTTTTTTGTCTAGTTTGTAAAGTAGGATAAATGTGTAAGTGTGTAAATAAGCATTGCCTATTGCAACTTGCGCACATGCTAATAATACATAATCAGGTCAACAGTCTGAGACTAGGTTCTAGGTCGCACTGAGGCTCGTATATGTGCATGGGCACTGACTACTAATGCCATCGTTTCATGTAATCACATGTACATTATTCATATAAATACTTTAGACTACATGTATATATAATTACATATATAAATCACGACGCTATTGCTAATTTAAATTTTAAATAAATATCATCATCGCTAAATCGCGACTAGCCCCGGTGTAATTTATTACAACAGTATTCAATTTATCTACTTATAAAGTTTAATTGCGATGTAATTGTATCTACATATAAAGCTTCCATAAAAATATCAAATTACAGTAAAATCTGTGTCAAAAAACCATTACGTAGTTTGGAAAAAGTAAACGAAGTTACAGAAAAACGCATAGAGCGATTTTTTTTAAATTTGTATATCTATTGAAAAAAATTACAAAAAAAAATATTACTGACTGGTTTATCCAAATCAGTCCAAAAGTCTAGAAACTAGAAATATTGAATAAATTTATAGATATTGGACTATCAGTATCCACAAAGTAAGGTCTTAGAAAATACTCATGGGAGGTACCGAAATTTGCTTATCATGCATTATACAGTCAAGCGAATTGAAATAGTCGTTGCATACAAATATTCCAAGTACTGGAATAGAATAATTACGTACCCTTGATATTATTAACATACCTAAATGACATTTTTTATGCCATTTAAAATGGCAAACAATCTGACTACCCACCTAATGGAAAATGCCAAACGTCACCTATATCACCGTCACATGAACAGTGCCATGAATATAACAGACTATATTCCTTAGTGTTATAATTGTAATTTAAATATTGCTATTGAACCGGGGATACACATGCATAACCAACTATATATTATATATACTATATAATCCGGGCCCTTACATTGTTTTTATTTGGAAAAGGAAAAGAAGGGCAATAAGTTTCATATGAAAAGTATTGGCGAGTAGCGCCCGTTTGGAATTTACTACACAAAATTAAGAAATTCCAGACGATGTTACGGATGTCATATCTAACATGTTCTCGAATTTCTGGATGGTAATGTGAAGATAAAGAAAATGGTCTTCCAGCTCTAATTTAAAACTAGGTCTATTTTTATAATTATGGTTTACAGTACAAATACATAACTGATTAAATTTGCTGATATTTTTTATAATATACCCATGAACAACAGCTCTAAAGATTTAAATTAAATACAGTCATTTGCAAGTTTCATAGTTACCCACATAAAAATATAAATTGTTTTATACTATTTTTACATTTCAAAGAATTAATACATTTTATGAACGAAACTTTATCGTCGACATTATTAAGATAAATTATAACATTAAAATATATAAATAACTAAAATAACATTGAATATGTCGTACAGCGCCATCTAATCCCAATCTAAGCATGTCTACAAAGCATGTACTTGTATTAACTATATTATTATATATAATATTAAAAATTAATACATATTATGCATGGAATTTAATATACAGATATTTAATATTATAAGAGTTTGTAAATATGAATAAATTAATAAAAACCGATTTGAAAATATGAAAAACTCTCAGGTCAAGGGGATTTCTAAGGTCAATTTTTATCCGCTTGCTCGTTGAAATTTACAAAGCCCTTTCTGAGAAAGCTGTAGGTATGTGTTTTATTTTAATAGTGCAGAAAAAAATAGCCAAAGGAATAGTTATTTAGTTTTTTTTTTTTTTTTTGTTTTTTATTAATCACTAGCCTTTTGCTTGTTATTTCATAGGTGTTGATTTCAGAAATAGTAAAATCAATAATATAGACCGTCTCTAAATGGCATATCTTGATAACCAGTTTTTAAGTTAGATCTTCAGGAACACAACTGTGAAAACCGCATCTAATTTGGTGTAATAGTTCTTGCGTGATATCGGAACTAACATACAGACAAAGGGACGATATTTTCAAAAAATAATTATTCTAGCATTTATTGTTCTTATTTATTCTTAGAACTTTCTATTAAGAACTAACTTCTTATTAAGAAGAAATTAAGACTTTATTATTTAGAAAATTTATATGAGTGGTCTCCCTTATACCAATTTTTCTTAAATATCATCTCCCATATACAGACATCATCTAGTTACAATTTTATTATATTAGTAAGATTTTGATTAATTTTTTCGATTCAAAAATCATATATTTTTTATAGAGTACAATTGTAACTATAATAATAAGTTGTAAGTTATAACAATATGTAAAATTTTAATAACTTATACATATAATCATGTGTTCAGGGAACGTGCCAGACGCCGTAACTGCGAGTTGGACCGCGGTGAGCTGTCCGTCGTACGTGTGTCCCCCGTCAAAGCCAAGCCTCGGCCGGTCAGCCTGGTGCGTTCGCCCCGGCCGCCGCCCACCCTCGAACTCGACACTGTACTCGAAGAGAGATCTGACCCGGAGCAGACCACACTCTCACAAGTATCTACTAATTGGATGAAGTTTAGCTCTTAAACATAATTTATAATACCGAATCCCTTTAACTTACAAACCCACTTAATACACCAGAAACTTAGACCTGCGCGTTGAGCCGTAGCAGGGCATGCTTACAATCTGTAATCTAATTTAATCCAAGTGCAAATTACTTATCAGATCGAACAGTTACGTTTTATTAACGTTTTACATCTCTATACTTTTCTAACAACCTACTAAATTAAGATTTTACACACGTAGATAAACAAATAACAAAATAACTGCGAAAAAGATCTAATTTACCGAATTTTTACTATTCTTTTTCCTCTGTTCTATTTATAGCCGAGATATCTAAATAATTTCCATTTCGACGTGTTGTACAACAGCTGCTTCCAAATCAGCCAAACGATCTACCTCTTTCTGCTTTCGATAGATACCCTGTCCGATTCCAATTGTTTTCGTCGTAAAATAAAATTGAAACCCAACCCAATCGCATTCAATCGAAGTCGACAAAATTATAACGTAGACTAGATAACATAATTTAAATAGTAATAAACTGTAAACTTAAAGTTTTACAGACGCTTCATAAATTACAATTTTCAAATGTAAATGAATGCTTACATGATCACTGATCACCAGGATGTCGCTGTTATGTTTCGTTAAATATAAAATTTCGCTTGTTCACAGGTAGAAATAACCCCTGATCGTGAAGTGGGCGCCATATTGTTCAGCGCAGTGGGCGCTGTGGGCACCGCTGCTGCGGCCGCTGTATGCGCGAGGGACAGCTAGCGGCGCGGCTCAGCGCAGCTCGGGGCCCGCTCGCCGCTCTGGGCCGCGCTCACTAGCCAACCCCTCGATGAAGATGAAACCGACGACGCCGTTGGCGACGACAGCTAACAAGAACTCGACGAGCGTTCCGTCGCTGATATTGGTGAACGCATGAAACTCTTTTTAGACATTCCCTTAAGGTTCTAAATGCGCCATTTTTAATTTGCCAGAGACATAATAAAACTGGTACGGTGTTTTGTGGTTCAAAGTGTTAGACATTTTGTGCATATGTAATAATTATTTGTTCGCGATAAAAAACACGCAGAAAAAGAGTGGATAAGAATTTATTTATTTATCGATAATTGAATTTGATTTCAGTCTTTAAAAATCTGTTTTACGTTTGAACGTGTACAATATTCCAATTACGCCAGAAGGTAACTTGCATAAAGCGTGTTTCCGATATAATGTTATTAAATTGTATGTAACCCAGTTATGTACTGAGTTACTCCCGTGCAAAAGCAATTTAGGTAAACTCCACAGTACAAAATGATCAGATGGAAATTTTGTTGATATTATATATATATAATACATATGTACATATCTACTTAGTTAACAAAGCTTTAACTTATTAATTTGATGTACGTAGGTGAGTTCCGGGACACAAAACAATGGAACATAGTTATAGGATTACAATACACGAATATAAAAATAGTGCACATTTCATTAAAATAAATTAATTACGACCCAGTCACACAGCCGTCATTGAGGATTTGATATTAATAATAAGTGGTGAAGTGGTTGATGTTCATTCCATAATAAATTATTTTGAGAAATTAGTAACTTTACCTATGTTTAAAAAAGTTTGAATTAGTATTATTTTTGCATTTGCAGTAACCCGCAAATATAAAAACGATTGTATATTAATAAAACCTTACAAAGATAGAAAAAATAAAGGAATTTTAAGGTATCATCATTTTAGGTACCATCGAATTGAAACTCGTATTTAATTTTATTAATAAGAGATAGCCACTTAATAAGGATATAGGTATTAGCCAACGACCAACAGATCACTTAGGACATCCTATATAAATTAAGGTAAATAAAGCTGCCAATGTAGGTACCATTCTTACTGTTAAGAGAATATTTTATTCATACAGTGTATTATTAAAATCGTAATCTTTTTCAAGCCAGGAAAATTACATTTTTGTAGTATATATGTATATCATATTTAGCAATCGTTTTCATAATTAATTTGTATAGATTTACTATAGATATCATGTCGATATTTTTTATTTTATTTAGAAGTTTAATTAAAAACTAAGCTACTTCAGTATTCGATCCTGATTATCTGTTCATTCTATTTATTGTGAATGACATGATTATCTGAGTAATTCCTAATAGAGTTATTGTCAAACGAATCCTGTCATGTCAAACAAACAAGACATCGTGCTATTAACGTATCGGATCCTGGCATGAAAATTTGCATTCTTATAAATATGTTCGACAGTATACCTGCTTTTCTACATCCATTAAAAACACTACAATAAATTACAAAATCATAAATATATGAGTGTTTTATTCTAAACTGTGTTCTCATTAAAATAACCATAACGAGTGGACGCGTTTACACGTATAAATGCGTACCTACGTAATACGTAAATACTGGGGGAAAGGGATTGTTAGCAATGGAGTTTAACAGCCCTATCAGGTCGACCTCCACGTGGTTCCCCCTGGAAACCATAGTGAATAATTCTTATTGAATTCGTCACAATGGGCTAACTGACCTGCTTCACCTATCATCCTTCACTGGTGCCCCGCCGGTGTATACCAATAGCGCGGGTGGGGTTACCATTCTATTATCACCCATTAAAAAAAATACGTAAGTACTACAACGTAAGTAACATGACAGAACATCTATCGATTTTATCTTTACAATATAATAAAAAAGCAAAATGTATGATATCATATAGAGATATTATTTTTAAATTTAAATTATTCTATTTTAATTTCTAAATGTACACATCTAAGGTATCATTACTGAAAATGAAAAGCGTCTATATATAATTGAATATATTTTGTATATAATTATAAAAAAGCCCAATAAGTATATAATGAAAATTGACGTAGACTGAGAGCACCAAAAGAACAAATAACCGCCTCTTATAATTAACGTCAAACTGTCAGGTACTTGATGGTGAAGAAGTAATCTATTTCTCATATCAATCAATCAAAACTCAAGTAATGAATATTGCAATTTTACATTTAGATGTTTACTTACAAAATCTATTAAATTTTGAGATGGTTGTTGTGCATACATTGTTATTTTTTTTTTATTAAATGTCAATGTTACTTGTAGGTAGAATTAAAAACTTCCCAGACAAAATAGATTTTTTTAATTATATATATAATTCCTATATATATAGCTGTCAATTTTCAATAATTTTATGATTATACTTATATTATTAACAAAGTATTCAGTAAAAACAAGCATCATTACGAATTGTTATGCATATCTTGTTCTTTTAAATAAATTCGTAAAAATTTCGTTACATTTTTTTTTATTTAACCATACAATATAATCTCCCCCATATACTGAGTAATAAATGTAGACTATAACAGCCCTATCATGCACACGTGAATAACAATATAGAACTATTTTTGGCGAAACATTTGTATAGAGACACTCTATCTATACAATCTAAGATAGAATGGTAATCCAGTATGCGTTATTGGTTTACGCTGACGGGGTGCCAGTGAGGGTTAAAATCTAGGTCATTGGGTCCATTATAGCGAATTCTCCAAAAATTAACCAAGACGGTTCCAGAAAGTATCGCATAAAAGTCAATATTGCAGAGTATAATGCCAGCAATGGTATCGCAAGCCCTTGTTACTAACGTTCCCTTTCCCCATCTACCATTATGCTTATTACTAAGCATCGCATTACAACTACCAAAATTAAAGCTTTGATAGACTACTGAAAGTAAGAAAATGTAACGGGCCCGAGTTTCAGTCTAACTCGTAGATTTCAGTATTCTTTATAAATAAAATTATAAACAAACGAATTTCATTGTTTACTATTTTACTTTCTGTTAATAAATAACTAAACAGACATACGTTCACCTTGACTTCCTTAACAATTCATGAGTCAAGGTCTAATTTTGAAATACTTACCTATCAACATAATCGACACAAACGCCACGTGATACTTATCCGAAAAGATCATTCTCCGGTCAGCTATTAAAAAGGTGATGAAACAACTATGGGCCGGCTACACCTACTATGCTTATTATACTCGTATTGATACACAATCCATTACGTAAATTATGAAAAGATTCGAGTTCAGCTTTAATTGCTATATTTCCAATATGACAATGAGGGGGGAAAGGGATTGTTAGTAATGGAGACTGAGAATCCCATTGCTAGCAATATATCCAACCAGGTCAACCTCCTTGCGGTTCTCCCTGGAAACTATCATGGTAAATTCCTGATGAATTCATCATGATGAGCTAACTGGCCTGTTTTCATCTATCACTCTTCACTGGTGCTCCGCCAGCGTATCCCGTTATATTTAAAATTATTTTTAAATTACCTAACAGTATAGTTACCTAAAAGCAGTGAAATTATAATAAAACAAATTATTACATAAAAGATAAAAAAATGTAGGTATTTATAATAAACACTAGTATGACTTTTCCTGGTGGTATAAGAAATATAATTAGTACGCGGGATTGTCCCGAAATACATGTTTTTTTTTATTTTGCAAACAAAGTTTTTAATATTGCATAGTAAACGTGACAATACGCACGCATGATTTATAAACGAGGTCATTGCTGTAATTTTTATATTGAATGAAATAAAGCGGAAGACAATGCAATCCAATCAGAAGTACAGATGAAAAACTTTAAAGAAAAAAACTTACTTTTAGACTCTGATGCATCTCGCATGTATCAGAGTCTAAAAGTAAAATATATATGTTGGTTGCACAGTAAAATGAAGCCCCACAAGTCCGCATCCATATAAGTACTAAAATGTTTCAATAGAGCTAAATGTTTTTACACAATATATTTTTTTTTATTTCGATTACGTACAAGATGACGATAAATACAGTTCATTGGATAGGTTTGTTTGTGACACTTTATTGCATCAATAGAAAGTTACAACGAAAGAAAATAAAGAAAATGGCAAATTTACGAGTATATTATTCTTTAAAGGGATGTTTTCCAATCAATAATTGGACTCAATATCAGATAGAGTACCTACCTAATTATAATAGATAGAAAAACTGATTTGGTATAGGTACAATTAATATTGCCCTTGACAGTTTCAACTTAATAATAATATTGTTATTGTACAGATTTGCCGTAAGTGCTTATTTGTTTGACCGTGACAGATCGTGCTATCTTTTTGGCAATTGAGCCATAAAGTACATTATGCACTTTGAACTTGAATTATGTCATAATTGACTGGTCAGTCAAGTCAAGAAGTTACAACATCCATTACATTCTTTGATATACGTGTTTACTCTTATTAACTATTAAACAACTTCCCTGCCCAATTACTTTAATGACTTCGAAACGAAGACAATAAATTAATTGAATTCGCCAAACATTAAATTTCATAATTGGATATCTATAAGTAATATTTACAAATATTATTATTATAGTAATAATTAATTATTTCTATTTTTTTACATACACAAAGATTAATCATATACCTACATAAACATTATTCAATATAAACATATTGGGAAATCCCTCTAAATGATGCCAGAATGGCGCAGATCATCCATACCTTTAAAACTCAAATAAAATTATTTTACAATATAATTGACAGTTGAGTTACTTATATATATGATAGTTATTCTAAGTATATATATATATATATATATATATATATATATATATATATATATATATATATATATATATATATATATATATATATATATACTAACTATAAAGTTACTAATTATTTATTGTTTATCGTGACAAAAATAGCACCATATATACTTTATACTCGTATACAAACCCTATAGACACTTTCTCCTTTCGGGGTCTCAATGTTGACTAAAAGATATCCCTGTAAAGGATAAATCCACTAACTTAATATCTATACTATATTGTTAGTAATGGAGTTTGATGGTCCCATTGCTGGCAATATACCCTATCAGGTCGACCTCCATGTGGTTCCCCCTGGAAACTTGTTGAGTTCATCATGATGGGCTAACTGACCTGCTTCATTCTCACCTATCATCACTCACTGGTACCCCGCCAGTGTATACCGTTAGTGCAGACAGAATTATCATTCCATTATTACCCCTTAAAATAAGTACTATAAGTGAAAGCATACAAATAAATAAATAAATTACTCAAATACGTAGATTGGGTTCACTTGCAAATGAATTGCGTTTAAATGAATTGCAATATTAGTGCCAGCTACGAACAGATGATCAATCACACGATTGTTCATCTATTCATAAATCGTTCGTTGTGAAATTTACCGCTACGTACTTATATACACTGTAATCGATAAACACTATTACAAGATAATCAAATTGGGCCTCCTCTATTATTCACCGCCCAAGAAATTAGAGATTCTCGATTCTACTGTATTATTTATATAATATTACAATTACGCGATTTTTTCATCGTCAAACCGATTTCGATTATTATTTTACAACTTCATACTACGTTTGTTACTACTGAAATCAGATATTTGGTGAAATTTAAATAATTCAATAAAAAGTTTACGCTAAAAGTACTCCTACAGGTGCGATGTTAATGAAATATGTAAATTAAAGTCGGATTTTGTCGAATATAACAATTTTGATGACCTCAGCATTATGTCCTTGTTTGCTTATACCATTATTTCGTTACTGTATGACTCTGCAATAAGAATTATAGTTATTTATGATACATCTAGGTAGATTTTATTTTAACTAGTATTTTTTATGTCACCTAAGATACCAATGGTCAATGAGAAACCAGTCAACATACACAGACATACAAAACATCTAACTTGAAGTGTTTTTTTTTTTAAATTCGTTTCGTAAATTGCTTAAACTAAAAATCAAACCCCAGGCCTCATTTACACAAAGTACACAAACTGTAGCGCAGTAATCGATAGTGAGTAACGTGCCTATCAAACATTTAGCATATATTATTTCCATTTTAAACAGATTTTTTTATAAAGAAAAAGTTTACTTCCATACCCACTTACCCCATACTGCCTTTTTTAATACATAATTTTAGTTATTTATGTAAATAAATATTAGAAACAATATAACAAAGTGATCTATTATAGTAATTATCTGCAAATAATATAAAGTGATTGACCTCTAATTTATATTTCCACACGAGGTCTAGTCTCTTGACAGAAAAATAAACACTTACTAGGTAACATAGTTTTTAAATAATTTTAAAGTACTTAAGTATTCTAGCTGACGTTTTGTCCAATAAACTAATGACATCATTAAGTTAGCAAGGTCTTTTATACAAACTTACATATATTGGATAAAAGAGCTCGGTTCAGTGTCCGCTACAATATTAAATTGTTAGCAGTGAACAGCTCGTTTCGACAATAACCTAGATCGAAATAGGTCACCAAATTATTGTGAGCCCCAATCCCAATGCGCAAACACAAAGTTCGTCGCTCGTGATGACCTTGCGCAGTAGGTGCACATTTAATTTACAGCACTGAAGGTCCATAATATTCATTATATGTAATTTTCTGCAGCACGCCTAAATACTTTAAAAATAATTACGTAACATCCAGGTAACGACAACAATGCCGTAACGAAAAGATGGTTCCGTTCCCACCGATAT
This sequence comes from Galleria mellonella, assembly GCF_026898425.1. Taxonomy (NCBI): domain Eukaryota; kingdom Metazoa; phylum Arthropoda; class Insecta; order Lepidoptera; family Pyralidae; genus Galleria; species Galleria mellonella. Next base: position 9,518,789 of record NW_026442090.1, on the reverse strand, counting down.
TCCCACCTTTACGAAATAACCTTGCTCTTACAAAGCCACTAGCACAACTTACATCTATAAGGTATTACAATTGAAGATTGAATCATTTCTGCATTTTAATACCATTTAAGCGACTTCCAAAAGCGGTGGTTCTCAATTCGCTTGTATTTTTTTATGTGCATGTTACGCGATATCTTCGCCAATTCTGAACTGATTTTGTTATTCGTTTTGCAATCAATAGGGTTTACTGCCGTGTTTGTTCCTCATTAATTTTGTTACGATTGAAATCGTTGGTTTTTCGAAGAACAAAATGGACCTGTTATTAAAACAAACTTTTCTTCGCAAAAATAGACGACAACTGTAAAGTGACTTAATAATATATTTAGAGATTTGAGCGTTCTCACAAACCATACATAATAATTGATATAACAATTAGAATAAAAGCATTTCAATATATCAACATTGTTTAATTGCCGTATCTCTTGTAAAGTTGTCCAATATATTAGGTACTTACCTCAAATTTAATCTGTATTTCGTTATTGTGATCTTATATGTATACAATGTGCTTACACTTTCTATAAGTTATAATTGGAGGACTTTGATAAAAGAACACTTCTCCAATTCTGTTGTATACGAAAAATGATTATTATATGTAACATCTTATATATTTATATTACATTTAATTTCAATCAAAGTATTTTTATTAAGTCAATAAATACTGATAGTCATTTTGGAAATGAATGACAGTTATTATTACCGTACACTGAAACAATGAACAATATAATAAAAAAATCAATAAAATAAACTTATTGAAAAATAATTTTCAAATAAACATTTCATAGCTCAACCAGTCCTCTTGAAATTTAATATACTCATATTATTTAGAATGGAGTAGGACGTACTTTTTATTCCGAGAAATCAACATATCCCAATCACGAGACCAAGTTGTTAATTGTTTAAGTACCCTTTTTACGTAAAAGTAAATGTATTATACCTATTATATGGAATTTCTACAGAGAAATGTGAATCTTTTAAATCTAATCTATTAGTAAAACCTGTTTATAAATGATACAATAGAACTAGAATAAAACTCACGATGTGTCTCATTTTATAATCCAATCCAATCCAACCCGGCTTCGAACGGGTAGATAGAATTTTGGAAATGTCTGTAAATGAAAAGATTTTTTAAATCCTTTAAGTAGTTTTTAAGTTTCTCTATTACAAAAAAAAAAACAATGAAATGTTTTCTTCTTATAATATCAGTATAGGTTCATTCAATGTAGTACTTACTTCGCAAAAAATAATATTGACTAGTAATCTCACAACTATTATTAGAAAACAAATAAAACGCACCGATGAACGACGAGATGTTTTGTACATACCAGATTAGATTTAAAATGTTTGAGTTTGGAACGCAGAATCGAATCTTCAGCAGACAAATTTTGCTTGGCAACAAACAGGTTTTTACTCAGTAAATAAAAGGACAGTTCGATCATCACAAAATTATATAGAACTTACTTACAATTACTCTCGTGTTAGTATAATATATAATTTTATGATCCTATCAAGTTTAAAAGAACTATCAAATTCACTTCAGAATTGACAACATTTATACAATTAGTGTAAAATACGCACAAAAGATATATAGAAAAACTTCCTTTTAGAAACTGCGTTATTTCGAGTTTAAAATTTTGAATTAAACACAAAAAATACAAATAATATCTTTTAATGAAAATACAATTAAGTATAATACATTCTTAAAATACATTTTAAAAAACATGTATTCAATCATTAAGGTAATGTTCGTAATACCAGTTTTTCGATCATGAAGTTAAAAGTTTAATTTTTAGTAGATATATATGAAACATACCGACACAAAACCTGCACTGAAGAAATTGTCGAGATTTATCCTGTTTTATGAGAAAATAAGTAGGTTATTACAATTATCATTTTGCAATCCATAATTACTGATATTGTAAGATACTGGTTCGTATAATGCCAAATGGCATTTTCCGTAATTAACATTTTTCATTTCTTACATAAATAAAATACTTTATTTATATAATTTTAATTCATTTATAGTTCATAAGTAACTCTAGATTTAAATATACACAAAGTAAAGAGTAACTCAGTATGGTGGGAATGTATGGTGAGAACTGTTCCAATACGAGATACTAATCTTAGGCGAAGTACCAACGAAATGTGCATAAGTAAATGTCTAGTCTCTACATTAAACGATTTAGTATCCGCCCTAACTCCATAGTGAGCAACACTCATACTCCATGTATCTATGTGAAATACAATAGTTGGTTATCGGAAAATAGATAATACTGCCCTAATATTGCATACTAACTCTATAATGACAAGGTCAATCGATGTCTCGGACCGGCTTTATATTGCGTGCGGTGGCCCGCGCTCGCGTCCAATTTGATATAAACTTTAGTGCGTGCCTCATGACTTGAACTGGAAACGGCTCCGTGATTTCATGTAATTAAGTGTATACGATTCAATTATAATTTACCTAAATATGATATGAGTGCAGTGATTAAACAATGGAATGTGAAAATTGAGTGACCCTAAAGTATTTTCAATTTGATTGTTGCTCTTGAAGGTATCTATTGATTATTTAAAATTTTAGCTATATTATATAATTTATTTCAAAACCATACCTAAATCATAAATAAAAATTTCGATAGTCATTAAATTTCGCGTACATATTTTTTTATAAACTTACAATAGCAAATAAGCTTACGGCCCACCTGATTGGAAGTGGTAACCGTCGTCTATATACATAAATAACTCCACAGACATCTAATAATACACTGTAATGCCCATTATCCTCATGCGTTGCTATTCCTGAAAAATACAGTATTAAAGTTTATGGAGACGCTGTAATTTCACTACCATTAATTATTTGTATAAAAATAAAAAATTAGCTTTAAACGTGTATATTTAATTTAAATCAATGCAAAATAAAATAATTATAATTTACCATCCTTTTTAAAAATATTATATATTCTATTTTGTTAACACTATTTACACACTTTACACACAACACTTTTTTACTTATCGCAAATTCCTAATGTGCCTATTTTTAGACTTGCTTCAATAATATATCCGTAGCATTTGTCTTTTCTTCTAGTAATCCATTTCTTTCTATGCACGTAAGCTTGAACGTATTTTGAATAAATTTTTAGGAGCTTTGAATTAGAAGCCGGCTTTTTGTTAATCTAAATAATAATAATCAACTACAAGTAAACAAAAAAAAATTTTTTTGGATGTTTGTAGATGTATTTTATTTATTTACTAGCTTATACCCAACTTCGTCCATGTAACTAGGATATTTTTACTGACCAGAATAAAAAAGTAACCTATATCCTTCTCTATCCAATATGGTACATATACCAAATTTTATTGTGGTTGATTAAGGCATTAAGACGTTATATGGTAACAAACAAACAAACAAATTTACTTTTACATTTATAATACTAATAAAGATTTACACTGATGTAATCACATTATTACGTATCGAAATCGTATGTAAAGAAAAATCATATGATATCTTAATTACATCACGACTGAAACATTCATAAAAATATCAAGTAGCTTTACATCTTTGCTATGGAGCTCTAAAATATTGCAATATTATATATAATACCTACTGTATGAATTTATATTATTAATAAAAAAAATATTAATTTCAGATCATGTAACACCGATCTTAGAATAAAAGATATGTTGATAATAATTTCAGTATAGCGTTTTGATCTGCATTTCTATTACACAAATTGTTCGTAAAAACATTTATTAATTTAAATTACCTAATTAAGTATAATTATTATAACCAACCGTATAATCAATATCCTTACAATTCAATAGATACAATGTAATAGATAAATCCTCTGACATTGTTACGTTACCCTGTAGCAGCGTTCACATTTTTGTTTTATTGCTCAGTGTTACAATATCGGGTATTGCGGGAAATCTCCAATGTTTTTACCATATATATGAACCCGCGTCGATCTTTGATCATCCCTGGAACATGACATGTTCTTTTATGAAGATAAAATATGCAAATACCAAACTTTTCTTTGGTATTTGTGTATCTTATTTTTATGACATACCGACTTATGTTTTTATAGATAGTTTAGGTTACTTTTTTATACAATTATATGTATACGTATGTTTAAAATATCGTATCTTTATTTCTTACTTTTATATTATTCGATATACATTCCTTTGTAAAAGTATATCAATTATGTAGCAATTTTGTTATTATGATCCTTTTTGACTGTCTCCTTACGACGAAAAACAAAGGCGCGATTTTTTAAAGTCTTGTCGGTTCCGAGCATCTCCCTTGTCAGACGACGAAAAAAAAGGCTACCGACAGTGTTGACGGCACGACCAGCTGTAATCCTGTTAAAATTACTTGTCTTCCTGTAACGAGACCTAGTAGTAAAGTACCTGCCCTATCCGCTTTGATGAGATGGTTGAGTAGTGTTAATTGTCCTCAATATAAACAGATAAATTACGTAACATGTATACATAGATCATACAACACCCCCTTGTAAATAATTATGAAAAAAATATTTTAATTTTTTTTTTCAACAAATTTAACTATTTTGTAAACTACCATAACAACTAGATATTCAACTCAATTTTTTTAGTCATTAGTCATTTATGAAAAAAACAAAGTACATTGTATCTGAAATAAGGGATAAACATACAAAAATCATTACATTAACTTGAATATTACAACCATCCAATAACTATAATAATAACAATAAATTATAATAAATACATTTTGCAATAAACAACAACTTCATAGGAATATTATATATATATATATGTCAAATTCATTTTTAATTATTTACATTATTCAACAGTACAGAAGTCACGTACGGAGTAGTAACATTTCTCCAATAAAAGGGATCGTAATTTAATCTTAAAAGAATTGAGACTTTGTTAAGTAGTTGTGTTTTTTTATACTGAGGTGACAAGCAAGCATACGTTCCACCTTATGGTAAGCGGTGACATTCAAGCTACGAGTGCATAGTATCTAGTAAAGTTTCATGTATATACCAACATACATACATCGAATATTGCACATCTATAATTCTTGTACTGAGGCGTTTATACATACATATATTAGTTATAATATAAAGTAATAGTTTTATACATATTTTTAGACATACCAAAGATGATGTTTGTTTGTGTTAATATTACAGCAATAATTCCCATCAAAATACATCATATACATAAATCAATATAAAATTTTAATAGATGCTAAACAAACCCGACATATAAATTGAGCAATAAATACTACGCAAAATACCATATTAATCTTGGTGCTTAATTCGTTATGGATGTAGTTAAAAAACCATTATTTAATTGGCTATATTATAAAAAGAAATTCATTGACCTCTAGCTTGTAAGTAATAACAAGTTTCTTATTTAAAACCTAGTTGTACCTAATGGCTTTACCTAACTAAATCAGTGCATATCCCATCACATATGGTAAGTAAGGATCTTAGATTAAAATTAGGATGTAACCTTGCGGTGTAACCTACCTGTGTATCAAATTTCGTACAAATCCGTTCAGTAATTTTTGTTCGAAAAAGTAAATAAATATCCAACCATTTATCCATACAAACTTTTACATTTGTGTTGATTAATATTGAATAGAACTATTATTAATAAAATAGGATATAAATTAAAAGTACCTGTAACCGACGAGCGTGTATGAAAAGATTGATGAATGTGGAAGAAGCGAAAGAGGTTTGTTTGAATCGAGAATTGTTTCTGCCTACCCTAATGGGAGACAGGCGTATTATGTATGTATGTATGTAGGATATAACTGTCGGAAAATCTTATTTGAGGCTTAGTTTAAAGCAATTAATTTGTACCTATAATATTATCTTCCAAAAGTCATCGGACATCATTCCTCTCCTTTCATTATTCGATAAGGAAACCGGTCTTCTACAAATTCAATCGTTGTACTGTCAATTGTATTTCTAGTAGAAATATAAATTTCACTCCTATATCATTTTAACTAAAAGAAAACGTTGTCCTAGAAACAACTTTGAAACCGGATAGTGTATAAATTGCCTGAAAGAGGCTTTCATTCTTATTGTATTCCGGCAAAAATTTTGTTCTTGTTTTTTAATGCAAGAGCTCGTATCTTTCGCTTGCATCCTTCTCCTGAGTTTTTATGCAACCAAAGGAGGTTCTTATTTTACTTTACCTATATTTTTTGTGTATAACTATTGGTATAACGAGGAATATATATTTTTTCATAATTACTCGTACATAAATATCAATTATATATTGAGGAAAGTAATTGTTAAGGAAAAATTGTATGACGCGAAAACAAATGAATAACAATTCGCGTCATTTTGAACCAAAGAACGTTTGTATAGCATCTATTCAATCAGTTTTTTTTTTTTTCTTATTTTGCAATATTTAGTAGCAATTTTTTATTAAACCTTTCGATATCAATATTTTGACATAAATATATTATATATAGTCACCTTAATCACCACATCACCTTCAAATTTATTTATTTTATTGTGTTCATACTTCTAAATGATTACATATATTCATTTTGCAACTTTATTAATGAAATAGCAGAGCGGACTCTTAAATAAAATAGTACCTAATTACCTGCTTTGATAAGTAATTGAATTAATGAAAAATATACGTATACTAAAAATCCCGTGGCCGTATGGTTCTGGCACATGGAGCCGACTATGGGAGGGCGAAGGATAGGCAGCAACGGTCAGCTCTTAAAACATCTCTAAAGCCTGATTGCGGTTGCCAAATCATCAAAGCCTGGCAACTACTGCAAACCCCCCAATTATAAAGGGAGGCTTATGTTCAACAGTGGACAGGTAAAGGCTGATATGATGATGATGATAATACAAATCTTCAGATTATATCGATAAGCATTTTATAGATATTTTATTGATGACAATGTTGTTGGAGTTTTAATACTGGCTGTGGACACTGAGGTTTTTTAGAACAATGTATAATTGTTAAGTTTGTTTAATGTCAGATTTTTATAAGACATGTCTCGTATTTTTTCACTAAACCCTGCCTGCTTTATCGGCATATACTAGCAGGTCACCAGTGAGAAATTATAGATGAGAATGAAAGCAAGTTAGTTGGCCTATAGTGACAAATATATAAAGAATTAATCAAGATGGTTTCCAGGGGGACCCGCGTGTAGGTCAACCTGATAGAGTATATTGTTAGTAATGACTACTGTTAGTAATACTGCTAGATCCCAATACTAACAATCCCTTTTCCCCCAGCAATGTCTACTCAAAACAATGCAGTGTACAGGTAGCTAATATTTATTTAAATCCCGACTAGACGTTATTGGCTGACTATCAGCCAACCTTTGGGAAGATTCTATGATCATACAAACTGGCTATCGCTTCTTGTGAAATACCAATGACCTTTCTTTATGACTAGACAGTGAATGTAACATAAATTACCTACAGAATGCTAAACGCCTAGTTCGGATAATTAACAAATGCGGATAAATCGTTAACTAAATATTTTAGCAAAATCTCACGGCTCATTTTTTAATTTGTCAACAATCTTGTTATTAGCAGTAATATCGATATAGTTTTGCATTTAATTTGACAGTTACCCTATTTTATTATAGTATCTACCTATTTATTATTTGTGTTTATGAAACTACTTTGGTTTTTTATTCAATTCTTATAAACAAAAGTCATCATGCTGACCTGTATTACGAACCTAGCTTAGATCTGTAACGCCTAAATAGAATGTCACCCTAAAATTCTTAACAATTATAATATCTGGTAACTTTTATCATACAAACTGTCATCTTTTCAGCCGACTTCAAAAAGAAGGAGGTTCTTAACTTGGTTGTATTTCTTTTATATTTTTTACCTCGTAACTCCGTCAATTATAAACCGATTTGGATTTTTTTACCTGAATGAATATCTCCCATAGGAATTTTATCAAAGTCTGTTTAGTATTTAATTTGTAAAGTAAAATTACTTGTTTTACCAAAACTGAAGCCAGTTTTTGTTACACAATATTACAAATTATTTATTACACAATATATCAATACTATAAGAAGGTACCACAGGTTTTTTGTTATAATTTTTTAAGAATTCATATTAGGGGTTTGTCAATTATTTCCAAACTAAGCAGACGTGCTGATGAAAAAGGGTTCCTATTAAATAATAAATTTTTTTATCAATATCACATGAAATTTATACTCCTAGAGGATGCCGACAAGGAGGTCTCTTATCACTTCTTCTGTGGCTTCTGAGAGTAGATTAACTCTTGGAACGAATAACTGATGATCACATAGAAGTGCAAGATTATGCAGATAACTTGTTGGTTGTCCTTAAATAAATAACTGACCTTGTAATTATGGTCAGAGGTTTCTGTGCAGTTACCATATCAGAACATATCCAAAGAGCTCTTAATATCCTAATAAAATGGTGTAATGAAAACAAATTATCAGTAAATCAAAACAATTGCATAATATTATTAAATTACTTGGGTATCAGAACTAACATTATTTTGCGATGGATCTCTGGTCACTCAAATATTCATGGAAATACTTGACCAATTAGCGAAGGAAGGGGCAATAGGTGTTGTGGCCGAAGCCTAAAAACTCAGACAGCTCAAACTTCAAAGCTTAGAAACAACAATATTAGCTGGCTCCTGTTTCCAGGATTAAACCACACAATAGCCCTGATTAAGGGGTTTTATGAAGATTACACTAAGAAATTAATTTTTTTAACAAATAATAATATGTGTGCATTAACAAGGGCTCTCACTGGATATTGCAAACTAAACAACCAAATGGCCCAACTAGGCTTATGCCTAAGTGTTTGCAGATTTTGTTACAATGAGGAAAAAACGCTACAGCATATAATATGTGGTTGTAGCCCACTTATACATAAACGATTTATCTCCTTTAGAAAACACACTCTATATCCTGAGGAAATAAAAAACGTCGCTACCAAAAACATCTTGAAACATCTATCATTGATAGGAATTAACAGCGAACTTTAAAAAAGAGCGAGCACAAAAATCATGTAAAGGTCGGAGCGTCACAGGTTTTTCTGTCTGAAAAAGCCTGTCTTTCAATAATAATAAAAAGTGTTCCTATCAAGGTTAGTCGCTTAAACACGAAGATATAAGCACATGAGTAGAGCTGATATACAAATTATAACTCAACATCATCATCATCATTTAAATCGTTGTCCAATGTTACACACAGGCCTTCACCATAAAGACAGCAATAAGGAACAGTCTTGAGCCACCTGCGTCCATTGACCCTCTAGTGGGTGTCGTCTTACGTTGAGTGTACCTGTTACCACTCGAAAACTTTCTTCCACATTATTTATCAGTTCTTTGAGCTATGTAACTAATCCGTAATACTTCAGCTTGCTTATTCTTCAGGTAATATCATTTACTTTGGTTCTTCTACGAATATCCTCATTTCGGATTCTATCACGCAATAAAACTACGGGATCTCCGTAACTCAATATAACTCACAATAATTTATTATTCTAAATGTATATTATATAATTATTATTCTCATCTGTAACCAACTGATGTGAGTCTAGCACTTGTTATTATCACAAGCATTTGGGCATTCTTGAAAACAGATATTTCGAATGTGAACGAATACAAAAATTATTAAATAGATTTATTATTTTTTCATCATTTCATATACTTTCTTTAATATGCAAAAAAAACCCTAAATTCAAATTTTCAAACAATAATCCACTTAAAATTTATGTTGATAAAAATATAAGGTACCTATTTAACTGCCTCGAATTCAAATTAAAAAGAATGTAAAATCGTATACCTACCATAAATATCACACTCACATATCTATCTAAACTAGACGTTATATTTAATATCAAACCAAAATTTCGGTTACGGCTAATTTCAACCCAAATTTTTGGGATTTTGGTAGAAAATTATCTAAAATTACGTTCGAAGATTTATTTCGTATGTCATTTCAACCCCCTTGTCTTACATAATGACAAATATTTTGTAGTTTTTATGCATTAGCCTATAATATCTTACAATGTAAGATATCTGTTAATCTTATGAATTCTGATTAGCCATTTCCAAGTAACTCATACATAACTTGGCAACAAGTTATTAATGCACATCACTTTACTTGTAAAGCATTATTCAAATTAAATATACTTATTTTAAAATGATAAGTTAGTATCTCTGCATATATAACTATATCTGTAATACTCAAATATATCTTGTATGATTTTCAAAACATAAAATTCCAATTCTAAATTAAAAATTGATTGATTGAATTCTTACATGAAGGAATTCATCAGAACCTTGTAAAAATGTAAAACACTTAACAATAACAAACGCATATATTTAATGTTCATGACAATTGATGGAGAGCCATAAATTAATCACAACCAACAAAATAAAAAACATCCAATTTGAACCCATTTTACTTATTTATGCTATGTACGTGCCTCACAAATGGAGCGTGTCGGATATGTATTATTAGGGTTCCGTAGCAATGTTTTAAGCTTTTTAATTTGTCACTATTTAGTACACAAAGGTTGTCTGTTAGAGATTGCTTTAGCGATAAGACCGCCTTTTATACCTTTATGTACATATTTTAATCTGTACTTTATGCTACTGTATTTCAATTGAATTTTCTAATTGTCATTATATATTTTTACGGTGTTGGTACAACAAAGAAATAAATAAATACATTCACACAAGTAAGGTTACATTATTGATAAATTTATTTATGTATCATCAAATTATTTTGCATTCTGGTATTTACTAAATGCTGCGTATTCTGATTAGAAGTATTTTTGAGGGTTTAATTTTAAAGAGGTATTCTCTATCCCTAAGAATAAAATTTTAATAAAATTTCATAATTTATAATAACGCTATGAGTATTCTAAGGAATAGTAAAAACCAAATTTTTAGTAAAATTGCATGATCAGTTTTCTATGGTCTACCATAATAGTTTTGCTAAACTGTCAAGTTATACTTTTAGTTTTAGAGATATGTTTAAGTAATGATACCTCAGAATCAACCTCAATAGGTCTCAAAGTCAAAAATTTCTTCTAGAAAATATTTTTAATTCTAATTGAATGCATTCTTTGTTTTGTCTTGTTCTTCCCTATAGGTAACAGTTGTCATTTTCTATCAGATGGACTGTCAACTTTTTAAAAAGAAGTATTCATATAGGACTTTGTACTTCAGTAGTTTACCGTTCCATGTTACATAAAAAACCAAGTTTTTGCTTTGCAACAGCGTTTTTGTGAAACTAGTTCAATTACAAATATGTGGGAATGTTACAAAATATACGCAGTACCTACAGTAGTCTAGGTGAACTACGAACTTTTAATAATATTAAAAAACAACTTATTACAACAAGAGAACTTACTACATACAGAGAATATACGACTGTATCACAATAACATTGACGTCAATCCTAAATATTTTTAACTAGTTATACTGATAAATAGTTAACGCAACAAGGTACGAAAATGCCTATCCAATGCAGCCGGTAGGACAGGTAGGGTAGGTATTTACGTAATGCCGTGCATCGTATGTAATGTACATCAGACATTCCAGCTCGAATAATGATTCTCTCGCTTTCGTACAGACATGACATCGGTTGCAAAATTCCTAACATGTTTTTGCCATAATGCAACCAGTTATAAGTTTTATTTTAATCCTACATACTATTTTTGTGCTTATTTAATTAAAGCCCGTACTTGCTCTGTCATTTTATGGAGTAGATACTCCGAACTAGTTCAGTTCTGTTACAAACTACTAGGTCGATCATTTAGTTTTATTTTAATTCATTGAACTAAAATTTTAAAATTAAAAATTGGCCATCCGCATTCTTTTACATCTTTATCAAGAAATAATATTTTTTTCTAAATTAACCACCATATAGAGACAATAAAAAAATTCATCATTCGCCATTTTAATTAAAATCCTAAAAACCTTAATTTCTGAAATCTCTCTTCTAAACATAGGTAATTAATCCTTGATATAGTTATCTAGATCTAGATATAGATAACTGTAGAAATAGATATACTAATGAAGATGTAGATATTATTAAATATCTAATTTCTGACGATCAAGATTTCCTCTTTTTATAAATTGAGTTTTCAGGCACTAATCATATATAACTTGCACTGTTTGTGTTATGACTTCTTAATGGAATTTCATTATATTTATTCATATCACGAATAAATATAAAATGTTTTTACTTTAATAAACATTGGAATTGACAGTCGAACAATATGCAAGTATTTTGAATATTATTATATAGTCGATATGACTTTATAATTTCAATAACAAGTTTATTAAATGGGTGTGAAATTTTTGTAGACAATTAATTACCTAATTACGAGTATATGTACTATGCTAGATACCATATAAAAATGTGGATTTATATTTTCTAAAAACTGAGCCATGTTTTATATATTATTATTATTATTTTATTATGTATATATTATATTTTATTATTTGTAATCTACTTTTTTTTTCATTTTCTGTAATTTTCATTCATCATTAGTCATATTGCCAGCAAGAAGTAGGAGAATAAATAACGTTAAATTATTATTATTTATTTGGACACCACGCAATAAAGACGACATCCACTAAACGGACCTGAGCAGTAAAAGAGAATAATGACATCTAGTTACATATTTCGGATTTTCATAAAATATTGAAAGATATTGATAAATAACGCTTTCCTGTACGGGGTTCAAACTACCACCATGCTTTAAACCACTCCACCAAAAAGGTCCATTTCTATCTCCCTCCGTGGGAGATAAACGTGTCGTTGATATATATTATACGTAAGTACATTACAATATACTCTATGTTGTACCCATTGATTATATCTGCCATCCGTTGTATTTACGAGTAGGTGCTAATGACTCCAGTAGTTATGACACTAAACCACTGTGAAGGTAATGTTACTATACTAACTATTATGACTGGTTTCTATGCTATCTCTATATTATGAACGTGAAGGTTTTTTGAAAATGTATACGTATCTTAATTAAACTTAAACGTACTCGTATCTTCTCTCTCTGCCCTCTTCAGTTCTTTCCTCGTCATTTATTCTTGCCTTCCCTTGAGCGCGGATAGTCTGCATTTCTCAACTGCTCTTTTGATCTTCTCTCTATCTCCAATCAACAACTTTTTTTTTTTTGATAAATGAGCTTATTTTTTAATGAAAATATGAATGCGTGCAAATGTATTTATTTCAATAATTTCAGGACTATCCGGTTCGACTCAATGATTCCGAAACTAGTTCAGCTTCTCGACTGAATTACACATAAGTAAATCCGGTTATTCATATATAAAAATATATTGAGCATTTATTTTGTTAACCAATGTTTTGTCATACAATATTTTACGTGGTGACCCATTTTAATGTTACTATAATAAATAATTATTGTGGTCTGAAGGTTGCTACCTCACATACAAAAGACCTGTACCTACTACAATGTAACTATATACTTTTGATATTCATTAAATATTACTCTTTAAAATATTTGCGTATATTTCAAGTGAAATTACAAGATACCATGTTACTATAGTCCTCAGGAATGGTTACGCACGATAAGTGCCTATTATATGTGTTATAAAATAAAAATGAAAGACAATTGTTTTAATTACACTAATAAATTATTGGTAACTTTGTTAACTAGATATAAGTTGTGTTATATGAATATATAAATCATAATTAATTATATAACAGACTAAGGCTTTTTATTGTTGTGATAAATTGAAAGTAATGTTCACGAAGGGACTTTTTGAAGTAAAGTTTGCTATCAATAGGCAGTGCATTCCAATTAATATCTATTAAATTCTTATATTCTGTAAAAGTTTAATAATTTTATAAATAGGAATTATATTACCTGTATTAATATAGGTACCTATTTAAATTTTCATATCTATTGGTCGGGTCATAAAAATGTAAATGTCGCTGATCACTAGAATAACCAATTAAAATTACACTTTTATTTATAGATATCTACCTACGTAAGCATTATGTTGGTTAGATTACGTGATTTGGATGAACAAAGCGAAACACAAATTTTATTCCGATGCCAAATATAAAATGGAAATGGTCATGTATTTGTAAGTGTTCTTATTGTATCGTAATGGATGATATTTTTATATTCCGTCAATAAACTTTAAAACCTTTTGATACCTAGATATATCTTTGGCACCTATCTAGTCTTAGAAACGTACTTACAATAAACACAAATATTATTTAATCAATTTATTTATTTATTGCAGGAATGAGTGACAACCGAATTCGACATGAAATGGTTATTGCCTGCTTGGATATGCGTCTGCATATCTTGCTCATGTGGTTTGGAAATATCCCGATTATTTGATTTTTGGACAGATTTATTTCGACCATTGCCACGCAATCCAAACGAGGGATTTATTCCAGATTATACACCGTATGATCAGGAAGAATTTGATTTTATTATCGTTGGAGCAGGTTCAGCTGGTTGCGTTTTAGCAAACCGGCTAACTGAAATAGGTAAATGGAATGTACTTCTCTTAGAAGCTGGAGGTAATGAAAATTTCTTCTCAGATGTGCCAATTTTTGCTTCTTTTCTATCTACAACTTCTATGAATTGGGGTTATTCATCGGAACCCTTGAAAAGAGCATGCAAAGACCTTAGAAATAATGTTTGTTTTCTACCTAGAGGAAAAGTACTAGGAGGAAGCAGTGTTTTAAACTTTTTAATTTACCAACGGGGTCACCCTGAAGATTTCAACGATTGGGCGCGAATGGGCAATAAAGGGTGGAGTTATTCAGATTTACTGCCATATTTTAAGAAATCAGAAAACATTAGAATACGTCAACTAATGAATTCCTCTTATCATGGCAAAGGGGGATACTTAGATATAGAATACGCCCCATACAGGTCCCCACTAGAGATCCCTTTTAAGAAAGCCGGTGAAGAACTCGGTTTTAAATGGCGTGACCCAAATGGAGAACATGTTATTGGTTTTTCTAAACCACAAGCGACAATGAGAAATGGTAGAAGATGCAGCAGTTCTAAAGCATTTCTGGAGCCTATTCGTTTCAGAAAAAACTTAAAAGTTTCTAAATATTCAACAGTAGAGAGAATATTAATAGAACCAAAGACTAAAACCGCCTACGGAGTGGAATTCAAGAAAAGAAACAAAAGGTAATTTTATAACATTCCAATAAACCACAAACGAATCTCCTATTACATTTAGCACTATAAAATTTCTATTAATTTATTTAGGTTTAAGTATCTATTTAAGTTTTTGATATCTGTTCATGATATATGCATATTTTATTATACAGGCGGCAGGTACGAGCTCGCCGGGAGGTAATTTTGGCAGCAGGTACTATAGGCTCCGCCCAGTTATTGATGTTGTCTGGTGTAGGCCCTGAGGAACACCTGAAAGAATTTAAAATCAATCCTTTAGTAAACCTTCCTGTGGGATACAATTTGCAAGATCACGTTACATTCTCCGGAAATGCTTTTATAGTCAACGAAACTAATTTATGCGTAAATGATGTAAGTACACTGTAAATATCTAATATAATTATGAACATATAATAAAACGGTAATTAGAAACTAGTAGATGATAGATGAAATATTAAAATATATAAAAAATATATAAAGCTATAAATCCAAAACAATAAATTTTACAATTTTTATCTGTCTGTTTGTAGTGTCTGTTTGTTTCGACATCACACAAGATCTACTGCACCAAATAAAAAGCGGTTTTCACACTTGTATTTCTTTAGCTCCAACATAAACTCTGGTATGTTTTATATTGTATTACACCATCCATAAGTAATTTACTTCATTAGATTTTTCTTAGGTACCAAAACAACATTTTTTTTAGAAATAAATTATAGTTACGAGTACCTATTTCCAAAAGTCATGGATATGAAAAACCAATAAGATAATAAAATTGCCTTTCTTCATAGTAAAAAAGGCAATTTTATTATCTTACTACCACCTTAGTAAAACAAAAAAAAAAGCTTGATAATATACAACCTATTAGAAAGTAGTAATCATCGGTAGATCTTCATTTTAGTGGGATAAAATTGGAATGGTAACCCCGCCTGCGATATCGGTATACGCTGACGGGAAACTAGTAAATGATAAGGATGATAGGTGAGAATGAAATCAGGTCAGTTGGGCCATCACTGTAATGTATTAGATGACAGCTGCTTCGCCAGTGTCGGCGGCTGCGTACCTAGCAGGACGAGGACCGTTGACATTGCCAGGAGGTGCAGCAGGACTAGCATTCGTACGCACCAAGTACGCCTATGATGATCCAGTGGAAACGCGACCTGACATAGAGTTGGTCATGGGCGCCGGCTCCCTGGCTGGTGATTTATTGGGAATATTAAGATCTTTACTAGGTAAATTAATTTTATTGATATATACGTTCTAATATCTATGTACTTGCTTAGTCAGCTGTATGGTAATAATACTTAGCCATGTAGTCCCGACATAGAATAGGCCACCCCTTCCTTTTCTGTGGATGTCGTAAGAGGCGACTAAAAAAAGTTAATGGTGGAGGACGAGCATCATAGTCCCTCTTAAAACATCACCAAAGCCTAACTGCGGTTGGCAACTCCCCTGCCAAGCGTATTAGATTTACTATTAAGTAATAAATATTTTCACAAAATTTCACATTTTACATGTTGGGGTAAAGTGGTTTTACTGCCATGACTCATATCATAAAAATCAATAGTCATAAGATCAAATCTGGCGGAACGTTCTAATGTGCTTAATACCAATAATAAACCAAATTCATTCAAAAGAAAGCCGATGCGATAACTTCGACTCATTTTTCATATCTTCAATTATACCTGCTCCAACCAACGTGAGCAAACCCAAAACTACATCGACGGAAACAAC
Organism: Galleria mellonella; assembly: GCF_026898425.1. NCBI lineage: Eukaryota > Metazoa > Arthropoda > Insecta > Lepidoptera > Pyralidae > Galleria > Galleria mellonella. Next base: position 9,501,843 of record NW_026442090.1, on the reverse strand, counting down.
TATATACCAATTTAAAGCAGCAAGAAACAGTTGTGCTATACAAAATATTGGCCACGGATTCATATGCCGAAGTGCAAAGCTTGTTCCGTATTTAACCGTATTGATCGTTACAGAACAACAAGGTGCTGCATAAATGTAAACTATGTGTAAACTTACCTAACAATACCTGCATACCTTGGTTGTGTGAGAATCTCTCTACACTAACAGAAACATACCTTATCATAACAATACATTTTTAATACATCCGTTTCTCATTAAATTAATAAGAATTAAAGCAAAAAGATGCAAGTAGCAAGGGTAAATTGAACTGATATAGATTCCTGTCATAATCAGATACACATATATTATCAGAGGAAGAAATCAAATGTCTCCGACACTGATCAACTAAACTGTCGGTCATAACTTAATGCGCATGCTAATATAATTGTTATATATAATATAATAAATATAAATATGTATATATATGTTATGTATAAATTACAGGAATAACGGACAAGTGGTATTTACAAGTATATGGGAAACTGCCATTCTTAACGAGACAGCGGTCATTTGCAATGAATCCAGTCCTTATCAAGCCTAAAAGTGTCGGCAGATTGATGTTAAGAAGCGCGAACCACTCTGACCATCCGAAAATCTATCCAAATTATCTAGAACATCCTAATGATATGCGGCGTATGGTAGAAGGTGTTCGATTGGTAAGTTATATTATAATGTGACTTCAAAAATGGAGAAAGTATTCAATTCGACTGTAATTTTTGTGCATAAATTACACAAAACTATTAATTTTGATGTTTTTAAGAACGGATAAATTTTATTAGAAGTAATATGTAAGTATGTTACAAGACCACAACTAGGCAAACAAGGGCATCATGGACATCACTATTTATTCTGCAATGCCCATAATACTCTTTATATAGAGAAACGATGGCTCCCACTTTTCATTAGGTAGGCCGTCAATTTACTTATGATGATGAAGGCCTAGTTCACGTATTATTTATTATACAAATTAATTAATACTAATATCTTCCCCAGACACAAAAGGTGATCGGTACCAAGGCGTTCCAACGTTATGGAACACGATTACATGATGTTCCATTTCCCGGATGCGAACACCTGAAATTCGATTCCAATGAATATTGGGAATGTGCTATTTCGCAAACATCGATTACATTAGATCACGAGGTAAAAGAAATCACCTTTTAATTTTATTCTAGCGATATGCCTACATTCCCAGACAACATAAACATTATATGAATGTACAAGTATAGGTAGATACTTATTTTTGGCGCAACGGGTAGCGAAGCCTAAACAGGTTATTGGATTTTTAATAAATAAGAGCGTCGTTAGATTATATTTGCAAGAGTAAAGTAAAAATATAATGTACATAGCATTCTTTAATAAATAATAACAGCCAAACATTTTTAAATTTTTTGCTTTAAAAATATCACAATCAGGTCATTTTGTAAATAAAAAAAAAAAGTATTTTTTGTTTTATATTCAAGTTCTGTATCACACAAAATTAACAATTAACAAACAATTGCCGCTGACAATTTGCATTCCAGTGCCAACTACAAATTGATGTGTTAGATAGTTTAATAAAATATATATCTACGTTAGTGTACAATGTTTGCAAATATAAAAAGTGTAATTTAATAGATCATGTAAAAACTGTTATTGGTATACTGATATTTTTATATAAAAAATTTTTAATGATTAATGGTTTATCATCACCATCATCATCATCATATCAGCCACTATCCATCCACTGCTGAACGTAGACCTCTCCCATAAACTGCCATAAGGAACGGATTGTGAATATTCGGTATCCATTTCTATTTTTCATTCTATCTACCCAGTCTAGAATTATAGCCGTAAGCATGGTATATTTTAACAAAATTAAATGCATATTTCAGGTTGGTACATGCAAAATGGGTCCAAGTGGTGACCCGACAGCTGTGGTGTCTCCAAGACTAGTTGTTAACGACGTACAAGGTCTAAGAGTAGCAGATGGATCTATAATGCCACGCATTCCTGCTGCTCACACTCATGCCGCCATTGTGATGATCGCTGAAAAAGCTGCTGACCTCATAAAAGAGGATTGGGGAATGTTAACAGATTCACAAAACAATACCGTTTAATTCCACGTGTTTAATACCAAATTCTAAAATATAAAAAAATTACGTTTTTTTTCTTCCTCCATCAAATAAGTTAACTACTTCATATAGTCACGTCTTTTACCAAAAAATATCTTACCAAAGAATTATTTAAAAAACATTGAGCATTTAAGATCATCATCTCTAGTGTTTAATAGGTATCAGATAGTTTGATACTCAGCGTCTTTTATATAATATAAAAATTACAACTATCAATAAATATAAATCTATTCATAAACACAAATGTTTTCTTTATTGTTACTTGCCTACACACATTATAAACGTGATAACGTTACTTGTAAATAAAAAAGATGTACGATCTAATTTCAGAACTTATTGTGGGGATTTTGAAAAAAAATTCTCGAATAGATCGACAAACTTCGACCACTTTCCATCGCATAGACTGGTAAAGGCAGGGGAGAATATTATATGTGATACCTACTAAGTATAACTTCTCTTGATATATATATATATATATATATATATATATATATATATATATATATATATATATATATATATATATATATAATATATTATTAATTTTAAAAACAAAAAGTACTATACGTCGAAGTCTTTGTCCGTCAAAGTCAAAAAAGTCCGTCAAACGATTCCGTCCGTAGTCCGACGAACGAAATTTTTAATTTTAATTAAGCATGAACTAGAAAATACAGATACCTATTAATTTTTTTAACTGTGCGCACATGACTACATCAAGTTAGAAGAATAACATTTAGTCCTCAGGAATGGCAATGCATGGGGGATATCATGGGCGAAACAGTATACTCTGTTATGTCCATGGTATGGTTCATGTTTATAGGCGATGGTTACTACTTTCCATCAGGTGAGCCATCAGCTTGTTTACCATTCTAAGTTGTATACAGATATAAAAAACAAATCAAGAACTTCTAAATTCACTTTTATAATTATTTGATATGAGTTCTACATATTTGTAATAACAACAGCATAACTTTAAAGTACACAGGTTTATTATTTACAATAACATTATATGTTCTACCTAGATAATAACAACATTAATATTTAGATTGGTGAAGGACCCGTCTTCGTTTTCCTATTTAATTTTCTATAAAGATATGAAAGTCTCTTTTCTATATGTTTCCATTTTGTCGGCCTTACCACAGGTGACCCCGTCTTTGCCCACATTTTCTTTTTCCTTAGCAAGATCTGAAATAATAGAACAGATACATGGTGTTTAAAATAAAAACATTCTGCAATGATGTATTTAATAAAGTTGGAAATATATATATATGTATTCCAAATTAATGATTATGAATTAAATGAATATATTCATATCATTTAATTCCAGCCTAAAAAACTATCAACAGCACATCTCATTTTCAGATAATTAAATACATTTTTTTAAGTAATAACTACCTATAGTAATAAATTATGTACTCAGTCAATACACCAGTATAAATTAAATAAAAATAAAGATAATTTATTAAAAAAATTTCAAATTTAGATTGTAACTACATTAATATGAGATCAAAATGGGAATAAGCTCTACTATTAACAAACTTGATAATTATATCAACATAGTTAAAAATTTGAGAAGATATTAAAATATTAACAAATATATGGTATAGTATTAAAAAAATTCTATCTTTTATATAAAAAATTATTAGATTAATTACTGCTGTTTTATCTAAGAAATAATTATTATTCAACCCTTTAAAATTTTTGGCATATATTTCAAAGATGTCAATAGGAGAAGGTTCTCAATTATTTTTTTTTTACATCTTATATCTTTGCCAATGCTATCATTATTATAAAAACATTACAAACATTAGTTATTAAACATTACACAACAAATATTAGTTGTAAAAATAAAATAATAAATATTTTTTTTTTGTTATCAATTATTTCTGCATAGTAAATAGAGTATTAAATTAATAAAACATTTACTCACATGATATTCTTGACCACTCACACCTCTAATCCAAGAAGGAATATTATAAAGAGTTTTTACAGGATGAAGATTACCAGGCCCAAGTATATCAATGTAATCATTTTGACCAAATAGTGCCCTACGTTCTGTCCATGCATTTGCAGGTCTAAAATGAAAAATATTAAGTAGAGAATAAATTACATTATTACTTAACATCCAATTACAATTTTTTTAATATATTGTTCAATTTCAAGTATTTTAACAACAAAACAACACTTATTACATTTTGGTATCAATTAGTTTGCTCCTTTAGAACATGTCTTGGTGCATATAAACCAAACATTATACAAATATTAACTGGATGAATGTAGCTAACTTTAGTAAAAATGTCCATAATAATTTACATTAATGTAATTTACATAATGTACATACTCTATATAAATTGCATTTAAAACATAAATTTTATTAACTAATTGACCCAGCTAATATTATTTTATCCACTATCATCACTTACCAGGTCCATATTTTCTTACTGGGATAAAAACTATCCTGCTAAAACTAACTAAGCAAACAAGGAGTAAAGGGATTGTTAATAATTGTGACAAACAGAAATATACCCTACCAGATCCACCTCCACATGGTTACCCCTGGAAATCATAGTGGTTGATTCTTATTGAATCTATCAGGATAGGACAACTGACTAATTTCATTCTCATCTATGGTCACTCACTGGTACACTGCCAATATATACCAATAGCTCAGATGGGATTACCATTTCATTATCACCGATTAACAAAAAACTAAATAGACAATTACAAAATTTCAATAAAATTGGTTCAATCAATTTCATTGATTTTCATATATTATGAAAATTTGTGTTAATTGCTGGCACTTGGTGGAATATTGAACATATGATCATTTTAGATAAGAGTGTACTGTTTCACATTTTTTTATTAATTGTAACCTAATTTCGCCTTTAAGTTATTTCCTCAGTTTTGCTTGGTACCTGTATTCTGGAATCGGTAGAGCTTTTCCTTCTGTTCTAGGTAACAAACCTCCACACCATAACTTCTCTTCGTAGCCGTACCGTCTAACCAAACGTGTTTTATCAGCGTGATACCTTGTCCTAAAAAAAATTGTTGAATTACACTCATCCCATCAAGTTACAATATTTCTTTCGTTTATTGCAATTGCAAGAACTAACCTCACTATGTTTACAGTCGGTCTCCAAATTGTTTTCAAAATAGTTGAACCCAACCACTCCATTGTGAATAAATAAAAAAATAAGTAAATCAATATTGATTCAAAAAATTATTTAGGTTATTCTTTAAATAAATTAATTTTAATTCATTTAAGTCAATGAATAAAAACTAACAAATCCAAGCTAGTCTAAAGCTATACATAAGCCACAGATATAATTTTTTTTTAGTACGTTTGTTCCGTTTGGAACAGGCTAAGGTCGGAGACCATGCTGCCTAGTCTTCAAAAAGATAATTTGTCTGGAATTTTATTTTTCTAATGTCGCTTCAATTATTGTTAATCTTCAATATTTCATTTGTCAAATCCGGTAAGTACATTTTCATAAATATCTTTTCTTGAGTTTTCTTAAACCAGTGGATTTATCAAATTAAAAATAAATAATTATAAAAAATCATTGTCTTGCAATTCAATAAAAGTATTCTTATAGCTCCTGGAATGTTGTAGTAATATAAGTGAAAATAGCTTTGAAACAAGAAGGAAATCTTAAGAGAATCGGGATTGAGTGCGGGATATTTTCGGGTTTTTTGAAGATAATCCTAAGTTCGTCAAACATATTTGAATGACAAATTCAGAGCAATCAAAAAAAAAAGGTGATTAGAGATTGGGCTGTATTTGAGTTACACCATGAAGATTACCAGGCCCATTCGGTATATTCGTTGAAATGTAATCATATTGGTGTAAAATTTTCTTTGACCAAATAGTTGTAACGATTTTATGTATTCCAATACTACAATCTGTTCAAAGGGGTAAATCCACGCATTTGCAAAGTGTCTACTTGTTCAAATGAAAAAAGATTACAGAGATGATAATATTTATTACGAATTTCTTGAATTAAGTAGTTTGATGATGAAATGAATGTGTTATTTTTTAATGCCATAAGAACACTCCAATTACAATTTTTTTCGAATATATTGTTTCTAATTTCAAATACTAGTATTTTAACAACAAAAAAAAGCACTTATTTTTTGGACATTTATATATCTGGTAGTCAATAAATATAAAGTTCATACATGTGCTTTTCTTTTATGTCTTTAGAACATGTCTTGAACTTACTGGCATATAACACCTAAACATTATACAAATCATTAATAGTTTTATTCAAAAACATAGAAATGGGTCAATTTAATAATTTGAGTATGAGTGGGTTATTGTAAACTGAAAAAACTTTGAAGAGAAATTTGAGTTTTAGGTGTTCGAAACGAAGAAGGATAAGGCAAATTACATTCTACTTGCATTGAGATAATTGGAGAAGTATACATAGCACCTAAAATAAGTCTTAAATTCATATAATTTTTTTCGAGTTTTTCTACTAATTTATGTTCTGAGGCATAACAAAAGAAAGCGTAATCAAAATTACTTCTAACAAGAGATTTGTAATGTAATTTTAGGATCATACGACCAATTACAGATCTTATTATATTAGTGGCTCTTAAAGCACGATCTATATAAATTTTAAATTTTGATGAAAAATTACATTTAAAACATAAATTTTATTAACTAATTGACCCAATGACTAATATTATATTAATATCCCTTTTATATAAATTAATAAATCATCACTTACCAAGTCACACTGTTTCCTAAAATTGAATTAAGTTTATAGATATATAAAATATATAGTAGCGGGCTTAGAATACCACCTTGACATACTCCTTTAGAGCTTAACCTAGGTCCTATTAATTTACTATTTACTTTAACATACACTTCTCTATTACTAAGAAAATTATAAATCCATTCGATAAGTTTCATTGGAAGAAATGAGTATAAAATCGAAGATAGAAATGTTAAATTTACATTGTTAAAAGCTACTACGACATCTAAAAAAACAGATAGAACATATTCATCGTTATTCAAAGCAGTTAATAATTGTGCGCTGAATATCAAAAACCAAATTGATTCGATGGTAATATACTATTACTTTCAATAAAGAACAAACGCTGTTTAATTAATTGTTCGAATAATTTGCCTGCACAGGACGTCAATGTTATATCTATAGGAGTCGAAATTTGTAGGATCTTTACCGGATTACCAAACAATCCATTTTCCATTCTGGTGGGATAATACAGTCCTTCCATAAATCGTTAAAAATTTGTAAGAGTTTAGTAAGGTTTATTTTATTCAGCAATCGAAACATATTGTATGTTAAGCTATCAAGGCCACTAGCTGTATCTTTTCTAGATTTTACTGAACTTGATATTTCATCAATTGAGAATGGGTCAGTATTTTGGTGAATTAACACTCATCAAAAGATGAGTGTACAAAATCAGGAGTATATTTGCGTAAAAAATCAATATATATCTTTAAAATGATTTTGACATGTTTTGATAGTTTTCTCATATTTTGCCATGGGATTACAAAATTCATTTGTCATTATCTAACATTTTAACAGCTTGAACTCTTTTAAAATTTATGTAATTATCGAGAGTTGGATTTTGTTTAAACCTAAGGTAAGCCGCTTTACTATCATTGACAGCTGTCGCACACCTGTTATTCCACCAAGGTACTGCAATATGTTTGTGCCTCTTTGAAGTATTTGCACCGCTATTTGATAAGTTCCTACGTGGAACGGAACGTTCCACAGCTGTCAAAATAATTTTACAGAACCTATTGTAATTGTTTAAGGGTTCATTGACATCATACTCGAAATCCAAAAGTAATTGATTAACAGTTTCAGAATAAAGATCCCAATTAACGAGACGTAGGTTTATACGATTTAACAAAAGTTTATTAACTTCATCTATAGGAACATGTTGTTCACCTGACGGAGTTGATGAAGAGTTCTTTGTGTTTATTTTAGTAAAAGTCGGCAGGTGATAACTTCCTAATGGATCATCATGAACCGACCACTCGCATTTTAATGATATGGATGGGGATACCATAGTTAAATCAAGGCCATTGGGTCTCCAAATATGAGAGCCAACAGTAGTAACTTGCTTATCATTTAATAGTACCAAATTACATTCATCTAAACAATCAAGAATGTCTTTACCTCTTGTATTAGTGGAGGTACAACCCCACATAGTATGATGTGCATTTAAATCTCCAGATATGATAGTGGGTTTAGGAAGAGACTCCAAAAAGAACTTAAATTTGGCTTTAGTAAAACTAGGTGTACTATTGGTAGGACAGTAAATACTGGCAACTGAATACCAAGAATTATTAACTTCAATACTAATAGCTATAGTTTGCAAAGAATTGTCGAAAAAAGAGTGAAGTTTTTTATATCTAATACTATTATGTATAATAATCGCTACTCCATTGTGGTTATTACCACAATCATTTCGTTTTCCAATAATCTTTAATTTTTAATTTGTAATGTGGTTTTAGCCAAGTTTCTGAGATGAGAGCAATGTGAATATGATGTTCATTTAAAAATTGTGTAAAAATATGTCGATTGCTCAGTAGGCTCTGAGCGTTCCACTGTATGATAGTTAATTGGTCTCGATTGAATTTTGTGAAATAGGTCTATTACCAAAAGTATCATATAACACATTCAAAACACTTTTAGTGTTAATAGATGTGTTCTTTGTGTTATGTAGTGAAATAAGTTTGATTATGCTTTCTATTAAAAGTGATAAACTCTTGTTATCAGAATTTAGAATTGAAATTAGGTCTACATTTTTTTTAGGTTTGTTACCCAGTTTAGGAAATATTTCAGTGCTAAGTATATCTCCAAAAGAAGCAGGTCTGTTTTATCTATTTTCAGCAATTTTCTTTTGTTTAACAGTTGATACACTTGTGTGATTTCCATTGCAGTGTACACAAATAGCGTTTTCCATTCCAGTTGTACAAGTTTTATAATTATGCTCACCTTTGCAGATCTGCAACGCTCAAATTCTTACAGAATTTAGAATGTCCATACCTCAAGCACCGGTAGCATTGTTTAACTGGTGGTATATATGGAGTGACATTGTCCCAACCTCCAATATCCAGATATTCAGGTAATACAGATGCAGCAAAAGTAATTGTCATTTTTATTTTTTCTTTCTTTTAATAGCAATAATTTTCTTAGAACTCGATATCATAGTATATATTTTTTTATTAGATATATTTGTAGGTACATTTCTAATAACGCCTGTAACTTCTGTTGAAGAAGCAGGAATACTGGCCTTAAAATGGTAGTCATTTAAAAAAGTTTTATTATTTAAAAAAGCATTGGCTAAGTCTGGCTTTTGAAAGTATACTCCGATTTTGAATTTATTTATAGATCTAAGATAAAATTAAATCGTTTTAAACAAGAGTGAGAGCAAGTCTCTGGATCCAATGGTTTTCTGACTATCTGAGGATTCTACAAAGACAACAAATTCTGTCCCAGGGGATTATCTTCTAATATAATCTGTGACGTAGTAAGGTTTATACTTATCGGCCTTATCAATTTCAGATTCTGAGTCAGTAGAAGTATCTTCCAAATATATATCCTTGTCATTACAAGGTTCATGGTCTACATCACCTGAATCGTCATCTTTTTTTTCCTTTTTCTACAACTGCGCTTCCCCATGAATGCTAATTATATTACTGTCGCTGAATTTAGTGAAAATATAATATTTTATTCAATAATAAGAATTGATAGAGATAGTTTTAATAAATTAATAAAAAAAAATTTAAAAAACCCGCTTGTTCTTATTCGAGTTTCCCGCCTTTTTTCCGCGCAACCCCACAGATATAAGCAGATAGGAAACTCTTATACATCACTCTGTACAAATAACAGTTGACAACTGCACGATTAAGGTTGTACAATGTTTTTTTTTTGCTAAAAAGAATGGGATGGTAACCCCATCTGCGCTAACGGGATACGCTGGCGGAGCACCAGTGAAAGGTGATAGATCAGAATGAAAACAGGCCAGTTAGTCCATCATGATGAATTCATCAGGAATTAACCATGATAGTTTCCAGGGGGAACCGCGAGGAGGTCGACCTGGTTGGCTATATTGCTAGCAATGGGATTCTCAGTTTCCATTATTAACAATCCCTTTCCTCCAGTTGTACAATGTTAGACTAGATAACCTCAATGGTAAAAATATTAATTATTTTTTTAATATTAACAGTCTATTGAAGTCCGCTAGTCTACTAATAGTACTTGCAGACCGATGTCTTTTTCCTGTTGTATATTTTTATTAATTAAAAAGTATTTTATGCAACCACTTTATTGAATATGAAAATTTTAAACTATCATTTATTGATACCTATCAATATTTTGGAAAAGCATATTTTATATAATTGTACAATTATTACAATAACTAGATATGAATGTAATTTATTTTAATGTATTAATTTTTCTAGATAGTTATATAAATTCATTAACCAATTGCCGCAATACGGATTTTTAAACACCAGCGTGATTACTTGGGTACCTACTTACTGCTATGATTTTTAGATAAATTTATTTTACAGTATTATTTTTTATAGAGAATCAGAAGACGGAACAGTTAGCAACTCCTTCATCTTTTTCACATAAATAGCTGTGTATAAAGAATATTTTTATTTTGACTTATCTGTTCTGACCATTTGACTTGACCATATATGAAACAAGTGACTAACTAAAACTTGAATAAATATGTCCAATTGCTCGAATCCAGTTGCTATTAGAAAAAAAAACAGTTTTTAACCATACATACATACAAAATGGCCGATCTTCTTTGAAATAATTTTGTAGAAATTTTTTATGGATAATATTCTTTAAATAGTACGTATTACACAGTGTTTTCAGATTATTTTATTGCGTTTAATAATGTGTGGAAATAATTTAAAATTAAGCATAGATTCAATTTGTTTTAGACCAGAAAAATAAGAACGCGCTTAATCTTATTCGTAAATCGTTGTTGATAAATAAAGTTTTAATTTTATCTATCTTTCTCCAAAATGCAAAATTATTATAATTTTAGTAATCTCTTTTATTCACAATTACAATAAAGTGTACAATTATGTAAATTTAAACTAATTCTTTAACTAATAAGACTTGGGCGCGTAACTGCGTTGTTTGTTTACTTTTGTTGTTATTACGTTCACTACTTTATAATCCAATAGGTATTGTTACTTCTGTTTTTATCAAATTTTAATACGACGACTATAACTTCTAATTTCAGGTTATAATATATAAAAACATGTCCAAAAGAGATCAAAGTGATAGAAATGAAAGGAAGCTGGAGTCGAGTGACTACGAAAATTTAATATCTCAACATAGTATATTTGAATCAACAAGAACTAAACATCAGGAATTGCCCAGTTTTCCGGGATTCACGAACGCTGAAACACAAACAAAGCCTAGTGACATCAAAGGGCAGACACAAACTGCAGGCCTGGGTGCATGGCACTATAACCCCTGGTGGATGCTTGCTAGCACTTCACGAAATATCCCGTCGCAAGAGGAGTATTCTGAAAATAGTGAACAAGCAAAAGTGAAACAAGAACCAGCTGGTGCTGGTACACCAGACAGGGATACTTTACAGAGTGAACTAGACAATTTTCCTACAGGAACTGCCACTCCTCCAGCAGGACTCGATTCATTCTGTGATGATTGTTCGGATCCATTTTGTGATTCCAGTGCTGCTATATGTAGAAAACTTTTCCATTGTCCTCATTGTAGGAAAAGTTACCCCACTATCCTTGAATTCAATACACATTTGACAGGTGTACATCCAACACAAAAACCGTTTAGATGTCAAATATGCTTAGAGCCATTTCACAAGAAATCACATCTTCGTAGACATCTAGATGCTAATCATACACGTAAAGATGTAAACAAGTGTTCTGTATGTTCAAAATATATTAAAGATAAGAGTAATCTTCGTAAACACATGCAGGTTCATACTGGCCGTGTACCCCAGAGGCAATTCAAATGTGATTTGTGTAACAATAAACGTTATATGTCTCTTGATAGGCTCAATAACCATAAAGTTGTGTGCACAGGGGAAAAAATATTAAAATATTGTGACATGTGCACTAAAGTATTTGACAATTCAAGGTCACTAAATAGTCACAAAAAGGTGCATGCTAGGGAACTAAAGTGTGAAAACTGTGGTGAACAACTCCGTTCACTAGAACAATTTTCAAATCATAAAATGATTTGTCAAGGAACAACACCTGAAGCAGGTGGAAGTCACACTAGCTCAGCAAGTGCCGCTGGTACATCTATGAACAGATGTTGTACACAACCAGGACTCTGTGAACATGATAAACCGGCCTATCTTAATATACCTGGCTATGCCACTAATAGACAACTTGATGCTACTCTCTCATCTTTAAAATCAGAACTAAATTGATGACATCTACTAGAGAGCTATTACATACAAAGTTAAAACTAACTGTTTATTTGTTTACAATATTACCAAATAGTTAAATCAATGACAGTAATAATTTTCACAATTGAGAATTTCACAAGACTGATGCAAATATCCCGCCTCACGACTTGCTTTATTATTACCATTTAAATTTAGGCTTTAGTTAGTAGATTAATACAGTAGAATAAGCAGTATAACTATTTACAGTGTATTCAATTACATGGATTTTTTAATTTAATATTTTTAGCTTATTTTGGAAATTACATTGTAAGAATTAAATATTGGCAATTTATCACCTGTAATATTTGTAGGGCCTGTCCATGTATTTGAATATGCTGAATTTGTTATTTGCCTTTAATTCTGTAACTTAACCTGTTCCAGGAACAGCTTTACTAATTGTATAAAAACCATACCTGACTTTTCTTGATTTGTGACATGACAGATACATATATTTTATTTGAATATAACAATGCCTTGACTGATTTAGAGTAATGTTTATGTGCAGTATTACAACATTTTTTTATTTTTCTATTTTGGAGAAATGTTAAAACTACATTATTTTTATAATTTATAGTTAATCATATTTTAGGTTACTTAAGTTTATATTAGTATAATAATAATGATAAACAGTCAGTGGAGACTGTACCAAGAGCAAATTCTATTTTCCAGTGCTCTTAAGTACTTTCTGCTCCAAAGACGATTCTAAATATAATATCATTATGTGTACTAGGTATTTCAAATACTAACTAAAGACAAGTTTTGTTAAATATTATATTTCGTGTCATTTTAAAGCTATAGAACTAAGTGAAGTTATTGAAGTGCAATCAACCATTGGCTAAGCCTTGAGCATGTTGTGGTTATGGGAAATAATTGTTGTGTTCTCTTTACCCATAATATTTATTCAAGTGTTATACACTGAAAAATTTTTGCTGCAATTTGTAGAATTATATAAGTGTAATGTTTATTGAATATTAAGTATAGTAGTATATTCATCCTAAATATAAGGATTGAGGCTATATTCGAAGTTATTAGGCCTTTATTAAACTTTTACCTAACAGTTATTTATACTCTGATTTTTTCTGAGTATGCATATTTTATATAATCTTATTTCTAATTTTATTTATTTCAATCATGTTATTTAAAAGAAAGAATACTTTTATTTGGAGGCTTTTTATTAATGTTGCTATTTACAATTGTTTTCGACTCTTATAACCTGATTTATTTTTATATAAATAGTTTTAGTATAATAATAGTTCGTAATATATTTTTAGTAATATTTTGGACTCGTGCTTACATTGCAACCAAAAAGTAGTATCTTTTGTTATATCAGTTTTTTATAATAGATTCATGACTTGATGTCCCACCATTTTGAGCAAGAATAATCTTTGTCTATGACATCATACAGAATCAAGTATGTTATCTAATGTACATGATACTTAAAACATAATATATATTCATCATTATCATTAATATTAGACAATACTACTTGATTGTGTATGGATAATATAATTTATTATGTTAGTTCTTAGAAAACCAGACATTAGTGACAAACAATTCATATTTTTTTATATTTTATTAAATTCAAACTGATACATGATTGTAACAATATTATATTTTGTGTGTATAGTATGAAACATTTTGGTTTCTATTATGTTATTAGTGTTTAGATAAAACTCGAAAATAACATTAATGTTAAATTTTATATTGTCATAGAAACAAGGTCCTTTATATTATTTTAATGACAAGACTGAACCCACAAAATACACTAGCACGGGTAACATAATTCCCATATGCATAATTTATTATAAATACTTTCATCATAATCAAATATTATATATAACACATCACTAAATAACAAATAAGACATTTGAAAATAGCCGATTTATCCATGTCTAAACAGTGGTTGATATAAATATCGACCACATAGTTACTTAACTATAAGACAAATGTGAATAAATTATATTTTGTACTATGAATAATTAAGCAAAGTAATTACCTAAGGTCTGTGCATATACATTGTCTAACAAATTCAGAAATCTATGGCGTGCGTGACAATAACCTCCAGTCTTGTCATTCTTTTAAACTGAGGAGGAATAGCGTGCCCTTATCCATTCAATACTGAAGCCGCTATTTATTAGATATTTATTAATATTATTTTAATAAACTTATTTTAATAAAGTTATTTTATATACGAATATATTCAATATGCAGGTCTAGGTCGAAAATTAATTATTTTATTAAAATAAGATTAATTTTCGTCCATATTCTATTTTATCTTCTTGCTAGCAATTGATGAAGTATCAGAACAAAACGCTGGCTAATTTTATTATGAACTAAAACTCCGTTAACAAGAAAATAACTCGCGTTCGAAGTGCCTGAATGTACATATGTACATTCTATACGTATGGCATAACCGTTTGTAATTCTGCTGTTCACTGCTACACCACCTGATAACCACCCCTGTAATACTATTACCTATTTGTTGCAATAAATACATTGTGGGTGGTTTAATCACGTTTCACATCGGTATTTACGCGGCTCGGTGTCCCTTTTTCCTTGTCTGTGTTATCGTTTACGTATATAGTGAATTTTTAGAGCTTTTAAATTAGATCGTGTTTCTTGGGTACTGTTTTATAAGATTTTTAATCATTCCACTGAGTTTAGAATAAAATTAGCTGCTAACTTCAATATAATTTTGCTGTAACTTAAATAATAATGCGATCATTATGGAACTATCAGTGAAAGACAAAATATACCTTTACCTTTTTGAATACCATAAAAAATCAGTCGAAACAAAAACAACTGACCTTGAAAAATTTACTTAATGTGTATATTTTAACATTACATATTAACTTGATATAGATAATTATAATAGCATAAATTAATAGATTTCATTGTTAAATATTACCATTTACGTTGTTATTAGTACAAAATACACGAACCGACGTATATTTTAAAGATAAGTAATCCACCTTCTGCCTGCCGAATTAACAGTAAAAAATTCAAGCTACCTGCATATTGTTTTTGTAGTAATATAGCATGGTGTGTAACTTTTAAAGCACCTAGAAATAAGAAAAAATGTGTTCATATGAATTTAGTTAATAGAATATAGTTTATCTATTAGTGCTGTAGACTGTAAAACAGTAAGTTTATTATTTTCTGCTCTAATTATAAACAAAGTTTTCTACTGAAGCGAATGTATGTACAATACGTTTCTTATTATATTCAACAATAGTCAATATTTTTTCATACTTAAATAATTTGTGAAAATTATCTACCTGCCCAATATACATACAATACAGCAGTGTTATTCAAAGCGTGAGTCGCGGCCCCTGGTAGGTCCCAGCCTCTACAAGGGAGTCGCGGAAGATCGTATCGCACTTATTAGCTATTTAGTTGTACTATCGTCTTATTGCTTTTTCATGTACGGCAGCGACACGGTATACCTATTTTCAGTGGTTTTCTGTCAACAACGCAGACGCAGGCGATGATGAAGGCAACTTTGACTATAACTATCTTGACAATTAAATTATGAAAAGAGAGTTGTAAACCTAGCGCTTGACCTATCTAAGTTACACTATCTCTCTACATTGTAGACGATTTTACTATGCAAATATGACACTATGGACTGTTCGGAAACTAAACTGCTATTTTTACTATCATACAGGATACATACTATAGAGGATACAGTCATCCGGGACAGTATTTAACTGATACCTAGCTATGGAAAACCTTGCTGCCATTGATATTTTGCTTTAGCATTGATAGACCTGGTTCACCAGGCTTAACACATACGGTTTTACGTATCAAACCATATCAAAATGTATCCGTTTTTTATCACCCGTAATAATTCTAGGTAAAACACTCCTTTTTATCTTTATAACAATTCGTAAATGGTTTTTCTTTCAGTTTCTCGTTACTTTCTTCCTGCAAATGACGTTTTCCCGGTACGAAGTCTGATATTAACAATACAAATTTTTCTTACGCTTAAGCCAAATATTTTTATTACGTTTATAATAATAATAATAATAGGCCTTTATTGCTGAAAGTATTACATTATTGTTAATATTGTTCATTTACTAAGATTTCAAAAAAAAAAAGATTCACACAAAGATTTCAATACATAGCAAATCAAGTTCGACGAAATTCTAATGTAATGAACTACGCCCTCTGTTCAAAATTCGTAGTCTTGTATATCTAATACATATTAAGGGGTCGCACCATAAAAAGCTTTGAAAAACACTATTACAGGACTCGCTGTAACATCTAAAATATTAATAGTACGTATTTGTCATTTATTATTTATATAAATTGTCACACGTCAGAGATCACAAATATTTAGATAAATTATAACGATGATTTTATTTCAATAATAGAATCCTAAAGAATAGAATCCAGTCTATTATCAAGAAACTACCTAATTTGTTAAATGACCGCTATGAAGCCTTGTTGGTCTAGTTTTATTTTTAATTCTGTATAATTAAATACCTAACGAATTAGGTAGATTCCATATTTCTATAAATGCTACACATTTACGATTTAGGTATAAGCCATCGCTCTAACCTTTTTGTCTGTTCGCATGATTAATTCCTTGTCTGAATATTATAAAACATGGCTACCGAGCCAAAGTATGTATTTTACACAATACAAAAATACAAGTGTACAATACCTAAATTGTCAAAAATAAACGAAGTTTCTTTTCTTTTCTGTTGACATGGTTTGTTATTTACCGTTATTAATATCCTATTTAGTTAACACACAGATAGCCAAACTTCAATAATAGTTGTAGAATAGTACCTACCTACGTTAAGCGTGTAAATATTAATCCACTTAAGTATATAGATAGTGTGCAATATGCTCGTAAGTTCTGGAGTCGATACTTGAATCAATAACCTTGCAACCCAGCGCCCGGCTGTTAAGCGGCACAGCCGGTCCGAAACTACTTGTACCTTCAAGTAAGAATCGAAATCAAAACAACGCCCTGTAAATCGTCCGTAAGCCCAGTTTGCACTCGCCCTGTTATCTTGGGTGAAACTGCAATGGCCATCTGTGGCTAATAACATTATAGTTCGAAAAAAATACTTGGAATAGTTTGTAATATCAAGTCTGATTTCAACAACAGAATTCGAAAAAGTACGCCACACCTTGCATCCTAACACCAAAATACTAGTAATTTGAAGAAGTTTTTTATTTAATATATGGTAATGAAATAGTAGTAATGGTGTACGCTGGCGAGGGGCACCAGTGAGGGACGATAGATGAAAATGAAAAGACAGGTCAGTTAGCACATCGTGATGAATACACCTGAAATAGGGTTGGGTCGGGCTAAATTTGATGTTTGATATAATCTACAACGAAGATTTTTTTTACTGTTGAAGGGTTGATCACGATCTCACCTGACGGAAAGCAACGATATAGTCTAATCTTCAAACAAACCAAAATGATAGGCATAACCAAAAGCCTTGACAAACTTAGGTAACATTGGACCTTAGATTATAAAATGTACGTAGTACGTTACACTAAGTATATGTATTTGAAAATAAAAACTTCGACTACTTTTTACTAAAATCAAATTGTTATTTACACCAAATAAGTGCATACCAACAGCCCCTTGATTAGTTTCAAAATCTAGACAATCACAACAAACTTCTCTAAACCGACATGTATATGCTTATTATAATCATAAGCTTCAAGATTACACATGAAGAAATATTTTAACATTGGCGGGTAGTACAATCACAACTAAGAAATAGCTATATGGACATTAAGTAAAAATAACAAGTTTTATACTATACAAATACATAATTACAGAAATGATAGAACACGCAGTCAGATAAATTTCATAGCTCGATCTCATTTGTGCTAGTCACACCCACTTGCATAATTTTATCAAATACCTGAGAGCACCACCCAAATGAATGCTAGTTTGTTATTAAAACTTGACTAACCGGAGATCAAGACCCGAAAACCCGAGACAAAGAAACGTTGGCACATTCTACATCACCAGTACGGCACGTGGTAGTGTCTCACTTGTTGTTAAATACTGTTCATACAAAAGTGTGTCGAAAATATCTGCCAATTTTCAAAAACAATTGAATTATTTTCAATATTTCTGATTGATTATTCAAAAGTGTCATAGAAGATTAATATCTTAATTGATCGACTATGTAATTTTTAAGGTTCCGTACCTCCAAAGGAAAAAACTGAACCCTTATAGGATCACTTCATTGCCTATCCGTCCGTCCGTCTGTCAATACCCTTTTACATAGGAACGCGTGTAGGTATACACTTGAAAATAATATGATATACTCAGGTCTGTAATCTCTTAAAGCAGCGATCAAGCTTTTAAATCGACGCTATCAAAGATCCCTTTTAAAAAGTCGACAGTACACTTGCAATGCCGTTGGTGTTGTGAGTGATCATGGGTGGCGGTAGTCACTTGCCATCAGGTGAGCTGCAAGCTCGTTTGCCCCCTGTGTTGTAAAAAAAATGATACGGCCATTTATGTTTCATTTATATTTTGAACCCTACTTCCCGTTGCCCTAGAATCATTAAATTTGGCAAGAAGCAATGTCATGTAGCACAAATAAAGGAAAAAAATCTGAAAACAGTAAATTTGTAGTTATTTCACAAAAAAAAAATATCTTGAGAATTATGTACGGAACCCTCGTTGCGCGAGTCCGACTCGCACTTGATCAGCTTTTTTTTCTTATCAGGATAAAACTATCCTATCTACGAAGTAAAAGGAAATATTTCTACAAATGCCATTAAAATCGGTTGATATAATAAATATTATGAACAAAAAATACAGAATTTGTTATAAACCACTATTAAGATTATAGTTTATGAAATGTCTTTGAAATATTAAAAAAAGGACTATAGCAAAAGTAAATTATTTATTTCTTATAATTTCGTAAACTTGAATGCAATTATTTATTTCTATTACTTTTAAATATATAAAGATTATTCATATAACAACGCGACCTCTTTTAACAGCTGCTTTCAAAACTTTCGCTTTTTTCTCTTTCTTCTTTTTTCCCAATATTTTCTTTCCTCTTCTTTTGCCTTTCTTCCTTCTTTTGTTCTACATTTTTTATTCTGTTTTCCCATTGTTTTTTACTGTGTTTTTTCTTTTGCTCCTGGAAACACATTAATTTATTTTATTAAAAAAAATTTATTTAAAATTTATAAAACACTGAGGCTGTTCCAGAAGTGTAAATTATCTAAAACTATCTCTTAATCATTATATTTTAATTTGATAATGTTGCTAAATTATTTATTTATTTTACACTTTATTGAACCATTTATAAAATAATAAATACAATAAATTTTAATGAGAAGTTATTACCTAAGAACAATTAGTTTTTTATGGCCTACTTACTTAAATAATCTATAACATCAAAATTTAAAATTGTAATTACAGTAAAATCTTTATTGGAAAGATTAGTAGGAACTCATTTTCTAATAGATTTAAGTCAAATTAATTATAATTTTATTTTATGATGGTTTCTGTGATCATCTAATTTCCTTCCAATAAAAATTTTGCTGTGATATCAATTTATAATTTTAATTCTAGAGGTAGTTTTAGAAAAATGGCACCTCAGAATCGATCCCATTAGAAAAACCAACTAATGCTTTTAAAAAATAAATTTACAGTTTTGAGTTAACAATTATTTTTTCCAAACTTGCTAACACATGTTATATATACAAACAACAGAAACTAAACATTACCATTCTTTTAATAGACTTCTTTAGCAAAGATGGATCATCTTTCACTTTCTGTCCTTCAGCTTTTTCTAATACATTTTTCCATGCCACTTTTTCTTTAAATTCTCTCGCTTTATCATTTTCAGTCTCTTCCAATCTTCGTATTTTCTCTTCTTGTTGCTTCAAATTATTTAAAATCTTTTGAGGATCTTTTTCTGCTTTCATTCCTTTATCTATAAATTAAAAATAATTGATCTTCTTAATATATTCTAATTAATGTAATTTTAATTGTTATTATTAATTACTTCACTTGGAAATATCAACTACAAATAATCTCTATCAATATGTTAAATATTTTTTTTTGTAATAAAATATTCTAAGTAAATGGCCACACTGGGAATAGTTCAATACATATTTTCTTAAATTTGTTTATGTATTAAGTAATCCATTTACCAGAGAGAGACTTTGTACTAATGTTGTTTGCTTGGGCACTTCTGCCCTATTCATGTTTCTACTGTGAAACAGTTGTTTGCATGGCTGTATTTTGGTTTGAAGAGTGGGATATGGCAGTGAATTTACAGGGTACAGAGAAATAACACATGAGTCCTTAGGAATGGCAACACATAGAGGGTATAACAAGTGAAACAGTGTTATGTCCATGTTATGTTACTCTGTTATGTCCATGGATCTGCTCATTTCTATTGGCAATGGTTACTAATTTCCATGAGCTTGTTTGCCATTCTAAGTTGCATAAAAAATCTATCTATTAGCATTATAGAAATTTAAACCAAACATTTTATTTACATATGTAAGCATATACCTACAAGAAACAATTATATTCCTTATTATAGATAAAAATACACTCACCTCTCTGCCCAACATTAGCAAAATCAAACTTTGAAAATACCAATTTACCATCATTGTTAAAAACTGGTTTTGCAATATTAAATTTATTAACTTCCTTCGATTCAGATTTTTCTACTGTTTTCTGTTCAATTTGTGTTAAATTCTTAGTCATTTTCATGCCTTTTTTATTCAATCTCTCTTTTTTCTTCATCTTCTTGTTAAGTTTGCTATTTAAACTTTTTTTTGCTAGTTTATTTTTTAGTGTAAATTTGTTCTGTGACTTTATTTTTTCTAATTTTTCTTCCAGTTCAGCAATGCTGCGAGCTCTTTTAGATAGATCATTAATTTCTTTATTTTCCGCAGATTTATGTTCTATTTCAAAATCCATATCTTCATCCTCATCTGAAAAAGAAAAATTACACTTCATTATTTAAGTAAATATAATTTACAACTTCATAGCTACACTTCATAGCAAACTGTTACTATCACTTCTACCTAAATTTATTTCTCACAAATGAACCATTATTACTTAAATGAAGTAATATGTAACAAGATAGAGCACCCCACACTGGAATTGCCTAGTGCAGTACTGCCCACTTACAAAAAATTGTAAATCAGTTAGAACTACAGGCATTCAAAAAGATACACATATAGAAGATAGTATAATCATAAAAAACCCATGTGTGTCTACAAAGCTAAGGGTTTCCTATTTTCAAAACCAAATTATGGTAACAGCAGATATCCTCCTGCATGATACACATCCACAATTTCATCCAGAAAAAAGTAGTAATATATATTTTGCCCAAACAGAATAAATCTTTATAAAAAACAGAAGAATTTTACAGTGTCAAAGTGTTGGTAAAATACATTGATGTCAACAAGAAGTACCCAGAAATTCTTCAAAAGAAATCTGTAAGAAATCTTTCAAAGTCAAAATTTTTATATATTTTTAAATTAACTTTAAAATGATAAATAATAGAAATTGGAGAAGAGTGAATTAAGGGTACTGTTAAGAGGTAGACCAAGACGTGATTTAAAAAAAAATAAAATTTAATAAATTCAATTAAAAATAATCAAAGAAAAATAGAAAATATTAATGTTTGCACCAATACTGCCGTGTTTTTCTGTTTATTATATGTGAAGAAATATAGTCTCATATTACATTGACATCAATAGTGTTGACAGCAATGAAGGGTGTAAGCAGATTTATTGATTACATTACCTAATGCATTTTACAATGAATCAGTACCTTCAATCTTCCATAGAGGGAAAATAGTCCTGATGAAATAAAAAGTAATTTGTATTCAATGGATGATAATGGAATGGTAACCCCACTCATGCTATAGGTTTACACTGGCAGGACATCAGTGAAGGATGATAGGTGACGATAAAGCAGATCAGTTAGCCCATCATGACAAAGTCAACAAGAATTGTTCATGATGGTTTCCAGGGGAAACCACGTAGAGATCGACCTAATAGGGCATATTGCTAGCAATGGGGCTGTCAAACTCCATTGCTACAAGCCCTTTCCCCCAATAATTTGTATTTGGCTGTGCATGGTTTTGTAGTAACCGCAACACCAAAACTAATCTAATTTTAAACATATATAGTTTTAGCATATGTACTGGCCTAACTGCATGTAAAATTAATAATTATTGTCATATTACGAATATATATTTTTCTGTATTAAAAAAAATAACGAATAGCAATTTATGTGTGACAAAGAATAATTTTTTTGTCTGTATATGGTACTGTTCATGTATTATAATACATTAGCTCTTTCCATTCAGTGGGTTGTCAACGTGTTTGCTATTCTTAATTACATAAATAAAAAAAATCTTACTTTTGATTTGCAGTGGTATGGATAACATTGAAAAAACATTTTTTACGAAACTCAGTTCCTTTGCTAACGCTGTCCTCAGCTTTTTAGATTTTATTTTTTTCTTTTGTATAGACATTGTAAAACGACTGTGTTTATATACTGATGATTATAAAATCTGTAAATATAAAAAAAAATTATAGGTTATTTCGACAATTTCATTAGTTACTTTTTAAATATTATAGAAAGATTTTGATATCTATCCACTTAAATACATTATTAGGTACCTGATACTATTATAACTATTGGTTGATATAATAATAAAATATAATACAAAATATGTGTTTGAATAGGCCACTCCAGTCTAATTATCAATGCACACCACACAGAGACAGTAATCAACTAATCAAAAAGGACCACAGATTAGAGTAAATATTCAATCACAACCTTACAAGAATTGGCAGTAGCTTTATATCCACTTAGCAAATATAGTGCATATTACCTTTTCAAAGTAACAACACAATAAAAATAAAAAAAAACCATAAATAATTATCCTTAATCCATGCAATGCAATCTATATGTCTCCATCCAAAATATAAATATTGACTGTTGTCAAAAAGCCTAGCTATTTGGTAATATAAATTTTAAAATTCTACGAAACATATGAACAAGTATGTTTAGTAACTTTATATTGCTTTACTTAAATTTTAATTTTTTTTGCTAGGCGAGTATTGCATATTCTCTTTGACGCGTTAGACAATAATTAGAAGTATTGTACCAAGTTGAACAGTATCTGAAAAAAAAACATTTATTCATTCCTAAAGAATATCTACGTACCCATATAAAAAAATAAAATTGTTATACTTAAACAGCATTCCTCGCAGAATAGGAATAACGAGAAGACCGAATGAAGTATATAGGGTTCCTGCATGGAAAACTACTTTTGCTCACATTTTTATAAAAAAATTATACTTACTTTAAAAGATATGTCGAAACATGTATGCCGTGAAGAGCTTCTTGTATTCTTGAGCAAGCTGAAAATTTATTAAAAGTAGATGTGTCATTCTTATTTATTTATGTATTATATGCTCATATATACATAATTATATGATTATTTAAAATTAAATTAATAAAATCATATTGATTAAACTATATGTATGTGTATATCTATTGAATATACTTCCATATATATGTAATGTTATTAATTATTCACATTTAAAATATATGGTATATTTGTTATATTATCTAAACAATGTTTTATATACTTGTAAGTACTAGTTATTAGACTTTTTTATTATCATACCAAATCATTATTTTTGCTAATTTTACGAGTGTATACCGACAGCGCAGGCGGGGTTACCATTCCATTATTATCCATAGGCACATATTGTTAAGAACCTCCTTGGTTCAATGGCAGGCGATATGCATTCTAGCAGCGCTTGTCAATGTAAAATAAAGAAAAATAATATTTGAATAAATATGACAGATTACCTTTTTGTCTTACATACTATGAACATTGACTGAACTTTCTAACTGACTAATATTAACTAGTGTAGGTAACTAAAATCCTAGTCCTGGTTTTCCTTAATACTGATCCTGGTCCCGGTGTTGCTTAATACTGGTGAGTGCTACTACCAATTTCCTATATTATGACGAAGCCGAGCTTCACGAAACTATGGATGAACATGAGATTATAGAGGAAAGTAGTTGTATTCTTAGAGATAGGTCATCGCTTCGTCTACCACAGAAATTCAATGATTTTGTTCTATATAATATAAATGGAGAGAGCACTGGTAATCAACTGGAACCTAATAGCTACAAGGAAGCTGTGAGAAGTGCTGAAAGTAAACTTTGGAGAAAGGCAATGGATAAGGAAATTAATTCTCTGAAGGAAAATAAAACTTGGGTGTTGGTAGATCTCCCGAAAGGTCGGAAAGTCATACCCTGCAAGTGGGTTTTCAAGGTCAAATTAAATGCTATATACAAGGCTAGGCTTGTTATTAAGGGATATAGTCAGAAGAAAGGCGTGGACTATTATCAAACATTCAGTCCTGTAGTAAGAATGGCGACCATTAGAAGTGTATATGTTTAGTGAACAGATGCATATGGCGCAATTTGATGTATCCACTGCATTTCTGTATGGCGATCTTGATGATCTACATGCGACAGCCGGAAGGTTATGAAGATAACTCTGGTAAAGTTTGTTTACTGAAGAAAAGTCTTTATGGTTTGAAGCAGGCATAACAAGCGTATATTAGATTTTTTCAAGGAAATCGGTTTGAAAGTATCTGATGCTGATCCATGCCTTTTCACAAGAAAGGAGTCTAGCGAGAAGCTCATTGTGGCTCTTTATGTGGATGATGGTTTGGTAGCTGCGTCTAATCAGAAACTGATCGAAAATTTCCTAAAAGATTTAATGGAAAAATTTAAAATCACAACGAAGTCTGTATCCTACTTTCTCGGTATAGAGATAATAACCAGAGAAGACGGCATAAAAATTCATCAGAAGTGTTATGTGAACAAAGTTCTTCGACGGTTTGGGATGGACAGCTGCAGACCGGTGCATACACCAATTGTTAGAGACATGTCTCAAAACCGGGTTAAGGTCGACATGAGTAATATGTTGTTGAATTATAGACATATTGTTGGAGCCTTAGCATATCTCATGGTTGGAACGAGACCTGACATTGCATTTGCTGTTAGTGTCGTCTCAAGAAATTTGGAAAATCCAACTGAAGACGATTGTGTAAAGCTGAAACGGATTCTGCGTTATTTACAACATACGCAAGATATGGGTATTTTGTATCAAAAGGACTATAAAAAGGGCATCATAGAGTGTTATAGTGATGCTGACCATGGAGGAGACGTTGGTACTGGAAGGTCAACTTCTGGAGTACTGTGCATGTTTGCTGGTGGTGCTGTATCTTGGATGAGTCAAAGACAAGCAAGTGTTGCAATTTCAACCACTGAAGCAGAAATAGTTGCAGCCAGTGAAGCAGCTCGAGAATGCATTTGGCTAACTAGGATACTAAGCGAACTTACTGAAATACAGTATTATGGACAATGAAGCCGCGGTGAGACTAGCGGAAAATCCTGAGTTTCACAAGAGAACAAAACATATTCTCATCAGGCACTTCTTTGTTCGAGAACTTGTGACAAAAGGTGATCTCATGGTTCAGAAAATTAGCAGTGAGTGGCAGCTTGCGGATATTTTTACCAAAGCTTTACCAAAGCCAAGGTTAGAGAAGATTAGTAAGCTGCTAGGATTACACATCGAGAGAAGATGTTAAGAACCTCCTTGGTTCAATGGCAGGCGATATGCATTCTAGCAGCGCTTGTCAATGTAAAATAAAGAAAAATAATATTTGAATAAATATGACAGATTACCTTTTTGTCTTACATACTATGAACATTGACTGAACTTTCTAACTGACTAATATTAACTAGTGTAGGTAACTAAAATCCTAGTCCTGGTTTTCCTTAATACTGATCCTGGTCCCGGTGTTGCTTAATACTGGTGAGTGCTACTACCAATTTCCTATATTACATATATATTTTTTATAATTTTCATTGTATCATTACTTCAAAAGCTAACATATTACCTTTACTAGGTTTTGTAATTATAAAGTCACTGTCAACTTTATAATCACAGACTACATCATTTGTCTTGTCTTTAGACTCTCATTAATCTGTTTAGTTCCTCTATTATAGCTCTATTTATGTTTTTTTTTTTATTTACATTTAAACAGTAATAATTAAATGTCATAATAAGCTTTAAAATGTGTTCCCTTATGATTTTAAGAAGATTTAGCGTTTCCGCGTCAAGTAGAACTAGTTTCGCAGAAGAACTTCAAAAAAACTATATTCCTACCAACACATTTCAACGTACTTTATTATCATGTGGATCCGCATTAGTTTCTCTTTTGAATCCTCATCGAGGTGATATGATTGCTTGTTTAGGCGAAGTAACGGGTGAGGCTGCTATTAAACACATGCGACAAAAGATGCTCGAAACTCCTGAAGGTGCCGAAATATTAAAAGAAATGCCCCGAATTAATTCCAAAACGGTTTCATTTGAACAATTGTCTCAGATGCCAAACAATACCGTAGGTCGTGTATATGCCGATTTCATGCGTGACAATAATATTACTGCAGATTCACGACTACCTGTACAATTTATATCCGATCCTGAGTTGGCTTATATTATGCAGCGCTATAGAGAAGTTCATGATCTGGTTCATGCAACTTTATTTATGAAAACCACTATGCTTGGGGAAGTAAGTATCTTACTATATTTATTGTCATTATGGTATAGGCTGACAAGTACATTTATGACATACTCCTTTTATTATTACTTATATACAAATTGGTCCTTGAAGCAATTTGTCTGTATTTTGTAAGTACGCATATGACATATTTATGAATTTTGAATTGATTTAAATAATACTTTTTGCATTTAATATGTTTTATTCATTAGTTGATTTAGTAACATATAATGACTGGTTTTTTATGTGAACCAAATAATGTTGTTTAATATAAGTTTTAATAATATTTTAACTTGCTGTTTCACATGAATTTGGCTGTATGTATTATAGTATAAAGTCTCTTATGTGTAATGTGAGGATAAAACCTACTTGTATACCAAATTTTATGCAAATCTGTTTAAGCTTATAAGTGTGATATGAAAAAGAAAGATAAAATTCATGTATCAATATCTAAGATAATGTATTTCTTAACAATTGCATTATATATAATAGAACTTATTTTATTATTTATAGGTTGCAGTAAAATGGGTGGAAGGCATACAAACTAAATTACCTATGTGTATTAACGGAGGCATTTGGGGAGCTGGAAGACTAAAACCTAAACATAGACAACTTTATCTGAAATATTATTTACCATGGGCTATAAAAACTGGAAACAATGCAAAATTTTTCCAAGGTAGATTTTTTCACTTTCATCATAAATTTACATACTGTTTATAAAAAAATAATATTGTATGAAAAAGAATTATTATAATTAACTAATATGCATAATAAACCAACAACCATTTTTTATAGCAGTCTATGGATGAGGTTTATGTTCAGTATATACACTATAGAATGACTAAAATTATTGTAGTGTACTTAACAAAACCAATGAAATATGTTAAATTCAACATCATTTCATTTAAATGAAACCAATAATATTTCTAATATTCAATCTGTCTATAACTGCTAATTTACTATATTTGTTTACAGGAATATATTTTGAAAAAAGATGGGAGCAGAACATTGATGATTTTCATAAAGAAATGAACATTGTTAGACTAATCCAAAAATAGTTTAAAAAGGTAGTTTTCACCTATTCATCATAAATACAAATCTGATTCAAAGAGAAGCAGATATGTGAATTGTGATTATATACTTAGTTAATTTATATTATAGTTATTTGTTGTAGTAATAAAATTACATGTTTTTGTTATTAACATTCTACTGTAATTTATACTTCCTGGACATGAGTAACTTGGTATTATGCCATACAGAAAGAAATTCCCTATCCCTATTCCCTTATTGAGATTCCATGAGGCTGTATATTTCTGTTAGAGGAGAGGGATAATTAATCACAATAAAGCATTGACCCTATTTTTACTAACATTGTTGGTTGTGGTTAATTTGCTACAATGGGCCAACTGACCTTCTTTTAACTTCTACTGGTGTTACATTATTGTATACCATTACCATAGACAAGTCTACAATTTCATTTTCACATCATAAAAAAAACTTGTTTTACTTCAATGATCATTGATCTTCCTATGATGCCTCTTAGACCTTAGAACTTCCGAGCGCCGCTCAACCGATCTTTTCTAAGACCGGAAATGAGTAACATGATCGTTTTTACATATATCTGTGTGTTTATTTAAAACTGAATACACAAACTTTAATTTGGAAATTTAATTATATTTATTTAATAACTTTCACTTATAGCAATTTCACAAAAATCAAATCATAATAACATTTCTGAACTTCGTCCATTGGAATTATGTAATGGCGTCGTCCGATCACCAACTTCTACTATCCATTCGTACCATACTCGACGGGAATCTACACATCGCCAAAAAGTTGCTGTTATCACTTGTCCTTTTTCAACCCGCAATGGTGTCTGAAAATACATATTGGTTTATTGAAACAAATAAGAGTTTTTACCTGTTAATTTATAACTATGTTATGAATATGAAAAAAATTCTTTGTTTTAGCCATAAACTATACAAGTGAAATCGAAACATTTGCAGTATATTAAATTGACACTCTTACTCATAAAGTCAAACGTCTTATAAAAGTATTTCAGATATTGAACTGCTTTATCTCTTATTTTGTGCTAAATTCCCAATTTGAAAGAAAGTGGCAAAACACTAATAGTTAAAATAGGTTTGTAGTAGGTATTAGTTTTTATGAATAAAGGGAATAAGCATCGACCTATTCTATAGAAAGTATTAAAGCAGAAAACATCGTGAATTAAAAATCAAAAAAAACGACATCAAATTTTAAGTTTATCATATAAACTCAACAGCTGAAAGCGCCATAGGAGACAAAACTTTTTGACATTTATTGACCAATGTTTTGAGTCTTTTCTTTCATTCATTCAAGAATTCCGTAACACTCAAAACAATATTTTCCATAATCTGTTTAAAAGACTAATAAAATTTAAATATCAGTTTGATAAAAGCAATCCGCTTAAAATATAAAGTAATTAGTTCAATTAAATCATAAATATTACCTTGATTGGAATAAAAACTGGGAACCAAGAAATCATACCAGGACTATGTGTAGATGGTACTATACTTATAATATCATTGCCATATAATAAACAATCGAAATATCCACCAAAACCGTGCATTACGTTGTCTTGCTTAACTTCCCAAGATATAGTGGCTGATCTTCTGTTATCTGTTAGTGGCAATCCCCTGTAATCTGATATTTCTTGTCCATTATGGTCCACTATACCCTTTACGGGGTGCTCAAAGGTAAACACTTCCTGAAATTTATCATAAAATATTTTATTTATACAAAATATTAAAATATTATACAATCAGAAAAAAAGACAAGATACGGCTTGCATTTAAAATAACGAAACAAAAAATAACCGGCGATATTTTTGTGTCAGGAAACTACTTATAAAATTATTATTTTTTTCCAATAAAACTAATATTTTTTAAATATTTTATTATATACAATGACTGGAAATTAAACTTTTTCGTTTTCTTCTTTTTATAATAAACTAGCAGTCCACTCTAGAATCGCTATGTTACGAATTGTATATGGGCCTTCTGTAAAAATATCTAACAAACAAAAAAAAAATGAACAATTACATTGCTTTACACTATTTATTTTTTTATTATAATATAAAAAAATAAATATCAATGGTTGATATTCCTAATCTAGCTGTTTTTGGATGCACTAGTGTACAAAGTATCTTGTTTTAAGTTAGGATAATACAATAAAATAGAAATATATAAATATAAAAATTCATAAATATGTAAAATATCCATCACATTCTCTACACCTTTAGTGCACTGATCGACATCAAACTCAAAAGATAATGCTGACTTGTGACTGCTATCTTATTAATTTAGACTTGTAAATTCTCATTTAATATTTTTGGAGTTCCTTTACTACCTACGTTAACGGCACTGACCCTGTCTAAACTCTGAAGTCAGCTGCTGACGCTGCCTTGTAAAGCTACGTCGCGTTGTATTGAAAATTTTACAACAACTAATTTTAATGTCATTCATATCAAACTGTAACTGACCAGTTATAAATTTATAGGCTGAATAAAAATTTATTCAATTAACAATTATGGATACTTTAATGTGTATATCATCATAATTGTTTGACATGGCAGGACTTTATTTTAAAAAAAAATCTAATTATCATATTATACCTTTGTTTCTGCTATGTCATGTTTATTCTGCATATAAACAACCCACAATGTTTCAAGATTCTTGTCCTTTGATGTCACAGTACCAGTTGATGCTGCTTTAGCTGCTGCCCATAGGCGTGGAGATGAAATTGGTGCAACATAAGACTTATATTTACAGGGTATTGATATGCCACCAGGTTTCAATAGACCAGCAGCACCATCCAAGCATTCTGGTGATAGTTCATTGTCACCCCAAGATCCTATAAAATAAAAAAATAATATTGCCTTAGTATAAATATCCTAAGGCAACTTAATCCATGGGAGTTTATTTATCCAACTTATGAAAATAATGAAACAACTGAAAATGATTAAAAATGCGACACATCTAAATGCCCACACTCTCAAAACGTCAGATTATAGTCATAGGACGTCCTATTTCTATCTATACTAATATAATATATAAAGTGACTAATCGGATTTGAAAAATTCTTGTGTTTGACAGCTTATTTTTTAAACAAGGTATAACTACGAGCGAAACCGGGTATATAGCTAATCCAGTGTTAAAATAGCATATAAGATAGTTGATTATAACCTTGTTTTATATCATACCTAATAATTCAGAGACAATAATATCTGCCTTCGGCGTCAGGTTTAATTGCCTCATGTCCCCTGGTACAACAACAACATCTCGGTCCCGCCACACTTCGCGTACTTGGGCTGCCAGCACCACTACAGCACAAGGGTTTTTTTCTACTGCTATCACCTGCAAATAAAATTTGTTAAACATTTTATTATTTAAATGATTTATTTCTAATTTTAATTCCTATACCTCATTTTTTTTTGTTTGAAAATAGATTTATTTGTACTTTACAAATACTTCAAACAACTTTACAAGTACTTTCAAACAAAAAAAAGATGAGGTTCTCAATTATATTTTGTATGTGTATTTTGATACTTGATCAGTATTAGCAAAGATATTAATCTTTGCTAATTCTAAATCAATTTTGAAGAATATTTTTATAATTGCAGAGTTCACACCCTTATCTCATTTTAATTTCAAAATAGGATTTTTTTGGTCAAACTCTAAATATATAATATACTACACATAGGTACCTTCACTTTACTGTTTGTGATATCGGCTGCATTTAATGTAGCCCGTACTAATGGTCCTCGACCAGCGCCTAATACCATAACAGTGAAAACCTTTTTGTTGTTATTATCACTATCTCCTTGTCCTGATTCCTTTTTTTCTACCATAGCATCTAATATAGAAGCATCTTTATTATGAACCTGGAAAATTAATACAGTAAACAATATTACTTTCAATAAGTTCCTATTTCTAATGTTACATGTAACATTATATTTTTAATTCACCTGTGTATCTAATTTTTGGAGATCAGTTAAAGCTAGTGCAATGGCCTTTTGGTACTGGTCATACTTGACAGGATCTTTCTCAAACACATTATATGTATGTGTGTCTAGATTATCTGCTAGCGGTTGTAGCGGAGTTTGAAGATAATCTTCCCATCTTTAACAAATGCATTTCATCATTATTAATTTACAAACATTTTTATAAAAAAAAAAACTCATTGTTTGTTACCACTACTAATTATAATAAAATTTGATAAGCAAGTAGATTTTAGGATGAAGAACGTAGCCTTTTTTTATACCTGTTACCCAATATTTCTCAGTCACATGAATGAGGTTGTGAGTAAAAAATTGTGATATCTTTTTTTTTTTTGTTATGTATACAATTGCATTTTTAATTCTGAATGAATTTGATAATATTTTTACAAGCAATACAGTTTATTCCAAGTTAATTAGTAAATTTTATGACTATTAAAGCCATCATTTTCTTTGTGGTTGCTTGTTACAAAATATTCTTGATTTTTTACAACTACATATTAGAAGTAAATGAACATCTAAATAAAACTTGATAAAAAATATTTAAAAATTAATATTTTACCCTCTAGCATAACTTAACATGGGATCATCAGCTGGATTTGGACGTCTCTTCCATAACCTATACAAATACTGCAAATAGAACTCTATGTTGGATCTTCTAGCACCACTTACTATCACTTGAGCTTCATGTTCCACCATATTTACTACTAACTGCTGATGTGCTCTTGATAATACTGGATAACTAAAATAGTAATATTTTCATAGTATATCTTGCATTTGTACTGTAGACAGTAACTAAATTAGAAAATCTTGAGATCTTCCTGTACACTTTAATAAGAGGTGTAGCATTGGATAAATACTCAAACTATGATGATGAAGCACATTTTAAAGTAGAATTTATATTTCTTTTTATAAGATTTTTAAATAAAACAAAGGTTACAATGAAAATTAGATGGATAGGTACTGTTATGTGAATGTTTCTATAGTATAAAGATGTACAATGTTGTTACTAATAACTACTAGTAAACAATCTAATAATAAATTATTCTTATGATTAACTCTCATAAGAACTATTTTGCTTACAAATCTCTGCCAAAACAGTAATTAATGGGCTCATTTAATAAAAAAAGTTTATTGTTTTACTTCAGCCTCTACAATAATGTTCTATTATTAATTGAAGATTCATACCCTTTTTTGTTATTGTGAAATATAGATGTTGGCACAATAATAGCTTTCACTGGCTCTCCGAGCCACCTTTTCAACAAATCTTCTGATGGGAGATCAGCAGACAGCTCCAGTACAACACCGACTCTCTTGTCCCATTCCAACCGTTCATGGAATTTAGACCACCAAAACCATGTTTCATTCCATGATTCCTCACTATCCCCATTATCTTCATGATCAACATGGTCTCGTAACATTTTATTACACACCATGGGTACTCGTGCCCAAATAAGAGATATATGATGGCTAAAAATACATCAAACATGAAAGTAAAAATTAATAGGTAACAAATTGCATCACCTTCATGCCCTTTTACCATTACTATGTGGTGTTAGCATTTCATTTTCTTTACTCTTGCAACTTTATTTGCATCTCCTCTGATCATATCTTTTTTCAGTTTATTATACTTTTCAAGGTCTCTCTTATACTTCTATCACATTTACATTATATATTAGCTACTTTGTATGTATGGATTTCAGAAATAGAAAAACTAATTAAATATACCACTTTCAGATGGTGTATCAAGATAAAGCATACAACAGATTTTAAGTTAGATCTTCAGGAAAATAACAGTATTTAATTTGGTATAATTGCTTAATATCAGAATAAACATACAGACAAAATATTATAAAAATTATTATTTTAGCATCTATTGCTCTAATTAAGACCTCTATTTATTTTTTATTAAATATCTTCCATGTATGGAAATTATCTCCTTACAATTTTATTATTATTATTAAGATTACAAACCTACATTCCATACAACATAGATATATAAATGTATGACATATATACATAACTATAAGATACATATTGTTATTACAACCTCAATAGTGCAGATGATGGTGCTTTGCATAAATGACACCCTAGTCAGGCCAATTTAGGAAATTAACTTTTCTGTCTATATGAGGACCAGGCAATTATTTAATTATTAATGATTGTGTGGCAGATGACTAGTGTGATATTACCATAATATATAATTTTTATGGCAAATTTATCATAAGATCTTTAATATTCACTAAATATTCCAATTTTATACTTTAAACAATTAATTTATATAACAGTTAATAAAAATAATTCAAACCAAATTTTTGTTAGCCTAAGTATTTAGCTAACCTTGTTTCATAATATGTTTGTAATATTCTTGCTAAATTATTAGTGTCCCGTCCATGTAAAGTAAGCATTATTGCCGGTACACCCAAGCCCCGGCAGTATGATAATTCCTCGTTCATACAATCTTCATGTCGTTGACGAACGGTAGACGAAGCCGAATCAACATTTAAATAAGGAGAAAGCTTTCCGACCAATCTGGTAGTCCAATCTTGAGGTGATAAAACCATATCCGATCGGGTAAATCCGCCAGTTTTGCCGACATTTGTAACATACTGTCTACGAAAACGCGGATGAACAATAGGTGAAACAATAAATGAATAATTGCAGTGAAGAGCTTCTGTGAGACATGCTTGCAAGTCTGGGGTGGTAATATAATCCAAACCACATGATATTTCAAGTTGTGACATATTTGTAAAAGGACTAAAGATTTAAAGAAACTTAAGTGTAAAAATTAGTATACAAATTGAAGTGTCTTCGTTATTATGTTCCACATAGATAGATACTATAGGCAAGTTATTTTTTTATTACAGTCTTTTTAATTTTAGTGTTTGGGTTAAATGAGCCTCTTGAACAAACCCCTGAAACAA
This sequence comes from Galleria mellonella, assembly GCF_026898425.1. Lineage (NCBI taxonomy): Eukaryota > Metazoa > Arthropoda > Insecta > Lepidoptera > Pyralidae > Galleria > Galleria mellonella. Next base: position 9,466,645 of record NW_026442090.1, on the reverse strand, counting down.
CCATACGAATGATAAAATGAAAACTGTGAATCATATGATTGTCTCCTTTCTTCTTATGTAAATATAATTAGTAAAAACAGGACGAAAGATAGAACATCAGTTGCTATTTTTGTCAATTCATAGCAGGATAATAGTTTCTCAATTCATAGAAAATATTTCATATGTCAATTATTTGTCAATGACAAATTTTATATTATTAGACACAGATTATATATTAGAGATTTTTTGGAATTTTGTTATAGCCGATGTTAATACCTCCATTGCAGGAGCTGCTCTTATACAATTATAATCTCCTTCCTGATCTTGCTAACCGCCGATTACTGAATGGAAAGACTGGCTTAACATCCCGTGCCGTCGTTGCATCCAGCGATCAGCCTAGCACTAAACCCATCGTTTTGGATTGCAATTGTCCCTATATGAAATTGCTTTCATAGTTCCTTGAGATTACCAAAGCTCTCTTGGCATTTCACGATATGGAACATTATATTCAGACTACCGATGCACCGTCTGTCACTTGTCGCCCACACCGTCTTACTCCTGGAAACTTAAGATCGCAAGAAAGGAATTCGTAGATATGGTGCGAGCTGAAACTGCACGCTCATCTTCTAGTCCATGATCATAACCCGTACATCTTTTTCCTAAAAAGAACCAATCGGGTCGACCTTGCGGTGACTATAGGTCAAAGGCTTAAAGATCCAAGCCTGTACCATGGACTCTTGAATTGGAGAAAGCCTTTGATTAATGCAAAACCAACCTCACTGAGGTCACTTTACTTGCTCATTCTCAGCAAGTTGAGTCCCTTGATCTTTTTACTGATGTGTCTAGTTCACACGTTAGTGTCGTACTTCAACAAAAAGTAGGTGATATTTGGCAGTCAATAGCTTTCTTCAGTAAAAAGCTAAATCCTAAACAGTCCTCATGGCCAGCCTATTACTGTAAACTCTTGATATACGAAACAGTTCAAAATTTCCGCTATATTTTGGAGGCACAACACGTTACCATATATATGGATCATAAGCCTCTAATATATACTTTTTCTCAGCGTCGAGAGAAATTACCACCTATACAACTTTATCAGTTGTCTTTTATTTCTTAATTTACAACTGATATAATACATTTTAAAAGCTCAGATAACATTATCGCTGATGCTATGTTGCGAGTCGAAGCTATACAAGATGCTTACGATTTTGCTAAGTTAGTCAACTCTCAAAATCAGACAATCAGACGCTCCTCTCTAATTTTGATATAATCTCTTTAAAATTAGAAAAGGTTGCAATTACTGGTTCTGACATAACTCTAGTGTGTGATATATCCACTGGAAAACCACGTCCCTTTCTGACCTCTCCTTTCCGACGGCCACATTTTGACAAACTACACAACCTGTCATCCTGGTGCGCGAGTAACCATGCGCTTGGTGACTGATCGTTTTGTCTGGCCGAGTATTAGAAAGGATTGTCAGGCATGGGTTAGGAATTGCATTCCTTTTCAGCGCAGTAAGTTCAATCGCCAATGTCACACACCATTAAGTAATTTCGGCAGTCCGTCTGGTTGTTTCCGCTATGTTCACATCGATATTATCGGTCCACTTCCATCTCAAAATAACTTTATCTATTGCTTAACAGCTAAGATATAAATGACCGCCGAAACCGTTTCCGAAACTTTTAGCTGGTTGGATCGCACGATTTGGTATACCCGAAACTATCACTACAGACCAGTGTCGCCAGTTTGAATTCGATCTATTAATCGACTCATTAAGCTTTGTGGATCATCATGTGTGCGGACAGCCAGTTACCATCCGCAAATGAGTGGCATGGTGGAACATCTCCACCGACAGTTGATGGCCGCACTGATATGTCACCGTGACGATTAGTTGAGCTCTCTTCCTTTAGTGCTGTTAGGTCTCCGATCAACATTAAGGGACATTGGTGCATCAGCAGCTGAAATAGTATATGGAGACCCCCTTAATTTTTCTAGTGAGTTTATCTTATCACTTATGGTTTAGCTTACCAGGAGACTGTGGATGCTTCAGATTTTGTACATAGACTTAGTAGAACCATATCAAAAATGAGACCCATTACAGCATCTCATCATTCTTCATCAAGTATATTTATTTTAAAAGATTTAACCCGACGTTACTCATGTCTTTTTAAAAGATGATAGATCATATCGCATTGTGTCCCAGAACAACAAAACTGCAACTCTCTGTATTAACGATAAGAACGTCACTGTGAGTCTTGACCGCTCGAAGCCTGCTCATTTAGAACTGGGTACTACTGATTATGACCTTCCTCTTCATGCGGTCAATCTTCACGCCTCACTTCTCTACAGCCCGCTTTTGTACTTCCTGCACCGGCCTCGCTTACTTGGCCTTTCACCAGATTGGGAAGAAAGGTTCGTTTTAGGGACAGACTTGGCCTGTGACCCTTACTTTCTCTTGGGAAGGCGTCTTACTAGTATTGTAGGCGTTCATAGGCTACGGTAACCGCTTACCATCAGGTGCGCTGTATGCTTGATTACCACTTCAGTGGTATAAAAAAAAACATAAATCTTGTTCGAAATAAATATTTATTTGTATTGAAAACTTTTCATCACACAAAATGATATAGATAATATGTGCTCTTTGGTTTCTCTAATCTGTGGTTCGAAATATCTTCAGTGAAATATGGAATAATATTTAAAAAAAGAAATATCTTTTATCATTGCAGGTTAATCGCAAAAATTTATATAGAGAGAAAACTTAATATATCAATAATCATGGATGAAAAAAAAGAGTTGTTATCAAACACTAAAAATAATGGCACAAAATCAAAATATGCGTGTAATTTAAGTGGAAGGCCAACAAATGAAAAAATAATAAAATTTAGTCCACAACCCCAATCTATAATATCACAACTACTAAATAAAATTAAACATGATAAAAGCAATATTAGTGAAGTTGTGTATAATAAAAAACATAAAAACGAATTACTTGAATTCTCAGAGGCTTATGACTGTGAAGAGATGAAGTGTACAAAAATTAAAAAAAGAAGATTAAGTAACTGTTTTATAGAAATAACACCGAAAAAAGATAGTGCGACTTTTATTAATTACACAAAAAATGTTACTGAAAAAATTACTCACACACACAGGTATGTCACTGAAATCTACAAAATATGTATCAATATTATTAAAACTGGAACCTTATACTCTGCCGACTATTATACTAATTATTCATGTACAGGGTAGCGAGGGTAAACTATATAATTGTAATATGTTATATAAAAATCAATTACTAAAACAACTTTATTTTCTATGAACCTACAAATATTATAGGGACTACAAATCAGTTGTAAAATCAAAATTTTAATATTATGTTCAGCATTTTCAGAGGCTTTCATCTGATACTCCAAATAAATATTTTACACTCAGAGGATATTATTTTACTTTTTTATATCTATATATTAGGCATATGCTACAAAGTACTTGTATGTATTTCCTCTATGCAAACTTTGACTAAATATAGATTTTATGATAAATCCTATAACAGACTTTTATATCCCTTATCAGAATATCGGCATTTATCTAAGAAATAATCATTAGGTATTTAAAATTTTTTTTAGAGACTGTTAGGCTCAATTATTTGTTACATTAATTTGATTACTTACTGTCTTTATGTGCCAGGTTTATAATATAAAATTAATAACTGACACATATAAAAAAAAATAATAAAATGACAACATTTATCTGTGTAACTATACAAAAAAAGTTTAATAATTATTTAATATAATATTTATAGCCACTTTTTTGCCTGCAGCTTTATATGTGCAGATTTCAGAAATAAGAAAATAGATGTAACATACCACTTCTAGACAACAAAATTAGAGTGTGATGATGATTAATTGTATGAAATTGACTTGATGTATAATTTTGAACTGTCTGTGTAACTACATATGTTTGTAAGCCATACAGGCTAAACATGTCGAACGAGATTGTATTGTTAACATCTGCATGTATTTATAAGCATTTTACAAATAAGTAATCTTGAATCCTGAAAAAAAAAAAACATAATAAAACACACACCAGTTTTTAGATCTTCAGAAATACAACAGTGAAAACCATATTCAACTTGGTGCTGTAGTTTTTAGATGATGCTAATGCAAACATATGGGGGGAAAGGGATTGTTAACAATGGAGTTTGACAGCCCCATTGCTAGCAATATGCCTTATTAGGTTGATCTCCATGTGGTTCCCCCTGGAAACCATCATGAACAATTCTTGTTGAATGTGTTACAATGGACTAATTAACCTACTTTATCCTCACCTATCATTCTTCACTGGTGCCCCACATGTAGGCATTTTCATAAAATTCCAATTTTGACTTTAGCTTTATTAATCAGTTTCAAACATCATTAAACTAAAATACATAGAAACTCAAATCTGCGAGTTAAATGGCAGCATGGGTCAGCACCTTATGTGTTCTATAGTTCAAATTCAAATTCAAATTCAAATTCAAAAATCATTTATTCATGTAGGGCTACCATTCCATTATCATCCATTAAAAAAATACAAACATACAAAGCCAGTTTATTTACAATGTATATGTCTAACATTAAATGAAAATTCAGTGCATGAACAACTATTGAATTTATTTAAGGGTAATTCAATCTTATTGTAAATTTTTATACCTATTCCCATAAAAGACCTATTAACTTTTTCTAATCTCTATTCATGTTTTTGATATATAAATTGAGAAGCCAATCTCTCTTAGATGCTCGACTATGAAAGTGATCTTTAGTCATTATATGTTAGGAATATTTACGATTTTATATTCATATTACATGGAATAGAGAAGTACATAGGATGCTTTTTATCCCAGTCATTAAACATATTCCAGATCATATGGATAATGAAGCTATAAGCAAAAGTTAATACAAAACAATATTGTTTATTTTGTCAAAAACTCACTTAAACTTGAAAAACTGTGATATATAAAGCATAAAAATATTATATTCCTACACTAGAGTACTGAAGCGTACCACCTCACATGTAGGCATTTTCATAAAATTCCAATTTTGACTTTAGCTTTATTAATCAGTTTCAAACATCATTAAACTAAAATACATAGAAACTCAAATCTGCGAGTTAAATGTCAGCGTGGGTCAGCACCTTATGTGTTCTATAGTTAATGGTATAAATACTGAGAATAAACTATCCATACCCTATAATCTCGGGGGGAAAGGGATTGTTAGTGATGGAGACTGAGACTCCCATTGCTAGTAATATACCCAACCAGGTCTACCTCCTCGCGGTTAGACTTATAAATACATTTGATTTTACACTAGTTGAAAATGTTTTTGTTTTAAATTCACTGCTAGCTTCATGGTTAAATTAAATGTTCACATACAATGTCCGGGTCATATTGATACTATGACACTAGATATTTTATGTTCAATTTTATTTTTAAAACGTGCCAAATTCCCTGGAAACTATCATGGTTAATTCCTGATGAATTCATCATGATGGGCCAACTGGACCTGTTTTCATTCTCATCGATCACCCTTCACTGGTGCTCCGCCAATATACGTATCCCATTAGCGCAGGCCATACCATTTTCACTCATCAAAAAAAAAACCCTATAATCTCACTGTCTTTATTACCTGTCAAACAAAATACACCTGTGTGAACACAAATGCTTGGTTAAAATATGAAGGAGATATGATATCTAGCTACTGTATAAATTTTTGTTTTTACTATATTAATACACATAACTATGTTTTCTATTTTCAGCAGTAATAAAAAGGAACTTATGAAACACGTAATAAAACATGACAAAGAGTTTTCCTGTGATTATCCCGGTTGTTCATATATATGCAAATTGTCATCAAATCTTATAAAACATAAACGGATACATACATCAGAAAAACCTTATTTATGTGATCAGTGTTCATTTAGGTCAAACTTTGTCAATTCATTAAAAGTTCATAAAAGAATACACACATCAGAGAGACCATATGCCTGCAACTACTGTGATTATAGATGTAATAGTAGTTCCAATTTAAAAAAACATTATAGGCATAAACATTGGTCTATACTACCAGATTAATTGTACCTGTGTACTATTTTACTCCTTTTTAATAGTTTCTAATATATGGAACTATGAAATTAAAAGAAACCATTTTTTATAATACAGTATAATGGTATAAACATCAACATTGCAGCTATGTGGTACTTTAAAAAAAATTACACTATAAGAAAGTAATGTCTTTATGTAGAACAATTTTTTTTTTTTTTTAATCTGGATCGGGACACGGATTGCAAATTTAGTAGGCCTTTCAAGATGTAAACATCAGACAATATATTTACCTTATAAAGGATTCAAAATAAAATTATTTATACAACTGGAAGGCATCTAATTATCAATCTGTTGAATGTGAAATAAAGGCATGTTTATCTTTCAATGCTTTATTATTAACCTAAATACACATGTATATTATCCTAAAAAGTATATAACTGGTATAAACATTTTGCCCAAAAGTACTTAATACAAATGATGTTCACTTATGATATTACACCGTAATATTTGCAACCATTTTGAGCGAGGTTATAAGATTTTTAGCTAGTTTGCTAACATACGGTCATAAGTATATATCAGTGACAGTGTTCTGTAAAGTCTACCACAACGGATTCCCGCCAACCGAATAGGAAATATCCAGTCGCCGATCCAAGTACGACAGCTGCACACAGCCATGTGTTGTATGTCATAAACACTAACATCAACATATAGCTAACTAAAACTTGTACACCGTGAAGTACAGTTTGCCACGCGTGTGTGGAACTCAGCATGGTGGGTCTGCAATTTTAAACATTAAGTAAATAAATAGGTATAAAAGAATAAAAAAACTTTTCAGTAGAAAGACGTGACGTGCGAGGTCAATAATAAGATCAAGGACCTATAATAAAAAGTATTTCTAAATATTACTGGGCATTGTAAATGAACAATTAGTTGTGATTACTAAATATCAATAATGTATGCTTGAATATTTGTTACTCAATCACACTTTACACAATGACTGAATGAAATTCAGTAAGTACATTACATGGTACTTTTTATACAACTTCATGTGGGTAATGGCGCGGCAATACAATTAGTAATTTAATATAAAAAATATTAAGAGATACTTACACATTTCTCTCTAGTAGATGAGGCACAGGCCTTGAAATAAAAGAATATATTATTTAAAATAGTAAATTATATTATATATCTATTTAATACATATTTGAAACATATCACAATGATAAAAGGACACCGGGGTCAATTTTGCTAGATTCGTTTTCTAATTTGGATGACATGTGACGTTAGATCTCCAGGGTTCTGGATTTTGGCACCAAATGTTCATTAAGAAATAGTTGTTTGGAGAGTAGAATAGGTAGTTCTTCGCAAATGATAATGGAATGGTAATCCCGCCTGCGCTACCTGTATACACTAGAGGGTCACCAGTGAGTGGTGATAGATGAAGATGAAACTAGGTCATCCTATTGCGACGGGTTCAACAAGAATTAATCATGATGGTTACCAGGGGTAACCGCGTAGAGGTCGACCTAACAGGGTATATTGCTAGGAAAGAAGATTAACATCCCCATTACTAACAATACTTTTCTTCCCTATAGAAGGCAATAGTAGGTGTAGTATAAATTAATTAAAACATTTAAAGGAAGGGGACTATGTAGGTCTAACTTTTGCATTTCCTATGGGGCGATAACACCCACAGACCTTGACTCTCAATGGGTCTTACGAAATAATATACCACAAACGTAGTTATAATTTAAAGACCTACTGCAGAAGTAATATAATGGTAGGTAACAGATATGGCCTAAAAATAATCTAAACGAAGTAACGTAATCTAGCCAATCACATGAAACTAATAAGCACTGAGTAATAAGTTTTTGCAGTATCTTCCCATTTATTTAAAATGGAAAACAAATTATGTAACTGTGTACAATGACTATAGACATGAACAGAATTGATATTACAGAATAAGCCCACTGTGACGTGTTTGGTACCTTTATGGTATCCCTGACTATAGTGCAATTCCTTACTAGATAAAAAAAAAATAAACAGGATATAATCTAAGTTGTAAATATTATATGTTGATTGAGTGTGACTTGGAAATACTCTTTGTGGTTAAAATAAATATGATTAGGCATTATGCAATTTCCATATGTAGATATAATTTATTGACTGTATGTAGTGTAACAATAAGTGTAATATTCGCTTATCAATGGTATAATAATAAACAGTAATACACACATGCCCCTACATAATATTTATATTCAAATCCTTCGCAGTGACTTGAAAGTGGTAAGTATATAACAGTGTTACGTTGTATATAAAATTATGTAAAGGACGTCATAGATACAGATGTAACAATATTATTGTTTATTAATGTTAAATTGCACTTATTTATTCACGCTTAAGGAACCGTGGTGATAGTAGATAGGAAAGTACACAAAAAGATAAATGTTAATGTTTACTCAACTGTATTACTTGAGGTTCATCTGCAGCGCATATATTTGCTACTCCCTTATCAGGGGGTGATACTGCACAATACTGTAATCCTGTATAAGTTTTCCATAGAAGATGTTTTCTATAATACTTGAGTCTGAAAAAAATATATTACATATAACTAACTGTATAAAACAGAAAATAAATTAAGTTAGATTCCATACGGCTTGTATGTGTATATAAAAACAGGACCGGCATTAGCCTACCTGATACTCTTGGAAAAGTTTTTAATGGCGCTCCCCCCGACTACGTAGAAATATCCTCTGGCGACGACGACAAAAAAAATCATCGAGGATCCGCGCTATTTACTTCAAAGTCGAATTTGATGCTATCTTTTATTGATTCTATGGCGCCTCCATATCCGTGCCCCTTGGATCTCAATGTCCCCTGTCACGCACCTCCCTTAAAGCTGCTAATGTATATATTGACCGGTGTCCAAATGCAAAATATTAAAAAAAAAACACAATGGGGGACATGATTTTGAGAATTTTAGTTTATATACTTGTAAGGAAATTAAATAGATTAGATACATACTTTATAATTACTACATTATGTTACAAGCGATTTTTATGCCTGTATTGTTTATTTTATTATATTATATTTATTTTATTAATATTTATATATTTATTTTATACGGTCTTTAAACAATTATCTAAGACCTCTACGTTCCTTGGAATTTCATACAATAAATAAGTTTATTTATAGTTCTTGATTCGCTCGACCGACAGATAAATCATAGACAAACTAATTTTATTTTGGGCTAGTACATATTGCTTACTAGATGAAGTATAAAATTTCGATAAATAAAATCCGTTCAGTATTTTTTTCAGACTGACAAATATCGATTACAAAGTGGTTTATTTGGTTTCTATTGCTAGTTTCTAGTTGCACACTTTTTGACCATTTAAACTTTCTTTTAGTAAAAATTATTATTACATTAAATTAAAGGTGACAACATTACAAATTTCACTTACCCTTCATAAAGCAACGCCATGATAAATATCGCAAAAAATGATCCAACGAACTCTCCTACATCTTGCACATTCCACCATGAGAAGAGAATTGTTTCGACGTAGCCACCATGGAACTAAAATATTTAAATATAATAATAAGTGACAGTATAATATTATTATGCTTTCTAACACTTTGCATAATAATCCAATACAACAATACTGTGATATGATCTTTTTTAATCGATTGTGAATTGTAAAATTAAAAAAGTAGTCTGAATAAAAATGGACAATTAATATGATTTGTAAAAAAAAAACAACTAAAGTATGATAAGTATCTTTTAGTCGTAATTATAACTCCCCTCATGCTCCTTTTAGTTGAGAAAATCTATGTCTCCATTCATTTCATGGTTATATTGGACTCCTATAGTATGTTTTATATTTATTTTATATAAAAGGAGACTGTGGTATAACACCTCCTACTATCATACAAAATTAAAAGTTTATTTTTTTTATTTATTTTATTTATTTATTTTATTTATTTAACACTTTATTGCACCAACATAACATGTAGTCTTTTTATCATCTAAGCGATCTGTCATTAATAATTTATGTCATATATTACATTAACATTATATACGATTTACATATATATATACTATTCTATGTTTTAATATTATATTGTTATTACAACAGAGACGAAAGTGCAGTGAGGTTTCACTGCACTTTCGTCTCCTCACTATAATAACAGACCACGGGTCTGTTTTCTCATTCGACGGGATCACTTTCGTATGCGATATGCGATAACGTATCTACTGAGAAATTCCATTTACCACTCGTTCTGTAGACCAGTAACATATAGCAAGGTACATGCAGAAAGTTATCTCACTACATTATTTCTATGATATTCAGTTATAAAGCTACAAAATTAAAAGTTTATGTTTCATATCCAACTTGATCTAGCTTTGATTGTATGTGCCTATATATTTGATAGTGTTACAGGATGTCAATAAATTTTAGTTGGTAAAAAATAAAAAAAAAATACCACAAATTTAATGTCCACCTACATGAGTACAGATCTTGGAGTAAGAAACTATTTAAACTACTAATTAATTTTAGTAACCAACTATAAATTATAAATAGACAGCGTTATTTTGTTTATCTGTCTGGGTCTTTTTTAAATTTAGTTTTAGCCATCGCAGTTGGTGAAAAATAAAAACAATTACCACAAATTTAATGTCCACCTACATGTATATATATATATATATATATATATATATATATATATATATATATATATATATATATATATATATATATATATATATATATATATCTGGAAAAGATCGCTCTTTGCGATAAGAACATCCATTGTTTTCTTAGTATAATATTTTCTTGTAATTATATGTATTTATATAATAAGTTTACTATTGTAATCTTATGGAGGAAACAATAGAGAGTATCTGTCTATATATATACTTACTGTCATGGACATCATAGAGTGTGACATACTACTACCATGGCCTCCGTGGCCACTAATCATAACAGGTTCGTCGTTCATGCCACCCATATCTGCACTGTTATTATATGAAATCTGCAAAAGAAGAAAAAGGATTCAGGTGTTATTCCTCTATATATAGGGTACATTACTTTCGGTTTGAAGGGTGGGATATGGTAATGAAATTATAGGACAGTATAGAGGCCCCTTGGCCCTCAGGAATGACAACGCATTATGGGCAACATAGTGCACTCTGTTATGTCCATGGTACTGTTCATGTCTATAGGTGACGGTTACCACTTGTCCGCAGATGGGCTGCCAGCTTGTTTGCCATTCCAGGTTGCATAAAAAAAGTACAAAACGTTAACTTACACTAAGGTTCATAGGTTGATGTCCCATGTGGTCGCCATTGTGGTTCATCTTGTGGTCCATATGGTGATTCATGTGATTTGCGTGGTCCATGTGCATGTGATCCATGTTGCAAATATTCTTTTCTGTAACAAACATTTATCTATTTAACTATTTTCAATCATGATTGAGTTGTAGTAGTTTTTTTTTAATCAGTACGCAGAATCAAATACGTAAGTACTTACGGAATGTATCTATGGATTTGTGACAAGTGCATATAAATACAAAGTTATTATATACGTATAATATCTAGGTACCTATTTTCTCTATTTCTATTTATCTGTCTTATTAATGTTAGCACGAAATCTTACTGCTTATGTCAGTGAAATAACTACATGCATATATGTTCAAACATTTTAATTAAGTGTAGAATGTTTTATAATCACTATAAAATTATTTATTGAATTGTGATTATACATATATGAAAACCTATACGTTCCGTTTACTTTTCGTGATCCGGAACACCAAAAAGCTTACAAAAGTTCAAATTCGTGTTGATCCCATATAAATATTATAAAGATTGAAGCTGCCAGTTTTATTAAAAAAAGAAAATTGTTCGTTACGAAAAGTGAATAATAAGTACAAAAGAGTGTATACTGCGAGTGTACCAATCGGTGTGGTTTGCCACGATTGAATTATGTTTTTTTGCAGAGTAAAATTTTTTTACAAAGTAAAATGAGACCGGATTTCAATCAACAAACGGTAAGTATATATATTCCTAAGTATTTCCTATAATCTAAGGTGTTTTATGTACCTATAAGCCTATAACTGAAACTTTTTTCTTTATATTATTTTTATTTTTCTTCGTATTATATTTATACTTTATTAATCATCTAGACATTACCAAATCATTTTATTAGAAAAAAGGAGATACATAATTATCTACAAATCCATAACGTTAAAAAATATGATATGGATATAAATAAGATATGGATGAATAGCAAAAAATATAAACAGCGCCTTAAAAATTATACAAATGACCCGACTGGAGAACTACTAACAGCACAACAATCTACATGGATGTACGATGGCTTGTATTCAACCTTGACACTAGAGTGACCTGCTCCTCAAAATGCTAATTTTTACACAAGATACTATCTGATTATGTCTGTTTTAATATCTACGAAATAGATAATAGAATATAATCACAGACTAAGGATACTTTTTTTATGGTACGGATAAATACAATATTCTTAGACATATAATTTATTAATGCCAGTATCAGATTAAAAAAAAACCAAATTGAATTTACTACTCTGTTTACTAAAGCAAAAAAATTGTTTAATAACATTATCGTGCACAACCAAAAACAAGCATGCCGAGCTAAACCACGTTCCCAAAACATAAATTGTAACTAGGGTCCAAAGTTTCATTGCGAAGTTTTTTGAAAGTTAATAATTAGTCTTGTTTGTTTAAATTTTCTTATCAATTTTATGTACTTACAGTCTGACAGTACTTTAGGTTTGGTTGGAAATTTGGGATTTCTGTTTCAGCAGGAAATTGGCCGAAAATACGACCGAAATAGAAATTACGTTCGTAAACTTCTGTTTATGCTACTTCGTCTCAACTAGATTTTTAATAACTTTCTCTGTCATGACATGAAAATCTTATTCTTGTGGCTTCAGATTCACCATTTACAAAGAAACAGATGCAGGTTGTACACCACTTTGTAACAATTATCAAAATTATCGTCAGCCGTTGCTACCGTATTTAATTCGTTTTGTCAAACTTTACAGAGTAACAACAATGACTTTATTTAATCAGTATTCTAAATTGCTAAAAATCTTCGTCTGCATTTAAATTCGATATTTTAATCTAATAATTTGTAATAAATGTAATAATAAGTCGCTTATGAGGGAAGGCCTATGTACAGCAGGTAACAGTAGACGGCTGATATGATGATGATGTAATAATAACTAAAGATTGTGCCCCACAAAAAAACCGGCTTCCATTGTGACGAAACCAGTCATTTTGATCTAAAAACTAAACTCCTAAATTGATTTTGATAAAATGTCTATGGAACCAATCTGTAAGTATATCCTTCTATATAAACAAAAATCAAATCAACACAACAACAACAAACGTACAAACAAAACGAATTGAGATCCTTTTTGAAGTTGGTTGAAAATTAGTAGAAGGGATGAAACTAATCGATTTAGATTGTTTTTTTTCTGTAAATTGTTATTTGATTCTGAAGCTTCATTTGCTTATAAGTTATTTGTAGTAAATTTTGCTCAAATATTGTATATTTGAAATGATAGTGCTAAATCAAATACCATTTTACGCAAAACTTTAAAGCCGCGTTATATAATATAATAAATTTATTGTTATTAGAAACATCCTTAATGATAATGAAATATTGCTAAATTGGTCTTTTCCGTTCCTAACCGATTTCAAAAAAGGAAGAGGTTCTATGGTCCACTGTACATTTTTTTACATTTAAAAAAAACGGCTTCCCTTTCAATTGGAGAAGAAAACATTTTTTCGAGCAACAAAGCTTATAATGACTCTTTATAAAATAACATCCATTAGTAGTATATGTTTACAAATTAAAAGTAACAGAAATTTTAAAATTGTACAAAAGAATGGATCAAGTTCGCAATTTATTTTCGAGGCAGTCCAAAGAAAATTTTTATGACGGCGAAATTGGAATAGAAACTGAAATTCGGTATTCTAGTTTCGACGTAACACTTATACTTCGATCGAACACAATATATTAGTAGTTAGCTACAATTAAAATATTTCATTCAAAAAATTTAATATACACTAGTGTAAAAATATCTCCCAAAAATAAACCATTATTTGTATGTAAGTATTAGAGCTCACTCTGTCTCTTGTTCTTTATATATTTCTTATTTAAATAAAATTTAAATTGGCCATTGACGTAATACAAATTGACATAATTAAAAAATGTTCTACTTATGTTCTTAATTAAAATTGTTTTAGTGTAAGCACATAAAAATTATAATACTTACAACAATTAAACAAGTACTTTTCAGAGTTATAGAGACCCACAGTTCAAACGAACTAAATGCCACATATACATACACACAAACTTGCTGTAGAAATGCTACTTCAATAATAAATTTCGTACTTTAAATAGAAAGGCAAACCTTATTGTTTTAGTGCATACTATCTATTAATATAATTGTTACGTAACATGTATGTAGAAATTAATTAATATGCTTCGAACTATAATAACTTTAATAACAATTACTGCTAATAACCAACCAATAGGCAAGTGGCTGCAGTACGTACAACCGCGCCATACACACTTACAAAGTGAACTGAATGCCCTCGATTATAACCAACTTATTTTACAACCACTATCACTCTTTTGTGGCAAAAGTGTAACTGCAAAAGTTCAAATGTAACTTTCGAAAGTTACACTTTTTGGTTCCGCCCGTGCCGAAGAAACAAAAAGAATCGTAAATTTAAGAATTTTGCTACTCAATTTTGCTTTTCAATATTGATAATTAAAACCATTCATTACTATAAATTGTTCTGAAAAAATATACGTATATATAAATATAAAAAATATATGTATTTATCCTGACTGTTCATTCATCAACGCAGTCTATATCATAGGAGGTTAAAAACTTGAAATTTTGACAATTGATGAATTTTATTATACAAATGCACATTAATACACTGCTCTACCCGCTGACATTGATGCTCCTTTCCACTTTGGGTTTGCTGGAAGGGAATTCTTTTAGAGTTAAGCTCGCCTTTGTATATTTGATTACATCTGACATATTTTTATAAATAATTGATGTGTACAATAAATAAATAAAAATATTTTTTGTAAATTTCATCCTACAAGGGTAAAATAAAGCATGAATGGTTGTTTGGAAACTTGTAATTTTCAAAGTTAGAAGCATGAAACTTCATACACAAGTTTCTGGTTAGAAATATTTCGAATTATATATTACTTAAATTATATTTCAAAAACGCCATATAGATATAATTTCAGCGTTTTTTAAAGTCTGTCTCCTAAGAGAGTGAAATAGGAGTTGAAAGTTTATATGGAGAATCCGTCATTTTTTAAGTAAGAAGAATCAAATTTAATATTAAATCTTAGCAAAAATATATAGGAATTCCGTCGTTATTGGAAATTCAATCTCGTATGAGAAATATAGGGTAAAAAAATAAGTATAAACTGAAAAAAAGTCTGATTTGCTTAAAGTTTATTATTTGTGTTTCTCGATTGAACTGATAAACATATACCTATATCAAAATTATTGGAAATTTCACTCTTTAGACGAGAAAAGGTGTGAGAATTTTTTATTTGCATTTTAAAGGAGTATCACGTCTTTTAGGTGCAAATAATGAAATTCAAATTACAAAATATCTCAATATTATATTATTCCCTTAGGGAAGTGCAAGAAGTAGGTACGTTTTCTTTATACAAACTTCGCTACTATTATGAAGTGCGATTCTTTGGCGGATCATCGAAGATAAAAATCTGTATAAACACCTAGGTATATAAAGTGTGATATAAAAAAATAAAAACGCCGTAATATACTTTTTTGTGACCAGGATGAAACTTCATGCTTCTTGCTTTGAAAGTTACAGACGTCCATACAAACATTTGTCCTTTACATATACTTTAAAATAAATAAACGGCGCGAGCGAAGCCGTGGGCAAGTAATAAATAATTCGCGTATTAATTCTACTTTTTTTATAAAAAAAATAGAGGAGATTTTCAAGTGACTGTATTTTTCGATTTACGCAATATTGTTTTTTTTTTTTTTTAATAAATTTTTGGACTAGACTAAAAACGTTAGACGTCAAAGTTAGCAATGGAAACTTAATTTGTCCAGGCTATTACTATCATTACCGCAATGTATAAAACGCAAGAATGACCACTGCGAAATTGTAATGTTCTAAACCCAAGTTACACCTAGAAAGGATCAATTCTATACGAAAATAATGGTAAATAACTGCACCATAGGAGATAGTCGTGAAGTTAAGGAAAAGGGAGATGAGATAAGGGAGAATAGGTGGTTATGCATATTTTTAGCTTTGTAAGGTTTTATTATAACATTACAAAATAGGTTTTCCAAGGTAATTTGAGGCCATGAATAAACTTGTAGGTACAATTTTTTCTTCGGACTACTCCACTGCTGTTGATCGAAGATGGCGTTTCACTAAATGCGTGCATAAGAAAGTGCAGAGGACACTCAAAGCTCGCAAGAGGGGATCGACAGAAGGTTGACGTGTATCGAAAGATTATGACGTACGCCCAAGGGCACCTGAGCGTCTCAAACCTCGACCAAGGGCGCTGTAAGGGCGGCAGGCCCATTGTAATCGAGAATAGATTAATATTTGCACTCTACATTACTTCACCATACCTATTCTTTGGAAGTCGTTTCGAAAACCTTCGAGATGAAGAAGGGGATTATTAGTAAACAGTTTGAATCTTCTCCCGAAAAATACACGGGGAAATAATTACTATAAGCATACTATAGTAATAATTCCCAGTGTATTTTTCACAATGTTAGGTTAATTTAATCTAATTTCATTCTCATCTATCATCCTTCACTGGTACCCCACCAAAAAAAAAAGATGTACGGACATTGTTAAACGGTGGAAATTCCGTGTGTCCATACTTCTGATAACGATTTTTTTTTTAAAAGAGGAACAAACGAGCAAGCGGCTCACCTGATGATAAGTGATTACCACCGCCCATGATCATCCACAACACCAACGGCATTGCAGGTGTGCTGCCGGCCTTTTAAAAAGGAATATGCTCTTTTCTTAAAGGTTATGTTGTCGTATCGGTTCGGAAATACTGCTGCTGGAAGTTGATTTCAAAGAGTGGTTGTGCGTGGAAGAAAGTGCTTTGAAAAACGCACGGTGGAGGACCGCCACTCGTCCAGATGGTTAAGATGAAATATTAGTTTATGGCAAATTGTACAATGGTGAAAATCAGCAACAGGTATCAATCGGAACAATTCCTCAGAGCACTCCCCATGATAAATTCAGTAGAAGATGCACAGAGATGCAACATTTCTATGCAGTTTCAGTGCGTCGAGTTGGAGAGTAAGGCGCCAATCGTCAACAATTTGAGCTGCCCGACTTCGATGATGAAGCGATTACAACATTTCAAAATGTATGTGCACATGAAGGAGTCTCACGCGCCGTACCACTTTCCACCTTATCTTGACTGGATGCTGTTAGATCCTTGTTTAAATCAGCACACACAGACTCAACAATATCTTAATATTTTATAGCGATATAAAGAGAATTTATAGTGATCTAACTTCTAGTTACAGCTAACTGTCTGTCATCTGTAGTCTATTTGTTCTTAATTCGCAAAGACAGTATGCAATCTCAAGCCAAGTGTGAATGCGCGTTCACTAACCACTCTTCAACTTGGTGTTTATTACAAACGCAAACAGACAGAAGGTTCTATCATCCAACAGTTCTTACATATATTTTTTGGTTTTGTAATTTTCGAAACATTTCATTTACAGTGAAATTGGCAGGGTACCATTGATTTTACTGGAATGGTGGTGTTACACTTGTTTTTACAAAAAAGTATTCAAACCCCTTTAGTAAAATTATACTACTTCTTATAATCTAGATCTAAAAGAGAATCAATAAATTACAGGTTCATTTCTAATCTTTCTCACATAGCAAAATTTTTGAAAAATTATGTTAACTGCTAGTTAATATTTAATTATTTACAAAAAGACAGTATCTGCCAAATGTTAAACTGTGTTCATAGACTATAATTCTGATTGGCACAGCTAGGGATTAATTCTAAGGCAGCCAGCCGGCCAGTTGATCTAAGCTTTTAATTTCAGAACACTTTTGAAAGAATAAATTAAATAACCTAGCATGGTGTCTAAGACAGTACATCAAATAGTAACACATGTACTAGTGAGAGATAATAGATGAGGATTCATCCTCACCATTGTGGCAAATTCAATATTAATAAACAACTATAGCTTTCAGGGGGAACCATGTGGAAGTCGGCCCAATTGGGCACCTTGCTTGCAATGGAGCTTTTAGACTCCATTACTAACAATCCCAGTCCTCCCAACAATCACAGTTAATTTTTAGTGCATTTATCATTCCAAAAAAAAATTTACAGCCATATGTCAATATTATCAAATTATTAGGGCTATAGCGAGGCAAGCTCTACTTCTTTAATGACATAACATTGTCACAAAAAATTAATAATACCAGCTTGCTATTTTTAACTCAAAAACATTAAAATTGAATGGCCAGGTTAAAATTTGGAAATTGATTGAAATTTTTGGAATTACATATCTACAAGTAAATTTTGTTTCATAACAAACATTTTTCAGTCTGCAAAAGGCAGTCTCAATAGTCATAAAATTAATACGAAATTAAAAATGGAATAAACACTAAGAATTGTAATAATTTTATCAATATCAGTTTATAATTTGCAACCAAATAGCATACCATAGCCATAAAAAAATATTCAGATGTAATGAGAAATTCTTTTATTTTAGTCATTTAAAAATATACTGCCCCCAAAATTGTTTTTATTATATTAATGTTTTTTCCCTGCGACTTTGTGTGATCAGAATATGTTTAATGACCAGGATAAAAAGTAACCTATGTCTTCTCCATACTAAATAATAGGTAAGAATATACCAAATTTCATAATGATTTGTGTAGCTGTTAAAGTGCTAAGGGGTAACAAAAACAAACACTTTCACAATTATATGTAATATTAGTAAGGAAGTATTGATAAATCTTTGCTTACTTAGCCTACGTGGATTAGGAGAAAAAGTATTCCTGTGTTGACTTAGAATATGTTAGATCTATGTACGAAGGAAAAAAAATTTTAGGTAATTGAGATATTGAAATAAATTGAGAAAATAATACTGGAAGTATATTATTTAAGGCATGTGGGGAATGCATCTAATTGCCGTTTATATAATTGACACTACATTTCACTTACCCACCAAAATTAATAGATAACTCTTAATTTTAAGTACTGCACTGGGATAGATACTTACAAATCTCGTATTGGGATATCATTGATATAAATTTAAATTAAATAAAAACTAATAAAACAGAGTTTAAACAATTCATAATTTGTAAAATAAATAGGTAACTACGATAAAATACGCACACAAACATACGATGAATGAAAGAGCTGTCTCCTACGAAAGTTGTAGTGATAGGATTCGAGTTGCTTTACACTCGAGTGACTCGAGTAGTTTTTATATTACTTGCACTCAAATTAAATTTTTGAAACCTTGAGTTTTGATTGACACGAGTCGACTCGAGTTGACTCGAACCACTCGAGTGGTTTATACCGAACCGAGTGAGAAAT
This sequence comes from Galleria mellonella, assembly GCF_026898425.1. Lineage (NCBI taxonomy): Eukaryota > Metazoa > Arthropoda > Insecta > Lepidoptera > Pyralidae > Galleria > Galleria mellonella. The sequence continues at coordinate 9,446,927 of NW_026442090.1, read as the reverse complement.
TCAAGTTGTGACAAGTTTACCCGCTGTAGCAGGAAACATTTAAAAGAGAAAATTCTTCCTGATGCTTATCATTTCATTAACTTAGCATTTCATTTATAATTTAAAACTTTTTTCGCAAACTATTACTACTAGAGAGGTTACGGAGGGACATTCTTCTATTATTTTAGCAAGTGTGCTGAAGTCGATATTTGATGAGTGGCAAATTACAGAAAAAATTGTGACAATAGTATTCGATAATGCTCCGAATATAAAGAAAGTTATTTCTAAATATTTTAGGAAAAGGAACCGCTACTGTGTAGCTCACACTTTGAACTTAGGGATTATTGACTGTAAGAAAGCTAACCCTTAATTTATGGAAATTATAAATAAATGCCAATCCATAGTCACATATTTCAAACAAAGCACCAAAGCGTTTTACAAATTTATGGAAATGCAACGTACAATGGATATGGAATGTATCAAATTAAAGCAAAACTGATAAAAAAGATCGTAAATACAAGCATTGGTCAAAAACTAAAAAAATCTTTATTAGATGCTGTTGATAAATGGTTAGGTATTAGAATCTTATAAAAGAATCAAATAAGACTACAGCTAAATCTACCTACTTGGATCAGAGATTTAAGAAAATTGGTTTTAGAGTAGAATCTAATGCTGATAGGGCAGATTTAAGTTAATATTAAAGCATGTTTGTTATTACATAAATTGTGTAAGAACATAATAAAACTGTTCATATTTGGATCTCATGAAAGTTCCTTGTTAGAATAATTTAAATTGGATTAGAACTTATTAGTAGTAGATTATAATATTCCAATTTGACTGATAGTTGATATAAGAGGTTTCTTGATTATGTAAGACAGGTTTAGTTTGAAGGAAATTCTATTTTTTACATTTTATTTATTTATTTTTTTTTTTATATGAATACACATTTTCTATGTAAAATTAATATTGTTTTATTCGTTTTAAAGTTTTGGTCACTCGAGTTTTATATTCCGAGTGACTCAAGTCAATAAAAATCACTCGAGTTTTATTTTCACTCGAGTGGCGTTCGAGTGAGAAAGTTACCAGTAACAAGTGACTGGGTGAAAAAAAAATCACTTAAGTCTCATCACTAGAAAGGTAGGTACCTGCGGGCAGACTGACAGCTTGATCTCGACGTCAGTATTTGTCATTGTGACTTTATGTACCATAAAACAGGGAGAAAAATATACTTTTTCTATTTTTAACATAAATTATCTTATTTTTCTGAATTAACATAAGGTATAAAAGGTGTTTATTATACGGTTCAAGATTAGTTTAACATGTTTAAAATATTATTTATTTATTTGAAAGAAAAATATGGAAATGTTAGTTGTTTCTATTCGCCCCGGACACGGGAATAAAAGAAACGACATACGGGGTAAATAAAGAAACTGGCCAGGGTTGTCACTATTCAAATAGCAGTAGTAGATTTTGTCATTATTTTAAATTTCATTTTTTCTATTTTGAAGAGTGAAAAATTCAAATTCTATGTCTAATCTAATATACATAAAAATACTACATGAAATAATTAACACAATTTTTTTCTCTTTTGGGTTTAGTAGTGAGTAAATTCGTAACGTAGGTAAACTTTTTCATTTTATTAAATATTGTAATTTTTTTACATAATTATTTATTACGAATATTATATATTACGAATAAATCAGTAAAAAAAAAAATTAAAATTCTAAATCGCAAATACTTGTATTTTATTGTATATATTTACATATTTAATGTTGTCAATTTTATTTTGATCAACTCCAAAAAAGGTTATATAAATTTTACTTATTTAAGTAATATTGTTAATATTATTCAATTAATCCAAAAGTCGATAATAGATTGATTTTCTGGCATATCAAGATTAAATATGATCGATCATACATAGGTAAAATCAGTATCATTTTTAACAAAATGACAATAGTCGACGAAATACTATCTGATTTATTAGTTTTTATTTTACCTAGTGACAGACAAACTAATTAATTAGACACATTTTTTTTTTGTTTCTTCGGAAAATATTGTATTTATCAAGATAAAAATAATAATGTCTACCGTTTGAGTTGATTTCAATTTTATTTGAAAACCCTGCTTACAATTTATCTATTAACCTTTTACCCGTTTCTATTCTAATGTCCTCTTTTCTATTTATTTTATCTAGTATTATTATGTATTGAATTGAAATTAGTTTTAAGTGAATGTAATTAGTTAAAATTAAGTGTGCTTTACCTGAATGTAATATAAATAACAGAAAAAGCACTTAACCCTTCTTTGCATAATGGTGAAAATTTCCATCATAACTTTGAATACCTAAAACTTATATAAAAGACCAAATTAACTTTAAGTTGATCGTGTCTGGATACCTTTTTAATGTCCATTGCAGAAAAAAAAACATAGCTGTCCAATTTATTTTTATAACCATTTTTCCTTTAATTTTAAACATGAATTATATTACTTTGATTTACTTTACCAATAAAAAATCATGCAAAGAAGGGTTAATTATAAGAACGATAACCGGAGAATAAAAAAAAAACGAATTTTATTAAAAAAATATTTAATTCTATAAATTAAAGTTACAATATAAGTCTCCTATATCTAATTATAATGAGTATGACTGCCCAATTTGAAATGTGAACCAGGAGGGCATTTTCAAGTCGTCACATAGACCAGCCTCGTGATCTAGCATCAGCAATAACCTACATTAAAGTTAGGCATTTACGTCATTTACACGAGTTTTGGATGCAATGCGGTGTCAGTGGTCTCGATAGTGGCTCGCTATGGAACTATTTACGATTTCATGTTTTATTTATTTAAATATTATATAATACTTAAATTCATTATTTAAATACAATATTTAGAACCATAACAAATATTTTGTACATGAATTAAGAGAAAAAAATATTACAAACTAATTAATATTTTGAAGGCTTAAGTATTCAAATTAAAATAATAAAAAATACGTGAATATCTAAGGTGAACGTACAAATTTTAACTTCAATTCCTTAGAGATTGCCAATAAGTGTCGAATCGATTATATCTATTTATAAATTGATAAAGGCAACAAGCCGTTACAAATGCAGCTATAATAATTATATATTAATTTATCATATAAATTAAATAAAAATTAAAAGTAATTTTTGTATGACAATAGACGCAAAAAAAATAAAATTATATTATCGTAATTTTTTTATTTTGAAAGAATAAATCAAAGATAATTTTGTTTTTGTAGACATGAATATTTTTCAATATTTCAACTATTTTTTTTGTGTATATTATACAATATTTATGCAAATTGTGAGCCAATCTTGATAAGTTTTTTTATTAATTAAAAAGGGTATACTTTTGTATTATTTGTGTTTCGGTTTTAGGGATGAGAAATTACATAGATTTTTTTCAAACAAGCTGACGATCCTTTTAATGGAGAGTGGTATCCACCACCTGTAGATATGAACAATATCATGGACGTAACAGAGTATACTATGTCGCCCTTAGTTTTTAGAAATAGCAACGTATTCCTATATTGATTTTGATATTGATTGGCAAAACCATTTATTTTGATATAAAAACCAAATTACTGGAACGATTATAATAAAATTTCTATGGGACGAGTATATCAGATAAAAAAAGATATTGGCAAAATGTTTTATAAATAATGGAGTTCTATGGTAATAAACATAAAAAAAATACAACAAAATTGAGAGCTTCTCCTATTCTTGAAGTCGGTTAACAATACCCTATTATATGTACAATATCATAGTATAGTATAAAGTTCACAAAGATATTTGGTTTCTAAAAATGTAATTATTTTGCATGTACATACTACATATAATTTATTATATGTGTACTGAAGTTAAATAAATAAATAATTATTAAATTATAAAATTACTAATTTAATTGTTAAATAAAATTGAAAGTTTTGAGTTTACAGTATATAGAATCGATATGATTTATATAACGTGTAAAGATAGAATGTCCTTGGTGCAACACTGTTCCATGCTCCCTTCTACATTTCACGCACACTATAGAAACTCCGTCTTGATAGAGCCGAGTAGAGATGGGCAATCCACCTGGGTGGGTTTAAAGTCTGGTGGGTAAAAACCGGGTGTTTTGGGTTTATTGGGTTTAAACCCCATAAACACCCAAATTTTTGGGTGTTTATGATTTTGTACTTCATCATCGTCATCTCAGCCGCAAGACGTCCACTATCAGACAATATTATTATGCAGCCTACAGAATAAAAAACTTTTAATTTGATTTTGAGTTTATTAAGAAAGAGATGAAAGTAAAATGTAAAACTACAGTCAATCACTGTCAGATAGAATCTACTCCCATTTCCTGTAGTACCGTCTACAGGCAATCCCAGCGAACGCAGTCAAACTAGGGATAGTCACCTGAAAAATATATCAATATTTTCGTATAATATTCGTATCGATATTATACTATATATCGTTTCAATATTCGATGTTTTATATACATCGGATATAATATTCAATTAATAATAAAAAAAGGAAAGACAAAGGTTAATTAAGAGTAGAGAATTAAACTACGACCATGTAAATATTTTAATCAACTTTAATTTCAAATAATTATTTAAAAATTCCAATATTTCTTATTTAACTCTTGCATAAATAAAATTTTATTAACTCGTTTAGCTTGCTCGATTTCTCTGTTGTGTTAAGATCTGCGCGGCCTTTGAAAAAAGCCTTTCAGATGGAACAGAGCTGGCCACCATAGTTAAATATTTATATGCGATACTAAACAATTTTGGAAATTGTATCTTGTAATCCATCCATACTTTCAAAGGATTTTCATTAAATCTACTATCTGGAGCCCTTAAAAAAAAGTTATCTCTTTTGAAAGGCTTTCGTCAGTTTTACTGGTTTTCCAATTCCGCTGAACTAATTTGTTATGATCACTCCAGACTAAATTCTGTCTGAGAAAGTTTCTCTGATGAACTATCAGAATCTGATAAATTATTTTGTTGATTTGATCTGACCATCTCTTTAATTTTACTTACGACATATTCCTTTCCCCTCGAGCAAGTGGGTCATCTGATGGTTAATGATCACCGCTGCCCATTAACATCTGCAGCACTAGGTGAATCGCTGATGTGTTATCATTTAAAAGGAGTTTAGTGCTATTTCATAAAAACGTTATTTAATACTTTGTGGATTATTAATTTAGTTGATAATCACTGGAAGTAAAATGGATGCTAATTTGAGAGATCAAGATCTTCGTATAAAACAGTTAATAAAAGAAAATCTACGTAAGTACTCTTTTTATACCTAGGTAGGTAAGAACTTTCACTCACGGACTGTTGAAGAATATTGTAGAATTGATCAATACAATTTAAAAAATAATTTATTGGTATTACTACAAGCTTATGGGAGTTTATGGGTGTTTATTGCTATTTCAGTCAAACTAGGGATAGTCACCTGAAAAATATATCAATATTTTCGTAGGATGTTTTATATACATCGGATATAATATTCAATTAATAATAAAAAAAGGAAAGACAAAGGTTAATTAAGAGTAGAGAATTAAACTACGACCATGTAAATATTTTAATCAACTTTAATTTCAAATAATTATTTAAAAATTCCAATATTTCTTATTTAACTCTTGCATAAATAAAATTTTATTGACTCGTTTAGCTTGCTCGATTTCTCTGTTGTGTTAAGATCTGCGCGGCCTTTGAAAAAAGCCTTTCAGATGGAAGAGAGCTGGCCACCATAGTTAAATATTTATATGCGATACTAATATCGTTTCAATATTCAATTTTGGAAATTGTATCTTGTAATCCATCCATACTTTCAAAGGATTTTCATTAAATCTACTATCTGGAGCCCTTAAAAAAAAGTTATCTCTTTTGAAAGGCTTTCGTCAGTTTTACTGGTTTTCCAATTCCGCTGAACTAATTTGTTATGATCACTCCAGACTAAATTCTGTCTGAGAAAGTTTCTCTGATGAACTATCAGAATCTGATAAATTATTTTGTTGATTTGATCTGACCATCTCTAATTTTACTTACGACATATTCCTTTCCCCTCGAGCAAGTGGGTCATCTGATGGTTAATGATCACCGCACTAGGTGAATCGCTGATGTGTTATCGGCTTTAAGGAGTTTAGGCTTCCGGAACTTTCACTCACCGAAGAAAACACGGCAGTACAAGTACTGCTATTTCACGACGATTTTCTGTAAGAGGGTGGCGCTTTGCCGGTCGCGCGGCTCTATTTGTGCAGCTGCCATAAAGGAAACTACTACTCCAAATCATAATGTTACATCATAACATAACGCAAGTCTAACATAGAGTAATACCAAATTAGATCAAGTGTTCGAGACAAATATATCGATTTTTTATACCGATATTCAGTTATATGATAATATCAAATCGATTCCATATATCGAAATCTAATATCGATATTTTTTTGATATCGATATATATCGAATACTCCTAAGTCAAACGCCTTCGAGTAATCGATGTAGCATATGCATGTGTTAGTACGTAGTACGTTATACTGTCTGTGGGTTGAAGACTATCAAATATATTTTTTAAATACTTACTGTTAAATACGACTTAACGGGACTCTTTAAAAAAAAGTTTTAACAGAATAATAGAAAATATATTAATATATCTTTAAAATAAATTAGATTTTTGATTGTTTTATTCACACTAATATCTGAGTCCGTGTATTGGAATGAGTCATCCGGTGTTGCTATCTCATTCTATCTCACGAACTCGTTAGCAAAGTTGATTCCATCGACGAATTCGCCGCCTGTTTTACTGTACCTATCTATCTATTTAATATCTAAATAGAGAGAAAATTAATATAGGCACTATATAATCCCACAGATAAATAAGCAATAATTTCATTACTATGTCTGTGTCTAATCCTTAGACTTCTTGTATTTTATCTCATAGTTTCGTTATTGAATCAGTATATGTTATTTATATGTTTAGTAACGTTTAAAATATAACCTATCTGTATTCCAAATTTTTAATCCGATTATTTCTCACTTTTAAAAACAGCGTTTGTTTTTAGATCTTGTTTTAATTTAAAAGCATTCATGAGTTTTACTTACCGAAATGTCGTAATTATCTGTCAAATATCAAAAATAATAAACATTTTTCATTGTTTCTAATAGATTACTTAAAAAGTGCTCTGCTAGATAAGTGAAGTGCAAAGCGAGCAAAATGCCATGTGAGTGGCCGTAAATACGAAAAAACCTAATATTAATTCTAAAATTAAATAAAATGTATGTAAAAATAAAAATAAGTGTTAACTCAAGAACATGCATGAGGTATGCAAATATATGATCAAGATTTCAACAAAGTATTCAAGGTGTTCAAGTAAAACCAAAAATAGACACATTAAAACTTTAAATATTGTATTTAAACAACTAAACATTTTAAACGTATTTACATATGAAATGTGTATTTGTAACGATTTTCCTTGTTATTTCTATTACACATAGATATGGCACACGTAATCACATTTCATTATATTTACTTACAGTTCAAAAAGTAAAAATATTCAGAACAAGTTTTGTTCACAACTCCTGCCAATACTTTTCGTATTTATTTCTAAAACAAAGAATTATATAGGAGTGTTAAAAGTGAGTTCATAGCAGACTAGTGTATAGTCTCGCGGTCATCTCTCTCACTCCCCTAGAGGGGCGGGGGGAAACTAGTCCAGGGCTTTCTGCCCCCCTCGAGTAGCGTCACCGCCACGCATGACTATGCGTGGGTCTTTGGGTGGGAACAATCTTCCGGCAAGTCACATTTGTGAGTGCCACTCGACTCGCTCTATCGCGGTCTTCGCCTGCCGGGTGAGACCCCGTGGCGGGGAGGCCCGACAAACTGCCGGCATATGAGCGAGTCATATGGCACTATTGCCTTCCTTCTCTCTCTCCGTCTTCGACTTCAGTGTGTTGCGCGCGAATTAATTCGTGCGCGTACGGTGTGCGGTCTTGAATCCGGCGGTCGCGCATGCAGCGGCGCCAGATCTTTGAGGTAGCCCCATTCCGATGCATCTGCACGCGCAAACATCCTGGTGGCCAGGTTGCTGATGTAGGCGTCTAGTGTGAGCATCTTCAGGTCCCTCTGCAGAGTGGTGTTCCTCACATACCTGCTTGCGCCGGTTATAGTACGCAGTGTGAGATTCTGTTGGCCCGTAGTTTTTTCTATTAGTCTCACTTGTGTGGGCGTACCACGCCGGCGCTGCGTACGTAAGGCGTGGTAGGATGTACAGCTTGTAAATGGCGAGCTTGATGTTCAGATCCCTCTGACTCCCGTCTGCTCGCCAACACTGGACGCAATAGATGACGGGCCACTATGGCTTTATCGCAGACTTTCTTGATGTGGGCTTTAAATGTGACCTGCCCGTCGATCTCCACTCCCAAGTAGGTAGCGGTAGCGGACCACTCGATTGGGGCGCTTTTCAGTTGTAGTTGTGGCGGCAGGAATCGTTGTCCGAATAAGATCGCCTGCGTTTTGCGCACATTCACCGACAATCTCCAGGTGTCTAGCCATTTTGAGAGGGCGTCTAGTTGCCGTTGTAGTTTGAGCGTTGCATGCTTCTGTGTGAAGGACGACGCGATATAGGCGGCATCATCGGCATACAGCGCTAACGTCTTGCCTTGTTGAGTGGGGATATCATCAGTGAACTGCGCGTAGAGTGCAGGCGATAGGCAGCTTCCCTGGGGCACGCCGGCCCGGATGGGGCCCATTCCCGAACAGGTTTGTTTCACCGCCACCATGAAGTGTCTTTCCGTGAGAAATGATGCTATTATACGGATTAGCCTTCTTGGCGTGTCCGTTTGTGTGGCCAGCTTGTACAGTACACCGTTGTGCCAGACGCGGTCGAACGCCTTCTCCATGTCGAGGAATACTGCAACGACTTGTTCCTTTTTATTACTGGCTACTGTGATGGTGTGCAGTACTTGGTTGGTCTCAGTTGGAGGGTGGTAGAGTGATCTGCTCTAAACCCGAATTGCTCCGGTCGCGGTGTCAGATGTGGTTGTAGATGCCTGAGGAAGAGCTTCTCAAACACCTTGGACACGTGTTACAACAACGTTATTGGCCGATACGACTCCGGTTGCAATACGTTCTTGACGGACTTGGGCAGCGTGATAACTTTGCCTATCTTCCACGGTTCTGGGAAATGCCCTGTGCGCATAATACCATTATACAGGCGCGTCAGTGCCGCTATTGTGCGCGGCGGTAGATGGCGCAGCGCCATATTGGTGATATTATCGCTGCCTGGGGCTTTCCGAGGCTTCATTTTTCTAATTTCACGCTGCACCTGTCCCGAAGTGAAGACGACTGGATCTTCGTGCGGTGATATGGGTGCTGCGAGGTATTGTTGAATGTAGCCGTCTACAGTTGAAACATGTTCCGTGTCCGCAATTGGGTTCGGTGTGAATTGGCATTCGAGATGGTCCACGTGAATCTCCGCACGGTCTGCTGCATGGTATCGCGGCTTCCCGTCGCTTGCCAGTAAGGGACGGACTGGTGGTTGGGAGTTGGACAGCCGGCGGCATAGGTGGTGAATGCTGTTCCAGTCATCGCCGGTGTCATCTATCATTCGCTCCCAACTTTCCTTCCTATGGGACTCGATCTCGGTTTTGAGGGTGGCTGTTAAGCGATTCAACCTCGCCTTGATGATGGGGCATCTGCTGGCTTGCCAGTCTCTACGCAGACGGCGTTTCTCTGCCAGTTTCTTCTTTAGTGCGGCCGGGATGTCTCTAAAGGGTTTCTGTGTGGACCCCGGCCGAGCTTCGCGTTCCATGGCGGACTGTCCAACTTTCAGAGAGACCGTCAATTCCTTGCTGAGTTGCTCGACGTCGGCGGGGGTTTAAACCGCTATGGATGGCGTGTTGCATATCATCGAGTCTCGAAATGCGTTCCAGTCGTACCGGCGGCGCGGGGCCTGCGTTCTCAAGTGTGCGGGCGTTACTAAGTATACCGGTTGATGGTCGGATTGGATATCCTTGAAGAGGATTTCCTGCATCGGTTGGCAGTCCAGGCCTTTGAAAGGGCGATGTCGAGCACATCGGGCATCCTAGTTGTATCGTAGGGATAGTGAGTTGGAACCTCAGGGCCCTGTGCCGTGATATCCATTCTCTCAATTATCCCTAGTAGACTTTTCCCTTATGCGGTGTCTTGATTAGAATTCCAAGTCGTGTGTTTGCTGTTCCAATCTCCCGCAGCGACCGTGGGTAGTGGCGAGTCAAAGATTTTCTGCACATCAGCCAACGCGATCTTGTTGAGTGGTGGTTTGTATACAGCAAACACCCGGATGGGGCTTCCCTTGATGCAAAGCTCGACCCCAAGTGCTTAGAGAGTGCTGAGGTCTGCTTGTGGAATCGGCTGGTGAATGATGCGTCGGTGCACAAGGACTGCCAACCCGCGGTACACCCTTCTGTTGTCCGACAACTCGTCCTTGCGGTACACGTAAGAGTGTATAGAAAATATTATACGGCCTTATATAGGGATGCAAACGATACATCGATTTTTTTAAATATCGATGTTGAAACTCTACACATCGACGATACATCGTTCTTCATGAGCGATTTTTAATGAACGATTTTTAATCATATCTTCCTCCCGTCTGAATTCTACATCTATAGACATAAACAGATAAACTTATCTTAGTTAACAGACAGTAAGTTAGTAGATTTTTCTATTTAGCTTCTCATTCGCTTTGCAATACAAAACGTGTGTAAAATGGCCATTGTTTTCTTTGTTGTTTGACGTTCACAACATCTTATAAATAAAAGAATAAAGTTAACCTGATACATAACCTCAACTGTGTACTTATTTGAATGTAAGTAGGTAGTAGTATAATTAGTCCAATAATATAACTATACTCTATTTCATTGGTTTTAGTTTACTAAATGAATTTAAAGGATAAAATTTTAATGAAAGGTATGAAGATATATATGGTCCGACTTAGATAATATAGATAGAACCTTGAGCCTTAAACATGTCATCACCTGTCACTCCAATAAAGGGAGACGCGTTGGAGATGTAGGACGATATGAAGGGATTATTTCCCAGGCTCCATAGTCCACCTATGATCTATTTGCCTATTGTGGCAAATATAAAATCCAGTAAGCGGTTATTTTTAGAAGCTGGAGCGACAATCCCCCAGGAGAGAAAGCGTTTACTGGGTACCAGGTTGATAAAATTGTTATTTTTATACTCTATTTTAAAGAAATAAACTTAAAAATAAAAAATGTTCGATTAATACTTGTTTCCTGTTAAAAATTAATAAATATTCGATATAAATGTTAAAAGAAAAAAAAAAATAGTATAAAAGTTCATAAAATATTTTTTTTGTGATGTGATAACGGCTTTGGATGTTTCCTTTTAGCCCATCTTTAATTTCTATTACTTACATTTAATATAATTTTGTTTTTATTAATGTAGTTATTTTTTTCATTTCCGTTAAAACTGCATATTTATTCGACATATATAGATATATGTATATTAGAACGATGGTAAAAAGCATAATAAAAAATCGATATAACGTTCATAAACTTCGATGTTTATAACATTTATAGTAAGCAGAGTCGTGGGTTGTGAATTGAAAGACCCCGATTGTCAAAACAAGTTTAATACGAACAACAAATAATTTGAACGTATTGGCGGCCTGAGTAAAACTACTGTAGAGAGCGCCAATGTTTATTACCTATAAAGAGCGGGTGGATACCCGCGAGTTGCCCGGATTGGTCGTTCTATTATGTTGGTAGTAGTGACGGTAGGTTGTACCAGACGTTGATATTTCTCATTTCAAAATATCGATGTTCTAATATCAATATTTTTTATAAGCGAACTTGCATCCCTAGTCTTATAACCCTAATAAATTCAGATACAACCTCCTTGCATATTGTCTATATAAACTGGGTGAAATATATAAACTAGTAATGTAAAATTTATCATTGACACTTTTTATACGCTAACCTGTTATGAATTGACAAAAATAGCAACTGATGGTGTATCTATTGTCTTCTTTTTACTAATTATATTTGCATAAGGAGAGAAAGAAGGCAATCATATTATTTAGTTCTTATTTTATCATTCCTTCTATGTAATTCCTTGTTCTGAGATTTATTTAGTGTTTTGAATCAAAGCCTTTTGTATTTATTTGAACGTTTATTTGTAAAATATTAATCAACTCACAATATTAATTATCGAGATGTCGGTCTTTTGAGTGCACGTGGCTTTTCTGAATAACTTAACCTCGCTAGCTATTTTGACAGTTGATATGTCACGCATTACTTTTCTTTATTTATGGAATGTCTACAGATATAGTCAACATTTAGTGTAGGTAATTGAATGAGTTAATAGTCTATCTTGCTCTCACATACATATTATAGTTTTTTTTCTCTTTTACATTAGCAATCTACGTTTATAATTTTAATTTAATTTAGTCTATGCTTGTGATTATGCATAGACTTAGTATAACGTACTTAGTATAAATATATATCATGTATATCTATTACCTCTTGGTGCGATTATTCTTTATCTATAATTTTAAGTAAAAGATTAATACTTGTGCCGATTGGTTATCGAATATTAATCGATTTTTTTTATAATTGAAGAAAAGACCTAGTGTTGGTCATTTGCCACTAAGAAACAAGAAACGAGACGATATATTAAATAAAAATGCAAAGGATTTTGGTATTAGTGATAATAATGTTATAATTAATTATATTAACTATTATGCGTTTGCCATTTCGTTTAGAAAATTTTTGTATTCCTATTATTTAATTAAATCAATGTTTCTACTTATTAGGCGATTTAACGACTAAGACGTTATCCTATAAAAAATCTTAGTAAAATGATAAAATTAAAACAAAATTAGTTACATCTGTCCTTCCTGCCCTGACTAATATATAAATTTATTGGCCGAGATTCTATACTGACGGTAGTAAAATAGAAAACAAAGTCGGCGGTTCTGTCTCATGCTGGTTCGACGGAAAAGAATTATACTTTACCAGTTTTTTGTCTGGAAAATTTCTGCTTTGTCGTCAAAGCAGAACTAGCAGCTTTACTCAAATATATTGAGATAATGTTTAAAAAGCCGAAAATTGAGACTGCAAACATCTTGAATAACTACAAGTCTGCCCTGGAAAGTATCACTGACCCATATCCGTTCTACCCGCTAACGATGGAAAAACGACAAAGAGTCAGAAACACTTAAACGCGGCGGCAAAGTCCACTTGTATTGAGTGAAAGCTCATATAGGTATACCTGGCAATAAGCGTGCTAACGATCTTGCCAAGACTGTGACCTTAAAAAAGAAAACGAAACCCGTTTATGATCGGTTTCCATTAAAATACGTCAAAAAACTACTTACAGAAAAAAAAAATCTGTAGATATGTGACAAAATATATTGTATATACAGACTCAAATACAGCAGCCGTAGCAAAAGTGTTCCTACCTGATATCTGTACAAAATAGTAAAAACTATAGATATAGATAACACTATAACTCGCCTTTTCACCGGACATGGAGGAAATCCGTCATATCTACATAGGTTCAAATTGGCGGATAGTTCCAACTGTCATTGTGATAATGAAACCCCACAGGTTCGTGGAGTTTCATTATTATTAATTTATTATTAATTAATAAATTAGATAAATAGTATATGCTGTATGGTTATACAGCGATTGACTTGCCAAGATTTGCTAAAAGCTGTTATGAGTGTAAGTGTAGAATGGACGAAACATTATTGGAAAATAATATTGAACACATATTTGAGAACAAGCAAACTACTTAACTTTTCAAAATCTTCGCTGAAGGTTGTGGAGAAGGGAGAATGGCGCAATAGGAGTGGACTAAATACCGGACACAATATAAATATTTATACATATTTTTATATATAATTATACATTTAGTTTTCTTATAAAATTTTATTGTAAAAAAAAATCATTGTCACAGTTCTACATACAGTTATATTCACAAAGATCTACATGCATTTTTTTTTATACATGATAATAGAATGATAACGCCTACGCTGGGGCACCAGTGAGGAATTATTGGCGAGGATAAAATAAGTCAGTTAGTCCATCGTCACGAATTCAACAATAAATCTATCATGATGTATTTTAGAGGGTCGTGGAGGTAGACCTGGCAGGGCACATTGCCAGCAATGGGACCGCTAAGCTCAGTTTCTAACAATCCTTTCTCCCCCCCCCCCCCATCTACATATAGTTATATTCACACAGATTAGAAGGTTATCGGTTATTATTATATAAAACATACCGGCAGAAAACACAGATTATTATAAAAAAAGTATAACTTTAATTTAAACGTATAAACATTTGTAATTGCCTTTATTAAATTGAGGGTTCTTTGTAGATCAATGAAAAATTTAAAACTCAGTGAGACACCAGTATTTTCAAAATGTTAGCATAATGAAATTCTTATTTTATCACTTGTTCCAAATACATGTCTGTTTTTTTTATTTTATTATTTTGTGTAATCGATTCGTGGAAAAAAATTCTGTCTCAAACATATTTAGTCTTTCCTTAAACTTTTTAGACAAGAATGTGCAATTACTGTTAGTTATGCATACTTGATTTGATCGAACCAATTTTATTTTAATCGATTAATCGATCGTTGCTTTGTATAATCGTTATATGGCATCTCAAACTGGATCGAATCAAAACATATTTTTTAATTAAATTCGTACGTAAACGAATCCGATGAATTTTATGGAAAACTATGTCATCTGTTTTTGAAAAATCAAAATAGATGTATTTTATTTATCCATCTATGCAAATTTTGTAATATTTTTCTTTCCAGAGTTAAATTTGTGAAAAATGTCTAGAGACGCTCGTCACTGTTTCATCAAGCTTCGCCGCCATGTCTGAAGTCGGTCTGCGTCTTTGTAATTCGTGTTGTGCTATTTATTGTTTCTAAAAGGCAGTGATTTTTGATATCATGGACGATGAATTTATAAAAACATGAATTAACTATGAACTTTGATTATGTGTGTAGTGTTTAATAAAACGTAGCAAATCGATAAATTCCGTTTTCGAAGAAGGTACTCCAACATCTCAACATCGTATTTTTAGTTCGTCCGCCATATTGGCGTTAATAATCTTTTCGTAAGTCTTTTTTCATAATTTCTAGCTTTATCATTAGTATATTGTCATATTTTTATGCTAATTTTGTTGCCCATTTGTTTGGGCTTTATTTTATCTATTAGTAGTCTGTGCATGTTGCGGGAATTTAGTAAAATTACGACATATTTGTTCATGGCCTCCTTAAAGGTAATTTTCACCCATTTCTTTTCACTGGCTTTGAGAAAAGATTATCGAAAACAGGACACTTGTTATATTTACAAAATCTGTATGTAATGTATTATGAATCATTTGTTGTTGTGTGACTAGCACCTTATTTTTCTATGTATTGTCATTTTGAGAGTAGGGCCATCGAATTCTTTTATTACTTAGTATATTAAGTCCAAATCCTATGCATTATGTTACTTAAATTTTCAAAATATAGTTACTATTAAAATTAATTTACTTTTTATTCTTAATTACCCAACCTTTTTTAAAGTCCATAATATCTGCTTAGTCAATTTTAAGCTCAGAGAATGTTCTAGATCTTTATTCAATTCTGTGAACTAATTTCCAAATTTTGTTCAACAGTTTGTAAAATAATGTTCCCTTTAAGTATAAAAATAAAAGTAAAAAAATGAAATGTTTATAGGTATGTAACTATGAATAAATCAATGAACAACAATTCCATAGCATATACATACTATGTGCATATATTCATCATTGGCATATTTTGAAGTTGCATGATGCATAATTGCATGTGTATTTTGTACGAAGGTATATATATTATCTATACAAACCTATAGAATTATAAATATGCCTTTAATGACAAAATTATGATCTAAGTAGATTGTCATGATGATGATATTCTATTAGTAGTGATTAAATATATTATATTCACAAGATGTTATATATTTCTTTATAAAGTGACAACATTATTTTACTACAATCATTAATGATTTCATTAGTTTTGATACACTAGTCTTATTACCTAGAAGAGATTTAACTGCAAACCTATACTTGTGTGAACATTCTCATGTTGACTATATAAAACTATCAAGAAAAACTATTTATTTAAGGCATTTAAGAGTGTTTTTTTCATAAAAACAATTTTAATGTTAAAATTACTTTATATACATAATATTTATATAAAGTAATATTAACTATTATTATAATAACTGTTATTTATATGCATAAAAATATAATGAAAATATAATAAAAATACAGTCACATTGAGAATTAATTTTGACTATTAATTAAAGTAACTGGTTAAAAGTGCAAAAGTGATATTAATCTGATTGTTTACATTTATTACTTATTTGTTAATTTTATGCACTGTTATTTTGATAAACATATATAGATACCATGATTGTTTACATATATACTAAGTACATACTGTGCTCCTTTATGTGATTTAAGTATTTACTAAAATATATTTTTTAAATACTGAAAGAAATGGTATAAACTGTTCTAGTAATACATTAGAACATTGATAAGTTGAATTTCAACAGAAATGCTAAAAATTAATGACATTGTAACTTAAGAAGTTCCAGATCCAAAGAATGGAGTCATTAAAAACTCAACTTAGAAAATCACAATTTCTAATTATGTTTTTCAAGTTGTAGAGTATACATATTTCAATAATAGTTTTAGTTTATTAGATTGCAGCCTTTAAAAAAGACTATTGGAACTAGGCTCTGAGAATACAAAATAAAACATTGAATTTTATGCATATAGAGGTGCAGTTTGCTTTTAAAATTTTTAGTATATGTATTATTATTATCTCATAGGTTAATAAAATTTTGTTTGACATAAGAAAAAATAAGTCTAACTAAATTTGAGATGTTTCATATTTTGCAATTTATCAGAAGGGAATGACAATTTTTTTTTTTCAACTTACTCGAAATATGTACTTAATGAGGTATAAGTTATGTTAAACAGTTATTAATTATATATTCATAATGTAGTTTAGATTATTAAAACATTGGTACATAGAGTAGGTAGGATATTTTTATTATTAACTAGTGGCCCGTCCCGGCTTCGCACGGGTGGACATTAAAACATTTTAAAAAGTGGCCATTAAGGCTGCACATGCGATGGAAGCTTAAAAATGGAGTAATTTCCCCTTTTCCTAACATTTCCCTTTACTGCTCTGCTCCTATTGATCGAGCGTGATGAAAAGTACATTATAACCTACCCAGGAGTATGAAGAATAATTGTACCAAATTTCATTAAAATCCGTTGAGTAGTTTTTGTTATTATGAACAGACAGACAAAAATTTTACTGATTGCATTTTTGACATCAGTATCTATCACAAATCACCCCCTGATAGTTATTTTGTAAATATATTTCATGTACAGAATTGACCTCTCTACAAATTTATTATAAGTATAGATTATAATTTTTAAATTACATTAATATGTACTAGTTGATGCCTGCAACTTTGTCCATTTGTTATTCCTTCAATGAACATTTTTAATCTCCTTATTGAAGTAAACTATGTCTGGGAATACTGGACCAAAATTAACAAGTGACATGTCATTCTCACTCTTTGCCTTAGGTCAAAATGATTTAAGTAGGTTGTGTACTAAGCTGTAAAAGTTACTATAGTTTTTTTAACTATCCCATTGAAACTTTATGATTAAAAGTGTCTAAAATGTGAACCAGGGATGTAAGGTAACAACATGCAAAGCCTGTACAAACAGACAGAAAAAGATTTGAAATAAATTGGGATGTCTATTTCTTTTCTGACAAGGCCCTGACTCGTCGTTTAGCATTTTTTTTTTCTATGTACATACATTCGACCTGTACGATTTTACTATATGTATAGATTTTTAGTTATAAACAAGAAGTACTATTGCATAATTTTAATTTGTTTTATGTAAATTAAAATTGCAAATAAGCTAATCGTCCATCTATAGTGGTAAATGTTGTTTATAGGAATGAACAACAATATGACCAATATAGATTAATTTGTGGTATATGGTAAAATTTAATTGTAAGTTTATGAAATAACATTTTTTTTCTGATAACTATAGGTAGATAGTCATTTTTATCATAATTATTCAACTCAATCTAATATATTCTTTATACTGGGAAGTATTATAATATTGCTTCACCAATAGTTAGGTTGTATAATTTTAATAGTAGTTTATTGATTCTAAAAGTTATGAAATTGTTTATTGTATATTTAATTTTTAGAGTGATTATTATAAGGTTAGATATTTATACATAACAAATGTCATACAAACTAATAAATTATTTGATGGTAAGTAGTAACCCTCACCTATAGACTAGTGTTATTTGGGGATGAGGCTTTAAGTACAGATTTATTAAAATAATAAAAATGTCTCAATTCTTGTTCTTCTCTAGCTGTAGCTTCGCTCCTGTTATTTGGGTTAAAATCTAATCCATATGTAAATGTAGTATATGGCCCATATGGAAGATATATAATATAAGTTTCATTTATATCTGTTCAATCATTTAAGAATTGATTAATCAAAATCTCCACAACTATTTACATTATTTATTTATATGTATCTAATCCAATAACATCACACTTTTGGGCGCGTATCTCCTCATGAAAGGAGAATATTACCACTACTACTATGTAGACCCTGTGTTTTGGTTTGTTTTTATATTTTTCTTCTCTTATACGTATGTATCGTGCTGTGTAATCTCTTACAGACAATTTTTAAAACAAAATGGGATATTCTATATACTTATTACAAATTAATATTATACATGAGAACATGAATGTCTGTCTGTTTATTACGTATATTTTCACAACTAAACTTCCGGATTTGGTAGAGAGGTAATTTGTGATCTAATAAGGTCAAATGAGGTCACCAAAAATGTATGGGTATTGGTCTAGGACCTTTTTATTAAAATGAAATGATAATTTCTCTTTTTAATGCTCTTGATTTATTTTGGCAGGGTAGGTATTAGGCGGAGATGATAGGTGAGGTTGAAGTCAAGTTGGTCAATTGTGATGAATTCACCAGGAATTAAATATGATGGTTTCCAGGAAGGAATACACGAAAATCATCTCCATAATGTATTTTGGAGACAATATAGCTTGCCTAATTATATTGTGATAATAAATAAATTATAAAGACTACCCTTACGATCTGCTGATAGGTAAGGTATCCTAATGTCTGATATTAGGGGTATTGTAGTCATTATCACATCTATTCAGAGTCCATAGCGATCTTTATAATAGGCCACGGTTACCATTTTTCGTCAGATGGATATCATTCGATTTATAGATATAAACAAGATATTTCATAGTTTTTTACATCGAAAATATTCGAGTTTGGAACACGGAATCGTGTATCTTACAGTATCTAACGATATGGGTTTCCAAAGAAAATCATTTAATATGGGACCATAACGTAGACTTTTAAATGAATTGTGGTAAACTGTCTAGAATTGGCGACGTAATCGTGCAACGTATTAGGACAAGTTGAAAACCTTTTTCTTTTGGGAGTCGTATGATTTCGTCATCTGTCCATATCCTCTGTTCTTGGCCTTGGTTATGACCAATGGGATATGGACAGATGGAACGTAATAGTACTATGGTACTATTACATTTGCCGATTAAGTTTATTTTTGATTAAACTTACCAGCAAGACAGGAGGATAATCATATTAAAAATATATGGCTAGAAATCATGTGTTTGATTAAATTTATCTCGGGATTTTGTCAAATATAATTTCTTTATTAAGGTCTTTTTTGAATACGATTAGAGATGTCCTATCAGATTTTTTTAGTAATAATTGCCATCCTTTGAACTTGCATAACCCAAAAAAAATTAGAAAAGTTTAATAGTTACTTTTATCAAATTAAGACTATAAGTTTGAAACATTTAAGACAATGAAAAACGATCTTATTCTTTTTTAAAGCAACACCCACCATTCCTATGGTGATAAGTGTGTGGGCGGCGGTAATCACTTCTTAGGAGAGCCGCAAATTTGTTTAACTCTTGTGTTATAAAAAAAAAATCTAATTAACGGGATAAAGAGACGTATCGATTAGTTTCTTCTTTTTATTTTAAGGAGCCGGGTTTGATTCTCGTTCGGTCTGATTATTGAAACAAATTTCTATATTTAGTAGTTATATTCTACGATATGATTTTACGAAAGGATCATTAGAATGGGCGCTTCAATTGTGAATTAGAATTGGCAAATAAATGGCGTTATCTACATAAAAAATATTGTTACATTGAGGAATTCCTCTTTGTAGTTACTAAAAATGATTTGAATGCAGCAACCATTCAATTCTCAACTTATCAACACTGATTAACATTTAGTTCAGAAAACAGTTTTAGCCGAGAAAAACTGGCAAGGATTTTTATGTAACAAAAATAAAATTTTACAAGTGCAAAAACTACAATTTATACTATAGCAATTTATAATTAAATATGTAAATATAAATAATATAAGATCAGGCTAGTCTCTTTCTCTTTCAATAGTTAACTCTGTTCACGTATATGACAGATCCGCCAGCTATTATTACTTGCAATCGTTTTTAAGGAGCTCAAGAACTACGGATGTTAAAGGTCCTCTGTGTATTAGTATGTATATGTAAAGAAAATCCTTAAAAAAAGAATATGGTATGAGTTAAAATATTTACTATTAAAATTTTTCTGCCAATTATGTACTAAATATACAATTTAAAATGGCAAATGGGTAGAAAGTGAAAGGTGTTGCTATATACGAACTGCACCATAGATATCGTAGAATACCTATACTATTGTCCATGACACTTAGTGCAAGTCCTGAGTGACGGACGGCGTATCGCGTATCTGCCAACGCAATGAGCTGGATCGTGTTCGCGCCCGCTCGCACTGTGGACCGATTCAAAGATTATTTTGTTTAGTGCGCTGGCGGGTACGCACACATGACGCACCATCACACAGAACCTACACTTATTCCTTGCTTACTGAGGGCTAAGAGGTAATGGTTCTATATTCAGTAATTATACTACAACTATAACATTGTACATATATTTTTCCAAATCAAAATCTATGTAGTAGCTACAATTTCTATCTATACTTTATATAAAAAAAAAAAATGTTTTAACGTAAAATATGCCAACATTTGCTTCTATTTATAAAATGTGAACGTAGAAATATATCTATATCAGATCTATCCAAACTATACTAAGGGTACTAGAAAACTAATAGACACATACTCTCTTACCACAAAAAAAGTTAAATTAGCGATGTATAGATGCTCAATACATGTTTAGACGATTTACTAAAAAAGCGTTTATATCCAAAAAAATTAAGAATGTTGTTAAAAGGTGTTTAAAGTAATAAATTTTATTCTAGTCTATAGATTTTGGTACATTAAATTAAAAATATTATTATACCGACTAAACAATATTTAATAATTTGGACTGAATTTTGATAAACACTATTTAGCGTTTTAATTTTTTTGTAGCAAAAGCGTTAGTTTTTTAATACATACGTGTATTACAGAAATATATAGAATAGAAATACCCAGATCAGTACAAACAAACATAGTGATGAATAACATATGCATGTAATATACGACGATTGAACACTTAATCATTGGGAGCGACATAGTGTAGTAAACCAGTATATTGATTGCTAAGATGGACAACATTTGATAAAACATTTTTGAAGAAAAGTAATAGTTAAAAATTCGGGTATTCTTTTCGGCAGCTTTTGTATTATAAACCATACAGCGGTATACAGATACAATAAAATATGCCAACAAAGGTAGTAAAAGAATTTCAGCGTAAGGAAAAGTGTTTTTTCGTCTTTGTGTTTACATTAGTAAACGTAGTGAAAATGGACACGAATGAAAAAAATGTGGCATTTTACTAAAAAAGTCAGATATTGGTATGAAAATTAAATTTTTATTAAGGGGCCATTAAATGCAGAAATAAAAAAATAGAGATTGATGCTTTAAATAAAATATCCTGCAGTTTTTCTTTTAAGCTTTTAGAATATTAATATAACGCGATTCATAAAAAAAAAAATATTTTAACTTTTATATCAGAATGTAAAGACTTTCTAATTGTAGGTAAACACAGGTCAAAGAAGTACTTAACATTTTTTTTTTATTTTCAGATTCTATAGTAAGTACCAAATTGTATCAGTTTGGTTCTTTATTCATCACATCCTACCCTGCAGTCATATGCAAGGTGAGTCATAGAACTATGTTTTTAAAACAATATGTCTATTAAGCGCCGTTCACACATTTCCGGGTCATATCCGAGCACTCTGGTACAAATTTGAGCTTCAAGCTGTCCAGGCATCGTATTCTATCTTCACATCCTATCTGTTGCCGGAGTATAATTTATATCATTATACTCCGCTGTATTAGTGTGCAGTTTTCTTGATGTTCTTGTTATAGAGTAATACACGATTATTACAAAAATTGTTGCAGTCATTGATAGAACAAAACGTCAGAGCATGCTCTGGAATGGATGCGTCCGACATGGAATCTATAGAAGTTTATACAAAATGCAATTTTATCCGTCTTATACTATCACTAACCAGACACTGACTCGGAAATGTGTAAATTTAGCTTTCTTATTTTTTTATTACTTGCAGGTGCAATAATTTATCAGCCAATGACTGGGCTGGATTGTTTCTAGGTGCAAAAGCACCAACAAAAATTTATTATGATAGATTGGTTTAATGTAATCAGAGGATATAGCTGATGCCTCTTAGCCAGAAATTGGATGAACCTCTTGTTACTATTGAGGTGAGATTTTTTGATGTATAAATTTTCTTTACATGTATAGAAATTGTTTTCTTATACTTACTACAGTAGTTGTGTCACTTTGGCAGGTAGATTGCTGACTCCAGCACAATGCAGCAGGCTGTTGATCCTCTCGCAACAACTAGTACGGTATGTTAAGAAACAATTTATCTGGAGTAATATATTATCTTATTTTTAGTCATACAATTAAACATTGCTTTATTTTAGCCTACGGCGGAAACCGTCAATGGCGCTCCGCCTGATGAAACGCCAAGGCGACAAGGGCGCGTGACGAATCAGTTACAGTTCCTTCAAAAGAACGTCATGAAGGCTGTATGGAAACACAAATTGGCATGGCCCTTCCATCAACCTGTTGATGCGAAAAAGTTAAACCTTCCAGTAAGTTGTTTTTTTACACTGGGTACTAAGTACCAAAAGAGGCAAACGACGGTCGCTGCCATGGTGTTTACATCTTGTGTAAAACGTAACATGAACGAGATTATGGATATCGTAAAATATAATGTGTCACTCATATAATAGTTGATAGTAGTAGTAGTGATAGTGATTAAACCGAATCGTTTATCTGTTACACTGAAACTGCAACAATGCAAACAAAAAGGAGTAGGTAAAATGGTGGTACCTACTAGGCCCAAGCAAGTGGCACAAAAGTACAAGCAGTTTTTTGTAGTAAATTGAAAATACTTGATTAAATCCTTTTACCTTCGTATATTTTTAACTAGCTTTTACCTGCGATTTGGTTCGTGTGACCGGGATATGGTTACTGATCGGGATAAAAAGTAATCTATATCTCTTTCCATTAAATAAGATGCGTATACCAAATTTCAGTGATCGGTTAAGCTGTTATAAGGTAACAAACGAGCAAATAAATTCATTTTCATAATTATAATATTAGTAAAAATTGTAGCATAGAAATGAAAAGACTTTAAATAATTATATTTGCTTCATCAATTTTAACGACATAATAAATGTGAAAAGTATTCTTTTATGTTGCTTTTTTTTTTTGTAGGATTACCATAAAATCATAAAGAAACCAATGGATCTGGGCACCATCAAGAAGCGACTTGAGTCCAACTATTACTACTCAGCACAAGAATGTATCCAGGATTTTAACACTATGTTTACCAATTGCTATGTCTATAACAAACCGGGAGAGGATGTGGTTATCATGGCACAGACTTTGGAAAAATTATTTCTGAATAGGGTATGTTACCATTTTATAAAAGTTGAATTTATAAACGGAATTGTAAATAGTACAGTCAATAAAATAAGGATGATAAATATTGTAGATAGCTCAAATGGAAAAAGAAGAGAAAGAAATCGAGGTCCCGTCGAAAGGTGGTAAAGGGGGAGTGAAGAAGCGAGCAGGCGGCGGCGCTCCTGGCGGCGCAGCGGGCGCGGCGGCGGGCGGCGGCGCGGCGCCGGGTGCGCCGGCCGGCGGCGCCGCGCGCGCTCCGGTCAAGACACTGGCGGCGCCGCCACACCCCGCCCTCTTCAGCTCCAACAATTCCACCACTGCGGCCTCTATTCCGCCGCCCGCGGCCACCCCACCGGCCACTCATACCGGCCTCCCTCAACAGGTATGATAATGCACTTGTTAATAGTGTATTATTTTGTAACATAATAAAGTTTTGCACCCTGTACTTCATATATTGTAACTATATATTTATATATTTAATACTTATTTATTAGTACGTAACATAGTTTCCTTTGTATGTTTGAGAGCCTTGCGCTGGGTGTATTGCCACTTAGATATTACTTTATTATGGTTAGAGATAGTGAATATAGCACTGAGTTCAGATATTTGACAAAATAATTTAATCACACGCTAATTTTAGGTTACTACGCAGCCATCGAGTTTTCACGTTGCCCAACCTACCACACCCGTTACTATTCCGACAGTTGCCCTGTCTCAGACGCAACCCGCTAAGGTATATATAATCAATATCCATTTTACTTATTCTTTCTGAATTGCCATTGTTTTTATTTCATTACATTGTAATGGATGAAACTTATTATATAAATCTTATTTCAAAGGTTAAAAAAGGCGTGAAGAGAAAAGCTGATACTACTACACCTATGGGAAGTTCGTTTGAAGGAGGTTACATAACACCTACTATTGATCAGCAAAGTGGACCTAAACCAGCAAAAATTTCAACAAGGCGAGAAAGTGGTCGGCAAAAGAAGGTGTGTGAAATTTATATATACGAAATTCATTTATTCATTATTCAATATATTTATATAAATTATAAATTATTATATAAATCATAAGTGTTTACTTTTGAAATAAAACTTTACAGACAAGTCGAGTGACAGAAGATAATTTTAAAATGGGTGGATTATCTCCTGGTGTGGGTGGAGCTGGTGCTTCACATCATTCTACAATAACCCCACAACTAGCTAAGGGCAAAGAGAAACTTTCAGATGCTTTAAAAAGTTGCAATGAAATATTAAAAGAATTATTTTCTAAGAAACATTCGGTAAGCTTTATGTTATTATCATAAAATGTTTATGAATTAAATTTTTGTTACTAATTAACAATTCAATTTCAGGGATACGCGTGGCCATTTTATAAGCCTGTAGATGCGGAGTTGCTTGGATTACATGATTATTTTGATATAATTAAAAAACCTATGGATTTAGGAACTGTTAAACAGAAGATGGATAATAGAGCGTACAAAACAGCTGCAGAGTTTGCTGCTGATGTACGTTTAATATTCACAAATTGCTACAAATATAATCCACCAGATCATGATGTTGTTGCAATGGCGCGGAAACTGCAGGATGTATTTGAAATGAGGTATGTGCAAATGCTTCTATATTAATATATATATAATAGTAAAAGAATGAATATGCGGATAATTTTTTTATATATATTTTAGGTATGCCAAGATTCCTGATGAACCTGTCCATGTTGGTGTACCTCATATAGATAAGGGCAGCTCTGCATCAAGTTCAGAATCAGGCTCTGAATCGGATTCCGAGTCCGATGATTCGGAAGAAGAGAGAAATAACAAAGTAAAACTCCTTGAGAAAGAACTCCTAGCTCTTCAAGAAAAGATGAGGAAACTTGTTGAAGAGTCTAATACCAAGAAAAAGGCAAAGAAGAAAATGAAAGAAAAACAGAAGAAACAAATCACAAATAGTAGTCTACCCAAAGCCAATACTGTAGCTGCTTATGGAACGAAAGCAAACAATATAGCTGATAATATAGGTAATATAGTCTTTATATTTTAAATAATATTGCAAAAAGCCCGTCTGTATCAAGACCTTATATGAACAAGTTTTTGTGCTTGTTAAGATTTTTTTATTGATAGCACTCGTGCTTCTGTAATGAATCAATATTAATTAGACGATTCTAGCGGATACAGTTATTCTCAGCTAATGTAAACTTATAACATCACATGACCCACATAATTGACAGGAGTATGCTACTCCTTTTTATATTATTTTTATAATTATGGTGCTGTCCAATTATTACATTATGTAGATTGTGTTGCGAAGCTTTGACATTTTAATACTTTTTGTTTTTGATGGTACACCCTTCAAAAAAGAATTAAATAAGAATGTTCACAGTGAATACGGAATATAGATACATGCTTAATATCTAATAGACTTATATATGATTCGTCCATATACAATAAGTGAAACGTATATTGAGTTACGTACTGTTAGTTATATACGAGGTGTTATAATGAAGCCGTCGGTTTGCAGCGACGCCGGGTGTTCGCGGTAAAGGCGCGAGGTCACGGGGCGGCGCCGGCGGCGCGGGGGGCGGCGGTGGAGGCGGCGGCGGCGCGGGCGGCGGCGCTGGCAAAGGGGCCGCGCGCGGCGCCCCCGCCGCCAAGAAAAAGAGCTCCACGCCGACCGCCGCCCCTGCGCCACACCAGCCTCCACACCCCGATTCCGAGGATGAGGACGTCGCGAAGCCCATGTCCTACGACGAGAAGCGCCAGCTGTCGCTCGACATCAATAAGTTGCCAGGTCAGTTCCCGATTACATTCTGAGCGTTGTAACATATTATTGGTGGTAGTACATTTTAGAAAATTTTACTTTATTTAGTAAAATTTTTAGGAGTCTAATCTAATAAAAATATATATATTTTTAATATGGTCTGATCTTCTGATTAGTTGTTTTGTTATATTCATTATTTATTTTGTCTATGTTATGGTAAATCAATAAGATTTATAATCCGCAGTAAGCGTCAATATGCATATTAAAATAGATGCTTCCCTAATAACAGATTTTATATTGTCAATATTTTGTATCTCATTAGTTTACTTGGTTCAAGATATATTTTATTTTCAGGAGACAAACTCGGCAAAGTAGTTCATATAATTCAGAGCAGAGAACCTTCATTGAGAGATTCCAATCCCGATGAGATTGAAATTGACTTTGAAACTTTGAAACCATCCACCCTAAGGGAATTAGAAAATTATGTAGCCTCATGTTTACGCAAAAAGACACGTAAGTAGAATTATCTTGGAATATTAAACTCTAGGTTTTATATATATTTATGCATTTTTATCTCTTGTTTTATGCTGTTTTTAGTAGTAAATTTTTGGTTTAAGTACATTACTGCAGCGGCCAGCAACTGAGGCATTGATGGACGAACGTGCAAATATGGGCCGAGGCGTAGCCGAGGCACACATACGTGAGTCCATTAATGCCTAGTTGTGGCCAAGGCTTGTATAGTACTTTTCTCAAACAATGCGCGGAAATCAGAAACACAATTTTACTTTTTAAGTTCAATGACGAATAACGAACAATAATAATTTTTCACGCGCCATAATGTTCCTTTGTTTTTTTTTTTTTTTTCAATAAACAGCTTTCTATTTGCAAGCCAGTTCGAAATTTAAATAAAACCTTTTATTAGTTACCTCCTTGGTAGCTATGTTTCGAAGTAAAAGGTCATTCCATTTTTAAACTACAGGACAGATATGAGTTTACATAGTAATTTTCTGGCCGCAAAACACGACGGATATGGATTTTCATACAATTTTTGCCGGCCGCTGCCCGCATGTATCTGGCCAGTATGGCAATTTTGATTTATCTCGAAGATTGTCAAAATAATGCTCATATTTTCAAGCATGTTTGAGAAAAAAAAATTAATATCTAAATCATATTTTTGTGCTTCAGTGGTAATTATCTGAATAAACATTTTTTTTACTACTGCTAATAGCAAAGAAGCTGAGGGCCTATTACAAACATGTACTGTCTGTTTATCAAATGAAGCATGCTATATATTGAGACCTACCATTACATCTTGATCAAAACATGCAGTGCTGTCGTAGCATTACTACTTCACGACAGAAATAGGTGCAAGTGCCGACTATTGTCACCATTAACCTGTTTCATTAGTGAACTAATTATAATTTTGGTCAATTAATTCTCCAATATAAAATTTTTTGTGCACTTTGAATATCGTGCACTGCAATGGAATTGCAAATATGCTGACGGTCCATCTAATGGAAAGTGGTAATTGTCACCTATAAACATGATCTTACGGCGTAAGCGTGGTCTTACTATAAAAAAATTAAACTTGCTGTAGACAGGGGATAAATATATGTTTAGACGACTTTAAAATCGTGTCTAATGTCTGTTTATGTCTAAACAAAAGAATTTTTTATTAAAAAATAAGTAGGTAATACATAGCAAAATATATATTTTAGTTACAATATTTATATACCGTCTTAATAACTAATATAGTAAATGACTATTATTCAATATTTAACGTCGAAATGAAGAATCTGAACAATCGAAATTAATATAAATACTATGGGCGATATCGAAATGGATATGACCTTTTTCGTATGACCATCAATTCCCGGACAAACCCAATACGAGTATGGGAGCAGTATCATTATTACTCATGCCTAAATCTTTCTAAAATTATAAAAATGAAAGTGAATTTGTTTGTTATGTTATATGCTTTTACGGCATAACCGATCACTATGAAATTTAGTATACACGTACTATATGATAGAGAAGGACATAGGCTACTTTTATCTCAGTACGTCAACATATTCCGGTCACGCGGACGCACTCGCCGGTAAAAACTAGTTGTCGTTGTAGAGATTTCAGTACATAAAATTACAAATAATAATACACCGACTAAATAATATTTAATTATTTAGAGTTTTGTTGAACTTTGTTTAGACAGTACTCATATGTAAATTAATTTTGTGGTAAGACTAGAAAGTTCAATAGACATTACAGAATACACTATGATACTCGTCATGTGTATTTTGCCAAATTATTCATCCTATTTGTTTCGAATTTACTTCAATAGATTAACTTCATTGATGTGAAAAACTGTTGATTTTTATTATTCTTTATAACATACTTTAATTTTTTTCAGATCGTAAGATGTCTGGAAAATCTAAAGATGAACAAATGGCAGAGAAAAAGCAAGAGTTGGAAAAACGATTGCAAGATGTCTCTGGACAGTTAGGAACTAATAAAAAACAACAGCAGAAAAAAGGTAAGCTCTAGTTTTATTCTTGCATAACTGCTAATTCAAAAATATCTATGACATGCTAACCTCATTTATTCATAAAAACTGAAACCTAAAATCTACTTACTGACCAAACTATAGAACTGTTTTGTCACTTGCTTTCAAATTGGGAATTTAGCACAAAAGATAAAACAGATCAATAGTTAAAATAAGTTTGTGAGATGTTTGATTTTTCTTTTGTTGATAAAGGGGTACGCACGTTTAGTTCGGTTCGATATTGCAGTAGGCTATTAATAAGACAATATAAAAAATAATGTTTATTTAATGCCATCCGCATAGTTTAGGGGTTTAAAAGCTACGTGATCGATAACGACCTAAAATGTACGATGACGTAACATGGAAGTAAACAAGAAATGTGTCATTGAGGTTTCTTTGCATTCTTGGTAGCGATGCGCGAATCCGAATAATTATTTATTCTAATAATTACTAAAATTATTATTCGACTTCTAAATCACTGAAAACATAAGGCACACTACATTGAATTCTAATTCAAAATTGTAATTATAATCTATATAAAATCGAAATATTAACTCTAAGACTTGTTACATATATAAAAATATGTTTATATACATGTTTACATTATGATGATCTCCACAAAAGAAAACAGTTGAATCACATTCACTATAACATTAGGATTTGCATGAGCAAGTTGTAACCACTTTTTGCATATTATAATTTTTTTCAGCACAGTAACAAATACTTTTTCGGCATCTTTATAGTAGTATTTGTACATACTGGCACGACACACCATTTGTAAATTTTTCTTCCTAGAAAACCTTGTTAATTTTTACAATTAACTATAAATACTGATCACTCTTGTATGACACTAGATAATTGTTTACTTCCTACTTGACATCGCATATGGCACTGATGCAATATTGAACAAAAGTTGTGTTTCTGAGATCTTTTTTTATGTAATTTAGAACGGCAAACAAGTTGACAGCCTACCTGATGGAAAGTGGTAACCATCACCTATAGACATAAGAAGTACCATGGGCATAACAGAGTGTACTGCCCATGCATTGCCATTCCTAAGGACTCAGGTGTTATTCCTCTGTACCCTGTAAATTCACTGCCATATCCCACCCTTCAAACCAAAACACAGCCATGCAAATACAACTGCTTCACAGTAGAAATACGAATGGGACAGAGGTGCCGAAGCAAACGACTTTTGTACAAAGTCTCCTGGTATTTTTTGGGGGATCTATAAACACCACTAAATACTCTGAAATGATTTCCAAAAACTAATCAAATAACCTTTTATTGTAGAGATCTCTATCTTTTTTAAATATGTTGCCTATGTTACTCGCAATGATGTTATTTTCTACTAGTGAAAGAATACTTAAAATCGGTTAAGTATTTTTGAGTTTATTATAAACAAAATATCAAATTTTTTTCTCTTTATAAAATTAGTTCATAGTAACATTAAAATTTATATTAGTGATCTGTCGATTCATAGTAAAAATCTGTACTAATTGAACTCGTTTATTATGATTAACATTGTAGTTTTAGTTTAACAGAGCACTTTTTAAATAATCAGTAAGAAACATTAAAAAATGTTCAATTCTTTTTGAAAATTATATCAATTTCAATTTTACCACAATGCCATACGTCATTATGAAAGCTCTTAACCCAAATATTACATTTTTCCCTACAATTTTTCCAACATTTTTTTTTTTCATACAAGGTCAGTACGTCCTGACAAATACATTAAATTAGTTTTCATCTTGTGTATGTGTTCTGTGATATAATTCAATTTTATAACTGCTTTTTTTCTTTCATTATTTCCACTCAGGTGCCACTTACTTTATTTAATTCAACCTTTGGGGAGAAAGGTTGCCTGGAAAAGATTGTATTAGCGATAAGATTGCCTTTTGTATTTTCAACTGCTTTTTTTCTTTTTGTACTTTTATTTAATAGTATTGATGCAATGTTTCAATAAATAAATAAATTTAAGTAATGTGAGAAGGTAATCATTATTATGTACTGTTTATTTAGTTGTTTTAAATATATTCTTAAGAAATTTTAATACACTTGAATTGTATTTAGGATACCACATACATGAAGTTGAGTACTGTTAGTATAAACAATACACACAGTTAAGTATTATTTTGTTTTGATAACTTGAATTCCTTTTGTTCCCAGAAGGATGCAAGGACGGCTTGGGAGGTGGCATGTCTTCCTCATCGAGTTCGTCAGACTCGTCCAACTCGTCCTCAAGCACTGACACTAGCTCGTCAGACAGCAGTGACAGTGAAGCAGGTTAGATTATATTGCGGAAAATCTCGAAAGCCTCGTTAATTTTATTAATTAACAAAATATAGCATTCAGAGGTACCACCATGTACCATAGCTATTATGTAAATTGCAGTTTTACTATTAGATTTTAATGATAACATGCATTTAAATTAAGAGAAATTTCACTTGTATGGATGTTAGACTAAGGGGCGAATAGTAGTAAAATGCAGGCGATAGGAGGAAGAACGAACCCAAATCGCTCTAAATCGTTTTCAATGTCGCTCTTTGTCTTTTAGTCTGTATGTTCAAGATGCTTGAGATCTATATATTAGTATTAGGATTAAACGTTGCAATCGTAACGTTTCGGGATGTAGCTAGGAGTGATATATTACTTTTTTTTTACCTTAGCCAGTATTTGTATATGTATAGTATGATAAAATGTGAAATAATTTGGTTTTTATAACAATATTGGAAATGGCATAACACAATGCTGAAATACAGTTAATAAACTTTTATCTAGTCTGAAAATGTCAGCGATAGAATGAATGACGTGGATATTTGAATTGTTAAGAGTCTCTTTTTAGTAAATTATATGACAAAAAAAATATCAGTGAAGATATTGCTGTCATTTGATCTGTGAATGAGGGGTTGACAATACTTCCTAATCTTGATGGTTGGGACAATCCAACGTGTTTTATATATTTTTGTTTTATTGTACACTATTTACAATATCGAGACATCGAGAAAATCTTAACTTTTTAAAAATGCGACTGTTATTATGTTTTTTTTTTTTTTTATGCGTAAAACTGAATATCTAAAATATGTTGCAATATAAAATGGGACTGTAGTGAAAGAGAATGTTTCCTATTGTGAAGGTGAACGATTTGAACTGTTACATAAGCCTTATGGTTATTTAGGCATATGACTTTTAGAATGCAGTAATATGACACCCTTGCATGGGGGAGGTGAATTGTATACCAATTTATGCTCAGGGTTCTTTTGCACTTACCTCCCTCATACATTTGTGTTATTAAAAATGTATGAATGGGATTACTGTGGGTGGTAATATGGAGAATATTTTTACTGTGATAATGGGGAGGGATAACATCTAAAGTCATGATTCAATTATCATCAGAATCCAAAGTTCTTTATGCAATGTAAGAAAGTGTAGGTAAACGTGCAGAAAAGTTAGTAAGGAGGAGAAGCCAGCTTTGGTGTTCGCTGATATTTTGTTATGGTGGTGGTAAGAATAATTTTTTATTTGGTTTGCTTTTATAAACCAATAGGAAAATACCTTTTCATATTAATATTTTTTAACTATATCATGTCCTCAATGCGGTGTTATTTCATTTGCATCCTTAAAAGTATCGATATATTTATATAAAATATTATTGGAATCTTCAGATCTCATGGTACTAATTGCTTTTGAGTGTGAAATTTAAAACCAATATAATTTTTGATTGAGCTCGTCATAAGACGTGGAAACAATACTGATAACTTGAATATAGATAGTAGTGTCGGTACGTCAAGTGATAAGAAGAGAAGAGGATCCTCGAGACAGCTGACAAGCCGAGCACAGTCACATAGCGAGTAATGCAAACAATTGTGTAAGGATGGATACCAACTTGCAAGCAAAATTCATCATCAGCCCCTTGTTGGACTCTGCTCTTTTTGTTGCAACGAGGATGTATATTGTGACATGTTGTAGTTAAAAATCTTATTACTTTGAAAAGGTATGACTTTATTGGTTTAATGCTTGATACACTTCAATGCTTGCTCACAAGATTGATGTGACGTGTGATCAAAATTGTCTATACATTAATGATAAAAAGAAACTAAAGCTGGCCTCCTTCCTTCACCAATTGTTTGCAAAGTTGTAATTATTTGTTACTATTCAACAATATCGAGGATTACAAAATTTATACAACTTAATTAAAAAATAGTATGTAAATTGAAAACATGTCACGGGCGTGAGAGCCTCGAATGTGAACTGATAGACTGCTATAATAAAAATGTAAATTTAGTTATATGTCTCTGGCAGTTGATTGTGTATGTAAGTAATATTTATATAGTAATTTAAATAGCAAGTTCCAACTGGTGTAAAATTAACGATAGCCCACTCCTTGTATGTGAGAAAGGAGGAGTGTATTGGTGCCCTGCATAGTATTGTTTACAGGTGCTTCATAAATCATTGTGTAAAATATTTTTAACAATGTTTAATATTATTCTCAAAATTATATTTCTTTGCAAGATTTATAAACTGTCTAAAAATTGTCTAAGACATTGTTAAGACAATTTTTAGATATACAATATAAAAAATATATACTATTAACAACACCATGGCCATACATTAGTGATACATTTTAATTAGCTTAATTTGATAATATATTTATTTTTATTATCTATTAGTTGTAAAGTTTTCAAGGAAAAAACATAATATATAAAAATAACAATTATAGGTGTGTCTACCTATACAGCAACTGATAGGTAAATCGTGAACATTTCTTGTGTTCTAGAATAAAAATAAATATAGAAGTTGTAAACATAAAATCTGAAAATTTTCATTCTATATAATTTTTATTATTCGGTAATTTTAATGTACAGCATATTTTATTTTAGTAAATATATGGTATTTATTAAACAATGCGTTCGAATCCAGTAAGTTTGTTAGTAGAGCTTGACAAGAAAATATCGCTAAAATTTGTGCTGTATTTTATTATTATTATATAGAGGCCTAAAGATGAATTTCGTATATTAATTTTTCCGGGATAACATTATGTACTTATTTTAGCGAAAAACATCATAGTATTGCAAAGTGTTGGCCTTAATAGGGCTTTTATAGATTTATATCTCAATTTTTGTCATTTTTTATCTGCCCTCAATCAAATATATCCTGTGTTTTAAATATATTAGAGATTAAAAAAAATACAATTTTACATTCCTGACAAATTATTTTTTTTTTAGAAATACGCCCTTTTATTTTATCAAGTACAATTTTCCAATGGCCCAAAAGGTATTATCGTAAGTTAGCTTTTAATAACAATTATTTTATCTTAGAGTTCCTTACGACTGGAAATGAGGTTAGGAAATGAACAAATGAGTATATTGTATACTTACTAGTATTTTGCCAATAAAATAATGGAGATTATAATTGTCGACGATAAAAAGTTACATCATAATTTGCTTCTGTTGGATGGTATATGTATGTATGTCACGATAGATTGAACTTTGTTAAAATAGTATACACGATGTACAATTAGTTACTCGAACGCAACATTTAGTTGTAATGTTATAGTAGAAAAATTGCAAGTGTGTAAACAGGAACACCATGTGTAATAAATTTTTAAGTAAGATTTATTTAATCAACTCATGACTTAAATTGATTAGATAATAAGTGTGAATGGAAATAAACATTGTATATATTTCAGTATACTACAGAAATTTAAGTAAATCTTTTAAGTAATTTATATTGAATTTTATTTGTACTGCCCTGAGATCTGAAGTAAAAAAAACAAATTTTTATTTACGAATATAATTTAAAAGTTCGTTAATTATTTTATAAAAAAAAATCGCACTATTTTACATATATATTATATTTTAGTGAATTAATTTTATTTGTGGATATGATATGATTAAATATAGTGTTTATAAAGCTTTTTATCTATGAAAGGAATGAAACATACCAAATTTTAAAGTGGCGGATATCTTTAAAATTATTTTGCTAATATGTGGTTAATGAAAAACATAATTATATTTAAAGATATTCAATTATTTTATATCACTTATATATTTGGTCTTAGAATGATATAATTAAATTAATTCGCTATTATCATATTTCTATACAAACCATCAACATATCAGCGGACACTATTTTTTCATATTTAAAATTGTTGCTATATAACTAAAACGTTACATTAATGTAAACAGTTTTAAAAATTTGGATAAAAGAAGATATGGCACTGCTTTTCGTCAAGTTAAGTATTTGTAATACTAGTTCTAGTTTTAGTATTTAATGTTAAAAGTAGTAAATGTAGTTAGTTTTATAGGTAAGCATCTTTATTAAAACATGTTGTTTTATTATTAATTTTGTATTAATTTCAGGAACTGGCTCAGGAAGAACACCTAAGAAAAAACCCAAAAAACAAGCACATCAACATCCACCTCAAATTGTAAATATCAACTATTGATAAGGCATTGTTTTTATGTAGTCTGGAAAAGACCTTACTATGTCTCATTTATTTATGAATCTTACAGAAACCGATGCCGCCAGTCGCACCACCAGTATCGGCTGCGCCCGCAACCACCCCCTCCCCTGCTTCTGCCCCCGCACCTGTCGCATCCGCGAACCCCTCCGCGGCAATTGTCCCCGTTTCTGGACCTGCCGCTATTCCCACTGCCACGAAGGAGACTCCCACACCCGCACCTGCATCCGAAGTGAAGACGGAGCCGCCGGCGGCAGATGTTATGCCTCCTCACGTCGAGATGAAGCACATAGACCCTCCCGCGACACAAGCTTCGCTCATTGCACCTGCACCATCGCACTCTGTTAATAATGTACCAGAGTCCTCAGCTATACCCATTGCGAGAGACAGCGAGGAACAGAAACCTAGTTTGAAAATTGAGCCCCGAAATGGATTGGACAAAGTTGATTCTTCGCATTATATAGATCCTATAGAACGTTCATTAGCAAGTCTGGAGAGAAGCCTTAATGCGGACGTACCTATGGATGTCAGTGTGGGTGTTTCGGAGTCATCGATGCGCCTCGAGGATGAGTTTTCCTTACCGAAGTCACAGATATTGCCAGATGCTGCACATCACAATCTTATGGCACAGTTGGGGGGGCTGACTGACATTGGACATGTTCCCGAGCCTATTAAGAATGACATGTATGTTCCGCCCCATAATGGGTATGTAGAAAAAAATATGCAGCATGATAGGGAAATAATGAGACCCGACATAAATCCTGCTGTGCCAGGAATTACATCTGCTGCACCTGTATCGTCAATTTTTGATCCCATACCCCCGGCTCCACATACAGTGATAGCACAATCGCATCATAATATGCCTGGTGCTCCGAGTCTAATGACCCCAGCTATAAAAAAGGAAGACATCAAACCACTTCTTACTCCTAAACCTATTGAAGATCTCATGGGTGTCTCGAATATGGTTTCAAATAACATGTCCGATAGAGCTAAATACGAAATGGAGAAAAAAATGGAAGATTCTAAAAATTCTAATTTCGTTCAAGCTTTTAAATTGAAACAAGAACAAAATTTGAAAAATGCTAGCTCATGGTCATCTTTAGCACAAGCTGGTAGTCCACAAAGTATTCCAACTTTAGGAACGAATAATCAAATGAAACAGAAACCCGTCATGGATACTTTCCAAGTAAGTTTTTCACTTCTAGTCAATATTAAAATATACATGAAAGAATTGTTTATTGTTGAGTTGTAGTTTCGTTATAAAAATAAACTTAACAAATATTTCATCATGAATCATTTTAAGAGGATGCAAAAAAAAAAAAAAAACAAATAGTTAAATTGTTAAGTAGTTAGTCATTTTCAGTTACAAATTAATGGCTAAACCATTTAACTGAATTTAATTAAAACTTGATTAATTAATTTAATACTTTGAAATTGTATGCAAATAAAGTTGCAGGTTATCCTGTAACTAACACGTAATACGTTTTTCAGATACCATACATAAGTTTATAGTATATAATGCGAATTAAAATCGGCACTTGTTCCTCCATTAACAAGATCAATATTATATAATGTAAAAAATTACAGGCATTCAAGAAACAAGCTAGAGAAAAGATTGATCGTCAGAGAGCACTTATCGAACAGCAAGAATTACGAAAGAAAGAACAAGCTGAAAGAGAAAGACAGCGACAGGAAACAGAAAGGCGACAACCCGAAGATGATAAAATGAGGTAGTATAATTATAACGGTAATGTTTACGTTACATTATAAATGGGACTCAAATGATATCGATTTTATTTAATAGCTATGACTGCACTTTAGTCACGTAATAACTGTCATAAAAGTAGCCAATGCCCTTCGATATCCCAAATACTAATGTTTACCAAATTATTTCATTGGTCGTGCCGTAGACGCAAAGAGGTAACAAACAAATTCTATTTCATATTATATTAATAAGGTTAACCTTGTAAATATTTACATAGTATCTATATCCTAAAGTTTCAATATTTTATAGAACGGTTCAAGGGGTCCGGAAAGTAGAGAGTGCGGAGGTGGCGTCGCCGAGTGTGTCGCCGGTAGCACGTGCGTCGCCGCCCGCCGCCGCGGCCGCAGCCGCCGCTGCCGCCGCTGCTGCTGCCGCGCCTGACAAGCCGGCCGCCAGTGAGCGCGAGAGGCTGCGTCAGCGGGAACAGGAACGACGTCGTCGGGAAGCAGTGAGTTAATATTTACATATATCAGCGATAAGTCGGGATTCATTCTTAAATATATAATGTTATATTAATTAATTAATTTTAATTACAACTCAAATACTCTGATCACAGTTTTAGTATCTCGTGTCTAACATCTGTGTTTGGAATTGTGGTTACATAAATAAAGAAGTAAACCTTATATTAATGTATTTGTTTATTTTTTTCTTACATTCTTGTGTGGATTGCAAGATAAAACATACCAAATTTTAAATTAGACCTTTAGAAAACAACTATGAAAATCGAATTCAATTTTGTATAGTAGTCAGACAAAATTTTATAATAAAGAATCATTGTTTAATTTTTTATTTTCAGATGGCCGGCCAGATTGACATGAACTTGCAGAGTGACTTGATGGCGGCATTTGAAGAATCATTGTAATGTGTTTAAAAACAATATTATAAATGTACATATAAATATGTAATTTTAATTAGTATATATATATGGTGAAATGTGACACCAAAGTGATTTTGTGTGTGAAACGTTGACTAATATGTGGTTAAGTGCTGTGAATAGATATTTTAAATTAAACTGTTATACAATCACTTTGACTTTACGCTCGTACTGAGCTTTTACTTGAGGGTTGCATTTGAAATAATGTGTACTATATAAGTTTGTAAGTTTAAACAACTCTCTTTACATACATAAATATATATATTTTGTTCTAAAAACAACTACCTTCCATAATTGTTTTATAGTATGTACTAATGACTAGAATGGTAGTAATTGAAATTGAAGAATAAATCAAAATATACTTTATTTTATCTAATTGATAGACAATCGGAAAACCATGAAATCTGTTACTTCCTACACATTTCCTCATTGCACGAGTAAATTTTATGTATACTCCAGAAATGGCATTTTATATTTTGTCACTGTTTTTATTAAGACAATATTAATTTTGCCACACAATAGTGTCGTGGACTTGTATGCAGTGATTAAATGTGTAGGCTATTATGTATTTATTAGTCGTGGAGTTTCTGTTACGTATTCGATTTTCGATAAATATTGCTTAATGTTAGTAGATTTTTTATCAGTCTGTCATTTGAAGCAGATCAAATGTCATACATTTGATTTGAAATATATTTATTTTACATTGGAATATGTCTTTTTATGTTTGTAGATAGATAAAATCAGTAAAAAATGTAGTGCAGTTACATCCAAATTCTGCATACTGTAAAAAGTATGAAGATTAAGATAGAAATGATTACCATCCCTATACAAATTGTATATTATTAAGCAAATTTTAATTTCAGTCATTTACTCATCTAAATCAAATGTAGATATGAACTAAAATATATTGACATTCCATAATGTAATTTGTTGTTTAAATTAATATTCGTTAATGTCCCACTCAACTATTGTCATTCAGACAATAGTTGAATGGGATAATGTAAGAAATTTTAGCAATTAAAGTTTGTTATACGAGGGTCAAACTGAAAGTCCTTAGAAAATCAAAAACTGATTAAATTAGCAAGTTTTTACTTTTATTTTATCTTTTCAAAATAGTGTCCGTTCACATCAATACATTGCTGTATCCGATAGAACCACTGAGAAAAGCACTTTGCCAAATCTTCGTCCTTAGGGATCTCTTCGATGGCCTTCTGAAACGTAGCCACGGCTTCCTCGGCGTCCCTAAAACGTTTTCCTCGAAGTTTTTCTTTTATTTTTCGGAAAAAATAAAACTCGCAAGGTGCGATATCGGGGATATAAGGCGGATGACCCAGTAGTTCTACGTCTGAGGTTACCAAATAATCGATCGTTTTCCTGGCGGTGTGCGACGAAGCATTGTTGTGGTGAAGGAGGATCCAACTGTGAGGTCGTTTCTCACGCATTTTTTCCAAAACACGTGGCAAACAATTGTTACTGTACCACTTTGCAGTAACTGTTTTTCGCTCCTCTAAATTAATTGTCGCGTAATGACCTGTCCTTCCAAAGAATGAGGCCACCATCTTTTTTTCCCACGCTTCGACCTCTTTTCACTTTAGTTGGCAACGCCTCGGAAGGAAACACCCACTGAAGTGACTGTCTTTTAATTTCAGGATCGTAACAGTAAATCCAGCTTTCGTTTCCCGTAACTATGTCAAACACAGAATTTGAGTCACCTCCGTTAACTCTTTCATGCATTTCACGGCACCAATCAACACGACGGGAGTTTTTGAGCCTCGGTCATATTATGAGGTATCCACCGGGCACAAAGCTTCCTGACCGGCAAATGTTCATAGAGGATTTTGTGCACTTGATTCATACCAATCCCTAAGCTTGCCCGGATCTGCTGATAGGTCACTCTTTTGTCAGTCTCTATCATACGCCGCACAACACTGATGTTATCTTCAGTCGTCGCCGTAGAAGGCCGTCCCTCACGCACATCATCGGTGAGATTAGTGCAATCACGTTTAAACTCATTAAACAAGTTGTAAACAGTGGCACGAGACGGAGTTTCATCGTGAAAGGCCAATCGTAGTCTATCATAACTTACTTGTTGACTTAGATGACACCGAAAGTCATAAAAAATCATCGCATGAAAATTTTCTCGTGTTTAGTTCATGATAACGTTAGACAGACTATTTTCAATTTGCCGCCAAACCGTAAAACAAATGACAAATGAATAAATTATTTACTCAGTATTTCATAAAGAGTTCCATTTTCAAAATTTTAACAATTTTTTTATTATATTGCTTTGAAGTACTAAAAATTTGCAGTGTAGCCCTCGTATATACTACTAAGTGAAAACATATCCACCCGATATGCCTACGTTTCGGTATACATATTAGAATCCAACGTGGCACAGAGTGAGCCTACCACCGTTATTCAGATTGTTTTATTAGTGGTATTAGATGGAAAATTAAATTGACACACAAAATTCTTAAAAAAAAAAAATTGAAAATTGAGATATTAATCCGTAAAAACAGAAACATCAATCGTCGCAAAATCTATAAGAAATCAATACTATAGTAAACTCTCGATTACAAAAAGAATATCAAAATGGGTTCTAAACTAGCAAAAGTAACAATAAATAAAACTGGGCATATTATACAGGGCCATTTAGTTCCAAACCAAACAGAGTTTGTACTTTACATTCCGTATTGCGTTATATTACATCTATGTTTGTACTATAAGTCATGAATTCAAGTGTTTGTATCTTAGGTTTGTATTGTGCGGGGATCGTACCCGCGACCAATCGAAGTTAAAGCGGTGTGTTAAGTTGCTACACCACCAAAGACAAACAGATGCTGCTGAATTAAAAAATAAATCGCTTTTAAGTTACTAGCGTCTGCTGTTAAGTTAAATGTTTCGCTGGGAGATTTAACAGGCCGCAGAAATTTGTAACACAGCCAAATGAACAGTATAGACCGAAGACTTGTGTAAAGTAGTAATAAATGGATCTTTCACGTTAGAATAAGTGTTGAAGAAGAAATTTTATCGTATGGCGACCTGCATTAGCAAACGT
Organism: Galleria mellonella; assembly: GCF_026898425.1. Classification (NCBI taxonomy): domain Eukaryota; kingdom Metazoa; phylum Arthropoda; class Insecta; order Lepidoptera; family Pyralidae; genus Galleria; species Galleria mellonella. The sequence continues at coordinate 9,405,425 of NW_026442090.1, read as the reverse complement.
AGTATACAGCCGAGTAGCTACGGAAGTTTCAGGAAATAGTAGTACGAACGAAAGAGAAGTAGTTTCAGGAAGTAGTAATAGGAACGGGTGTGGTGACCCAGAATTATTCGTTGTTATAGATTATGGCTGTACCGGTCAAAAGTCTCTCCTTTTACAGCCGAAAAACGTTCCCCCATGGTGACCTATTTTTTCGTTGTCGGAGGCGCCATAAAAATTCTGTTTAGAGGCAGTAGACTTATTTACGCATCTTGGTTTACACGAGCAGTGTACCAGTAATAGTGGTAGATAAAGATTATATAGATATTACTATTTTATATATTACATATAAATAGTGTTATAACCTGATTGGATATATTGTAAGCATTGGGATCACATGTTCCCGTTACAATTTCCTCTATCACGCTGATCGAATGTTTTATTGGATTTTCTTCGAGTTTCCTTCTCTTTCATACATAGGTTTACCTTTTCATCAGTGGGAAGAACATACATGGAATTAATCGGGAGCTAAATAAAAGATAATATGGTAATTTTCTTTGTTTAAGTTTGAAAACAGGGTTTACTTTTATAAATAAAATGAGTGTTTTTTGCGCAAGTAAAACGGTAAAATAAAATTTTATAGGTATAGTTTTTAGTTGTAAGTGCACAAGTGGTCTTACCCTGTATTGTAAATATTGCGTTTACATATAAATTTTGCTCTGAGTCCCTAAGACGTGTAGTTATAAAAAAGGGAGATAATCTTTTTTTTTTATACGACTTAGAATGGCAAACAAGCTGACCGCCCACCTGATGGAAAGTGGTAACCGTCGCCTATAGACATGAGCAGTACCATGGACATAACAGAGTATACTGTTTCGCCCATGATACCCCCCATGCGTTGCCATTCCTGAGGACTCGGGTGGTATTCCTCTGTACCCTGTAAATTCACGCCAAATCTATGCAAATAAAAAAAAAAGATACATCAAAATGTAGACGTCATGCAAATATGGAAAAAATACCGGATCTGGTTGCTTTGTCTAAGGTAATGCTTCGTATCTCTTGGAGCCAGGCTTGGACAATGATTAGTCAGACCAAAGGATGTTATTATTTTGTAATTCAGCCGTGTATACCCACAAAACCATGGTTTTCTAAATTACATTTTAGTAAAATTGTCTCCCACTACATTGTCTTGTATGCGTATTGGTCATGAGTGTACTCCTGCTCATTTAGCTAAACTTCATATAGTCCAGAATATTTGTGAATGTGGTAAAGATGTGGGCGATTTAATATATTTTCTTTTCCTGCTTCTTATACAATCCTCACTCATTCTCTCATTTCATTAAAAAATTCTTTTCCTACACTCATTTCATGCTTGTCAGCTCATTCTGACCCTTTCATTTGCTAACTAACATCTGCTGCTATATAACTGCTTAATATCCTTTATTTCTCATAATAATATCAAACTATAATTATTACTAATACCATAAAAAATCTTTACCGTTCCTTTATCTCGTCTTGTTTCTTGTTTGTTGGTGGCATAATGGGCAACATCAGCCCCTTGCTATAAAAAAAATAGCCACCAACATACTCTGCGTTTTTTGCAAATTTTATTGCTAGCAGCTCTATTATTTAATGCTCCATTTCAAATTTCTAAATCTAAAACACCGCTGCAAAATTACGCAGATTCTTCCTTTACCCTTTCGACATCGGACGACCCGACGGGGTGAGAGCCTCCACCCTTACCTTGTAGAGATACCATTTATAAATACGAAGCGCTTGGCGTCTTCCTTCATCATGCGAACGGCCAAGGAGTGGAACTTTTCTTCTGGTTGTTTTCCATTCAAATATAATCTGTACCAATTTAATTAATTTAAGGTAAATGCGAATAGGCTATTCGTGAGCCCGCGAGTTCTATCTTAGACCATATTGTCGTTTTCCATCAGGTGAGATCATGATTAATCGCGGAGCCTCATAATAGTAAATAAAAGTTCTATCCATATCCATAGAACACAAGTAAAATAACTTAAACTTTATGTGAGAATTTTTAATAAGAGCAAGAGAATTCAAAAGATTTTCCAAAATCCTTGTGTTCGAAGTTACGGATAAAAAGCTAGTAAACGATGTAAATAGTCACGTATGGCGGATCTTTATGTTTAGCATGTGCATCGTGATCTGCTGGCAGTGGCGGCGTTAGGCGTCGGCGACTGCTGACGGCTTCGCGCTTGAGGGGGCCTCGCAAAGTTTTTAATTATTTAAAATTTAGTTATTCATTTTTATTTATTTTCATACAGTTGCGCGAGTAGAGTGATTAGTACTTTACGGGCATTATCCACAATCCTCTGGCAACACTACGCAAACTAAACAACTTAGCGCGCGAGACGGGAATCCCGTGTCCTTTAAATATATTTATTTCTTCTGTGAGCATAACGTAAAAAATAATTTCTTTTGTGAATGCAACACTCGCAGATTAGACTCGCATGGACAAAATTTCTTTTTATTTTGTTGTAAAGTGAGTCAGTACCTCGGTGGTGTTTTAGTTAATTTCTATTTGTGTAATTTTTGTCATCATTTGATTAGCAATAAATCTCGTTAACTCATACATTAGTTTAACTATAATTCGGGTTATGTAATTTAACGTTTTCTTGACTAGGAAAAAAAGGAGGCCTCGCGAACCCTAATTTTGCCGACGTTCACGTGTGGTCTAGCGCCGCCACCGTCTGCTGGTGTCAGAATGAAATGTGTCCGTAGTCATAATGAAACTTGAGTGACATTGATAGTATTCATAAAGAGCTTTTTAGGGTTCTGTACTAATATGTAATATTTTGTAAATAAACTTAAGAACATATTCTTATTTAAAAGGCCGGTAGCACACTTGCAGTTCTTCTAGTGTTGTGGATACTCATAAGCCGCATGCTGGTATTCAAAATTGCAGAATTAGCCTACTAAATCAAGTGAGGATCATATGAAAAAGCTTTTTATGCTGCAGTTTTTGGTCTATGATAAAAAATGTAAAAAGGTTCCCCTTTTATTTTCCAAATTTGACGTAAAATAATAACACTTTGAAAAGGTATACGTTGTAAATATTTTTATTTCAGCCGTTAACTGTCCACTGCTAAACATTAGCCTACCCCATAAGGTGAGTTTTGTCAGTAGTTGCCATGCTTGGCACGCGGGTTGGCAACCGCAGTTAGGCTTTTACATGTTTTAAGAGGGGTGTTGGTGCCAATCCCTCTACTGTATGTTCCCTTAGTCACACACGAGAAAGGAAGGGGTGGTCGATTCTATGCTGGGACCTACACGTTGTAAATGCTAGAGTAAAAATAAAATTGTTTCGTAACTAGCAGAATTTTTAAGTAATTATCAAAAAACCTTCACCATGTGCTACGATTGCATTTTTAACTAGAGTTACAGACCAAAAAGAAATTCCGAACTGCAGTAACAATTCTGGTTTGTTTAAGACATAAACACATTTACACATAAGGTATCTCATATTTATACATTTATCTAAAGCAAACAGAAACCCATTGTACATTAAATAAAGTACGTAACTTTCCGAGTATGAGTCGAATTCATATTTGACCAGTTTCATTTCAAATTCTGTTAAATCATTTCATTAGAAATTACTTTTTGCCATTGGTCAAAGGTATTTTGTTCATAAAATTCCCATTTATCCTGGGGGAGTTAGACAATCAACCACAGGAAACTTAATTTCTAAATTCTATTACAAGACAAAATTCATGGATTTGCTAGGTGGGTACAAGGAGTCTTAGGTAGCCAGTGCACAGCCTTATTCCATTTAAGTTATGCCCATGATTATATCTTATAGGTAACAATGAAACTACTGACTCAAATTGGAATAATAATATATATCACATTCCTCAATCTTACTGTACAACTAAATTAGACTACAGACAAGCACTTATAATATATTATAAGAATAATATGTATATTTTAAATAAATTCATGAAATGTCGGTCAAAGAGTACACTAGGCGCTGGAATCCCACTCAATGAGATAGGCGGGCGGTGCGGCGGGTGACAAGCGGCGCGCGAGTATGCGGAACGTCTGGCCGGCGCGGAAGTACGACTGCACGCTCGACTTGAGTGCCGACAGCTGCTGAGCGTCCACCTCCGCGGCTACATTGTTCGCTTTGTGCGGACTCAGTTGCAGGCTCTTTACGCTATTATTATTACTAGTACTATTGTTTGTATTCCTTCGCGCATTTTCATAGTAATTTTTCTCTTGTCTCTGTCTCAGTCTTCTACCGTGAAATTTCACGTTGTTGTTGTGTGCATTCTGTTGTCCTACCAATGCATTATCGCCTTGCATTGGGGCAGCTTTGTGTGTCTCATCAGGCAGTGGGCATGATTTATTTAACTGAAAATAAAAAAAAAAATTACAATATTATTATATATATATATTATATTGTGATATTTTCCTGGGGACTTACTTTTTTCAATGAAAATAATTTTTAATATGATTTATTTTATAACATTGTTTTAAATTACCTGCTTCCAGCAATAAAGTCATATATAAAAAAATAAATGCAAAAGGCATTGAATAATAACAGAAGTATTATTTTTACTTCGACGTTAGCTGAAATTGGCGTATCAGTTAAATGGCCAGTTTCATTTTTCGAGATTTACTCATCGTCGGAGTTGCAAAGTCTCTATTTTTGGTTAGTTTCAGATATGTAGCGGCCTTCAATTCACATGGAACTTGTACATTGATTAGAACCCTGTTTATTTATTTTGAATAGTCTAACATTAACAATATTATATATTATTACAAACTAACATGAATAGAATTAAAATTAAAACATACCTGCATTTGTAAATACTTTCTTGGTCTTCTATATTTTCTTCTTTTTACTTCTCCATTAGGACCTATTATTATATCTTTTTCACTTAATTTTCGTTTAAGTGGTCTTACTATGGGCCCCATCAGTGGGTTTAATTGAACTGGCAAAGAAAACCTAGTATGGAAATTATTTTGTTTACCATTATGTTTACTTTGTTTTTTATACAAATTTGCATTTGTCATTGTTTTTGTTGTATTTTGCATTAAAAATGGGTTGTTTTTACCTTGGAAATCTTTTAGTGGTGGAATAATGGCATCAAGTGTACCTCTACTAGAAGTTTCATCACCTGAGGACTCAATGTCATGGCTAAAGTTATTACTATATGGAATTAAACTATCCATGTGCTGAAGTGACATTATTTTGGAATGTTCAATAATGTTTTTGGTAGATAATTTAGATATTTCTAAGTTCATTGTGGCTATTCTAGTGGAGTGTGTATTTATATTGATGTTGCTAGCATTACTTTTGTTAACATCAATTATATCTGTATTCGTTTTGGAAATTTTGTCTAATTTCACTGAGCATGGAACTAAGGATGCATTGAGAGATGGCACTAATGAGTTTTCACAACTTGGCTTCGCTTCATTTGACTCAATTTCATTTAGCACAGGTATTTTTTCTAAATTATCATCTTTGGCATCAGACTTTCTAGCGGTAGATGTACAAATTGTAGAAGAGCGTTGCTCTGTGTCAGTAGGTTTTACAGACTCATAGGAACTAGTTGAATCATTTTCGGAATTGGAATTAGAGTTAAGATTTTCATGAAAACGTTTCCCCATCATCAAATTCAACCAGTGACCGTCTACTGGTACAATCATATGCTGATTATGAGTTTTATAGGAACTTTTTTCACTGTTGCTACTTGATGGTTGTGAACTGTAAAATAAAAAAAAAAACAAAAAGATTTAGAAATTGTGGAAATTTTATTATAAAATAACTTCTCCTGTCCTTTAGTAGATCTGAATGAAAACTAAATCGGTTTTTACTAAACATTTAGCCTGCGTACTATGAAAACATTTAAATATTTTTAAAGTACTGTTAAACGCGAAAAGAATATCAAGCGGTATTGAACCCTTAAGTCTTAGGAGAGATTTTGCCTCACTCTGTGTTTTCTACCGCTTGTACAATGGATTGTGTCCAGAGGAATTGTTCAATACGATGCCCGGTTACTTTCTACCATCGTACGGCTCGTCATCGACAGGGAGTTCATCCTCATGTCCTACAGCCTCAATGGTCGCGTACAGCGCGGTTTCAGAGATGTTTCCTTCCACGAACACTTAGGTTATGACATGAGCGCGAGCTCATTCCATAACCTGAGTGTTATGCTGAGTCCCTGCTGAGTCCTAGCTCGGCAGGCATGCCGAGGTTTTCCCAAGAGCCTACAGCACGGGGTTCTTCAAAAGGGCGGTAAAGAGGTTTCTTTGGCAACGCACGCGTAACACCTCTGGTATTGCAAGTATTCTACGTAGGTAGGTTACGGTAACCACTTACCATCAGGTGGGCCGTATGCTTGTTTGCCATCTCAATGGTATAAAATAATACAATATTTGTTGTAACAACCAATTACTAGGATCTATTACTTATAATATAAAATAGTACATCGATTTAATGGCAACTGCATATATTTTGTATGAAAATTTTTTTACATTAAATAAGTGTTGATCTCTGTCTTAAACAAGTCAAACGAATTTATCAACTGATATGATATCGTTACAGCACGCACGTAAGTCAGTACGAGACGGGAACATTGCCATTTTATTATTTTTCATAGATGGGAGTAATGATAAGGTAGTAATAGATTCTTTTGTCACTTATTTAGGGGAGCTGGTTAATTTTCTGTTGAGTTTTTTATGCAACTTAGAATGGCAAATAAAGACATGAACAGAAACATGGACATAACAGAGTGTATTGATCGCCCTTCATAGATTGCGATTCCAGTCTATAAGATTGAGAAAAATACTGTAATGCTCTTTTTATATTATAGAGGGGATATGATACGGAAGAAAGTATGATGAACGTGACATTGAATTTATAGGTATACTGGTCACCGGACCCAACATGTGTTACACCTGGCACTTTCTTCAATTTTAAGGATCTTAAATTATAGTTAGACTCGACATCGTTTTTTTATAACAGCGCAAAAATTATTGAACAAATCTCGTGTTACGTATATAAGATTTTTCAAAGTTGTCTTAATCTCATGATAAAATAAAACTACATAGTAAACTATCTGCATAGTAAACTATGCAGTTTTATTTTATCGTAACGTAAGATACGATCACTTAAAAAGTGAGTAGTTGGATCTTTTGCGATTGTAATTTAGAAATTATATTAAACAAAGTATAAATAATAAACAATTAGTTGCAACCATATTACCTGTCGTCTATAAATGATTGTATTTGTGGTGACGGCGCTCGTGGTAAAAAGCGAAGTCTGGGAGCATATTCCTTTACTAATTCATCAGTCAATGGCTCTCCTTTTTTTACCTGTTAAAATTCATTACAAATTTTACATACAATATTAAAAAGAATCATATTAATAGGGTGAAAAATATAGAGCCGATGCTGGAGATAGTTGGCAGCTGGTGGAATATGAAATTCACTTTTATAAGTGAGTGATGGTAACGGCTTTTCGTCTGTAATATAAAATGATAGCTTCAGTAATAGAACTTTGCAAATTTATTGACTTTCTGTAAATCGGCATGGAATAAACCCAATTTAGTTTTTTAAAACAACAGTTATAATTATCAAATAGATACCGTGCCATGAATAATCGCTTTATGTCATACTAGCGGCCCGTCCCAACATCGCACGGGCGGACATTTTTACATTTTACATTTTTATCTGATCCTACCTAGCTACCTATTTCATAGATGTGCCCACCCCCACCTGCCCCTCTGCCGCACCGCTACAATGCCTGGCTAGCTGGTCACGCGGCCGACACGGTGCGGGCGGCGGACCTTTTTGATAACTGTCTTTTTAACATAATATCATCTTTCGAATGGAATATACCTACGATTTGAAAAATTCAAAAGTAATCTGCAGGTATTGAAACTATTTTGATTACAAAATAATTTATTTAGATAAGGATTAATAAATAGGTATGAATAACATGTACAACGCGACAGCGTTATTTTTTCTGTTTCTTATTTTTTTTTTGTTTTTTAAGATATAAAGAAAAAAGTGAAAACGTGGACAAATTAAAGAAATATATAAAACAAAAATATGAAGTTGTAATTCACTATTTGTGTTGTAATTTCTTGATGGAATGTCATTATATCGATTATATTATGTGTTATCTAGTGAAACTAAGTACAAGGTTTTCAATAGCATCATACAATGGATGACAAAAGATAAAAAAAAAACACCTGTTCTAAAGCTGATAATTGCATTGGTTGAGGCGGTGGGCGCCGTAAGCGTAAACCCCAAATCGTGGCGCGCTTTTTCATCTCACGACCGCATTTAAAACGCTTCCGTGACGATGTTAAAGCTGTAAGAATTTTCTCACGTCGCTCGTTTACGGGCGTTCGCCACATCTGTAAACGTATTTTAAAAATAAATCAAAATTCAGTAAATACACTGCATGGACCACTAAATGTACACTGATTCTATTAATTTATAATATTTTGTGAAATTAAATTCATTATTTGTTGACATATTTTTTTTCGTTCATTCATTTCTTTATCGTTTAATTTTTAATTTTTTATTAAAAAAAAATTATATATATGAATGTAAAAAGGTTTGCTATGAAAACGCACGATTTAATGGGTTAGATTCCAGTAAATAAGGTGGTAAGGCCATGAACATGACTCAGATCAATATAATTAGAATGTTGATTTGTATTAAACAATTTAATTTTATTTGAAATTGATTATAAATATTGCACTATGGATAGCGCATGAATAAAAAATAAACCCATTTTTCCTATGCAACAAGGTCAAGTTACAAAATAAATGTCTTACCTTTTCAGGTAATTGCAGCGCATGCCAGTTATCCATTATATATGGCATTATAACGTTATCTAAATCAAAGTAATTGGGTGCGTTATAAGCTGTCAAATTGTACAGTGCTAAGTGAGCCAAGTCTAACCAACAAAGCTCCAACCGTCTTAAATATTCCATTCCACCGTTACAATTAGCGCAAGCGAATATGTATAATCTGAAATTAAAAGTAGAATGTCATGTGATGTCGAAAAGGAATTTCATAGTTTACTAATTAATTGATGCTCACTTGTCACCAGCGTATAAAGGGTACTGTAAGCTTGATACGCATCTTTGGTGGAACCAACGGGAACATCGGCAGCATAGCAACATCTGTTGAATAATAATCAATTTATTAATAACTGGTAGTGTTTGCGACTTATTTTACATCACTAGAATACAAAAGTTACTAGGAAGAGTAGTCATTTTCTTTTTCCACATTAAATATTACATATACTAAATAAATTAATGAAAGTTATAGAAATTATAGTATACTTTTATACATTAAAGAAGTAAAGATTATTATGAAATAAGATTGAAATAGTAGTACAGTGATAGTAATATTTATATAAATGTATATTGTATTTGCAGCAGTTTTAAATTATGTATGTATAAAATATTGATAATTTGTTTCAGAATAAACTTTAATTCAGAAGATAAATTAGGCATTGATAAATCATTCATCTACACTTTGATATGCAATCAAAGCAAATATTATAGTAACTAGATACATAACGCATTGTTCAATATCTCCTGACCTGTGCAAGGTAATCACTTTTTTCACCACAATAACAGTGGGTTTCATTTTGATCTTTCCCTGCTTCTGATGCGGTTGAAGATGTGGTGGATGCAGTCTGTAAAAAGTAATAAAATTGTTTTATAATTGAGAACTAAGAACAATATTTTATTTATTGGAACGGTTTTAGACCCACATCACATGGTGGAGTTAGTTCCTGCTGCTGTCGCCTTTGTTGGCCTCCCTTAAATCTGAACAAATCTGATCTCTTTAAAGCTCTGTTTTCTGCTGCAGCTACTCTGTACCTTTGGTCGACGCATCTTTTACAATTCCACGATGCCCCTGAATAAAAGTGCATAACATTTAATTAAAATTGTTATTGTAATAAATTGAGAATCTTTAAATAAAAAAATTATTAAACATTGTAACAACTGTATTATAGTAAATATATATGTATCTATTGCCGACAGTCTGTATAATTTAGGTATTCCAGGCAATGTATGAAATATCTTATTAATCTTGTTATTATTATAAGTGTGAAAGTTTGTAATGATGGATGCATGTTTGTTACTTTCATGCAAAAATAATTGAATGGATTTGAATGAGATTTTGTACACAAGTAGGTTACATCCTCTTTTAGTACATAGGATACTTTATGTATTGATTCACGCAGGCAAAGTTGCGAGATATATCTAATCATAAATATTAATGTCTATTTTATTTAGGTCATCATCTTCCTGCTCTTACTCTAATTAAATGGGGTCGCCGTAATATGATTTTATTCATATTATAATTTATTTATTTATTTAGGTTTACCAATAATTGTTTCCACAAAATAATGTAAATATATATACAATTATGGAGCTTAGAACTAAGTGTAACAATTTTTTATAGGCAAACAGCATATATTGATACATGTATAACAATAAGTATAGAGAAATATATATATATAGCTTACATCTATTATTAAATACTTAACAACTAACAACTAAAGCCACCATATCCATAAGCAGATCCAGCAGCACGACTCATTTTATATATTTATAGATATTTCCTACAAAAACAATTGGAGTATCAAAATTAATATCGACCTGGTCACTGCAGCTGTTTATAATTTTACAGAACCTTACTATTGGAGAATTACTACCCAGAACAGTTCTTCTAAATGGATCTAATAATGGTAATATTATATTAATGTAATAGTCAGTGGGTTAAGGTGACTCTGATGAATTGATAAATTTAACATATACACAAATAACAAATCTAAAACATACATTTTCTATGAGGCTGGCATAGTCACTTAGGTGTATTGAAGCCTCAACAAAAATTTTAATAAAAACATTACTACACAAGGATTTGGCTTTTGGTTTTACTACCAGTCGCCTGCCTGTCGGCGACCCTTAGGAAATACTTTGTATAGGTAAAGTATGGAATACCAGAGATTGTTCTATACAATAGATGGTTAATAGCTGATATGATGATGATGATATCTACTTTTTATCACTAAACATGAATTTACAAAGTATATTATAGGCAGTAGCATAGTTGCCATAGTAACTTTTTATCATTAGACAGGTCACTGTAGCTACAAAGTTGTGATATAAAAAAAAAAAATTGTTAATACCGTTTATCCATGATTCGACTGGTGGCGAGTGGCACTTCGCGTGATATCCACGACCGCACATATCACACGCAATTATTGCGTTAATGGCGGGACTTGCAGCGGGACCTTCGCGACGCTTGCATACCACGCACATGATACGACCGTCATCCGCGGGCGGCGCAATAAGCAGTTTGAGCGTCGACACCGGCGCCCAGGAATGCGTGCCGTCTCCGAACTTGACGAGGCACCTCGCGACCCCAGTACCCACTTCACACGAGTCATTGTCATTGCTTGTGCTCAACTCGACTATAGTTCCTGCAGTCAAGTATGCTATCGTTATTTATGAACAATTATTTGTTGATCAGATATTAAATGATTGCAAATATTGAAGTGATTTATGGTTTTACTCCTACATTTATTCATTTATTATAAGAGCAAGTTAACTATTGTTGAAATAATACTGATATACATATGATATACATATAAATGATTATTCTTTATTACTTTTACAGAATTTTAGCAATGACGACTGTAGGGAATTAAAATGCATAAAAATTATAATTCACATATATCACAATGTATAGTTATATAAATTTTCTACAAACCTAAATAATATCTCCCATCTTTATTTGGTACGAGTACATCATCCCCACAATGGAATGGATTGGCATTGTTTTTCTCCGTGTTGGTTGTAGAGTCTGGCATGGCATTCTGTATTTCTTCTTCTTTTTTCTCATTCTTTTTGTTAGCACATGGTGTGATTGTTTTGTCAAGGTCGCTCAGAAGTACATCGAGTAGTGATTGAGTTGAGACCTCTATAGACAATCATATATTTTTAGTTACAAAATTTAAAAAATAATATATTGTACATATTGGTATATAGAATATTTTCGAGTTATTATTTAAGCAATTTTATATAGAAGAACATAATAATGTTATGTTTATTCTCTAAAATAAAATGTGTAAAATTTATTTTACAATTATTATAAATAATCGTAAAATAGAGGACTAATGAAAATGTTTAATAAGTATTTGAATATTTGAATTTGGAAATGGCTATTTAGAATTTTTTAAATTTGGATGTTGAAATATATAATAAAAAGCAGTCATTATAAAAAATAGATACTTTTAATATAGATATTAGGGTACAATGACTATTTATGAAAATGGACTAGGTTTTTTTTTATATTTATTTTATATAGTTAAATAATTATAAATACTGATTTGTTACTGAATTATAAAGACAAAATTTCTAATTAGCGTAAGCCAGTGGACTTGCTAACTTGTGTGTGTTATGTAATGCAATTCTATGTTGAAGACTATACCTTGTTTGAAATATGGAGTTTATGCTGTGGGCAGCAGATAGGTACAAATGATATAATCAAGTACTTCATCTAATTCTAAATAAGGCATTTCATAACAGTACCAATTTTATAAAGTAAGGAAAGGTTTTATCATAAGCTTTTTAAAAGGAAGCTGCAACAATTTCAGTTATAACACACACACAAACAGATATATATATATATATAAAAAGTACATAAGCATATTTTTTAACCCTTAAAAACCAGATTTTTTAAATCAAATTAAAAAATATATAAGTGTACCCTCTATTGTGTTTACTAATGGGGAAAAATAGTAAAAAAATCAAAACAATATTTTTATATAATTATTTTGAAAAAAAAAAAAAAAAACATTTGGTAATATGTAAACAGCCAAATGTTAAAATAAAATCGATTATAGGCGCCCAATGTGATTTATAACTCCGGTATCAAATTTGAAACTTCAGGTATTTAAGGGTTAAGGGTACTGGCTGGTATATATATATATATATATATACATACATATGGTATGTGCAAATGCTTCTATATATATATAGGGATGTTTAAAGGATGGTAACACAATGCAATGTATTCAGTATATACAATTTCATATTTAATTTAAAGTAATAATAATTTTCCCAATACCTGCTTAAGAACATTTTATAAGTTTAACTAACACTATTGCAAATCAAGATCTTATTTTTGTTTTCTTTATTTACAATGACAAAAATCTATTATCTACTCATGTCTAAAATTTTTTAAATCAATATGTTGTATTTTTTCATACTTACTTGTAAAGAATAATCCAGTATTATGATAGCAAATTTGACAAAAAAGATAATAAATTTAGTCAATGACTACAATAACAAAAATATTAAAAGAGAACATAATTATTAGAAATAGACACAGGTCATTACTATGTAAATTTAGATTTAAAATAATGTTCTTAAAAAAATAAATCAATATTATCCAGTTTTAATGTTTTTTTTTTTTTTTTTTTTTTGTAATACCAGACAAGATGTTAAATAAAAGATGTAGATATTATTCACTATGGATTAATTAGATCAAAATCGTCTTTGGAGACTATTTGTTGAAAGAAGATTAATTTTAAAGTAACCCTGCTTGTAAGAATTTTTTTAAGAATAATTGATAATAAGAGATATCAATCTCCTTGTTCTGTAAAATATTTGGCAATTAGGTAAAATTTATGGTTAATTGATTGGAACTTTGTTAAATATAATAAGAAAAGAATGGGAAGATAGTTTTCGTATACCTATCCAGAAAAATGGAGAGTTTTCTATTTTTTTTTCTCTGAAGAATTTTTATAGAGATGTAATTGGGAAATATACTTTGTGTTAAGCAATTTCGGTTATTACTATTTCAAATAGTTAAAAATATGATTACATTAGACACGTCGAATAGTACAAGGAAAGCGATCACCCTCAAGTAAAGTAAGCCCAGCCCTAGTAATTTTATCAATTAGAATTGATTATTCATTACTTACCAGTGTTGATATCCATTTCAAATTCAATATTCTAACTTATGAACACGAGTGAATAATCATAATTTAAATTGTATTTCATTGTAATTTAACAAACATGAAGAGCATTGGCGCTATTGCGGCCATTATTGTAGTCAAACGTTTCACAGTTTTCCCGCGGTAAGTATTTTATTGATATAAAATTGCGTATAACATTATGGACAGAAATAAATTAAAAATTTCACTCTGTTTTTATTACATTACACAATGATTTAGATAAATTATAATACCTATAATAAATTTAATTTAGCAAAATAAACCCCCGAAGCCCTTAATAGAATTAGCCCGTTTATCTGTGCCGTTTATTTTATAAATGCGTTCCGATTTCGGTAAAATTTTGTCTGTTGTCTATCACTTAGCTCTTGTAATTTAGTTTTACACTTTATATTCCTTATTACTATACTTAAACGTTCATTTTAATAAATTAGTTAAGAAATCTGATAAGATAAGAGAGTAAGATTTTAGATATAAATATTAATATAATAATAATAAATCCACAATCTATGTGCTTCATAGACTGTTTAAAATTTATTTATAATTTAAAGATTGTAAATTATATTATATTATAAATAGTCATAGAATATTGTAAATATACTTTATTTTATTATGTTGATATTTGTTGGAGGTTGTATATTTTCGTTGTCCAGTTTCGTTAATATAAAAATATATTGATATATATATCAATCTTTGTTGATGTTCAGCTTGAGATATCATGTAACATTTTTTTAATGAAAGTGAACAGAACAGAATATAATTTAAAAGTGTAATAAAATTTAATATAAGAGTAAATGCAGAACGCATCGATTATTTTGGATGTGTATCAATTTAAAAATAATATTTATTTGAATTACAACCGGCCAGTAGTTTATAATTATTGCATGAAAATAAATATATTTTTGAGAAACTTTTTAAACAATCTTCATATTATAATTTATAAAAAATACCGAATTTAATACAAATTTAATTCTCGGAAGTAAATATCGATTATCGATTTTTCGAAATTAAAAATATCGATCATAAATATTGATACTTTTCTAGAAAACATCCATATTCCTATAAATTGATACTTTTTTTATTTAAGCTGTAAAAATGTAGTGATCATTTAGGGCTGTACGAAATTATCCAAAGCCGTAAAGATATTTAAAAAAAGTGATTATTTATTCTGTGAACATTTGTATTATCTCTTTAATCTGTGGTATTTGTTTTCTATAATTCGTATACCTACTTTACACATAATAATTCTACTGTTCGGTTTTTTAAAGTACTTAGTAATTATTTGATTTTCATTTAATTATCCCATTCGTTTAATGCGCAAGAAATTGTATACCTACTTTTTGCTCAGCTAATATATACAGCCATAGTTTCACCACTTATAGCTTAGTAAATTGAATGTGTATGTGAATTTATTGAGTGTTTTATGAGTATTCAACAAAATTACTTTTTTGTTAATATAATATCCATTGTAAATGAATACATTATCTAAGTTTATAGTGGTGTTTTAGGTTCTTCTATTTTAAACACTTATTCGAACATATGAATTGTGTTTAAAAAATGGGCAACTCAAGTCAAAAACAGCACTATGAAACTGCCTCGAAGACTGGTGTTCTTCAATTGACCGACTATAAATTAAAGGAAGTACCAATAGAAGCGTTAAATTTATGCGATATGCTGAGAAACCTAGATCTGTCGAAGAATAAATTAGCGTTTTTGTCAGAAGAAATTAGCAAATTCAAGCAACTCAAACAATTAAATTTAGAAGCAAATAGATTGGATGTACTACCAAATTCACTGGGTAATTTAAAGAAACTTGAGTTATTTAATATCTCTAACAATTTTGTGTCATCATTGCCACAGTCATTTGCAAATTTAATTAATCTGAAACATGTTTATTTAAACAATAATAAGTTTAAGGAGTTTCCTACTCAACTATTGAGGCTCAATAACTTAGAGGTGGTTGAGTTATCAAATAACAAAATTACAAAAATCCCTGAAGGAATGTCAGAATTTCATGCAATGGAATTAAATTTAAGCCAAAATGAAATTTCAATAATTAGTGAGGATTTGCATCAAGCACCGAGACTGAAAATATTGAGATTAGAAGAGAATTGTTTGAGTTTAGATGCAATACAACCAAGTTTATTGAGAGATTCCAAAATACATACAATAAATTTAGATGGAAACTTATTTGAGGCAAAACAACTGGCATCTGTTGAAGGATACAATGAGTACACAGAGAGATACACTGCAATGAAGAAGAAGATGTTTTGATTGTACACTCTTAGCATAAAATTTTCAAATAGATTAATATTATAAAAAGTTAATTTTTTTCATGAAAATAATATTTAAAGTTACTGTTTTATTGTTATTCTTTTCTAGTATATTATTAAATTGTAACAACCTGTAATTATTGTTATGAATTTGTAGTATCAATTGTTTTAGATGTGGATTTATAAGTTCATATTAATATATGTCACTTCATGTTTACAGATTTAATGTCAGGTAAAAGCATTTTACAAAATATAATTATGGGTAATTTCAAAAGTTCATAATTCATATTTTTACCCTAACAATAGTGGATCTAGTCTGTATCTTATGTTATGGTTATATATTTTACCACCCCATCTCGAAAAGTTGTAGAAGATGATAAAAAATGTAGTGTGTATGGTATGTGTGAAGTATGGTTTGTTTTTATAGTTTGACTCCTGAGGCAGACTAAAAAATTAATCCTATTTCAATTATATAATGAAAGCTACAACTATAAAAAATAAAATCATATGTATATTATTTTACCGAATTTTAAATTCCAAATTGATCTATATATAAAATTAAATAGATAAGTATTATTTATTTAAATTGTGACAAAAACAATATTTTTCTACTTATTTATTTATTTATTTATTTAACTCTTTATTGCACCATAAATAAAAATATACAATGACAAGTGAATAATTCAAATGAAATACAGTAACATAAATACAGATTGAAATATACACATAAAGGTACAAAAGGCGGTCTTATCGCTAGGGCAATCTCTTACAGACAACCTTTAGTTAAGGGAGAACAGATAGAAAAGGGCAGGTGGCGCAAGAGTGAATCAACAATTTTCGTGCACAAAATACAAAAACATGTAATGCACAAAAATATCAAATACATATAATTTATTACACTACTTACTATAACAATATATATACATACATACATACACATACACATACATATATATATACATACATAATCACATATAACATACATACAAAATACATAAACATACACATATAAATACATACATAGCACACACAAGGAAATATGACAAATCTAGTCCAAAAATTACAAAGGAGTGGAAAAGAGTAACTACAGTGAAAGAAAATGTTCCATAGGCGCACTGCCTGAACGGAAAAGGATTTGGTGTAGTACACGGAGGTATGTGCTGGGGTTTTTAAACGGAGACTATTTGAGGTACGCGAAGCGTGACTCTGAACTTCACCGAGAAATATAAATCGCTCTTTAAGATAGTGAGGTGTAAGAGGATTGAATAGATTGGAATAAAGAAGAGATAATATATGCCAATCTCGGCGTCGACGTATTGGGAGCCACTTGAGCTGAGTGCGAAAATTAGAGATGTGGTCGTATTTACGAAGTCCAAATATAAATCTAATACACAGGTTTTGGAGACGCTCAAGTTTATTAAGTTGGTCTTCGGTGAGATCAATGTAGCAGGTATCAGCATAGTCAAGGACGGGAAGGACAAGGGAGTGAGCAAGCGCAACTCTAGTGGCCATAGGTAAAAAATTACGTAATCTTCTGAGTGAGCCCACAATCGCAAAGACCCTCCTACTAATCTCTGTTATTTGGGTGCTCCAGGATAGCGTTCTGTCAAGATATATTCCGAGATCCTTTACAAAATCTTTATAGTCCACAGATATCCCGTCGAACATTATGTTAGGCAGATTTTCCCAGCAAATTCTTGAAATATAGTTGGGGCTCCTGATAATAATAGCCTGCGTTTTATTAGGGTTTACAGTTAATCCAAATGATTTACACCAGCTCGAAATGTGTGCCAGATCTTTGTTTATTGAATATATCGCAGAGTCTAACTCATGAAATGGAGCGTGTGAGTAAATTTGAAGATCATCTGCATAAAGGTGGTAGGAAGAGCGAAGTTGAATAGTGATGGTGTTAATAAATAACGAAAAAAGTAAAGGAGATAAGACGCCACCCTGAGGTACACCAGCTAGCGTGCGACACCATGATGAAGAGCCATCTTCAGTACGAATGCGTTGCTGGCGCCCATTCAGGTAACTTTGAAACCACTCGATTACGGCTGGAGATATGTTGAGAGAACGCAATCTTCCTAATAATATATCAAAATCGACAGTATTAAAAGCATTACTTAGGTCTAACAATGTTAAAACCGTAAGTTGTGAGTTTTCCATACCATGACGGATATCGTCGGTGATTTTGACAAGAGCAGTAGTCGTACTATGACCGGCACGGAAACCTGATTGGAGGGGATTAAAAAGATCATTCTTGGATAGGAATTCATTTAGTTGTTGATGGACAAGTCGCTCGAGAGCTTTAGAAAGAAATGGAAGAATGGAAATTGGACGGAAGTCTGAAAAAGATGTTGGATTGGGTTTTTTAGGGAGAGGAAGTATATGTGCGTTTTTCCAGACAGAAGGGAAAACTCCCGAGGACAAGGAATTATTGAAAACCAATGTAATAATGGGAAGGACAATGTCAAGAATGGGAAGGATCATAGTACGACTTATGTCATCTGACCCCACAGCATTAGAAGTAATAGCTAGCAGGCTCTTCTCAACATCACAGTCCGCAACTGGAGTAAAGAAAAAAGGCGAATAGTCAGGGATTGGAATAGAAAAAAGGTAATTAATCGTGTTTGTTTTACTTACTATTATATTAAAATAATAAATTATATTTCAAGTTCATTATCATCTCTTGAACAAATTGTAAGACAACTCTCATCATCAATATTTTTATTAGGTATGAATAATATTGGTAATGCTTTAATATCCATATATTGGGTTTGTCTGAATACTGATTGTGGAAAAAAGGCTATCACTCATTTTGGCATCATACATACTAAATGGACATCTATATTAATTGCAATATTTTATATTAGATAACCAATATTTAATGTATTTTCTATTGGGCTAATATATAAATATTGTAACTACAATATATTAATATTCTCATAAATTACACATCTGTAATTTTTATTTTATTTAATAGCATAACTATATTGGACCCTTAGTAAAATGTTGATCTAAAAAAACCGGTCAGGGGCAACTTTATTTTGGGCAATAATTGTCAAAAACCGCATAACTAAGTTTATTTTTGAAGGTTTATTTTATGATTTCTCGAAAATTTAAAAATTCGAAATATCGTTATATTTTTACTGAAATATTCTAACTCATAAATGTGAAAGTGAGTTTGTTTGTTACGGTTTCACGTCTAAATCGTTGAATCGACTATGTAGAATTTTGGTGTAGAGATAGACGTGACTCTGGACACTTAGCCTATAACTTGCGAAAAACTTATAGGGGGTGGGGTGAGGAAAGGGTAGTTTTTGTATAAACCTAATGCGTCATCAGAATTGCTTCAAATTTTACAGAAATATTGTTTATAATTCATAAATAAAGTATACATATTTCTTTTTTTAAACTACTCCTTAAAAGGGGTGAAATGCATTAACATATTATTTTTAAAAGAAGCATGAGCACTTGCACCTTGCAATGAAAAACTTTAGTTTTCAATCCAGTTTTTTGTTTATATTTTCAATACAAAAATGCCGCAGCAATTATTATTTCACAACCAAAGACCAATTTTAAATCTATTCATAGAATAATAACTGTGTAGGCTAGATAGAATATAATTATACTTAACAAAATGGAGGTAGCAAAATTTATATGGAAAAATCGTACTTAAATTACATTCAGCTCTGTTCTTTTATCCCGTTAAGGATTAATTGACAAAATTGTCGTAACAAGTTTGTATTAAACAGTGAAATCAAAAACTATTATGCAATTTTTTATGTTTAGTACTATAACAATTCGATAGATGGCGCTGAGCAACTTTTACAACACGGGTTTATATTATCAACTAATAATATTACAAAAGGAACTTAAAATTCTGATTGAATGATTTGTTGTCATGTGTTTAGCTCTATTTATATGTTAATAATATTGTAATTGCATTCCATTTTTTTGTTTTTGTTTAAGTGAGTGTTTTTTATTACTTTCAGATTTGTTATCTTACATTACGCCTCATTCTATTTTTCACTTATTTTACTGAGTAAAATATAATTATATATTACATTATATACTTTGCATAAATTGTTATCTGTGTTTAGTTCTATGTTAATTATATTGTAATTGTATTACTTTTTATATCGTTTACGTTTTTTTTTTTTTTGTAATTATTACCTCTATCAACACCAAGAATTGTTAAACAAATATTTAGGCGAACGAAGCCGCCTAAAGAGCCCGAAAGAGTAAAAGGTAGTACTTTTCTAAATTATAATTATTTCGGATTTTTCGCTTAAGAAACTTCGGAGATAGGGGGAGAGAACAGGTGGATACAGGGTGGAAGGGACAGGATGTCTAAAACGAAAACAGCTGATTCAGATGAATGATCTGAATCAGATGGCAGATTATTTTCCCACCGGAAATGCACCACAGACATATATTTAACGATTCTTAGTTTTCATTACGCGTAATGTATTTAAAAATTTACGACGTACTGTGCTCCATGTGATGCGGGATATTTACGCCGTGCGTTCAACAGCGCTTCTTCGTAGGTAGTTTTCGTACGCTTGTGGCGTAGACCATATATAGCTGATTCCACACGTCGTCGGCGTCGTGTTAAGATTTTAATACGAATATTACATTACTGCTTTTTGGTACTTTATAGTATTTCACTATAAAAATATTATTGTTTCTTTATCTTATGACATAATATCATAGAATACTTGATTTTAAATAAAAAGAAATTGATATTTGTTTTAAATAACAAGTAATGGTACACTTTGATGAAATATGATGGTTGGCCCATATAGGAAATGTACCATTGCCATATGTGCAATGTACCATATATACAGTTTTTTTTTATTGAAGAAAATGTTACCCTGCTTGCGCTATTATCGATGTCCTTTGGTGAGGTACCAATTAGTGATAGGTACGTGAGGATAGAGTCAGGTGTTATGAATCTGCTCGATTATCGTAATCGTAACGAAATACGATCGAAATAAAATAAAATAAAGGAACCAAGAAAAAAATCTTACAATTATTTTATATAAGGATTGAGATAATTTAAAGCCCATCTTGATGAATTCCTGGAATTAATCAAGATAGTAGACAATATTAGTAATACGGCCATTAGACCAGAATCTAATTTCTTCGAATATACAGTGCATTCTTTTTATGGATAAAAACATGACTACCTACCTATAAAGTACCTTATAATCTGAGGATAATTCATAGCTGAGGATAAAGACTTGAGAGTCTGTATGTTCTCATTATTATAGTGATGTTGAAATTGTTTTTGTAATAAGCGGGTTTCATATTCACTATTTTCCTTTTGTTCCTCGCTCGTTTTGTCTTATGTTTAAGTATACATTAGTAATGTGTAAGATATTGTGTTTTGCGAAGCTTTGAATTCAAAATCTCTCTTGTTAGATTAGTTTAACAACTTGTTAGCAAGAGAGGACTTATCTCTGAAAGAGATCTCTTCAAGCCAACCTAGTGTAGTTGGAGAGAAAATAATTTAATTTGGGTAATCCAGTGCAGGATCTCACACTTTACACCATAGACCGTTGTTGTATTTAAGATTAGTGCCTATGATTCTCTGGCCCATACGTAAAAAAGGCACATTATGCATATATTAAAATTCTAGAGTACAAAAACTGGCTTCCCCTTCAAATACGCCAATGCGTAGTAAGGATAGGGGGAGGACTGTTAGTAATGTGAACTGTCCCATTGCTAGCAATATAACCTGTCAGGTTGATCTCCACGTCGTCCCCCCTGTAAACCATCGTGCTGCATTCTAAATGGAGATGTCCATTTAGAATGGGCTAACTAACCTGTTTTTTCATTCTCATTTATCATCACTCACGGATGCCTTATCTATTAAAAAAATGCGTAGTAGGTATAACATTTTCCGTGGGTCGATACAAAGACTGAAACCAATCAAACACAATGGCGATATAAATACATATAAAATAGTTAGATATGCAGTGGACTTTGTATATACAAGCCTACTAATACCATACATGTTGATTTTCAATTTACTATGCTAAATAGTTCCGTTCTTTAATCTTTAGTAATCGGATGAGTCTATAGATAAGAAGTAACTGCACTAAACTGGGTAGGTAAGAGATAAGATATCAACAGTCAACACCAATCGATTTGTGGAGGCACTTGTATAGGCAGGTACTATATCTAATATTGCAGCTAAAATAAGATTATAACGGATCTTTAGTCAGATTCCGTTACGGGTTTCACTTTCTGTCTCATAATCTATGTGAAAAAAAAAACATTCTATTCCAAAAAATAAAATGATGTTACTAATCATCAATGTCTTTGAAAATTATCAAAAAACCATCAAAAATAAACCTAGCTATGCGGTCCAGTTTTAAACTACAATTATGGTCTAAAATAAGAAATAACGAATTGTAATATCAATAATAACTATTAGGTGACTATTATGTATGAGAAATGCAATGAAGGTCATATTATGTCATGGTTATATTTTTTTTTATACAATTTAGAATGGCAAATAAGCTGACGGTCCACCTGATGGAAAGTGGTAATCGTCGCCTATAGACGAGCAGTACCATGGACATAACAGAGTATACTGTTTCGCTCATGATATCCCCCATGCGTTGCCATTCCTGAGGACTCAGGTGTTATTCCTCCGTCCCCAGTAAATTCACGCCATATCCCACCCTTGAAACCGAAACACAGCCATGCAAACACAACTGCTTTACGGTTATATATTTTTGTATGGTACCCTCAGCGTGTGAATTCAACTAACATCTGTTTGTTTTCTTTTTTATTTGTAGTACTGCGTTTTCTTTCCAAGATTTACTGTCCAATTCTAGTATTCACCAATAGTGCGAAGGAGGCGTCCTTCATTATCCAGAGTTTTAAACTTTTTTTTTCGTACTTCTATGCTGATATTTGATCTGGTTTATTCCACTTTTGAGCAGCTTATGTGTTCTTGGTAGGGTTTGATCGAAGCCGTAACAATATTTTTAGCACTTATTACGTGGGTATTTAATGCTTCTGGTTCATTTATAATATTTTTTTTTATACTCTACACATAACATTCTTATACTATGCTAAACATGTCTAAATATTATGTTTTTTACTGTAAAAAGCCAAATTACGGTAAATCAACGTGGTAAATGTCCAAAAAATAGACATTGAATTAGGACATGTTTAGTGCGTGGAGCTCGTACTTGTGATCCGAAAGGTAGGTTAGGTTGGGTTTGGTTTGATGAATGCTCTAAATTTTTTTTAAAATTCTTGCATTTAGTACCACACGTTGGTAAATCCTAAGATTTACTGGTAAAATATAAGATTAACATATACATATCAATCAGAATTCGAAGACTGTAGGTTACCATTAGCATACTAGGTACAACTACCAGATAGAGGGGAAAGAGATTACTAGTAATGAGATCTAAAAGTCCCATTGCTAGCAGTATATCTACTCTGTCAGGTCGATCTCCACGTGGTTCCCCTTGGAAACCATAGTGATTAATTCTTATCGAGTTCGCTATGGTGGGCCAACTTATTTGCATTAATTCTCTTCTTGGTGTACCACCAGTGTATATCGACAACGCAGGGAGAGTCACCATTCCATTTTCACCCATTAAAAAAACAACCAGATAGATCCTGAAGTATAGAATACAAGGAACAGAGTTTTTAAAGATTTGAGTAGATTGTACAATATATTTTGACTGAGAAGTCGAAAAGTATTAATTTGGAAACAATGTATCCAGGTATATATATCTCCTATAGCTAATCCAGTACAGTATGTATTGGGTTGGTTGGCAGAGATTTCTGTCAGAGGTAAGTTCACTCTTACTCACAATATTATAAATATTGTGAGTAAGAGTTATATAGAGACTTATATTTTATTTACATTACTTACAGCACACAAATTACAATACAAACATACACATAATACACACTAAAAGAGATAATAGGATGAAAAATAAAAATAAAAGCAAAAAAAAAAAAAAAAACAAAAAGACGGATGTTGACTACTTCAAAAGATACATATGTATTCTCAGACATGTTTTTTGCTTCGCTCACATCCTGGGGTGGGAAATTGGGCATGCTCTAACCGTGATTGAGCATAGGCTCATGATCGTGGCGCTTGTTTTTCAAAAGTTAAAGCACAATACCTCCTCTGCCCCCCCCCCCCCCTTATAGATACTTCCATACCTATGCTTATCCTATAAATAATGCATCCTGATGATAAAATCGTATAATAGGAAATCAATGAATTATACAATTATGATTCTTATGTACTATAACTTTATATAATTATAAACTATGCGAACTTTGTTATAATGAGATATTATCGTAAAGTCCATATAAAGGCAATGTAGAATGTATTTGTGACATATACCTATTTAGTAGGGCGTAGGGTGTCTAATTTATAATTATTTAACAATAGTAAAACAAAAACCAGGTGCACGAGGCTAGCCTTAGTTTATTTGGTAAGTCCTTGACAGTGCCCCTTCTGACAACGACAAAGTAAATGCCTGACGCCTTTTTGACGAGGAAAAGAAACAAGGTTAAGATGTTAAATGTTGAAATGTCTCTATTAGATATTTGACCCTTTTAGAGCTCGACGCTTTCTTTGGTCATGATCTTCAGGGCGACTCTCAATTGTATTGATAGTGGCATTGTGACTCGGTTATTAGTCTTGGAATGTTATTAGTATGTCTGTTGTTATTTGTGTGCTGTAAGTAATGCAAATAAATTATCTATCTATTAATAATGCTTTTTGGTTTTGGAAGGAATAGACGAATTAGGACCCAGTGCAGCTTTTGGCATAATTAGTATTTTTATCTTAGTTAAATTAAGTAATCTACGCCTAAACACTAAGAATAAAATATTTTATACGTTGTGAAAGTGCCATTGCACTTTTACGACATCTGGTAGGTATACCTACATCATTCACAAGTAGCAAGTGTATATGTAATATTTTTGTAGCTTACTTTGTTATTGTTACGTTGTGTGTTGATATGTCACTTAGATAATAGAAATGTAGTTCATTTTCATTATAATATAATTTTTATCCCGTAAGTCTATTGGTTTTATTAGGTCCTATTTTATACTATTGAAAAAAGGAAGCTATTCCCTATCAGTTAGATCCTCGCAGTTTTCCTTTGGAAACTATTGTGGTTCCTGCTAAATTCGTCTCGATCGTGTAACTGATTTGACGTCATTTTCATTTATCATCACTCACCGCCACCCCGCTAATGTATACAAATAGCGCAGGCGAGGTCATCATTCCATTATCTTGCGATATTACTAATATAATAAAATTGTAATTAGGTGATGTTTGAGCATTGAACATTATTTAAGAAAAATTTATATGAGGAATCTTAATAAGAGCAACAGAAATTTAAAACATTTTTTTTTATTTCTGATCTCTGCTTGTTCTCTCATCAGGAAAAAACTACTGCATCAAATTCTATGCGATTTTCATAATTGTATTTTTTAATGTCCGATTGGAAATCCGGTATATATTTTATCTCGATACGTCATACAGAAGTGGTTACCTACATACAAAAACCATGCGACTTGAATGTATACAAGTCGCAGATAAAAGCTAGTTACTCATAAAAAAGAAAGGTTTAAGTCTATTTCCTCACTAAACAATTTAGGTATGTATATTTAGAAGTCGAACGTGCTTGGCGTTAGTGGATCATGCTAGGGATTTTATTATACACATTGAAATTTTAAGAAATCCGCAAACTATGCACGTGCAAGATAATACTGATAATAAAATTCTTTATTGCGCACTAAAGAGAATAATATTTTTAAAAACTGTGTCATTCAAAAGCAGCCTCATCTAAAATTAAGCAGGATGTAAACAAGAAACTAAAATCAATTTGTAAAAAACTGTACTTAATTAAATAATCTTATTTATGTTGATATAGGTTTTTTTTAGTACATGATAATGAAATGTCACCAGTAAGAGATGATAGGTGAGAATGAAAGCAGATCAGTTAGCTCGTTGTGATGAATACACCTCGAATTCCGCACGATGGTTTTCAGGGGGGACCACGTGGAGGTCGACCTGACAATATATTGCTAGGAATGGGACTGGTAGTCCGCATTATTAATAATCCCTTCCTCTTATATTGATACAGGTAGGTGGCAGTGTCGTTAATATATTTTTTTAATAGGATTTTTTAATGGAATGATATGTCCACCATGCCTACGTTTTTGGTGTACAGTGGTGGAATATCAGTGAATAATGATAGATGAGAATAAACTCAGGTCAGTTGGCCTTATGTGATGAATTCTCCAGGAGGTTACCGCAATGGTGAACAATATCTTGAGAAGCTGGAAGGAGATTGTTAGTGATGGTGTCTCATAGTGCCCTTACTAGTATACCTTATCAGGTCGATTTCCACGCGGTGTCCCCTGGAAACCATTGTGGTTAAATTCTTTTGAAATTCGTTACGATTAGCTAACTGGCCTTCATTCATTTTTACCTATAATCTGTCACTAGTGCCCCGCTAGCGTATACCGATACTGCAGGCAGAGTATTGTATTACTCGTGCAGGCAGGATATACTATTCAATTCTCACCTGTTAAAAAAAGTACATTATACAAAGTTCCGCTAGTTACTCGGTAATCAATGAATAATAAATACCTTACAAAGATGTTTTGGACATTAATTATCGATAGAATTTTATTCAGCGATTATCGATAGGTACAATTAAAACATCGCAGGACAATACATGAGTAGAGTACGTTTTTAACGTATCTACATGTTTTATGGATCCGGCGTTCCTAAGCATATCCGCTGATAATGAATACATGTATGTTTAATTCTATAATGTTGCTTCGCGTTATCTGTCGTCGCGTACTCGGTGGTTTAGCTTATGAGTCGGCTGTGAGTTGGTGTTGATCGCATTTAAATGTCGGCCGCGGACGAGCGTGGTCAACTGCGGAACAAATGATTCGGTGTCGTGAGAGTTTCATACCTACGCAGATTGTGATCGCGTGAAGCTTACGATTTTAGTTAGCGCATCTTGTTCTAGTATGTCCTGTAAATATATCGCGCCATATTTAATAATTAACGAATGTGATAAACGGGGCCTATTTTAATTGTAGCAGTAATAGTACTTTAAGTAAGGGGACAAGCCTATTGTTTTTGTGGTACAAGAAGTGTGTGATATATATTATTTTAATACTTGTTTCAAAAAGGTTAGTATCTAGTATTAAATAATGTAATATTTGTATTTTACATTATTACACAGCTGTATGACTTAATTTATTATGTAGTTATCATATATTTACTAGCTGAAGCCGGTAAACGTTGTTTCATCTTCTACTGTCATCTACCGAATCTGTTTTTTATCAAATTAGGATTAAGTATAACCTACTCTTATCTCTCAAGTTGAAACAAAATATACAATTACAAAATTTCACTAAATATCATTTAAGCGATTTCGGAAATTAACTTGAACAAATATTTTGACATGGGACTTTTATTAGGTATTACTAATATAAAAAAATATAGAATGGAGGTATTGGAATCTTTTGGAAAGTGAAAGTTGAGTCTACCTACCCTACCTACATATCATGTTATTTGTTTAGAAAGTGAGCATTACGAAACAAACATCATCAATATGGTTAGTTTTGGAAGTTTATTTTCGTTAAAATTTAGCTTTGACTTTTTTTTTGTATTGGAATATGTGTGATATGTTAACTATTGGTAATATTGTTATATATTTGACGACCAGTTTTGGTGAGAATAGTAGAATAAGGTCAATGTGCCGGTTCGCCGACCATCGATGGTTCTCGGACATTTTCACTAAAAACTGTAATAATAGTATTTCTAGGCAGACGTTGTTATTTATAATAGAAATATTGATATATCCCACACTACTGTATGTAATTTGATGACCATTAACAATGTTGATAATGATTTACAAGCTAAAGAAATTTAGCCCATGCGCATGCACTTAAAACATCCTAAAAACTACTGAGAAGGTATTTATTTAGTCATTAATAAAAAACGTTTCTTTTAAGTTTCTCAACTGAATGTTATAATCGGAGCATCCAGATATGATTGAATTTCACAATAAATTAATATTTTAGTAATAATTCTATAGTTTTATTAAAATAGTAGATAATTGTATAACTAATAGACGAAAATAGGGTTTATGTGAGCCTACAGAAAAATGATTAACAATAATGTCTAGGGGAACCGCGTGGAGGTCGACCTGTTAGGTCGTAATAAAAACTAAAAATATATTTTTAGCAATAGGGCTGTTAAATCCTTATTATTAATATTCTTTTTCACTCCAGTATAAGAAAATTAGGAATATTTAAATGACATTAGGTCCTACTAATACTTATATATTATTGATTAAAAGTTACATTTGACATTGAACAATGTGGCAGATTGTTATGTATACCTAGTTATTACTATTTGACGTTAGGTTGATAAATATTTTGATGACGCGGTTGGGATCTTTAAAAAAAAACACGCAAATGACAACAACAAGATTGATATATTTTTATTATTTTCTAATCTACATAATATTTGCTAATTAGTGTTAGTAGTTCTAAAAATTATAATATAATATTTTAAAAATTTGATGCGATCGTATTGGTATTGGTTCTAAATATATTATTATTAAGATTCTTCTATCGAGTACTTTACAGAATTTTATTGATGAGTGTTATTGAGTTGTACTTTAATGAAACAGTAAAATATTTTCATACAAAACATTGTTTTATATTTAGAGTTGTTGTTATCCATGCACTTTCGTATTCAACAATATGGCAATGTAAAAACTGGCGAGAATGTCAGTTATCCATTAATAAGCTTCCGTCATTATTTTAAGGTATTATATTTATTTCATCTTTCATATTTTTCTCTATAAGTTATTGTAACAATGAGTTACTTATTTTTTTTTTTTTTATTAATACATATATATCAAAATACATTTATGTGTTTTGGTTGGGCTAATTTTTTATAATAATATTGACCTTAATGACATTACGCTTGTTGTGATATGTACGTTGTTTTTTTAGTTTCTTTTCTTTGGAAAATATGACAATACAAACAACACAAATAATTTCTAATTATAGGACAAACTCAATATTTTTTTCTTTTTCTTTCGGTTAATTATTAATAAGTATGATGCGTGCAATGTGATTTAATATCGAAACTACAGAAAAAACGTCAACAAATAACAGTAGCTATCTATCCGAGAGAGTTACGTACAAAATTATATAATCTTACGTATCACGTGGAAATAACGAATCCTCGTCACATTAACTGTGTGGACGTCATTTCTTAGTCATTGAGTTATCCCTCTCAGATGAGAGTTAGAGATCAGTCTCTTCGTCCATCTAAACTATGGCCAAACACAGTGTCTTGAGTCACTCTTGTTATTATTAAGTATTATCTTTACTTATCTTTTTCACAATATAAATAAATGTCAGTAAGTACTCGTAATAACAAATTATTGTACTTCGGACCCGTCCGTGGCACGCCTTGTGGTCACATTATTTTGTTGCATATTGCCTAGATAGTTATAATAACATTTATCATGTTATTATAAACATAATGTAAACTCATTACATTATGCTTTACATTTCTATGATTTTAACAATCTAGAATAAATAAGGTAATTTTGTACGTTTCATTTTATTGGTTACGAATGTAGTTTCGCGTACAATATCGATCGGGATATTTTTTTTAAGAATCCCTATGTACAAACATCGCCTAGCTACAATTTTATTATAATGTAGTTATAGATAAATTTATGGTTATACATTTATTTAGATGCAATATTATATATTGAGAACACTAAAGCTCTGAGGTCAAATCACGTGAGTCTAAGTTTATTTCAACGGAAGATAATGAAATGGTAAGCCCGCTAATTTTATCGGTATTCACTGGCGGGGCACTAATGAGTGATGATAGGTTTGGATGAAAGCAGGTCAGTTAGCCCATCCTGACGAATTCAACAAGATTTAAGCAACGATGGTTTCCAGGAGGAACCGCGTTGAGTTTGACCTGATTTATTTATTATACATTATTAACAATACCTTTCCTCTTGAGCCTAAGTTTTAGGTAAGTAAAGTACCTACAAACTGTCATTTGTAATCTAATCCGTAAATGCAAATTGAGAGCCAAGGTTACATCATTAGATTACAGAACAATGTCCGTGTCTTTTATTATTATTAAGTAAACTCTCATTTGTGATCTGTATAGGTATTGTGTGTATAGGTATATTGTCGACTTAGAATATCGGTGCAATTAATCTACCACAGAGCAGCTAATCACTATTTAATAAGAGTTCGCAGCGGCCTTTATCCACGGTACCTGGAAATTGAAATACATATTACTTTTTCGAATTAAAAACACATTGAAAATTATAAAAAAAGAATCATAAATTAATATTCGTAGTATTGTACCATTGTCTATATATGCTTCAATCTAAAATACAGATGCTGGCAGTTGCTATAAAAAGTCTAGCTATTTCGTAATATAAAATTTTCAAGTTTTACGAAAAACATGTACCATAAAACAAGTAACTATGTTTAATTACTTTTTTGTTCTACTAATATTTTAAATATTTTTTTTTCATAGCTGATTAATGCAAAATCTCTTTGATGCAATAAATCTGCAACTGCATTATAAACAACATCTAAAAAACATGTATTCATTTCTAAAGGATACATACGTATTATATGCATATAAGAGAAATAGCCATATTTACAATTACAATATTACAAATAGGGTTATTTCAAATAAAAACGTCGTTCCAACTATGTTCCAATTGTCACAGGCCTAGCATCTATTTAAATATGGAAAAATATTAATAATAAAAAAAGTGAATTTATTATTTCTTCGAAAAAAGATTATATAAATATAAAGACGCTAAAACAACACAACTTTTCGCAATAACTTATGATAAATTTTCCATACTGTTATATTATTTGATTAGGTATTATTATTTGTCTAATATTCATGATTATTTTTTTTAAGTTATTTAACGGCGTACTTTTTATAATAGCAATTTTATTATTACTTTTAAATCTCTAATATAATTATGAAATAACATATTGATTACCTACTTTATTAAACATTGCAAAGGTTTACATAATTGAGCCGTATTCTCGTTTGCTCCTTGTGTTATAAAAATAAGCCCAAAACTAAAAGTCGGGCCGGTTACCTTCTCTGTGGTTCTCCCTGGAAACCATCGTGCTAAATTCCAGGTGTATATATTGCGATGGGATAACTGACCTGCTTTCATGCTCATCTATCGTCCTCCACGGGTGCCTCGCCAGCATATTCGGATAATGCAGGCGGGGTTACTATTTCATTGTCATCCGTTATGACATGATCTTCATCCTATGCTCGAGTACCTAAGTAGAAAATTCGACTTATTTAAGAACTTTTTGGTTTGTTTAATGTTATTATAAATTAGATTAAATAAACAACATGAAGTGTCTCAGAAAAAAAGTCTACGACAGATTGACAATTAATAAGCTGCGATGGACTACAAAAAGTGACATTCATTAATATAAAACGTAGGTATATAATGATAACAAGTAATAATTACCCAATACTAAATAACAATAGGGCGATATAGAAAATAAAAGATATTTTAAAATTACATTTGCTTGTTTTATATTTAATTTAATGAATTATATTGATAATATGTTACCAAAATTTATTGAAAGATAGAAAAACCACTGGGAATGGAAAATAATTACTGTTGTTATTGTTCTACACTATCATATTTTGCATAATTACTTTCTGATATCATCGTTTTGTTTATTTTTGCGTCTTCATTATCTACCTACTAATTAACCCTTGGCAAGCTCCGGGTTCGGTAAGTAATAGTTGAAGGTTACCATTATAATCCATATTAAAGGATTGTTTTTAGGTACTTAATGTGTATAATAAAATAATACTTAATTATGTAATTATATTAAGACTTAATAATCTTATATGTTGATAAATTATTGTAATGTAAATATTATATTTTATAAATTGTTTTTATTATGGATAGATACAGTGAAAGCGTGATGCTATTTATGTATCCTACTTAATTAATAGTGTACTAATTAAAAAACAAAAGGTCAGGAACAAGCTTGTAGTACATTATTTATTTAACTACTATTACTAATTATTAAGTCTATGGGAACAGTGAGTCTACCATGAAATGAAATTCCGAAATTTCGGACTCAATTTCGTGTTTTTGTTTATACCAAAATCGGACCAATAAATGGAGTTTAACATTTCGTTCGTCATACATTCTATCATAAAAGTCCAAAGAAACAATATTTTAACATTTTTAATATTTCCAAACGGCTTGTATTATGTAATTTTAACAGTAAATTTGTGTTTCGTTTGGCTCTGAAATTTCGGAAAACATTTCATGGACTACCATGAAATGTTTTTCCGAAATTTCAGAAGCCAATATTTGTATGTTCCTCTGGCCAATATTTATATTTCGTAACTTTTTATTAAAAATAAAAGATTACGAAATTCTTACGAATAATTTAATTCTTCAATACAATTTCTCCCATATACTGAGTAATAAATTTAAAATATGGTAATTCTATTCACGCACACATGCATAAAAAAGTGAACTGTTTCTGGTGAAACATTTGTATGGAGACATTTAATCTATATTTTTTTTATGCAATTTAGAATGGCAAACAAGCTGACGGCCCACCTGATGTAAAGTGATAACCATCACATATAGACTTGTAGCACGGACATGACAGTAAACTGTTTCGCCCATGATACCCCCATGCGTTGCTATTCCTGATGACTAAGCTATTATGATTATTGTGTAAATTCATTGCCATATCCCACCCTCCAAACTGAAACACAGCCATGCAAACAAAACTGTTTCACGATGGAAACTCGAATGGGACGGAGGTACCCAAGTCAAGGAAAACCGATTTTTATAATAAATATAAAAAATCCGATTTTTTTTATATATATCCGATATATAGCAGATACATATCCCCGCTAAGAAAAGGAAGCGAATTTCATTCTGTAAGGAGAATACACGATTAAAAATGTGAAAGGAATTTGTAAAATAAAATAAGTATCAAATTATTATTACATTTATTATTTAAAAAAACTTTTAACAAGTAACAAAAGAATTACTTAGTGTTTATTTGAAAATATTTTTTTAATGAACAATTAAAAAAAAATAAGTACCTATTATTATAATAATATTATTTTTTTTATGAGGTTGCCATTTTGGGAAACAATCAAAATTATTCTGAATTGTAATTTTTCGCTACGTGTTGCTAGGGTAAACATTAATCTCCAAAATTTTTAGTTCAGAACAAACAGACAGGAAAAAATCAATTGATATTTATCAAGATAAAAATCAATTGATATATATACAAGTCGAAATTTAGCTGTAATCATTTAGTAATTTGACTAAGACTACTACACTGTACGTATTGAAAATTGTTTAACAAATCATGTTATGTTGGTGCAATAAAGTGTTAAATAAATAAAAAAATAAATAAATAAGACGGCATCTATAAGAAACTACGTATCTCTGGCGCAGGTTATATAATATTTCATAGGTAGGGGAAAGGGGGCATGACGGGGTACTTAAGGTTTGAAGTCTAATAAAATTAAGTATGTTCTTCTTTTCTAGTTTTTTTTTTAATTTTATTAATATTAATTGCCCCTAGGTAGGGTAAGATGAAGTACCTCTGAGGCAAGATGGAGTAATAAGATGAATGGGGTGATGGGTACATCGCAGCTGTGCTGGTGAGCTGTCAATTTATGGTTACTGAGAAACTTCACACGTAAATGTCGTTTCCTCATCCTCACGAATTTTAACCAATTATTAAAAAATAATGCCGTAATATGAAAATAAACAAGTCCTCACCTGTTGGCGTGATTGTTAACGCATATGAATAACTATACATACGTATATTGTGCTGGTGCTATTTAGCAACAAACACGTATCAGACAAAACACAAAAATTAATAAGAATATGACAAAACTCAGTTTTTTTTTTTCAATTATATAATGAATGACGCAGTGTCGCTAGCCGGTCACTGCGCAAACTGATTGGAATTATGGCGGTGCATCATCACACGCTAGCAGGATTCTGATTGATCAGTTGTCTCAACGTATAAAGCCGCTACCTCGTCTTGATCCCAACCTCGTCTTGTTCCCCTTTCCCCTATTATCTAATCTATGATCACTGGTTAATACGGTAACCATACATATGAGACATTTATTAGGTAAACTTATTTGACACATTTTATTTAATTTGTGCGTTGACAGACTTAGAAAATAAAGCGATGCATACTTACATAGATTAAGCATAGTGTCTTGACGGTTAGGTATGAGAAATATGTCAGAATAAAAATGTCACTGTGTCTAGTTTAAAGTTTTATAAGGCAACTTTGGATATCGGGCATTTATTTTATGATATGCGGAGTTCGGTTTCAACACAAGTATAAGTCTTTATTTATAAAGTTTAAATTTGGATTTTTATAGAATTTTTGCTAAAAAGATATTACAGAGAACTAGTACCTACTCCCGACAAAATATAAGTATCTTAGCGTCATAATATTAAGATAAATATCCTGGATAATATTCTTATGGTGTAGGCATGGTATGTAATAATATATAGTTTATAAAGATTACAGTCCATACGAATTATATGAAATAATAATTTTTATTTCTAGGTATATATGAAGTCAGTACAAGCATGGCGGCATTTAATGTAGTCAACGTCGTATTAGGATGTGTCATGGCACTTCTTATCATACTATTCACAATCAGCTCTATCGCCAGATATCACATAAAGGTAAGTCTAAAGGACAAATGTATTTATTTCAAGTTTCTCAATAGTTTTGTAAAGTGAGGTTTGTATAACTTATAAAAGTCTTATAAAATGTCAAATGTCTTATAAACCTACTTTAGCTGTTGAACTTGTTTTGTCTCTTTCTTTCGTGCTAAGTGCTTGGTTTGAAATAGAGACTGTAATAGTTAATTTAGATTTATAGGAGGTTTTAGTTTTTATGAATAAAGAGGTTAAGTTTTTACAGAGGTGTTACAGAATAGTTGAATAGCATAGTTCTCTTTATTATGTTGATCAATACGAAAAGGGCTTGCGTAGGCAAATTTTGTTTACTTACATTTCATATAATTTCATAATTATTTAATATAAGATTTTTCACTGGAACTAGATAATATAACAGTTGCTTCAATTTATAATTGTGACCCAAACACGTAATTCATTAATGAAAAATAAATCTCTGTCTTTAAATATAATCACTCAGAATATAAAAATAACGGTAATTATTTTTATAATAATACTTTTATTACTTATCAAGTTAGGTTCAGAGGTTGATGGATATGTTGATGTTTCATGGACCTCATAGTCATCATGTTATATATATATATATATATATATATATATATATATATATATATATATATATATATATATATATATATATATATATATATATATATTGTATTATATAATAATAAGATATATTTAATTTGGTTGACGTTATGAATATATATTATAATACTGAAATGAACGGATAATAGAGCTGGTTGATAATATAGCTACTGTTACTGTACAGTAGATAATAGGACAGTCAACAAAATATTTGTTTTTGGATAGTTTTTTAACATTTTTTTTTCAAACATTAGACACAATTGCTAGAATTTGTGCTATTACCACCTATTACGTTGTATTCCCAAGGTGAATTAGAAGGCATAGGTAATACCTTCTAATTAATGCATGAAATCATTAATTAACTACTTTTTATTTGTTTTAGTTCACACTGTTCGTGGTTTTGTCACTGATATTTGCAACTCTTCCAATTCCTTTGATGCTTTTAAGACCGTTTGATCCAAAGAACGCTTTGTAAGTACCTAAAACTATTTATTTATTTAGTAACTATAGTTTTTATTTTTTTAAAGTTCCAAATAATGAATTTTAAAAATATTGTGTGTTTAGATTATAAATCTAAGGTCGTTTGTATTTGTGTATGTGTGTGTAAAGAGCGTTATATGTGCTAGAAGCTTTTTGTCGCTTCTGGATTTAAATCTGAATTGGAGCACGACAGTGGTGTGTTGGTTTATTTTATGTTTAAATAAACCGCAAGACAGTGAATTATTTGCTCGGTAATTTACGTATTATCTCAATTGTCCATCAAAGATCACAAATACCAAATCAATTCATGGCCAGATTATAGCTCATAACACTCTACGATGATTTACGAAGAAGGTGCACTATACTTTGAAAGTCACGCACCTTTTTATATGAAACAGTAGGACTGTTTAACAAGGTATGTAGGCGCAAGAGTTTTTGCGACATACCTCGGATACATACATCATACAAAAATGCCATGATTTGTGATTGTCACAATTATAGAAAGTTTATATAAAATTATATAAGTTATGTCTGTATATTTGTGTGAATCTGAAGTTATGCTTAGTGCGGGAAGAAGCGCGCACTTCGGTATATTGTAGAATGTGGATTGAAAGTGTGACTTTCAAAAAGCGTAGTATATATTGAAAATAATTAATCGAATTTTTGGAAAATAACAAAGATGTACTTCAGTTAATGCAATCTTTATTATTATTATATCAATATATAAATTAATTAATTATGTACATACTTAATCATAATAAAATTATCGATACGGATCTCAGTATAATTTTTTTTATAATTTATGTGTATTTTAATGAACAGTTTCTCTTGTTTTAATATGCCTTTTGACATTTGTCTTACTTGTCTTAAAGATAATAAAACTTATAAAAACTTATTATAGTTTATTATAAAAATATCCTATATTTATCGTGTGATTCACGTGATTTTATTATTAGATATTAAATTATATACTTCATATGCGACAATTTAATTAGTAATAGTATGATAAACATTCGTGCAACATGTTGCCAGATAATAAATAGATAATGATTGGACCTTGAATATGACTAATTAACATCTAGAGTACTTGAGAAATGTTATTTTATGCAGTAGCATTATTATATATATATATATATAAGTTTAAGGCATACTCGGATAACATATAAAATATAATAATTAACATATGTAGAAAATGTATATAAAGTAAAATAAAATAATATAGTATAACACAGTTATTAGACAAAAATAAAAGAACATTATTTAATATTTTTGTCTCGGTGCACGAATAACCAGTACTTTTGAATGGCGATTGTTCAGACACTGGGACAGTGTGCTGAGGATCTTATTCTTCGAATTCTGAATATAGTCTAGAAATTCGCTACACAATATCTTATTATAGCGAAGTAATCATTCACCCTGGATATATATATGTATGTATGCATGTATACTCATGATTATTATTAAATTTTGCCCTAAAACATTAATTCATAGAATAATTTGCACAGCATTAATTAAATTAATCAGTCACATATTACAAATCGTTGATGGTTATAATATAATATACAGACATATTAGAATTCATTTTTAATTCAAGATTACTTACAGTGATTTAAAGTATAAAAACTGTCAGCCAAATTTACCAACTATTATAGATTATATATTAGTTATATTAGATTGTATATTAGATTATACCTTGTTTTCGTGGAAATTTTTGAAATTTCCTTTATAATTTTCTCCTACATTTTATAAGTAATCCTTGTATAAATTTAAGTAATATTGAACGTCAATAAGAAAAATATTTGCTTAAATAAAAGACTGCATGAAACTTTAAGAATTACGTCGCTTATCACCGCCTTTTAAGATTTTGTGTTAAATCATTGTGTTTTACATTAAAGTCTATCTTTAAATCTATTCAGTTAAGTTAGAATTGTGTGCCGAGCGTACTATATATAAATAAATAACAAAGCATTAGGTGTTATTTACGAGAAATGGGCCATAATGACAATAATTTGTGAATAAGTATACGATTGTCGTTTCTTATGAGTATTATTATGGGATAATGACACGACGATGTTAGAAGTAAAGGATATTTATATAGGTACAATTGACGACAATAAATGATAAATGAAAATGGTTTTATGTAGTAAATAATTAAACTAGCACGTGTAGTGACACAAATTAACGGTTATATCTTATTTAGCAAAGTAACTGCACCGCACGCATTAATATAAATGTTTGCTTATTAAATAAATTATTATTGAATAGATTTTGAAATAATATTGGAGTAAATGATAATAATGAAAAATGACACTATGACAGTGATAATAGATCGTCGTGATTAGGAGATTTTACAAAAAAAAAAAGAACTGGAAGTCTGAAGAAAACATTGTTTTATATATATCTTTTTCTTGAAAAAATTTTGTTACCCCATCAATGATTTTTGTTCAAATGATTAAAATAAATATTCTAATGATAAATAAAATGATATATTATAATAACTTGACATTGTCAATTGTAGATAAATATTTATTGTTCTTTATTATGTCTAATATTCAATTTTATTTAATACTTTTTCATAAAATCATGCACAATTTCTGATACAATGTACATTATTATTTTTATAATAAATGACTAACCACTATTTTTTTTATTGAAATAATTTAAAAAAATTGTGTAATGGTATACATATAAAGATTATAATTATTTTATATCTTATGATAAAATAGAGTATATAAAAAGTAGGTATAAAATAAACAACTTTATTTAATATACTTGCATTGTTAAAACAAATATCTATCTATATACATATATATACAAACCATTGAATGTCAGTCGTCTTTATTCTCTAGTTACATTTGAACTTTGTACCTACGTAGATATTAGGTAAGTGCAATGTATCTGGCTATTCGACATATAAGTCTGACCATTTTATTGACTGGCCATTTGGTCTATTCCGCAATATTATAAACATCGTGCAAAACCGACCTTGGTACTGTCCTTCACTAAAGTCATCACTACAAATAAATAACCAACAGGCGAGTGCGATGATAAACCCACGTGCTTGCCATTTTAATGTATATTTTCAATGTTATCCTTGTTTTCGTCACATGAGTTCACCGATATCGAATATTGAAATAGTGGTATTAGTATTTTAAAGCGTTTTCCGAAAGATTTTCTTTGACTATGTTACGATGCGATTAAAATATCAATTCTGAACCAATTTTTACCATTCTAAATCCAAATACCTATATAAATAAGTAATAACAAACCGACTTCAAAAATGAGAAGATTTTTATTTTTGCTATTGAATTATTCATCGGTGTATATGTGTGTTCAGGATTGACGTAACTTTTTTTATGTAAAACAAAATGTACTTGTTACCTTAATAATTTTCGCCACTTTCCACCATTCAAGGTTGTTTAATAACATGCTCCTCTCAATGGATCGTGATTTTTTACCAATTTTACTTAATTCAACCGATCACATCTAGTTTAATACGACTGTGTATATTAATTGTCAACTACATAACCTACGAAATTAATTTAGAAAACCTGTTATTGGTCATACTACTTTGTTATAAAATGTTTGTTAATTTTATTTGTAAACCGCTGTTGGTTTTTTAAAATAAATAAATAAATTATAGCTGATATTAGTGTGTATATATGGTATATATATTAATCCATCAAATTATATATAATACATATATATAATAAATAACTCAATTTTTTGTCAATTTAGCGCCAATCAGCGAAAGTGTTAAACAGTGAAAAGAAACTTTGGAGAAATTTTCAATGCTTCAAAATAGTGTATAATATTATTCTAATGGAGATAGGTATAATAGTACTATTGATGATATCATATTGCGGATGACTCGAGGTATGAATTAGTTAGTGGTTAAGTATATTTATTTTAGTTGCGTCATGGTAAACATGCCATAGATCTTCTATACGATGAGTATGGACCATAGTCATAGGGCATAATCTCATAATCCCGTGATTGTCTATAATCGACAATTATCAGTTATGCCATTCTATCGACAGCTATCGCGTCCTGAAATTACCTACTTTTTTATTGTATTTTAGTATTTATGTAAGTAATAATAAGGTATTTTATTTATGTCAACGTGACGTATTTTTACAATTAATTTTTCATTTCAATTAATATAAC
Source organism: Galleria mellonella (assembly GCF_026898425.1). NCBI lineage: Eukaryota > Metazoa > Arthropoda > Insecta > Lepidoptera > Pyralidae > Galleria > Galleria mellonella. The sequence goes on along the minus strand of NW_026442090.1, from coordinate 9,365,055 downwards.
ATTTGGTGTAATTATAATAAAAAAAAATATACTATTGTTAAATTGAAACAAGTCCTGATTGTTTGAATTTGCTAAATCGGAACTTCTATACTTAGTTCTGTTTCTGATCTCGTAAGTTAGTGCCAAAAATAAAACACGTAATGCAAATCGTACATTGGAAGAGGTAGTTAAAATATACCTGTGGGAATTTAACATGTTTCAGTTAATTTTCAGTTAACGGTGGGAATGATATCACCTACGTTGATTGGTCGTTTTGTATTGCGTTGTTTAGTTTTGTTTCTGTGATGTTATGGTACAATAATTTTGACCAAATTGAACCAATTTTGATAGTATAGTTTATTCCTCTGTTAGTCCCGCATTAATTTTGTGATGCTTTTTTTATTCCTTTTTAAGTACACACAATTCTGAGATTTAAATTCAAATTTAGATATTATTATTATTATTTTATATTTCATGTGTTTATAGAACAGTTTGTTGTACATTAATGAATGAAGGAATAAAAAAATATTTATGCCTAGCTAGGATAGAATAGCTTGTTAAATCGATTTCAAGGTCCTCCAATTTAATCCTCTACAGGCACAACAAATTCATATTTAATGACTTTACAGAGTATCAGATAACAATTGGTGTATGTAATTTTCCATCAAGGACGATTCTTGTTAGCTTTTCTATGTAAAAATAACATATGTACAGGAAACGTTTGCAGGTGTCCATCGTTTTATTTGACGACCTTGGTCATATGACGAGTAAACACACCGACTTACCTTCCGATAGTTGCAATATTCCCTTGTCGGTTGAACCCATACTAATTTTATTACGATTGTAGGCTCAGTTTTTTGCGTCTGAAATAAAGTCTTTAGAGATATCTTGACCCCTTTTCAAAGATTTTGAAAAATGAAAATAGTATGTTTAATACTAAAATAAATAAATAAAATATATACAAAAATATTTTTATGTTAATCTATTTTTTTTTTGCAGACTATTATTAGATTTCATTTCATAACTCCAGTTAGTCCAATTTATACCTACTTATTAGAAGTGTCAACATTGCCAGAATGTATGAATATGTGAATAATCTAAATTGTTACATACATTAAGGTGACCAACTATACTCATTTACTGAGTAAAAAAGAGTACTCTATAACTCTTTTTTCACAAATCGTACTCTTTTCAAATTCTGTACTCTGAAAGTACTCATTTGTATAATTTTATACTCATTTGTATTTGTAAAACATTTTTTTAGATTATTTTACTTCAATTTTATTAATTAAATATTTAAAATTATTTTGACAGTAATTTGAATTTCATTAGAATTTCAGTAGAACATATCCCACATGAAAATTTAAAAGTTTTAATAGAAATTTCCTTATGTTGTCCAGGCACTAATGCTGCTGTTGAAAGGATATTTTTACTAGGAAATGATTATGGGAGCAGTAAGAAGTCGCAACTTTCTGTAAAAACATTATCTGCCGTCTTAACAGTTAAATTTAATATGCAAAATGAAAGTTTTCGGATGTGGCTACATTATTAGACGAACATCCTCATTTATCAAACAAATCCACTCCGAAGAAAAATATGTTATTTAAAAAAAATAAAGTTTTTATTGTTTTTTCTTCTATTTTTCACCTATGAAATACTTGAAAAGTGTACTCTTTTTGAAAAGTAGTTGGTCATCTTAATACATGTACATTTTAAAATAATAATTTTAATAACAATTTACAATTGCTGAACTGCAAAGTGTTTAAGCATAAAAATATTATTAAAATATAACAATCGTATTCTATAGCCTGTATATAAATCAGTATATATACCTAGTATACTGATTAGATAGTACAACCAAGCATATTGATTCGTAATTAAAAATCACTAAGGAATAAATGTTTATTGATCAATTTATAAATGAATATAATACATTTTGTTCGTCAGAATACCAGCCGCTCTGCTCAGGTTGACTGCTAGAATACTTGGTATCCGGTTTACAGTTCGAGGACTGGAGAACGTGGATAACTCCCGGGGAGCTGTTATTTTATTGAACCATCAAAGTGGAATTGACCTTTATGGTAAGCTATAAACTTATCAAACGTTTATAATAGTTATCTATCTATCTATTTACTTACTGAGTTTAAGTGGACATGATGAAACACGAGATGATATTTATCAATATATTTTTGTCGATGTTTACTTGTCCAAGAATTATATGGTATCTATTTTTTTATATAAATATTTACCTTCTTATTCATAAGAACGTCAAATCTCTCATACATCTGTTTTACCTATTGAACTTAGTCAAAAGAAAGAGACAAAATATTTCAATAGTTAAAATAGGTATATGACAGGTTGGATGTTTATATGAATAAGGGGTTATTCTTTTGGTCGCTTTTTGTGGATGTGTTTTTGTGTGTGATTTTTGTCTATTTTTGTAACACATAGTACTCCTATTCTTAATTAATTAACCATAACTTAATTTCGGCACAACACAGAAATGATTATAAAGATATACATAACAAGGAGTAGGTATTAAGATAATTTGTAATCGCATAAAAACAATATTATATCTGTGTATATATAATATATGGCTATATCCTATTTAAGCTAGAGAAATACCTATTTATCCGTCCGCTTATTATATATAAATACATATATACATATATATTTATTTCAATTAACTCACGTTTTTTTGTTTATTTTATAATTTTATCTGTAGGTATAATTTTCAATTAGTCTATAGACATGATATTTAATTTATATATATGTATATAATATAATAAAAATTGCATTTAAAGTATTAAAAGAGAATACCTATATACAGTATTTTACAAATTAACATTTATTTGCTTACAGACGGATATCCGTCCGATTAATGTAAAGGAGAAATGGTGTAAATTTAAAATTAGAACGGAGTAATCGCTAATTCTTACTACAATTATATAAATGTGAAAGTAGGATTTTTTTTCGTTTATTTTGGGTTTATCGTCGTAGAATTTAACAATACAAGACACACAGCCAGATAAAGAAATAAACAACTTTTTATCACAGTTAGGTGGCTAAAGACGTGGGTAAAAATTACGTAGTAGATATTCTTTCTTTTGTATAGATCTATATGCGTTTCTTATCGATAATATGGTGTTCTTTGGATCCTTTTAAGAGTCTTTCCAATTTAGTCAATGCTTAATTTGAGTATAATATTGATTAATCTTTCAGTGCTAGCGCAATTATGGCCTCTAATGGCGAGATGCACAGTGGTGTCGAAAAAATCACTGCAGTACTTGGTGCCATTCGGGACAGCGGCATGGCTTTGGGGCACAGTGTTTATTGACCGTGGCGCGCTGTCCGCTCGCGAAGCACTCAACAAACAATCCGAGGCTGTCAGAGATCACAAGGTAATTGCACAGAAATTGCTACCATTATACTTGGCTTTCTACGAGTACATAGTGCGCTGTGACCTAAAGGTGAAGATACCAACTGGTAAAAGCAAAATGTCATGCCATGGCTATAGCTGGGGGAGGGGGGAGGGGGTATTGAGGGACAATACCCTATCTTAGAATAAAAGCGCCAAGAAAATTAGACTGATACGCTATTTTGAAGTCACTTAATTGTGGGTTCTGCCCTACTAAAAAGTTCTTTTTTCCTACATTAAACGTGGTAACTACGACTTAGACCAGAGAACTACATCGATTTTGCTTAAATTCAAATATTTGTATCGATTAACATTTTATTTATAGTAATCATTTATATTGGATATACTCATGTTTTATTTAGTATTTAAATTTAGATAAGTATGACACCAAACACAGATTACCTGTAATTTAGGCTCCGCTTTATGAATATAGTTAATAGTCCACGTTTGGAGACTACGTAGCCCATAAATAGTGTAGAGTACAGTGATAGTGATTTATATCGTTTCTAGAGTAATTACAGTGTCTATAGAGCTTATAGTGATAGTATCTTCATAATAGGACAGTCATAGTGTTTACAGTAATCGTACTTCTGTAAAAGAACATTTTTATATATAATAATGTAATAATTCGTATAGTATGTGTGTGTTTGTGTATAGTTCGCCTTAGTACTAGCTATAGTATTATGTTAATATGTTAGTTCATAGTCATAGTGTGTTTATCGTTTGGAATGTTATGTTATAAGACAGAGTTGAATATTTAGTTCTAGATAGGTAACAGACAGTAATGTAATAAGTATGAATAATTAAAACAAAAAAAAATCGTCTTCAATTGTGATAAAACTAGTTACTTTGATCAAAGAATTAAACTACTAAACCGATTTTGATAAAATTACCTTGATATTACCGGGATACCTTGGCAACATCATGGTGATGTTTGTACTTGTAGTCAGAAAGGTAGGTTAGGTTAGGTTTGGTGAAAGCCTGTAAAATGATCTTTTTTTTTAATAAAATCCTTACCATATTACCAATTAAAGTTGGTAAATACTAAGATTTACTAGTGAAACCTAGAAATGGTTTCCTATGGAGACCATTGTGTTGAATTCCAGGTGTATTCGTCACGATGGGTTAACTGACCTGCCTTTAATTCTCGGCTATTATCCCTCACTGGTGCCACGCCAGCGTACACCGTTAGCGCAGACGGGGTCACAATTCTATTCTCATTCGTTAAAAAAAGCCGTCTCAATGTAACAAAGCTGTTCCGGAGCTTAATGTGAACGAAAATGGCACCTCAAAATCGATCCCATTGTGCGTGACACGGGATTTTTATATATTATGATTTATAAACCTACTTTCTCTTAATTTTAAAGTTTCTTTTCTAAAAGTCGCATTTTGAATATATCTTTTCTACACTAAGTAAGATTAAATAAACATCACCGGCTAAAACCAATTACCAACTCTAGCTGTGAAAGGCAAGTGAAAGTGTAAACACGTAACATATTCAGAAATAGATGAGATAGACACCGCAAGTAGATACCTCAGTCTACATTTGCACCCTTCTTAATAAATCATCGAATGTTATTATAAACTGTAAAAAGATTTTATGCATGTCATGGAAGTCATTGACAGCTATCATACAATGTTTTAGAATTAGTACAAAGAATTAATATGGTTGTCACTGCAATCATTGTTTATTTGTATCTATGAACTTGTATTGAATAAATAAAAAAACTGAAATATCATGTAATTTCAATATTAAATTGTGTCGGTGTTTAAAATATAGTTACACTCATTTATTTTTTTTTCCCTGGCAAATGAAACACGAAACGCGATAAGAAATGATTAATTAATAATAATAATAATAACCCCCCCAAGGGATTGAACCTTGACGTGGTGGGGGGGCTTAAGGGAAGCAGGTACAAGTGCTTGGTCAGGACATCTCGACCACATACCCCAATAGGGAAGTACTTATTGACAGAGTCAATAACAACAGGACTATACCCTTCCTACTAATCATCCCAAACACAAAAACCCTTATGGAGCAAAGTGAAAGAAGATATAATTTACGGTCGCTGCCCGGGGGTCGCCGGGGCGCACCTGGAGCCGGTGCTGGGTGCTCCAGTCTACGAACCACCGGTGATGAGACGCTGAACAGGCGGGCTCTCGTCACACAAGATGCTACAGCCGGTCGTTGGGAGTTGAGCAAGCGGGCTCACGACGTTGAAGCTACAGCTGAATCTATAGGCGATGATACCATCTCACTTTTTTCATCTATCCCTTCAACTCGCCCCTCATACATGACACGAAGAACATCTACTGTTTCTTCTTCTAGTACGCTAGATGGTGTTGTGCGAGATGTCATTACAGACTATGAGCTTGCACCCACCTCTGGTCTTAACCGAACGCGCAGGCGATGGACACCTGAAATGAATATTTTTATACTGCGCACTTATCTACAACTAACAACATTACACACCGACACCAAGAATTATCTTGAATCTTTACACTTAAAATTCATAGAAATGTTTCCAAATATGAATGTCAGCCGTCAAAGAGTAGGAGACCAACGTAGAGCAATAGTACGCAATAAATTGTTACCTCAAGAAACAATAAACCAAATTTATGACGATGTAAGAAAAGAATTATCTCACCCTCATCATATTCATCAAAACCGCGAATCTGTAAGAAATATACAAAAAGATACTTCTGAATCACACAACCCACAAACTCAAATTCGTATGAAATGGACAAATGAACAAAATGAGAGCTTAATACGATCCTATTATAGGATAACACAATTGGAAACAAACAAAACAGCTTACCGGAAATCATTACATGAAGCTTTTATTAGAGATTTTCCCACATGTGCTCAATTAAGTGAACAGAGAGTTGCTGACCAAAGACGAGCAATTATACATAATAAGTATATTTCTGACAATAGATTAAATGAAATAAAACAACAAATAGCACAAGAATTGTCAACTAATCTTAATAACTTAAATAATGGTACAAATGAAGCCAACACCGTAAATGAGCCCAACACTGCTAATACTGACAATGAAAATCTAAATAATATAGAATTCAACCTTCTAGAACAAGATCCACTGGCTTCACAGCAAATAGAAAGAGATCCAATAATAGACGAAACTTATCGAAAGGCATTTCAATATTTCAAAGATATAGAGCCTACAAGCAGAAATCACATTCCTAAACAAAAACAATCTAAAAAACTGGCTAAAATAGTACATTATCTAAACGAAGTAACACTGTCTGAAAATATTAATGCAGAGACAGATTTCATCACTTTACAAACTACAATATATTGTGCAGCTTGGACAGCAGCTAAAGTAAATGGAACCAAATTAATACTGGAACCAGTGGAAAGATCCCGGCAAATGAAAACTCATAAGCCGAGTTGGCAACGGCGACTAGAAAAACGCTTAGAAGACTTGCGTACTAAAATAGGTAGATTAATCCAATTCATAAATGGTAATACAAATAGAAAACTAGAAAAACAAATAAAAAACATAGTAGAACAATATAAAACACATTCTGCACACGAGGAATCTAACATGCATCTCACACACACACTTGATACGCTTAAACAGAAACTCGCAGTCGTATCAGGTCGCTTACGAAGGTACAAGGCGTGCACATTAAGAAAGACACAAAATAAACAATTTTACAATAATGAAAAGTATTTCTATAGAAATATTATACAAGCAACGACAAATATACAAGAAAACAGAAATAGTGATAATAAAGGCAATCTACCAGATATGAAGAACCTCCGTGACTTTTGGGCAGGAATTTGGGAAAATCCTGTTGAACACAACATGCAAGCTGACTGGATACAGTCTGAAAATGCAAATAACAACTCATCTATACAAGAAATGACATTTAAGTACATTCCAATGACCACATTTAAAAAAGTACTAAGTAACCTACATAACTGGAAATCAGCAGGTTCAGATTGTATCCACAGTTATTGGTATAAAAAATTTACTAAAACCCATGACCATCTGCTTAAACATATTAATCAATTCATTGAAAATCCGAACACAATCCCAGATTACATCACCCGTGGAATATCTTTTATGATTCTTAAAGACTTTAAAGATCCTGCTAATCCCGCAAAATACAGACCAATTACGTGTTTACAAACGTTATATAAAATTATGACATCCTGCATATCTGAACTAATATATGAACACATTGCCGAAAATAAATGTCTAGCCGAACAACAGAAAGGATGTAGAAAATTTAGTCAAGGATGCAAAGAACAATTAATTATAGATTCTGTGGTCTTAAAACAAGCCTTAAAGTCAAAATCTAATTTATTTTCTATGTACATTGACTATAAAAAAGCTTATGATTCTGTCCCTCATTCATGGTTAACAAAAGTACTAGAAATATACAAAATACATCCAAAAATAATTACCCTTTTAAAGACGGCAATGAAAAATTGGACCACTCAATTAAAAATACCCACATCATCTACAACAATAGAGACGCAACCCATTAAAATTCAACGAGGTATCTTTCAAGGTGATGCACTAAGCCCTCTGTGGTTCTGCCTTGCCCTAAATCCCCTTTCAAATATATTAAATTCAACACAATTAGGATTTCATATTCAAGAAAAAAGTATTAATGGACATCCAGAACCTAACGAAACCATAAATCATTTACTTTACATGGATGACATAAAGCTTTATGCCAGTAGTGAAAATGATCTCATTCAACTAGCTACCCTCACTGAACAGTTTACAAAAGATATTAAAATGGAATTCGGTATAGACAAATGTAGAATAAATTCAATTAAATGTGGGCAGTATTTTCAACACCACTATACAATGACTACAGAAGAACAAATCGAACCACTAGAAGAACAGGAAACATACAAATATTTAGGGTACAATCAGGCACGCCAAATTCAATATAAGGAAATTAAGCAACAATTAAAACAACAGTTTCGTCACAGACTCAACACTATTCTTAAAACGCAACTAAACGCCCGAAATATAATAAAAGCTATTAATAGTTTTGCTATCCCTATACTTACATACTCTTTTGGCATTATTACTTGGACAAAATCAGACCTAAAAGCTCTACAACGAATAATACACACCACAATGACTAAGACACATAAACATCACCCCAGATCTTGTCTACAAAGACTGACGCTGCCCAGAAAAGAAGGCGGTAGGGGCCTTATAGACATAGTGAATCTACATAATAAACAAATTACAACTCTAAGGCAATATTTCTTCAATAAAGCCGAATCCTCTCCAATCCATAAAGCAATAATAAATAGTGATCACAAATTAACACCTCTTAACCTGAAAAATAAAACGACACAAAATAACGAAAAAATTACTGAAGAAAAGACCAAAATTGCCGAGTGGACTGGAAAGTCTTTACATGGAAGGCATCGACAAGACTTATGCCAAACTAATGTCGACAAAGAGGCGTCGAACGCATGGCTAAGTCGAGGAGAACTCTTCCCAGAGACTGAAGGTTTCATCATGGCAATTCAAGATCAAGTTATAGAGACTAAAAACTACCAGAAATATATAACAAAAACCCTTACATCTGATATATGTCGTAAATGCAATAGCTGCCCGGAAACGATTCAACACATCACAGGAGCATGTAAAGCAATAGTGCAAACTGATTTTAAACATAGACATGACCAGGTAGCCAATATAATACACCAAAAACTCGCCTACCAAAACAATTTCATTACCTCCATTCATCCATATTATAAATATAAGCCTGAGAGTGTACTAGAAAATTCCACAGCTAAACTTTATTTTGATCGAGCCATCCTCACAGATAGAACAATCCACTACAATAGACCAGATATCACATTAATAAACAAAACAAACAAAACTGCTTATTTGATAGATATAGCTGTACCTAATACACACAACATACAAAATACAATAGCAGAGAAAATATCTAAATACACCGAACTTCAATACGAAATCACCCGACTTTGGAACTTACAAAAAGTGACAATAGTTCCAATAGTACTGTCCACGACAGGTGTAATACCAAAACAACTGCATCACGCGATAAATACTCTAAAGTTACCACCCAATATTTACCATCAATTACAGAAAGCCGTAATCCTAAATACATGCCGAATTGTCAGGAAGTTTCTGCAAATTGGACTAGACGTTCCTGGTACATCTACAGGTTAACATAATATTACAAACAGATTACCAGACAAATTACATTTATACAAAAAACATAGCACACAGTTATGCACTTGGCTTAGGCCCGTGTACACCTGTAAAACCGGTTTTAAGCCGAGATATCGTAAATTTAAATTAAAAATAATAATAATAATAATAAACTCTTTATTGCGCACAGTAAAGATGTATACAAGGAGTATTTATACAGAACGTGCATATACAAAAGGCGGCCTTATCGCTACAAGCAATCTCTTACAAACAAATTAATGGTTTAATCAGAATAACTTTATCTTACGTTTCAATAAGAAACAGTGATAGGTAGTGATTTCGATATTCTAATAAGTAACCTAGGCATCAGGAGAGTCACCACAGCTAAGAACCTTGGCCTGGCCCCCTAAACAAGCGGCGAAGGAATTCATCCATAAAATCGTTATCGCAATCGATTGTATGAATTGGAAAAACATATCGGACATCGCTATCTCATTTTATCTCATGTACCAAAAATCATTCTATTCCGTCTAATAAGTAGTCATTTCTGCGTGAAAGAGTAACAAATATTTATGCATCCATCCATCTTTATAAACTCACATTTATAATATTAATAGGATTGTTGGGGGGAAAGGGATTGCTAGTAATGGAGACTGAGAATCCCATTGATAGCAATATACCCAACCAGGTCGACCTCCTCGCGGTTCTCCCTGGAAATTATCATAGTTAATTCCTGATGAATTCATTATGATGGGCTAACTGACCTGTTTTCATTCTCATCTATTACCCTTCACTGGTGCTCCGCAAGCATATATCATTAGCGCAGGCGGGGTTACCATACCATTTTCACCCATAAAAAAAATAATAGGAGGGGGGAAAGGGATTATTAGCACTGGAGTTTGACAGCCCCATTGCTAGCAATATGTTGTATTAGATCGACCTCCACGTGGTTCCTCCTAGAAACCATCGTGAATAATTCTTGTTAAATTCGTCACGATGGGGTAACTGACCTTCTTCATTCTCATCTATCATCCTTCGCTGGTGCCCTGCCGGTGTATAACGATAGCGCGGGTGGGGTTACCATTCCATTATCACCCATTAAAAAAAATATTAATAGGATGTGAAAGTAAGTTTGTTGGTTTCTAACCTCTATGAAATTTGATATACACGTACTACATAAGGTGAAGAAAGACATAGGCCATTTTTATCTCGATAATGCAAATAAAAGCTAGTAATAGATAATTAGTAGATACAAAACCTTGTCTTTGTAATTTTGCCTTTAATTGGAATTAACACCATCTGCGAAGCCAAATAAACTACTTCGATCGATATGAATGTCTGATCTATTTTAATTTTCAAATTCATGTCTGTGTAATGTATACTTATAATAAATCTATAGAGAGGTCAATTCTGTACACGAAATATATTTCCAAAATAACTAACAGGGGGTGATTAATGATCGATACAGATGTCAAAAATGCAATCGGTTAAATTTTTGTCTGTCTGTATCTTCGTTATAGAAACAAAAACTACTCGACGGATTTAAACGAAACTTGGTACAATTATTCTTCATACTCCTGGGCAGGTTCATCACGCTACGATCAATAGGAGCAGAGCAGTGAAGGGAAATGTTAGGGAAATGGGAGAAGTTACTCCATTTTTAAGCTTCAGTCGCGTGTGCAGCCTTAATGGTCACTTTTTAAAATGTAAAAATGTCCACCCGTGTGACGCCGGGACGGGCCGCTATAATATATGTTTTGTATGAGAATCGACCTTTGGAATTGATAGATATGATTATTCTTTGTATTTTTTAATGGGTGAAAATGGAATGGTAACCCCGCCCGCGCTATCGGTATACACCGACGAGGCACCAATGAAAGATGATAGGTGAGAATGAATCCAGGTCAGTTGGCCCACCATGATTAATTCGACAAGAATTAAACATGATGGTTTCCAGAGGGAACCGCGAGGAGGTCGACCTGGTTAGGTATATTGCTAGCAATGGAATTCTTAGTCTCCATTACTAACAATCCCTTTCACCACTATTCTTTGCATCAGGTAATTGAGAGTGGAATAGAAGTTAGGTGGCTATAGAAGAAGGTTGTCGTTTCTAAGTATAGATAACTAAGTATTTATATATTAAAGTTTTACACCTTGCTAGATGGACCCAGCTAGACGATGCAACGTAAAGAACAAATAAATCGAAAAATATAGGATATTTATAGGTCATGTAAAGATTCTGATCTAGTTTATGTACTTTTATGTACCTTTTCTATTTAGTATGGAAGGCATTGTTCAATTCACGGCTTTCGCAGTTAGTATTCATAAATATCGTTGTGCAGGAAAAATAAGGTAAATTTGTATAGTTTCGTTTACTATAGAAGGTCAACATTGTTTCCACTCGGCAAATATTTTCCTATTCTTTAGTTCGATATGCATACAAAGTTATGTTGTCTCGTCTTCGTTGTATAAATAATATTCTTAGCCTTAAATACATTATATATAGGCACGTGGCACTATTTGTTTCTTTCGTTCAGTACGATATAAAGTATTTACATTTGATTTCAAGTGCCGATGTAGATAATTATATTATAAGGCTTAATAATTGTAATGGAGCAATATATATCCGCGACAGATTAGATAGACGTTGCGACATATATTGAGTATAAGTACTCATTAGTAAGCACCAAAATAAAATATTCAACTTATCTGGGTGTGATAATATAAAAAATCAATCAAGCGTGTGTATATCAAACACACTCTCAGGATTATATGTATTCTGTATAACTGTTTGATATTTTAAAATTATGTTGCTCATACCTCTGCAATTGAAATAAATACCTGATTAGAACAGTCACGGATTATATCAGATCGCATCAAAATAAAAGATTTTTAAATGATTTGCATTGAGAAATTTTACTGGCTGCCCACTTGGTAACAAATTAGTAACAGTCACCTTGTCTATAAACATGAACAATGCTGTGACGTCATACTTTGTCATACTTGAGGACTAATGTGTTATTCAGTCTAATTACACTGCCATATTCAGCACAGTTGTTTGGCAGTGGAAACAGGAGTGAGGTAGGTATTCTAAAGTAGATGATTTTATTTATTTATTTATTTAATAAGGTTCACATACAACTTTTACATTTTACATGCTACTTTATTAGGTGTGTTATTACACAAAAAATAATTTTGCCTAATGTAAAAGTCTTTTACAGGCGAACACCACATGCACTATTATAATATTTAATAAATTATTAACAATATCTGAATAATAAGTAAATTAAGAACTTATATCTAAGATTTTCCTCAATAAGTTATATCTGCTGTTGGTGGGTCCAAAATTTATGATTTTGTATTTGCATAGTCTATTTCAATAGAAATCAATAAAAAAGTAACCAAGTTCTGTTGATATTATCACAGAGACTCTCTAAATGAAATTAGTGATCAATTGGAAATATTCAATTAATTAATCGATTTATACTGCTATTGGAAATCAGTAGACTATGCTTGGTTCAATTATTCGTTTATTTTTTATTTTAAATAATTTTTATTCAAAAATACTGTACAGATTTTCCCTACGATTAATTTCAACGACATTTGTTGTGATGCGATGAAAAAAATGTTCTATATAATCGCGCGAAATTATTATTCTACATATTTTTTATGAAAATTAGGCTTAAATAGGTAAGTGCAAAATGACAGATGAAGATATATATTTAAAAGAGAAATATATAGTACATAATTGTAAAGTGTCTCTTATCTATTTTGTTACGGAACTTTTAATCTTTGGAATATGTCATTTAAAATCTAATCAAAGGTTTTAATCTTTTAATATTCATGCCGGATTTGAAACGGTATATAATGGCGTAACATAAATTTATTTTAATATACTACTACTGGGTTGCGATTGGAGTATTTTGAACAGGCATGAGATTTAAAGCAATAGAAAAAAAGTTTCATTTGTCAGACGTATATTTGATAAATTGTATTTGCATTTCAAAATTATAAAGTGTTCCTATTCATACCGAAATGTAGGTTTATCGTCGCAACCTTGTATTTGGACTTAAGTCTATATCCTGGTATAATCAACATTTTTATTGTACGTATAATACTTGTAGTAATCAACATATCTGACTATGCATATCAATTGAGCCTTTCTTATGTTTTCAAAACAATTATATTGAAAGTTTCTTATATGTTTATTCATTTCATATATAACTAAAATTGCCTAGATGTGCATTTTACGCGCATATAAGTGACATTGTTTAATGAATGAAAATATAATAATAATCCCGTCTGCGCCGTTCGTACCTATACTGCTCAGGTAGGTAGGTAGGTATATTGTTAGCCGTGGCAATAGGTACGCCTGTTCCTATTTGACAGAGCTCTCTTTCCTTTCTTCTCTTTTCGAGCAATTTATCGTGTAAATTTTCAATTATGGTCTGTGTTATTAATTTCATAGAAGGTTAAACTTTGCAAAAAATATATTTGATTACAACTGAGAAAATAATCATTAATGCGTTGAGTTTCCATGATACATTAATTCATTAGAGTTTGAAGTTGACATATGGCAACATTATACCTGTAGGGAGGGGGGAGGGATAGTTAGTAATGTGGACTACCAATCCCATTGCTATCAATATACCTTATCACGTTGACCTCCACGTGGTCCCCCCTGGAAACCCTCGTGTTGAATTCCGGATGTATTCATCACTATCATCGATCACTGGTGCTTCGACAGTGAATACCGTTAGCGCAGGTGGGGTTGGCACTCCATTAAAGAAAATATATTATACCTGTTTTAGTTCATAAATCATAATATAAAAAGCTATGGATCCTGGGAATTTTTACCTATTTATCGGTTATATAATATTATTTAAAATAGTACTTTGTTTCCTATTTACAACTACGAGTGCCCACATACCCTAAAGTTTTAACTACATATACAATAGCATTTAGAATTACGTGTTTGATGAGCTCATAGGACAGTCATAACTGTTTATTCAATTCAATAGTAGAAAATAATGTATATTCTTGTTTGTTATTCAAAACTTTAGCTATTTTTAAATAGCCCCTTTTAGTCATATTATCAGTACCACTTACCATTATCGTCATCACCAGGAGAGACCGTGTGGCGATCGTCCTTTTAGGATATATTGCTAGAAATGGGACAGGCAATTGCTACCTTATAGGGATGTTGTTAGTCCCCATTGCTAGTTATTCCCTCCCCCCAGAATGGTAGTATTTTTTTCAATGGGTGATAATGGAAAGGTAACCCCGCCTGCGCTATCCATATACGCTGGTGGGGTACCAGTGAGGTGACGATGATTCCTCACTGGTACCGCACTAGCGTGTATCATTAGCGCAGGCGGCTCCATCATCATATCAGCACTTAACTGCCCACTGTTGAACATAAGCCTCCGCCTAGAGGGGCGTTTACCAGTAGTTGTCACGCTTGGCAGGCGGATTGGCAACCGCAGTTAGGCTTTGGAGATATTTTAAGAGGAACGCTGCTGCCTATCCCTCGTCCTCTCTTAGTCGCCTCTTATGACACCCACATGAATGGAAGGGGTGGCCAATTATATGCTGGGACCACACGGAATAATTCCATTATTATCCATTAAAAAAAAAAACTACCATAAACTGGTATTATCGCAGTACAGTTTTACAAACAAACTCTGTGTGACGACTTCCCATAAGATGATGTGACTATCTCAAAAATGTTGCAGAGTCGCTAAGACGCAGGTAGCTCGGTGATAGCTTTATCTAAAATATTAATAATAATGATATTCATGCCGTACCTATTCATCAGTCGTTAGTTGGATACGAGCGTAATTAAATAAAAAGCATCGGTGCAATTGAAATAACATTGAATCTTATCACAATGTCATACAATATTACCTAAAAATGATAACTCCTTGGGACTGTCACGTAGAATTAAGATAAATTTATGTGCTTGAAATAACAAATAAATTATTTACATTTCAATAATCTTTATACGTAGGTGCCTGCATTTTATATTTACTTTTTTATTTTTATCATCATCATATTAGCCTTTAACTGTCAACTGTTGAACTTAAGGATCTCCCTTGGGGGGTTTTTGCCAGTAGTTGTCACGCTTGGCAGGCGGACTGGCAACTGCAGTCAGGCTTTAGAGATGTTTTATAAGGTACGCTGCTGCCCATCGCTCGCCCTCCTTGAGTCGACTCTTACGACACCTACGGGAAGGTGTGGCCTATTCTATGCCGGAACCACACTGCCATATATTTTTATAATTTATATTATTTATTTGTAGATGGCGTATGAATATGAATCATTAGTTTTATATTATCAGAAACATAACTGTGAAAACCGCATACAATTTGATGCAGTAGTTTTTATGTATTGCCGGAATAAATATAAAGACAGACGGTCAGGCAAACAAAATTTCTAAAAAAATATTGCTTTGGCTTCTATTGCTCTTATTAAGACCCTTCATATCAATTTATCTTAAATATTTCATATATACAGATATCACCTAATTACAAATTTATTATATTTTAGTAAGTATTTCGTAGGTCTGTCGTCTATAATTATATGTATAATAATAAATAATGAAATTGGCAGTTAAGGCAAAGGGGGCCGTGTGCTAAAAATCTCTATGTAAGCTGTGATGCATTTAAAGGGTCTCCGAAACTGTGAAACGATTTAGGTGCCTAACATGACATAATTTTAATTTCAAATGCCAAGCCTAGTTTCAACTGTGTCGCGTTCTACTTTGATAAATTGAATACAGGTAGAGTTCATTACTCTCGAACAACGGCCGTTTTTGACTCTTAAGTACCTACTTAATAATTGTATCTACGATACAAGCCTAGAGTTTCTATGTACCTATCTTTATTAAATAAGTGCTTTTATTCAATATTAAATTTTTACATACTCGTACATATATATCTGTCACGCCTGTTTCAAATTGGGTTATACAGAAAAAATGGAACGCCAAATGCTCCGATTTAAACAGACGTCTTTCGCTTCCTTCACATTCTTCAGTTTGACCCTAGGTAGGTAACGTTTTTATATTTTTACGACTCCTATTCGTGCACAATATTTTATATTAGATTAATAATAGAAAAAAATGCGATCAAATGTACTTAATTTTAATCTTGGAAAATGTTTACTTCTGTGGTTTAGTTATATAAGAATTATGTATTACTTTGAAATTAGTAATTATTACAATGTGATAGCGTAATGGGTATTTTATTAATTATGATAAATTATATAAATAGTCTGTTGTACAATATAGATTTTTGTGGAGAACTTCGGTTAGTTTTATCAACATAAAATCATATTTAGTTAAAATAATTTAATCAATAACTTGACATTTATGTAATATGATATTTTAACTGGCAATATTTATTGATTTCAGCGTAAATTACTGCTGTTTCCGGAAGGAACGAGACATTCTGGCGATAAACTTTTACCGTTCAGAAAGGGCGCCTTCCACGTGGCCTTGGATGCTAATGCACCCATACAACCTGTGGTTGTTTCTAAATATCATTTTCTGGATGCGAAACGTCGACGTTTTGGGTCAGGTAAGTACCAAACCGGTATTATGAACCGGTTTTGTTCCTACTTGATATATGGGTTTGATTTTATAGTGTTTGTTTGAATAACAACGCCAATATAATATATTATGACGTGTATAGTTGATATTTATGATTTCATTAGTACTAAAGAAATGTTTGAATTGTCTATTAATTTTATTATATATAATACATATTATTATTTATATATAATATTTTATTCAATAGAATATTTAAGTATTTGAGTAATCGTTTTTAACAACAAACACATTATTAAGTTTTCCCTTTAATATTTTATATTTATTTCAAGTTTTATTACTAATTTATAGTGAATGAACTCTATTTACTTTCTTAAAGGGGACATAGGTATCCGTATAATATGAATTTTATAGAAAAAACAATATTTTCACTCAAGTTATTGTACTATAGGTATGAATAGAAAAAAAGATACACTACATAATTAATATTCAATTAATTTTGTGTACTACGTGTCGCTAATAATTTATTCGTAATATGTAAATGATGGTAAAAATATCCCCGAATAACACAAATATTATGATTTTTAACAGTACTACCATTTTGGTATTCATCAGTGATTTGTTTGTTTTATAGTGTATGTGAATACGCATAGGTATTATATATATAGGTGGGCCGTTAGGTTGTTTCTCATTCTAAGTTGCATAAAAAAAAAGGTATTTAAAAAAGTACATGAGTACGTCTATCACCTGTCTAGTATAAGATCTATTAGTTTAAGCCTAGATGAAATATCTTTTCTATTAAATTAATTTCTGAAATTTAATTATGATTTAACATTTTCTTCATTTATTTAAATAGTATAATATAATTTCATATATATTTATATTTAAATAGATACTAAATTTTTATCCTTTTTTATTACTACGGGAATGTGTTAATATCATTAGGTACATTATATATTTAGTGAGAATCAATGGGAAAGGTTAGAATGACTTTGGGTTTCAAATTAGTTATTTTTTAGTTGACTTTCTTAGTTTGTTTGTTTCTTGTTTTATTATTGAAAAATTGTCCGAGTGTCCAACTTAAAAACTGGTGTATGTTTCATAGTAAGTTTTTAGAAGAATCTGTTTAGGGAATAATGTGTGATCTATATTACAAATTTATTTGCATAAGGTTAAAAAAATGACTCCATTTTCACAGTCATTGACTTAGATATATAAACAAAATTTTTATTTTTATTTTAGGTGAAGTTATCATTTCAATACTACCTTTGATCGAGACTGAAGGTGTAGCAAAAGAAGACATTCAGACGCTGGTGGATAACGCTCAGCTCAAAATGCAAGAAGAATTCACGAGGACGACGGCGGAAACCGCTTCAAGACGAGTCCTCCATGCTAAGGCTGATTAATTGAGGTAACTTTGTTATTTTTATTATAACTAGTTATTTTGCAATTGATCTGTTTACTCTGTGAAATGAAATGCAATGCAATGAAATGAAATTGCAGTAATATATGTATAAATTTAACACATATAATTTCATCTAATTTCATAGAGTAAGCTAATCGATTACAATACAAGTATACCAGAATTGAATGCGATGTCTTACAGTGTACTATAGATTTAATTAATTTCGGTAAGAACTAAGGAGGACCAAGTGATTATAGGGATATGTAATGGAATATAATTTTTTTTTAATATTTGTGAATTGAGCGCACCGTACAGAAGTATGGAGTTAGTTTCAAAAACGAATTGTTTGCACAGAAAAGAATTTGGATGAAAAAGAGGAGGAATGAGTAGGTAATTTGAGACAGAATCTCCGTCAGTGCTGCCTAAAGAATAGATATTGCTCTTGCCAAAAACTACAAAAAGTTCTTTTGGTGGGACACAACTGAATAAAGAGGATTGAATATTGTTGTTTTAGGGATAGAGAAAGATGATTCAGAATCGTCCCCAATATGTGTTTAAGTACAACTTATGGTGACCTGTGTACCTACTAATCTACTTTCACCATTCAAAAGTCATTAGATGAAATAGCAGATATAGTCTGTTTCAATGGAACTTTATAAAAAAGTAACCCAGTTTTGTTGAAATTATTACAGAGAAAACATAAATGAAATTTTTAACTAATCGAAACATTTAATTAATTTATAGATTTCTAATTTGTACCACTATTGGGCATCAGCAGATTGTTATGGTCAGATCAGTTTTTAGTTTGGTTATAATTACATTTTAATAGACTATAATAAAATTAGCAGTCTTAGTTTGTCTATTTTATTTGTTCCACGTTTTCTGATTTAGTTCTACCCCAAACAATACATAATGCGCCCAATATAACAGGTATCTCTACACCCGTATTAAATAGTGATAACGTGATGTTTAAACAAATACACGTCTAATTTAAAGACAAAATTGTATAAAGATAATTTTGGAATTTCATTATGATTAACTGTTGGTGCTATTTTATTTTTTGGGCTGAAATATATAATAAGTGAGACATAATAATTATCAGGTATCTAGTTCGTATGTAAAGAATTTACAAAATTATTAGATTTAGAATCGTTAGCATCATCCCACTTATATTTGTGATGTGACAGTGGGATTGTTTTTTACTGGCTCAACCGATCCTAAGAAATTTGGGACGAAGAATGACATTAGGTCATACCTACGTTATACTAATCTGGGTCAATGACTATATTCCGCTATGTTCCGTACAGTTATCTAGTTTCCTATATACTAAACATACTTCTTTGTTTTCCATTTCAGGTACCTATTTGAGAAAGATTTTAGATACTATTGAATAGCTGTGATAAATACTTACATTGTAAAGTTTAGTTTTGGCGTTTAATTTCTATTTACATGTGTTGTTGTGTATATATTTTATAAATAAATAAATTTTAAAATATACTGTTTTCTTGTTGGTATACCTGGTAGAAACAAAAGGGATGAAACAAATTTACCTGCATTGTTGCCTATATATGGATATTACAGAATATATTTTGATCTGATAGTAGTTCTCACCTGTTGCTATTGTTGACGATTATAGTGTTTTTAAATAGATAATACGCCGGCGAGGCACTAATTAGGATGAAAGCAAGTCAGTTAATCCATAGTGACGAATTTATTAAGAATTAACAATGATGGTTTCCAGGGAGGACCATGTAGAGGTTGACCTAACAGGTTGTATTGCTAACAATGGGTCGCCGTTTGCATTATTAAGAATTTCTTTCCCCGGGATATGGTGTTATGCCTCTGAATCTTCGGCTGGCTCATCCGTCATACTCGTGAACGGGTGATGCTTGTGAAGACAGGTCTGCTTAAAATTACTTTTTTACTTTACATTGAGTAACATAAATATAACTTATTACTAAATATGGTAATATTTCAGATACAAATGTAAAATTATCTTATATATAAATAAATTGAAAAGAGTAATTGGTGACTTTTTGCGGGTTCTTTTCAGCAGATAACAATATTCTGAATCCAGCAGTAGAATCATAAAATATTAGACGATTTAAAGGAGCTTGTAAACAATTCTATTTAAAAAAAGATTATTTCAATTTTATTCTATATTTTATAATATCACTGCCATATCTAAAATCAAAACAACTACGCAGCCATAGAAACTTTACGCTGAAAATACTAGTGGGACCGAGGTACCCAAGCAAATGACTTTTATCAATGTTTTATTTTGATGAAATTTAGCCGATGGTATAGGCATTAAATAACTAGGGCAATAGGATGATATTGGATCCGATTTAAAACGATGCCAAGACATGTTTATACCAAAAGTATTTGTGCTCATAAATTATTAGCTTTCACCTTTACCTAGACAGTTTTTTAACGTTAATAAAAATATGAAGACCGTAAGAAGTGGCCAGGTGTCGAAAGCAGATAAAGATCACGTTGTTTCTAACTAGGTATACTTAAATAAATTAATTGCTTGTATAGTAAAGGTAAAAGTTTATAAAGGTTTGTGTTATTCGATCCCGGTTAAATGGTTAAATGAATTTTTTATTGAAATTTGGTTACATGGGTAGTTTATATCTTCACCACAGATCCTAACTTAGCACCTTAGATTATATAGATATAGACTTTCTTTATAAATGCTTCGTCAAAAACAAAAGAATTTTTTTATCTATGTGTGCGTCAATATTGTTACCATAATGTATGTTTACTATTTAATATATGGAGACATTATATTGTAAGATTAAAAAAATAAAAACGATACAGAATTTTACAAACATTTTAAAATAACAAGGTAAATAGTGCATAATGATTAGTAATGATGCTTATCTTCACTGATTTATCTCTGAATATAGACATAAAATATGTTTTTGTTTTTAAATCATTAATCATGGCCGCCATTTTAATTAATACATGTACATATATTTGTAAGCAATACATACATACAAAAATACAATACATAAATACAAGAAATCGACCCGATTAGGGTAATTTTAATTTGATTATTAGCAACACAAAAAAATGGCGTGTATTGTTTTGGTTTAGCACAAAAGAAAAAAAAAATGTGTCAAATTGAGTCGGCTTCAAGTCAATTTAACTGATTAATTATTCCAGACAAATTATCTTTTTGAAGACTCAATGGTCTCCGAATGTTCCAAACGGAACAAACGTTAAAAAAAAAAAAAAATTAACTGATTAAATGACAGTGTTTTTGACACTCGATGCTCTATATAATTTAAGCTTTGCACATATGATATATACTTTTTTCTTTAATTTTGGTAAGCTATTGTTGCCTATGTCATTAACAAGCACGAAACGAGACGGATATTAAAAAGGAGTATCAGAACAAGTTAATATGATTCATATCGCCCACATCTTTACTAGGTAGTAATTAAATCAGGTGATTTACGCGAACAACAACTAATCAAGAATAAAATTACACCGCTTAGTTAATGTTTGACGATTTGGTAATGTATTATTTGTAGCTTAAATCCCGTCGCTGACTATGGCAAGTATAAGACTTAATGAAACTTGATTTTAATAAAAGATTACCGAAAATGTAATACAATGCACCCGGACTGCCTGCTCTAATGCAATTTAAGGTTGCCGGGTGGTAAAGCTTACTGCGGTCTTTTTTTATAGGCAACCCTACGTTTTCTTATATAAAAAATAATGAACTTCCGTTTAGTGTAGGTGTTATCAAAAGGAACAAATTCACTATATAGGTTTTGTTTTGTTACAAATATA
Organism: Galleria mellonella; assembly: GCF_026898425.1. Taxonomy (NCBI): domain Eukaryota; kingdom Metazoa; phylum Arthropoda; class Insecta; order Lepidoptera; family Pyralidae; genus Galleria; species Galleria mellonella. The sequence goes on along the minus strand of NW_026442090.1, from coordinate 9,342,718 downwards.
GTATCGGTTAAAAAAATAAAACTGTTATCCTGTGAATTTTTATTAAAGGCTTACAAATAACGAAAATATCGAAAAATACGTTATATTTCATTGTTTGTCTCTAATAACACAGTATTGGAAAATAACACAGTATACAATTAGATACATCTACCGTTTATCACAATATGTATTTGAATATTATTTTTATATATTATTCTTGTAGATTATACATATGAGTATATTATTCGAACAATACAATTACAAACAATAATTAAAATTAGATTAAATAAAGTTGTTTTCAAAGTGCACATTCAATGTACATTGAATAAACAAATTTGAGTTTGTGTGTATGTATATAAATAATTATATAGCAAATTCAGCTAAAGCACAGCTGGATAATTTAAAATATTTATAAGGTGAAGCTAAAATCATTAGCCATATGTAAAACTAAGAAACTATCCATGAAAAATATATAGAATATAGGTATAAGGATAGAAATTTCGTGAATCAAAATTCAAAAATGACAAATATGATGGAGTTTCTCATAGTAACTTAATAGTTGGATTTTTTTATTGTTATGGAGCGTTCCTTGGTGAAAATGTTCAGTTTTATTAGTAGAATACTACTTTAAAAGACCATAATGATTTCGATTTCATCTTATATACGAGTAAGTATTCATTTTAAGGTGGTTGGTCACTAAACAAAATTAGACAAAAATACCAGTTGCCTTTGGAATTAGCAAGTGGTTTTTATTATGGATGAATGTAAAGTGACAGATAATACTCAATATTTCACTGAATTAATAATAACTCACACAATCGCAATGTCTCTTGTTAGTGTGTCTTTTTTTACAAAGCTGTACAACTTGTAAAATATAAATTATGTTTAAATAATAAATTTTTTTTTTACTATATCAGTAAAAAATAAATAAAACCACTCGCTAATTTAGAAAATTTGCCTCAAATTATCTTTAACTACAACATAATCAACAAAATCCATAAGTCTCGATACTAGCGCCATTTAGTATTTTGAGTGTAATTTTGTTTAGTGATCAACCACCTTAACTGCTGTGCCGTGAAACAATGTTTTTTAGAAACAATTTTAATTGTACCCAGTTCATAATGTAGGTATACAATATTAAAAATAAATGAACTTTCTATTTACAATACATCTTTTTGAAGCATTTCAATGTCCAATATTGAATATAAGGATCCTTATAGATACCACATGTTATTTTTTAAAACTATGTCTAGGTATAAATATGTATAACGGGAATTTTATGAACTTACTACGTTTGTCATTTCTGACAATTGTTTCGATTTTATCCGAAAGTTTTAGTCAGAGTGAGTACGGTGTTTTACGTTGCAGCGTCTCCCCTCACACACTGCGGGCTGCAGCTCGCAAAGACCATGAAGACATTGCTAAAATTCCTGTCTTACATATAAAAAATTACCACATATAAAAATTGCAATTGTAAGTAAGTATATAATAATATAGACATTAATTACATTAGAGATTATTTGAAAATTTTTATCAATCGGTTCAAAAATAGTGAAGTTATAAGGTAAATATAAAAAAAATACAATGGAATTGAGAACCTCCTCCTTTTTTAAGGTCGGTTGATAAATACTAATACTTAATATGCTATTTAACTATTATGTGTATACAAACATTATCAGACTAGTATTTGAACTTAAAAAATGGCTACTAGTTAAACGAGTGACTGAAATAGAATCGACATGAGTATTGCACTGTACGATTATAGAAATTTATAAATATTGATGTGTGACAAAATATCATACAGATCATGTTAAACAGATGTTTACAGTTGGCTCCTTTTAGTTGCCGTTTAAACTAAATTATCCATAAATCACTGAGTATGAAGGAAAGTATTTTTCTCTATAACATTCCTATTATTTATTGACATTCTCTATAATCACAAATAGTTGTCAGTAAAACCTAATTATTTTTCATAAACCATTAAGTATGAATGAAAGGGCAATGTTACTATGAGAATAGATATTCACTACTTATATCTTTAGAACTAATCTGTTACCATTAAGAGATAAATTAATACTTTAGATACTTAACATAATACATAAAATTGAATCAAGGAGATAATTAGTTCGACCACATACTAACATTTATTTGAAAGTACACACTTTATTCGAGTACAATTCTATAAAATATTTTAAAATTGTCAGATGATGCTATGAAATCTTTGGTCCTAAATATTTACATATTTTTTTGAATTCTTAAAAAAAGGTGTCAATCTTCCGTCAAATTTTGTTATTACTAGCTCACCCGGCAAACGTTGTTTTACTCTCTATCACTAATATATATATTTATATTTAGATATCATTTTTTCTTATCTCGATATCTCCAAGTTGGAGAAAACTATAAACGTTTACAAAATTTCAGTAAAATCGGTATCCCGGTTTCGGAGATTAGCGTGAACGAACATCGTATGCGGGACTAAACACTATCGACTGCAAAAAGATTCATGAAAATGGTATACAAAAATAGTATAATTGAGAATTTACTATTTTAAGTCAGTTTTATGATGTTAACTTATGAAGATCTTTTAAAAGCAGTAAAATGGAATTATAACAAAATATTTGAAGGGAATAGTGTAGTTACATACATTTTTTTTATAAAACGATGTCTATACACTAGCAAGTCTGTAGGTATATAGAGCGCGTAGTTTTTTTTTTCGAACGGTATATTTTGAGTTATAGTGAGGAGGTGAGTATCGAGTGTGGTCATGCTATATACATACAAATAATTACTTAAATAAAATATTAATTTCTTTTTAAAGGGCTTCCAATAGCGAAGCAGGTTACCCATTCGTCTGTTTTCGTTTCTATGGTTATGTATATGTTACGCGATTACTTCGTCAATGCTGAAACGATTTTCTGTTTTGAAATCGATTAGGATTACTGCTGTGTTTGTCCTATATACATTTAGTAATAATAGAATCAGTTACTGTTTCTAGTTAGAAAAAGACCCAATATAGTAAAAAATTTTTGTCGTAAAGCAGACATGGAATTCTGCGTTCTAAATTTAAATATTGTCAATGTAATGTGTATATGAAACATCTTGTCGCTCATATGTGAGTGTGTTCACGAATAAATTATATATAAGATTATCGCTTATAAATTTATATACTCATGTATGTGCTTGCCTGTTTACCTTAGTGCGATAACGTCGCATTTATTTGTTACTTTTCAAAAACGATTTAATATTTTTCAATGTTTTTTTATTGATTATTTAAAAAGCGCTTTGTTAGTGAACTACCACGTAATCATCGAAATTCTTCAAATACATTTTTGTCATCAAAATCCAAACTTTTAGTAACAGCTCAATAAGGATATTATTGTATGATTAACGTTTTAGTTCATCGGTAGAGTACTTTTTAAATAATCAATGAAAAATATAGAAAATTCTTAATATATACAGATAATTGCGATGTTGCCACATTTCTTTATGAACGCTCTTAAAGCAGCTTTTTGCGAAGCGAAATGTATTGTTAGTGTTATTTTTACAATTACCGATATTGAATAAGATGCAGGTAAATGGTATGAGATAATTTCCGGTTGAAATTTATATTTAAATGTTAGACAGAATGTTAGAGAGAATTGGCAGCTAATAAGGTATACATGACTAGGATCATAAAATTCGGTACAAAATTATTTATATTTCATTCAGTCAATTTTTTAAATCCTACATTAACAATACTGATACTGTAAAATATAAGTATTTTGAGGATTACCAATTAGTTTTACAAGTTCAAGCATTAGGGATTGTGTTATAATTAGAAATGTTAATTACATTTTTGTAAGAATTTAGAGTCATGTATATACTACGAATATGAACATAGCTGAAGACATTGCATGTATATACTATATGCATATAACTGAATATAACAAAAAAATATATTAGGATACATGGTTGCAATGGATTTTTTTTTAAATATTTAAACTTAAACATAAAAATACTTATGTTTATACTGATGTCTGTAATACTTAATAAAATAATAATAATCGATTAAAGTACATTGTGGTTGGCACATTTGAGATAAATTTCTGAGATCAAAGTTGGTTAAACAAATTACTTATTATCCATACGTAAATTAAATATTATGAAAAAGATTGTTTTATACTTCTTTCCTTAAGATCTCCAAAGTATATTCGTTGGCCTTACTTTTTGAAAAGAACTATATAAGAGTACAATGAATATAGGCAAATAGGTATGTATAATGAAAGCAAAATTAGACAATTTATAAAAAAATTGCTATTTGAAAATAATAATGAGCGACTCAGTATATTCGGTTATCATTATTTTTTATTATTGTTTGCCATTCTAAGTTGCATAAAAAATACTTTTTTAATGTACGTTATGTAATAAGAACAATAAGTAAGCAAGTACGAATGCCGTGGTACCTTTAGTGGCACATTACTCAGACTTATTAGATGAATGCAGGTCGACAAGTAAAAAAAAAACCTGACTAATTGGTAATTTCTGGTTGGCAAATAATGAAATGACTTTAACAATTCAGCACTGGATACGAGATGCATACTCGTATATGTTAATTTAATTTGCTTTGTTGCTGGGATTGACTAAGGAGGTAATAAAAGAAAACAAAATTAGGTCACAAAGTTAATAATAAAATATATAAACTTTGTATATGGAATTAGAACTTTAAAAAGGGGCGAGCACAAAAGATCATGGAAAGGTTGCAGTGTCACAGGTATTTATAGCAGTTATTTGTTTTTGAAAAAGGCCGTTTATCAATAATAATAATAAGAAAAATATACAAAGTATCTATGTTGTTACAAAGTATATACTATGCCGACCTGATTTTTAAGTATCTGATAAGTATACATGTTACACTTACTCCTTAATTAATTATGCCATCATAGTGCTTACTGTCACGCACGCTATTGTAAAAAGCCGATTGCATTTAAACACAGAGTGCGTTCAAGTGTTTGATATTCAGCGCCAACGCCAAGCAAGCACAACGCAATTTCAAGTTATAAACAATAGTGCACCCGTTGTATACAAACTAGAAACGACGAGTTGTGTCGTAATGGTTATTACACGCCATACATTGTTGCGCACACGCATCTACCTAAGTACTGTGAAGATGTTTATTTCTTTTTCGACAAGTCACATTGTTTCCTTACGAATGCCGATTTTCTCCTTGACGTCAATTTAAATTTATTAATATCAATTGATTAATTAGTCTTACCTAATATAGATACTAGTTCAATGGCAATGTGGAAACTTGAATAGGATTCCCAAAAAACACAAACACTGACCCAAATGTTTCAGAATATTTCTAATAAAATATAGAATATTCCGTAATAAAATTTTGGTACAATCACAGATATTTGCATGTATGTTTGTCTGAATTATTCAGACATAAGTCTTAATAGAATCATGGTGTACACTCTAACATATACCACAATTTAAGATACACCAATGACATATACTATAATATTAATACTTAATAAGTGTAATCTATAGGATTTGGCAAATTATAACTTTTCTATTCTTTTAAGCTTTATTTTTTTAGATCTATTCTAAAAAAACTAATAGATTTAAGGTAATAATGATAATAATTGTCATTACGCATTTTAAAATTGCCTCTCATCAGCGAAATAAAAAATTCGGTATTACAAAAAATAGGCACTTAAAAGAATAGAAAGGGTATAAATAGTCGCGTCAGTAGATTGATCTAGTCTACTGTAGCAAGTGGGTAGTTTGGTGGTAACGCACTTAATACTTCTTTTGAGAGCTCTTTGTATACAGCATCCATTGTGTTACGTACGCGGGTTATTAAATCCGGCACGTCCTCCATGGTTAAACCTTCTGTCGGTACTGGCTCCAGGCACTGAATAATAACATGACCTGAAATGTATAAATTACTTTGTGTGAAGATTAAATGAATTTTTTTAATCTATAGCATACATTACATGTAAAAAAAAAATAACTAGATGATGTCTGTACACACAAGATATTTAGGAAAAATTGAAAGTGATAGCAGAGCAATAGAAGTCAAAACAATATGTTTGAGAATTATTGGCTGTTTATAATTTGAAGACTACTGTATTAAATTGGATGCGGTTTTCACATTTGTATTTCTGAAGGCTTGAAAGAAATTTAGTGTATATTTTTAACTTTATACGGCATTTAAGTGGCTATTAGTTATGGGTAAAAAGTAGTAGTGTAGGTATATAGATATTTACAGTGTTAAGGAAAGTACAAGAGAAAGATTAAATGTGTTTAAAGTAATTTACTTAAATAGAGCGGCAAATATATTTTTGACGACGATCAGCCATTCTAAATTTTTGGTATTTGTCAGGCTTGTCACCATTCACTCTCCTTTTCCTAAAATCGCTGCCTGTCTGCTTAGATAATGATTTTAATAATGAGTACACACTTAATATAGAATCTAAACAATAGTTTCTTTAAAATTTGTTGTTTGTGTAATTTCATTGTTAAAATGTAACTCAAAGATATAAAAGTTGAGATCACGAGAAACGAAACAAAAATACACCGGCTTATATTTATTTAAAGAGGACAAGGGCCACATTATTATGCAATTTATTCAAATTCTATACGATCGTTGTTACTGTTAACAAATACTGTCTAATAGTATTTTTATTCAACAAACAGTTTCAAAAGAATTATCATGTTTATATGCTATTGTAATCAAATGATCTTCTATAAATACTGAATTAGCTGTTGCCTATTATAATACATTGAATTTACTAAGGGGACTACGTACAATAATCTATGGTCAACAAGGACATATTAGTCTTTAGTGCTTGTGTCAGAAACTAATTTATTTAATAATTGATAAAATGAATGGTTCCTTTAAGAACAATAAATATAATGATTACAGGTCATCGATCGTCAACTGTTAAATATAGACTTTTATTATATTCGACATGAAGTACAATTTCGAGCCACTTGCATAATAGCATTATAATGATCTATTTTAACGTTTTTTTTTATATAGAATGATAATAATAAAAAAAAAAATGATGTAATATGTTTTATTATTAAAATATTTTAATTACGGTTTAATTTCATTACTGACCTATTTACAGTGACGGCCGAAAAATCGCAGAGGTGGTAAAAGGGTAGACCTTGCAAAACGGCGGTAAAACGTTACTTTTAATCGCCATATAAGAATATTTGAAAAGTCAATATATACATACATATCTCTAGATGACCATGACTCAGTAGGCGGTTGTTTTTTGCAATTGCGGTCACGAGTTCGATTTTTGGTTGGCCCATTTTAGGAAAAAGATTTACTAAATAACCTTGAATTGAATTGTCTTGGGTCTTACATCAAGATTTTTTGCTTGATTTCTCACAAAATAGCATATTATATTTGAGGAATGAATAATTTGTGTGTAAATTATTTTATGACATTAATAATATTATTTTGATAAAAAACCGACCGACGAAAGTAACGTTATGTAATATTGTAAATTGTTTAAGAATACAGAATCCTTGAATAAAACCTTACAAACAAGTTTTAAAGGTATTTATTTAAACGAATTATCAGTTGTACTTGTCGACAAAATTATGATTTGGATCTTGAATTAGTTTTGAACATATATTTGGTTCGCATAGAAGATATATGGCCGTAGTAGAAAAGAGTAAAAATGTATATCACAACATTTGTTTTTTAAGTTTTAACGGTGCAGTGGTTTAACATGGTACCTCGTCTTTAAATGGTTAAAGATTCAATCTCCGAACAAATATATGTATTCATCAGTATGTCTGTATTGGCTAACCAATAAAACTTCTGTTTTCTATGTACAAATATATGTATTTAAAAAGTATCTAAGTATATTTATTATTATTTTTTTATCACATATAATAGATTGTGATAACTACTCTGTAAATACTTTAAACAAAATTGAGCTTCTTATACTAAAATGGCGTCTTCAACTATCAGATTAGTAAAGAAAGCTTAAGGTTTTTATAAATGAATTATAAATTAGTACAACTAGCTATTTTCTGCAGTTTTTCCCACATGAATTCTTATATAAAGTATCCTATGTATTAACTTAGGATATAATCTGTTCATGAACTAAATTCCATCTGAATTCACACTTTTTTTTAAAAAGCCCTGTAGCGCCTTTTAATGACTTTCATCATGTGATCATTCCACAACTAATATGTGTGAGGAGGAAATGAGCGGGATACACATATAGTAGTTGTGTTGTACCATGCAACAAATAAGGATGAACATTAAAAATCATTGAATATTAAAAATCTACTTTATATGATATATCATATGATAATTATTTACATTACCAAATTACTGTGTGGCCTTGGTAACTCTTTATAGGGAGGGCCACATAACAGGAAGATATAGTTTACTATTATTACCTTGATCAGGTGAAATATAAAGTTTTATTTAGAGTTTTAATGCTTTTGCATTGGTGTACTGCTTTGTGTCTTTAGATGATTCTTACAACATTGTGAAAACAAAAAAGGAGTAGTAACATAATATTTTATTACCTAATGATTATGTAATTAAATACCTTTATTGAAGATGTTCTTGTCTCTGTTTATAAAATAATAAGGTGAGAAGACAACAGGAATGATAGGCACTTGTGCTGCTACAGCAATGTTGAATGCTCCTTTCTTAAATGGCAACAATTTTGTAAAATCTTTATTCCTTGTTCCCTCAGGAAAAAGCCAGATTTTTGTCTGTAATGAATATATTAGTTATAAATACATAACAGTTAATTTGTTTTCATACTCATACACTTTGAAGTAATAAATGACTTAACATAAATAAGATATATAGATATAATAGTTTGTATTATATATTATTTATAATATTGTATTAATAAAAAAACTGTCATTTATTAGTGTATCTGAGTGATCATAAGATCAGCCCAAACATGGGAACAATATAATTTAATGTTCGAATATAAAAAAAATTGCTTCATTGGCACATTAATTGATTGTTTAATAAGTGAGACCAGAGTGGAGGTGGATTATCTACAGTAAATAAATGAATTCTTAATATAAGAGTATGTTTTCATATAATTAGCATAGCATAAAGTGGTAATAAGACTCATTCATAAATACATGACCTTGGTGTTATTGTTAAACTGTAGTAACACCTTATAATAATGATAGCTTATGATGTCATACCTTATTTTTGATCATAACCTCTGAAGTCACTTTTAGTTGTTTGTATGCTTCTTTGGAATTATTCCTGTCTATGAAGACAACTCCTCCCAGATATGCTGCTAGTCCAAATGGCCAGACATAAAATATTTCCTTTCTTGCTATAGCGGCTACTTTGTCCGCAACATGCCAAATGTTAAACATTCCTAAAATAATATCAGTATGTAATAATTACACTGCATTAATTCTGCTGGTTAATTTTATTATATTAAAAATTAAATAGTCCTAAATAATGATAATAACATTCTATTAATTTATAATATAGTTAATTTTAAATTAATTTTATCTACTACTTTTTAATGTTTATTCCCATATTGGCCACATACTTACATCTTTATCAGAATTGAAATCTTATGTGAAAAATAAATTATTTTAATATGGTTGGGATCCAATCTACATTAAATTTAGATATTTTATAATACATTATTATATTTTTAAATTGATGTCAATTTTAATATACTTATAAATATTAATAAAGGCCTAAAGATTAGTAAAATGGATTTGCATGTACACAATTTACAGATCAAACTGATTTACCTAGAATATCTATAGTAGATTGGTGATTAGATACTACGACAGCCCCACGGTCCTCAGCAAGTACTTTACCATTTCTTAAGTGCCATTTCACTTCTAATATTTTAGTTACATGTTTCACTATTTGTGAAGCAAATCTGAAAGCATATTTAATACTTAAATGGGTTAGAATATGATTGTTATTTGATATAATAAAAGCAAGATATGTAGAATGTGATTATAAAAAATAATTCTTTAATTTATGATCTAAAAATTTTGATTGGATCTAACATGTATAAGCAATGGGAGTAATGTCATGAACTCCAGATTGAAATGATGGAGCAATTTCATGGCATCTCTAAATATTTTTTACTAATAGAAAAATGGCTGAAATTATGATGATGAATAGAAAAATAAGTTAGAATGACTGTATTTTATTTATCATAGAAGAATGGGAGATATGCAGGTGAAGCTGCGGTTTCTATACAATAAGTTTAAAATTAAAAGATGTGTAAGTAAAGTAGCATCTCTTCTATTCTGTACTTACAATGAGTTCTTGACATTTTTTGGATTAAACACGAAGAATGGAAGCAAAACAATAGCAATTATTGAACTCCAAATGTAGAAAACGAAAAACTTTGATTTAAATTTTATGAAATTTGGCGTTTCTGAAAATAGTTGCTTCAAAATGTACGTCACTAAAGTAATAATGCAAATGTATATGATTTTATGCCACATTATCAAATAAAATTATTATTTTAAAACTTATTTTCAAAATAATATCATATTATACGTGAATCTAAGATTGCGGTACACTGGTTAATTTGAAATCAATGTTTATTTCAAGGAAATAAATCGATATTTTGCACACAATAAATTCTGTGAAGTAAAATTAAATTATAGCAACAGGTAATACAATTAAATAAATTCTAGATACACTTATTAAGCGTTACACAGTCTGAGTCATTATCATGAAGAATGAAAGAATGTAACATGTAAAAAAAGGATTTAAACAAATTTTACTTGCTACATAGAACAAGAAACCACTGCTAGATTTAAGAGTTGACACTGCTCTTATTTGACGAAAGTGGAAAATTTGTTTATGTAACCACCTAGAGGTACCAAAATTTTGGATTTAATGAAAGAAATGATTCATTTAGTTTTGTACAAAGTATTTATAATCTTTTTCTGTCTAAAATATAAATATTGATAGATAATAGTATATCTATCAATATAAATATAGATTATGATAATAGACCTAACTACTTAAGAGTATAAAATTTAATGAACAGGTTGCATAATTTCATACAGAAGTTTTTTGTATAATGTGATGCGAGTCTAGTCTTATCATTATAATTTGCATAGATTGTCTTTGTCAATGTTACAAATGTCATAATTGTCAATGTCACAATTGGGTTGTCAATATGACGTTATATGTGACAATTAATAACAAATCATATACGTAACCAAAGATTTTGGTATTTTCAGTATCTAACTAAGCAGATTGGTAGGAAGGGGTTGTTAGTAATGGGGAGGTTAGTCCCCATTGTTTTGGGAACGGCGTGGAGATCGACCTGATAGGGTATCATGTCGATCTCCACGCCGTTCCCCCTGAAAACTATCGTGACTAATGAATTTGTCACGATGGGCTAACTGACCTGCCTTTTCATCCTCACCTAGCAGCTCTCACTGGTATTCCGCCAGTATATACCGATAGCGCAGGAGGGTTTACCATGCCATTTTCACCTATTAAAAAAAACATCGTCTTAATCGCGCCAAGAAATTTTAATTTAAAACTACTAAACCAATTTGAATAAAATTTCTATGAGCTTATTGAAAATTTAAGATAGATATTGGAGTTCTAAGGTAAAAAATAATACAAATGAATTAAAGATTTTTCACGTTTTGTAGTGAGTATTTTTTTTACGTTTGTTCACCTCATACCTCCATCAGTTGTAAATTGATTTAGAAAATTCTTTTTTTATCTGAAAAGATGTAATTACAGTTCCGGACATAATTACGGTTTCATAGTAGTTTTATCAAAATTGGTTCAGTCATTTAGTTTTTAGTCTGTTTTTTGTGAAATACAATTTAATTATTTTGAATTTATCATTTTGAAAACTATAGGCAAAGAGAAAAGCAATATATTTTTTAATATTTCTTAATAGTATTTTTGCAGGCTAGGTAGAAGAGAGGAAAAGTGTATTGTCCTAGATATAGCATCTTGTAGTTAATGTCTTTGTTATCTTGTTATCATGATGATAACAAGACAATTGAAGAATATATGATTTAGAATTTAGTCATTTTTATAGAATAGTGCAACCAACAAATCATTGCCAAATTTTATTTTAGACATTTGGTTAACATTTTGTTTGTTCTTCCTCTGCAGAACAATTTGGAATCTAAAATTACTGTTATGAATTAATTCCATGTTTTGGTATTAAAGTGAAAATGGCGCTGTTTATCATAGAAAAGTGGATTTAACCCATTGTATGATTAAAAAAGTGTATTTTTTAGTATAATACAATTTTTTAGCAATCGTTCGCGAATTGTTCACGTATGTTTCTTGTTATAAGGAATAAGAGGGCGGGTTTAATATTATAAGATTTTGCGTGATAATATTAAATATTCGGTATGCAGGTTCAAATTCTGCTCGTAAATAACATTTTGAACATAAAAGGTATTTTTTACAACAACATGCAGATACCTATTTGAATTATTTACAAAAGAGATCTACAACAAAGTCATTGCAAACAATTGAAATAACGAGTTCACGGTTATGTATTTATGAGCGGCTGTATTTATAATTAAAAAGGTAATTTTGGAGGTAGATGAATTGAAAGGAATAAAGGGATTTAGAACATAAATGCCTCTCTTTCGAAGCATATTGTGGAGGACTTTTAGAATACATTAGTACTTTACGTTTTATTGTAGCATTGCATTGTTCTGTTTTTGTTTATTTGGTAGGTAATGCATGTAGTATATATAGACACTTATGTAGGTAGGAAGAGTATGGCTAGCAAAGCTCTACATTATATACAGGTAAAACCGATACTTTTTTTTTTACAACTTAGAATGGCAAACAAGCTGACGGCCCACCTGATGAAAAGTGGTAACCGTCGCCTATAGACATGAGCAGTACCATGGACATAACAGAGTATACTGTTTCGCCCATGATACCCCCATGCGTTGCCATTCCTGAGGACTCAGGTGTTATTCCTCTGTACCCAGTAAATTCACGCCATATCCTACCCTTCAAATCGAAACACAGCCATGCAAACAGCTGCTTCACGGTTGAATCACGAATGGGACAGAGGTACCCAAGCATTCGACTTTTGTACAAAGTCTCTCTCTGGTCTTTATTCTAAGAGAATTCTTAAGGATTTATTTAGATTAGTAGAACATTCATTTAACCAGTGAAATTGAACATATGTCGCAAAGACACATAAGATGAAAATTTTTAAGTCTTCTGTACTACATTAAAAAAAGGACGTTTCGTGTTAATATAGTTTGAAGAATCTTGATTCTAGTGTAGGAGGCTAAAATTTGTAAGTTTTGACCGATGTTTTTGAAGCAAATGTTCTATATTGTTTTATTTGATACTAGAATTATGATTTTGCTCAGTAGATATCGCGAAGAAATAACTCTTAAACGAAAATCAGACTATGTCAAATATAGAAGGTAATGTAATGAATAGAAAATATACTATGAATAATTTGATGAATTATTCAAAGGCAGAATTCATTTTTCTTCTCGTGAAGTGGAAATTCCATGCATTCTCACGAAACGGTTCTCATTATCGTTTTTAATGCGAAGTACTAAGGAATGCCTTTACTGTTTCAATGTTGAGAAATACAACCTCTATAAATCGATAGAGAATAATTATTTAGTAGATAGGTAGATAATATTGTTATTAGCTATTTAACTTCAGATGAATAAACAACCCGACTCCATTTTTGGCAAAATTATGGGATCTGTTCGGAAAATAGATAATATAAAGAGTAGAATTTTATACTAAAAGTTTGTATGGGACTGATATGGGAGTAAGCAATTTTAATTATAAAAATGGAAGTTATAAAATCGGTTCCAAATTAGCAAAAATATCAATATCCATGCACCCAAAAATATAACTGAATTTAACACCTTCTTATCAGGTATTAATAGTAGGGTTAAATAACTGGCGAAGATATCAAGAACCTGAAACCGTGGAAGTAATAAGTAGGTTATAACAGATTCTTTGATACGGAGCACTTTGATCTTTTTTCAATCATCTTTGATGGTCACTATATGTCATCGTCGTAGTCAGGAATTGAACCCCTATATTTGAAACTAAAATGTGCTGCCAGAAGGATATTCTTTTAGTACATAATTATCCAGATAAAACGACCACAGCTTCTTGCCAAGTATTTATCTACGCCGAAGTTCTTCAAATAAGCGTGGAAATATTTAGACGGTACGAGCACGCGCAAGTCTGATTCCATAACAGAATATACAGTAATATCTTAATAGATCATCACATAGACTAATTATACGCTAATTATTTGATTTCAAACTAATTCTTGTTTATTTTTTATAACTTTATATGTTATAAGAAATTAATCAGCGCTAATTCGGGGGCTCAGTACTGAATACCTTAATCCTAAAGATAAATTAGAAATTTTAGTTAATATTTTTTCAAATAACTTTAAAAGACAGATTGCTCTGTAAACATGAGAGACTTTGAATGTGTTTTATTCAGTTGATGCCCACATTTTTTAGTATTACTATATTCCAGCTATCTCTATTATTTATCAAACTTTCAATCAAAACTTTGTAGACTCAAGTTATTTCAGTGATGAAAAACGACAAAGACTGTAACAATGTGGTGGTAGTATAATATTACCAGGATCGTTGCTTCATGTTGGTCGTTGTGATTTAAAACTTGATTTACCTTGATAATTGTTTTTTTGATGAAAAATCTCAATTGTGATTATGAATAAACTTGCAGAATAAATAAAGTAAAACATTTTAAGAAAAATTGTTTAACTAAAATTATGTGTGGGTGTCACATAGTATTTGACTGACCACTTTCGTTATAATGGGTCTCAATCATAAGTCTAATTGAGCTTTTTTATTATTTTATTTACAATATTATTTTTTTTTTTTTGTAATTTGATTTTTTTTTGTATATAAAATTGTAGTTACTTGTATTTAATAAAAAAGGAGTATTTATAGTAATTATCGATCATTACAAAATTTCAATTTCTATACCCATAACCTTTTATTAATTATAGATTAAAGAGATATTCTGTTATTTGACAACGAGCCGGCCAAATGAGTTTGAGCAATCGATAACTGATGGGAAGGAAGATTTTAGTTTGTAGGTAGATAGTATAGTCCCATATAGATGAATGCAATGTACATAGAAAAACCACCTCTGAAGATGGAGTAGATGACCTCAATATATTTTAGGCAGTCGATATTTACAGATAGTTAATTGAACCGTGCTAGTTCAGACCTATGTTAAGCCGTGGTTAAAATATTTTGCAATACTTTATTTTGCTAAAAAACGCTAGTTTCCATCTCGTCTAATCAAGCTGTCGCCGCGGTCGGAGGGTACATTTTTTAATTAAATATTATACTAATTTTGTAACAGATACTCATACCGATTTTTATTTATTAAGAAATAAATAAATTTATTCCCAATCACAATAACATCCATTCTAAATATCTGTAGTACAAATATACTATTATTTCATCTTGTGAAATTTATACTTATTTGGTTATAAAATTTACATAAATATTTCATTAGTATACCAGTTAGTAAGTGATAGGTATTTTGACAATATTTATAATTAATTTAAGAACCTGTCCTATTGACAATGATTTTGAATAATTAGTTATTCGTTCGTTGGAACACAATTGAAAAATAGATAGAAAAAAAACATCATAATAGATAAATAAGTTTTTACAAAACTGGTATATAATTATCAAAAAATAAACTTAGTATTACTTAAACAATTTATATGTTTAGTAACAGGTACAATCAAATGAAAGCTGGTAAAACTTTTGTACAAATTTACATAATGATTTTGTACATTTCTTTTAAACCTTAAAAATATATACAATATTATAATATTGTAATATTGATTAAGAATATAAAAAATATGGTCTGAATTTTTGTATTACAAAAGTCAATAATGTGTGAATGTAGCCCTAGGTATTGTATTCATCTATTAGTTGTAGTTACCGTTTAGATTCCATCAGATAGACCATACGCTTATTTGGCACCTTCATATACACAAAAAACAATTTAAAGCTTTTATAATAGTAACTGCACGAACTTCGCTTACATTATTTATGAGACTTGAAACTAGTTTTAAAGCTACTGTTCTGGAATCCTAAACTTAGGATATTTTTAAAACGTGTTTTCGTTCGCACATTATAAAATACTACTTCTGTTAATAATTAAGTAGTTTATTTTACTGCAATTATTTTCATCTAAATTGTGAGCATATAATTTGATTATAAATATTATAAACTATCATTATCTCAGCCATTATCTGTCTACTGCTGAACATAAGCTTTCGCCATAGATTTCCATAGACCGACTGACTTAAATAGCATAAATATAACATGTAACTTATAAAAATATAATGTTATATTTTTTATAATACAAATATAATAATTTTGTTTACGCCCATTAGTATACAGATAAAGATTTTATGTTTCGTATATTATAAAAACTATATTCTTTAGTGATGTTAAGTTTGCGCTCTAACAGAAAGACCACACACGTTATAATTATTGTCATTTATGTCCATGAGGAATATATATTGTAGTTTTGTTTTAAAAAATCTGGCAATAACTAAGTGAGCCGTAGACTCCTACCTATTATCACAGCATAAGTAAAAGTATCTACTACTTCATTATGAGTTAGTCTCCTTAAAAAATATATTTATTTGATCTTGCATTTATAATTATAAAATGAAAAATAACATCTTAATTATAAAATCATTTACAAAACAGGTTAGAATAGCATTTCTACTATAATATTAAATTATTGGCAACCATTATAGAAAAACTTAATGAATAGTCAAATTAATCTTAGCATAATAAACTACAGACACTATTGTGATTTCATGTTTTCATATGGAAAATTCGAAAACTATAGGTATTGTTTCAAATTTATACATGTACAATGATTTACATATTAGGCTAGGGGTTTCGTCATATTTCGATTTTCGTGGAGAGCATTGAACCTAGTAAAAATATATATACATTTAAAATATCGATGCTTTAAAATATATAGTTTATACTCTCTAGTAAGAGCCATTGGTATTTATATTCCATCATAAATCTTTTCGGCATTTTGATATAAATCATATCCTTATCCTTTTGTAGTGTAAGGATAGTCAGCTGGCAAATCGTTAAGTACTTCCTTTTCGAGGTCCCTATATGCTGCTATCATTTTTGTGCGAACTCTTTCAATGAGAGCTGGTATGTCATCCTCGGTTAGACCTGTCGTTGGCTCTGGATCCAGGAATTGTATTATAACATGTCCTGTAATTTAAATTTGATGAGTTTATTATTGAAATATTTTCTACAGAAACATTGGATAAATATGGGATAAATGTAAAATTTTTAATTTTTACTGCTGAAAATAGGCAATAGAAAAGTTGGCTGCATTTTATTGGTTGGCACATTCTATGCTGGGACGACATGCCATGTGTATATATTTACTTCTAAATACAACAATAATAGGATCGTTGTGGTAACAGTGAGCCACTTTTTCATAGTTATACAGCTCGATAATTCAAGCTGTGTATGTTAAACTTACTGAAAGAAAGGCAGGCTACTTAGCATCATTGTGGTCAAAAATATATTTAAATATATCTGATGGTTTTTGAAATATATAAATTTAAAAAATATGGATATTGGCCCACTATTTCCCTAGAGGATACATAAAAAATGAATCCTGAGGACACAGTTGATTAAAATGGTATTTCAATATAAAAGATAAGTGTGTCAATATTTTTAATGACTTTAATAAAAATTGTGTTTTACATTACGTTTAACATCATAACCTTCGTTATTATAATATAAAAAAGGCATTTGTTGATAAAATGATTTTATAGCCAGATAACTAAAAATCTTTATCTCGAAAAGATTTTTTTATGTCTTTCGGTACGATTATCTATTTTCCTACATAACGGTGTTTCATAAACATCTTAGTAGGTTGACAGTGGATCAATTTACTGAACCAACTTTGGAAACGATTCATTGTGCACCCCCATACCATTTTAATTTTATGACGCAATAACAGAAACTCACAGTGATGACTATTCCTAATGTACTGTCAAATGTGACCTTAATAACTGCTTTTTACGTAGAAAATATAACTTATTAGATAAAATTGATAACTATGGAAGAAGAAAACAACAAAATTTACGGATTTTTCTTTTTTATTAGTCGTAAAAGACAAATTTACTTTTGTACTGTACTACGCTTCCGAGCGGGGCACTGGCAAGCATGAAGAGTGTTAAGTATGAACGTGAATCTAGTGTGAAAGAAACACAACTGTTGCTTTCCTTTTTTTATCTAATACTGAGTCTATTCAGTGTATCCACTTGATCCACTGTTACTACAACGACCCTATATCTAAGGGTCAGGCAAGTATATTTAAAAATATTAAAGTAGATATTTTTGTTAATTTTCTGCATTTGCAGAGGTTAGGTAACATCAAAATAGATTGCATATTGTTGGTCTAGTCAGTCAATTTGCAAGTAATGTATGAAAGAAATAAGTATGTATATCTGAATCTTTGAGGAAATTTGCTTTGAGTTTTGGAGGATGCAGACCATAATATAATTTGAATCATGATAATACATTTGTAAGTAAAAACTTTATGGGTATATCAATAATTGTTAAAGTATTGTTTGTATCCAATGAGACTAAATATGTAAATTTTTTGCATGTATCAAATTAAACAAAAGAAGGTGCAGTGACTTCAAGAAAAATAAATTCTGTGAAAAAGATTTACCTAAATATATATCTAACGATGGAGAAAAAGCAATAGTATGGATATGAAGTAATTATTACGATGATTGATATATCTGATATGAATAAAATAATTACATCTATCACACATACCTTTGTTGAATATATGTTTCTTTCGATTAATAAAATAGTAAGGCGAGAATACTGCAGGTATTATTGGGACTTGGGCCGCCACGGCCATGGTGAATGCTCCTTTTTTAAAAGGCAGCATGTTTGAATAATCTTTATTTCGTGTTCCTTCCGGGAATAGCCAAATTTTGGTCTAAAAGAAACATTTTCAGAACTATTAATTACATTTTTAATGTTACAGACATTATTATTTACTGCAATCAATCAAAGTAGTATTAGTATTCATAAAAGAAAATATTACGGATAATATTAGCCTACTATGTGTTCCAGAATAGAATAGTAATAACCTTTTTTTAAATACACTTGTGTATAGACTCTTTTAAATTGTCATTTTTTACGTATTAGCTGTTGTACTCTTTTTAAATCTTTAACATTATATGTATTTATCCAAATGTACTATTTCTAAGATAATATGGTCCTTGCACACTTGAAGCCTGTGCATGTTCTATTAATAGCAAGCACGTTAAGTAATCAATTAATCTTAGGCTTTGTTTCATAAGTTTTAAAATTAATAAAAAGTAAATCTAAAATAACCGTTGGTATCTTATAACATTTAATACCCATTCTCATAAAAGATCTATTAACTTTTTCTAAACGATACTTCGAAAGAACAATTTTGTATTGTATTTAGTACAAAGATTATCAAGATCACTGTTTTTAAGAAAAAACTAAAGCTAAGTATTGTTTTTTTTTTCCATATAAATGTGACTTAAAATCGTAATAACGATGTTGCCATATATTGTGGAATAATTCACCTCGAGATTGAATCATTATGAATAGTATTAATTATTACCTTCTGTTTAACCATTACATCTGAGGTAACTTTTAGAGTGTCGTACGCATTTTTAGCCTTCGATCTATCAATAAATACAACTCCAGCTAAGTAGGCAGCCAGTCCAAATGGCCATACGTAAAATATTTCCTTTTTTGCTATAGCTGTCATATTTTTAGCTATATGCCATAACTGAAACATTCCTGAAAATAATATTTATTAGGTAAAATATTACTGTTTTAAAAGCATTCAAGCATGAGTGTATTTCGAAAAATCCAAACAACTTTACTTGTATCATTACTTGGAAGTAAGATAGATTTATGTGATAAAATTTACCTTCAATATTTCTAAAATGTAAGACATTTTTCCACGGAACATGAATTGAAATACGTAACAGACTTTGTAGCTTCTATTTACCACAAGATCAAGTCATTGATTTATTTAACACTATCCATTTAATTCATTTATAAAAGGGCCTACCATGAAATATTTTCCGAAATTTCGGGCACGAACGAAACAGAAATTTGATGTTAAAATTACATAATATATGCTGTTTAAAATTATAAAAAATGTTAAAATATTATTCCTCTGCATTATTAGGATAGGATTTATGATAAACGAAATGTTAGTTTCCATTTACTGGGTCGATATCGGTACGAACGAAAACACGAAATTGAGCCCGAAAATTCGGAATTTCATTTCATGGTAGACCACCAGATGTCAAATTACCTAAAACATCAAGTGACGATTGGTGATTAGACACTATAACCGCTCCTCTGTCTTCTCTTATTACTTTGTCATTTCGAAAAGTCCATTTTATTCCAATAATTTTTGTTACTGGCTTTATCAGTCCAGCACCTATTCTGGAAAGAATTTATTCGTATTATTATTAATACTTTACATATTTTGTCGTTTACTATCTGTATCGGCGACTACGTTCGCGTGATAAGCATAAAAAAAATAAAAGTTTATAATAACGATTACTTGAGCTCTCATAGTGCCAAAAGGTAAAAAAACTTATTTTCATATTTATATTATTAGAATTTTAATATATAAAAATCACATGTCACGATATTCGTTTACGGTGATTATCATAATCGTTCAATCGATTTTAATGAACTTTTGTAAATGTATTATATTGTTTGCTCCAATTGGAGAGACAGGATAGTTTCTATCGTGATTAGATAAAACGAATCTAGTGGTGGACACATTCATACCAAACATCTGGTACGCAGGCTAGGAGACCTTGAGTTACGAAGAACCATATAACAAATATCTGGTACATACTAAAAAAATGCCTTCTAAAATTTCATAACGACACTAATTTTAAAGGTATATAGTATATATGGTAGCTAGTATATAAGCGGATTTATTCTATATAAATTAATTGGATACTTTAAGAAGCTTTCGCTAGTTAATCAAATACAATATTAATATATTTAACTAGAGATTTTATTGTAGAGAATTTAATTTAGCTCGACATGTTCAAAAAATTATTGGGAGTGAATGCGAAAATGACTGCGAATAGAGAAAAATGAAAGAGAAAAACATATTACGCCGACCCCAAATATTAATTGGGATAAGGGTAGGATGATGATAATGATGTTCAAAAAATTATAACAAAAAAAGTACATAATGCAAATTTTTATTTGTAGTTAAATATTAAACTACTTATTTTAAATGTAAATGTTGAATATAAATTAAAAAGAATGTTATTAGAAAATAAATATTAGGCGATTGAGAAAAGAATGATTACTACAAATCGAGGACACAATTACGTATCTACATTATTGATACTGTCATTGTAATGATGGATTAAATATTTAGACGTAGATATGTATGTAACATATATACGTATATGAAATCGATATTTTTCAGTTTTCTAAAGAATGATATTTTTATGTTTTAATAATATTTAGATATAAAAATGTTTAGAATATTATATATATAGCTTTGAGCTGCAAGTTGTAAAAGCTTTTTATAAGTTAAAGGGACTGATCCAATATCCATGTTGGATGGATTATTCATTTTTATACTCACAGATAAGGTAGATGATTATAAATATTTTTTTTTATACAACTTAGAATGGCAAACAAGCTGACGGCCCACCTGATGGAAAGTGGTAACCGTCGCCTATAGACATGAGCAGTACCATGGACATAACAGAGTATACTGTTTCGCCCATGATACTCCCCATGCGTCGACAATCCTGAGGACTCAGGTGTTATTCCTCTGTACCCAGTAAATTCACGCCATATATATATATATATATATATATATATATATATATATAATAAGAATAAAAGTATAAAGTATGATAAAAGTAAAGATTTGCATGTGGACCAGATTCCATTAAAATTTACTTATCTAAGCGTAACAAACATCCAAATATCTTCAGTTACAAATTGTTACATTTATAATATTAAGGATAAGTTCTTTCAAGTACTGTCTGTTTTATTAGTAATAACATATGAACGATAAGAAATCTATCTATCATAAGATCAAAGTCAAGGTATGATAATGTGGTAGAGGCGAATTTGTTGAGTTTACATACTTAATTTTTACATAGTGACATCAAAGTATTTGTACTATAATTTGCAAATGGAAACTTAAGAAATGATGAAGAGATATTAGATAATGCGAAATGTTCTAAGATTATTTTGTCTAAATGTAATGTATATGCATAATACATAATACGTGTGTTAAGTACCTTGATTTTAACAATTACATCACCTGATAAAAATATATCACCTTTTCGAAGGAAAAAGTTTGATCATATGAAATTTCTTTTACGATAATTGTTATTATTAAGCTATTAAGATATAAGATGCTGTAATAATAATAGTAATACTATCTTATGCAGGTTAGAAATAACTGAATGCGATAATTGAAATGTCTTTATTTATTTGTTTGTCTTTATTGAAATGTATTTAAGATCACATTTAATATGGGCATTATAAGTATTAGTCTTTTTTACAAATATTATTCTCGAAATAACAAGTGATTAATTTATTTGTGCTAAATGTGGCGAATCAATGATATAAACGTATAAATTAGCAAGATAAGATATAGTACAAATAAGATAAATATAATACGATAAGTTTAACATTATAAAATTAATACGTAACAGTAATTAAATAATTGTTTTTCAATATTATATTTTTTGATTTGAAATATTAAAATAAGTCATGGGTTGTCGTAAAATATTTACTTCAACAATTACGTATAAAAGGAAAATTATGAACTATTCTGTTTTATTCTTTATGAATACTTGTGATACATGTTTTGTTATTGGTAGCAAAATTCTTGTTAACACTTAACAAGTTCATGAATTATTATTTGTTTCATCGGACTAGGTTAGATTGCACTCATTTCCTTTCTTCATATTTATACTGTTGCTGTAACGTTTAACAAATGATTTCTTATTTATTTAATTTTTATATTAACTTACCATTTAGACTTATAACGACAAATACTATTGAAACTGTACAGTATTAAGTAGTCTACGTAAATTACTGTGTAAGTAAAAAAGAAAAAAAAAAGTATTAAGTATTTTTGAATAAAAAAATAACACTACAATTATTTATAATCAAGTTTATTAATAATTAGTATTGGTATAGCTGTTGATATAGACTAAAATCAATATAATTTGAATAAACAGGCGTGATAACAGAGTATGTATCTAATTATAAAATTCGGGTTTAAGGTCAACAATCATATTTGCCTTGTGTACATTTTATCTGTTTACATGATTACACCTATCAAATGGCGTGACCCTTTAAGGTGAGTTAATAAATATTATTTTCACCTTATTAGAAATTATCTAACTTTCTTACATTCATTAAGAATGTTGAGATAGACACTAATAGAATCTGAGACTATTTTTTATTAAAAGTAAACTTTTTTTATATAAATATGAAGATTGAATTTTTTTATAGAAATAAAAAAAAAATTACTTTTAATTTTAATAATAATAAATAATAATGGCCCTAACCTGTCGTTTTATTTGCTTTAGTTAGGAAAAACAAAAATAGGAAATACGAGGAACTCATACTATTGAATATCAATTCAATTTGTGTAACTTATTTTTAAAATATATGTCCAAATACCGAAATATCTTTCTCGTACACAATTTTTCTGTATGTTCTGTATTCAACTGTTAAATTTTAAGTCGAACGAGAGACAATCTTTTGTTTGTAGCTCTGTCATAATAAATGCTACAGGATATGACGATGTGAGTAGAACGATGGTCCTTCTCTTACTAGATATTATTCTCGCAGTTCTTACGCACATCGTCAATTTTTCTTTATCAACTGACTGTTTTACAAAACTGTGGCTAAAAGCATTTGTTATTCTCCTTGCTAAAATCGCTAATTCTACTCTTCCCAGTCATTTTAGACCTATCTCTATATTGCTATTTCTTTCAAAAGTTCTCGAAAATATAACTCATAATCAATTATCCACTTATATCTTAAATTGTAATTTTCTTTGCCCTTTTCAGTCTGGTTTTCGTCCAGGACACAGCACTACCACAGCTTTATTAAAAGTAACGGAAGACCTTCGTGATGGTATGGAGAACACACGCCTTACTATTTTGGTTCCAATTGACTTCTCCAATGCCTTTAACTGTGTCGACCACGATTTATTGTTATCGTTACTATCCCGTTTTAATTTTTCTCCATCAGTACTGAACGGGTTCTCTTCATATCTTTGCGGACGCCAACAGACCACACGTTCTGAGCAGAATTTTTCTGACTGGTATGAATTGGGAACTAGTGTTCTGCAAGGCAGTATTATTTTCCCTCCACTGTTTTCTTTATTTATTAATTTGATTATTTCTCATCTTAAATGCTTTTACCACCTTTACGCAGACGATTTACAGCTTTATGCTCAGGCTGATCCGATTAATATCTGTTAAGCTGTGGATAAATTAAATACAGATCTAGACAGTATTTCGTGATAGTCTTATCGTTTTGGCATTTCAGTAAACCCGATTAAATGTCAGGCAATTATTATTGTCAGCTCTAAATTATTACCTAAAATAAATGTGTCCCATTTATCTCTCCGTTTTGAGAACAACGCTATTCCATTCTGCTCCAAAGTCAAAGACTTGGGTCTGTTAATCGACCCATCATCTAAATGGTATTTTCAAGTGGCTGAAATGTGTCGTATGATTACTAGCATTCTACGTGCTCTTTATCGTTTTAAATTTTTTCTCCCTCCGTCTACTAAATTATTCCTTGTCTAATCCCTAATACTTCCAAATTTTGACTATGCCGACGTGTGTCTTACTAACCTCTCGCAAGAACAGTTGAACAAGCTTGATCGCTTGCTTAACAACTGTATTCGTTTTATCTGTGGGCTGCATAAGTATGACCACGTTTCCAATTTCTGCTCACAACTCAAATGGTTGACAATTCGTAACCGCAAAGATTTACGTATCCTTTGCACACTGTTCTCTATTATCAATGATCCTTCCTCTCCCACTTGTTTGAAAGATAGATTTTAGTTCTTTAAAGACTCCCATTCCCGTAATTTTCGATCACCTCACAATCTCCTTCTCGTAACCTCATCACACCATTCTGTATTTATGTCCAAATTTTTTACCGTCACTAGGCTCTGGAATAAAATCCCTGTAGACCAACGCAGAGCACCCAATAAGCATATTTTTAAAAGAAGACTTTTTAAATATACTTGTTGAGTCAACAAAACCAGCTCTAGTTACAGGTTACTCAGTAGTTACTATATCTTATAATATTTACCATAGTTTATATATATTATATTAACTATATATATTATAAGTAGTATTTATGTGTTATATGTGTATTTCTTATGTATTATGTAGAATTATTTCAACATGTTGCTATAATTATGTTACATATTTTTCATCACATCTGCCCTGCATACGCTTTCTGTTTTTACTTAATGGTTGGCTGGTAGAGAATGCCATATGGCATTACGCTCGTCACTTGTACAAAGTTTTATTGTGTAGTAAAGAATAAATAAAATAAATAAATCTCTTAAAATTGTGTTGCAAATCACAATGTACTTACTATACAGATACATAAAAAGATATTTTGTTTGCTGGCAATGTGTGCATTGTTTGTGTTTATAATAATTAGATAGTAGAAAAGTGGACAGGAGAAAAATTTTTAGATACTCACCTTGCATTTTTTGTATCTTTCATATTGAATAAAAAGACAGGCCAAACAAAAAAACCTACTAGAGAGCCGTGCAAATAGTATAATAAAAACTTTGAATAAAACTTAATCGTATTTGGTTCATTTTGAGTTATTTTCCAACACAGAAACGAGAAAACACCCACAACAATTAACATAAGTACGTTGTCCCACATTTTTTATATTTACTTATTATTGCTACAATATAATATAAACACAATCTATTCACCAAACACGTACGGTCACACTGGTTCAATAATGTTTCACTAACAAGTTTTATCAGATTAGGATTCTCTATATGTTTGATCTAAACCTTATCCTCGTGTACAGAATACTGTTATCGTCAATATCATTACGAATCAATTAATCACCGATCATTTACTACATTTGTATAAATACATGAGTTAATTATAAAAGTTGTTAATTAAATAACTTTTTAATGTCGATGAATATACTATACGTGGTCGGTTTATTTTAATTATTTACATTAATGAGGAGACTTTTTATATATATATATATATATATATATATATATATATATATATATATATATATATATATATATATATATATATATATATATATATATATATATATGTGTGTAATTTTGATTAGCTTTTAAAGGATCCCTAAAGCGGGGAAATAGGAGATGAAGATAGGGCCGAGTAATCAAATACCAAAGATGAGTGAAGCCGCTAGTTAATTTGATTTAGATGAAAATTTGTATGTAAATTTTTCAATTTTAAATTAGAAAGGAAAAGTTTTAAAATTAGTCTTTTGCTAAGAAATAAAGAGTTTAATCAACATTTTTGAAAACACTTATGGGCGGGAGCACCGTTCTCGACTGAGAAGGTAAATATATATATACGATATCCCATGTGAAAGATATAGAAGTCTTAGGGAGATTTTGCCTCACTCTGCGTGTTCTACCGCTTATACAACAGATTTACCGAACTTTCATGATGCCTAACGAATCATCGTCGGCTCGCCATCGGCAACACCCTCATAATTTATAAATGAACTGAGATGGAAATGATTCCTGCGAGTAATCAAAGACTACCAAAGATGAGTCAGGGTCGGCAAGCGTGCGCTATACCTCTGGTATTGAGGCGTTCCAGTCTGATATAATCAGGTGGGCCGTATGCTTGTTTGCCAATGGTTCTTTTGTGAAAAAAAAAAAACGAAGTACGAGATTTTTTAGCAGATTATATAATTTTAATTACATGATTATAACATTTGACAGATAATTAATTTGTGTGTCCCAATTTTAAATAGAAAGGTAAAATGTTTTTTAGTCTTTCAAGAAATAAAGAGTTTCAACATTTTAAAACACCGTTCTCTTGATAAAACTTGGTGAAAGGTATAGAAAAAAAGGTTTTGTCACTTGGAACGTGTTTTTAGGTGGACTTAGGATGAACAGCCGGTCTGAACCATTAATGGTTTGATATAATTTTAATAGCAGACTATATAATTTTAATTACATGATTATAACATTACATAATTACTAGCTGCCTGTCCCGGCTTCGTATAGAGGTAAAATGTTTTTCAGTCTTTCATAAGACTTTTTAAATACTTATTTCCTATAAAACTTGTCTTGGTACTACAAAAAAGGTTTTGTCACTTGGGTGTTTAGGTACTTAGGTAACAGCCGGTCTGAAGTGATGTAAACGCATCACACACAAATAATATATATATATATATATATATATATATATATATATATATATATATATATATATATATATATATATATATATATATGTATATATATATACAGCGTCATAGTAAATATTACAATCTACACGTAACCTTTAAAAAGTCTCACACAGTTTATATTTAGATATGGAACCATTTCATTAACTTGTGCACACCATTGTGGTCTGCTATTTATTTGACCTGTACTTAGTAATTCTGAATCAGTTTATAACTTTATTCGCATCAGCTGATAATGGTGTTATCTACATTTATCTTATCATTTAGACCCAGGAAAGATACGTCGGTTCGTTGTACAAAATTCTAATGATAAAACATGTTTGTATTGATTGAAAAATGAGGTAATTAAAATACGTAACCACTACTGGATTATGCGTTGTTTATTTGTAATGATAGATCTTTGTTTATAAGCAATTTCAAAATGGAAGAAGTTTAAAATTCGCTAGATTTTATTGTATGTTTATGATTGATTTTAATAGTTTTTTTTTTTTTTTTTATACAACTTAGAATGGCAAACAAGCTGACGGCCCACCTGATGGAAAGCGGTAACCGTCGCCCATAGACATGAGCAGTACCATGGACATAACAGAGTATACTGTTTCGCCCATGATACCTCCCATGCGTTGCCATTCCTGAGGACTCAGGTGTTATTCTTCTGTACCCTGTAAATTCTCGCTATATCCCACATTTCAAACCGAAACACAGCTATGCAAACACAACTGCTTCACGGTAGAAACACTAATGGGACAGAGGTACCCAAGCAATCGACTTTTGTACAAAGTCTCCCTCTGGTTCTTTTTGTACTCGTAATCAATGGGATTAGTTCAATGTTTATTTTGTCTCATTATGCTTATTGAGATTTTTTTATTATTCTTTCAGAGATATCTGGTAATTATAAATCAGTTTAGATTTGTCGAGGGACTTTTTGGATGTTATGGATTGGATGTAAATGTTATGGTAATGGAATGGTAATCGCGTCTACACTAGAGGTACATACTGGTGGGACATTAGAGAGGGATGATAGATGAGAATGAAAAGGTCACTTAGCCTATCGTGATGAGTACACCTGGAATTCAGCACGATGGTTTCCAGGGAGGATTACGTGAAGGTTACATTGCTACTTTACAGGGTATATTGTTAATAATG
Source organism: Galleria mellonella (assembly GCF_026898425.1). Classification (NCBI taxonomy): domain Eukaryota; kingdom Metazoa; phylum Arthropoda; class Insecta; order Lepidoptera; family Pyralidae; genus Galleria; species Galleria mellonella. The sequence continues at coordinate 9,314,020 of NW_026442090.1, read as the reverse complement.
GGATTTGTAGTCCGCATTCCTTACAATCTTTCTGTCCTGGTCTTGGTACTTGAGCCCTTGTACTTTCGTGTCGAATACCTGTTTTTTTTTCTTTTATGTAAAAATACAAAAATAGTAAATGCCAAATATAAATTTGAATAGAATCATAAACATCACAGGATGATAATGACGGCTGTGGCACTCGTCAAGTATTGTTACTACTGAGAAGTATGACATTACGTTTTTATACTCTTTAGTTTTCTTGTAATAACTCATCAATGTAATCCATGCAAGCTGCTCGATACAAGAAATAGGATTAGAACAAAGGCAACCTTAAGCAGACCATTTTTGTGCAGTTTCTTTTAACGTTATTCTTTTCTTTATCTGACATTCTTTAAAAACCAAAAATACTTTTTTTAATAAAATGGTCAGCAGAATATGTACAATAAAGTTAGGCATCCACGATGAAAGGGTTTTTAAAAGTATTCACGGCACGAATACTTATATGAGATTAGTGCGAGTAGGGCCGCGAGATTTCCTTCTAGTTTAACCAATAATGTATAGATGCGACAGATCTTAATATGGGGTTGATGTCACAAACTGTAGACGTAAAACTTTTACGAGTTCCTTTCTTCGAGTCGTAAAGTAAACCATACATCCCGTAACAAACTAAGGCAATATCAGAAAAATAATACCTATTCCTTATTTTGGAACAAATATGTACCTCTAACGAGAGTCAAAACATTTTTTTGTAATCCTAGCTCTACTATTATATGTTACTTAAAAACACTAATGACTAGTGTCGTAGTAATTTTGTGCTTTTTTCATATATAATTATCAGTTTTTGTATATATTTTATAGTTTTAGAAGTAACTTAATTGGATAAATTAAAGAGTTCATTACAGTTATTACGTGGAAATATTCCAAATCTTTCAATTATTATCATATAATTGTTGTAGGAAATGTTGTCTGTATGTAAAAACTTTAAGTTATTTAGTGAAATATGCAGTGGGCTGTTCGGGGTTTTTTGTGCGATAGAATCCGAAATGATATTCGTAGAACTAAATTGGTTCACATAGTCCGAAGGATAAGCAGGCTGAAGTGGCAATGGGCTGGTCATAAAGCTCGAAGAACCGATAACCCATGGGGAAGAAAGATTTTTGAGTGATGACTCCGTACAGATATACGCAGTGTCTAGTAACCCTCTATTAGATGGAGTGACGACATCAAATGCATTACAGGAAAATAGTGGATGCAAGAGGCTCAGGACTATTCCTTATGGCATTATATGGGGGAAGCCTGTTCAGCAGTGACCAGATAACAGCTGAAATGATGATGATGATGACCTTTTATATAAAGTATATATTGACTGGGCGCTGATTTTATTTTCGAAATATCTTCTTTACAGTAATTTAAATAATAAAATTTAGAGCCATTTAAAATTTCTTCTTAATTTCGTGTTAAAATTTCGTCTTAATATGTATTCGAGAAAATTGTCGTAAATGCTTAAAAGACAATCTCATTTTGAAAGTGATTTTCGCCATAATTTTAATTCCTTTGTGATATATGAGAATGCTGAGAGATAGTCTGACAATCTAACTGACAAGAAAATATATTATGTACAAAATCTCACCAATAAGAAATGAAGCCATTTGTGTGTAACAACAGTAATAATAAATGTTGTACAATTAGACTGACATCATGTTGATATTTGTTTTGCAAGAAAACACAAAAAAGACCTGAAGTCCCAACTCAGAGTTGTCTCAAGTTCATTATCCAAATTAGTTCGACAAAGAATCTATTGATACTAATACATGAAAAATTAAGTTACGATACCTTTTTCAAGTTATATCGCAATAATACATATAAGCCGTTAACTTTACCTTAATAACCCATTAATTATCCCACTGTTGGACATCGGATTCTCACCATAAGAGGAGGATTCTAGACTAATAATATTACACTAGTCGGGTGAGTTTTATTTCGATTTTCCCTTCTTTTACACTAGCGTATTGTGCTTTTTTATTTAGTAGTTTTTTATTGCCTTACGGGAAAGAAAAAAAGTGGTGGCTCATTGTATTCTTACTGCAATCATCACATGAACATTTGCGTAGTAGATACTTATTCTCCGAAATGTTTCATTTTATTAAAGTATGTCCTTCCATTATACAAATACCTACATGTTTACATAGTCAAGTAAAAACAATTAATTTTATTTCATGTTTCAATTAATTAATTAATCATATTGAAAATTTTATGGCATAATTCACATTAATGGCAATTTAATTATTTCGTATCGAGTATATTTATGCAATAGAATACGGAGGAGATTGAATACTATGTTAAGCGGAACCATTTTCGTTATTGTTGTTTGTTTCCTGTTTACGTGCGATGGAATGAAGAGCCGTAATAGGACAAGTCCTAAATATGTTTATCCACAGCTTTACAGAGATTATGTCTTTTATAATTTGAGTGAAAAGGGGAGAGAAATATTTTATACAGTTGGTGTACGTGAGTACAAGTTTAAGAGTTTGTAAATATTGATTAATTAATGGCGTGCCACTTTATATTGTTCATCGTTCCATTTAATTGTTTATCTCTTAAGATCATTATGTTTCTCGTAAAGTTTTTCTAACTTTGTGTCACTGTTTGTGCCATAATATAATTATTATAGTAATATTATCTATAAATATAAATTACAAAATTTTGTAGATCCATTGTGTACTGAGAAGAAAGGAGAATGTATTAGAAAGAAAAAATGTTTTGGCAAGAAAATGTTGTATTTCACTTGTGTGTGTTACAAACGGGATTTGGTTTGTTGTTACGAAGACAATTTAGTGTTTACTATTGTTGTTGATTCTACAGTTAGTACTATAGTGGTAGTCAGTCAAATTAATCAGCAAACGCCATAACGAGACTTATAGTGAAACAGTAACAACGACGTTAAGAGCTATAAATTAAACTGTGGTACAATTTGTATGACGAGTATTTAAAAACTCATGTACATTGTAAAAGGAGATTTTTATTTATTTTTTTTATTTATTTTCTCCACAAATTTTACAGAAAAACACAGTTACATAGTAAAAGGAGATCAATATTATCTTACAGTAAAATGATTTTCATCATGATTTGATATGTTGCTTCTTTAAATCAGTAAATTCTTTTTTGACGCGAATGTGTAATTATCAATACGTATTTGTGGCTTTTCCCAAGTAAATTAAAGCAATAATAAAAGGTCAATCTAGTATATAATGTATCTATATATAAAATTTTATTCAAATCTGTTCAGCCGCTTATCATTAAAGAAGGTATACATATCCAAACATATTTACAGACTTACACATCAAAGATAGAATGTAGAGAAAAAATATATTCAAAGTATAAATAAATAATATATAAAAGTTGTATGAATATCTGTCGTGTTTTGCGACCACAAAAATTACTATGTAAACTCATATCTGTCCTGTAATTTAAAAATGGAATGACCTTTCACTTCGAAACATGGCTACCAAGGAGGTAACTTATATAAGGTTTGATTTAAATTTCGAACTGGATTGCAAATAGAAAGCTGTTTATTGAAAAAAAAAACAAAGGAACAATATGGGTCGTGAAAAATTATTATTGTTCGTTATTCGTCATGGAACTTTAAAAGTAAAATTGTGTTTTTGATTTTCGCGCATTGTTTAAGAAAAGTACTATACAAGCCTTGGCCACAACTAAGCATTGATGGACTCACGTATGTGTGACTCGGCTACGCCTCGGCCCACATTTGCACGTTTGTCCATCAATGCCTCAGTTGCTGGTCGCTGCAGTAATGTACTATAATTGGGTATAATGTGAATGAAATGTTTGCTTACTTATTTATTTATTCTTTATTGCACAATAAAATTTTGTACAAATGGCGAGCTTAATGCCATATGGCATTCTCTACCAGCTAACTATTAGGTGTAAAATGTGTAAAATGTTCTTGAAACAAAGTTACTATCAAATAAATATAGTTCCAAACTCATCTCACTACCTATAGGTACTCTATTTGAGTCCCGACTAAGCTAAGGGAAAGAGATGCTGTGGACTTAATCTTATTTCAACTTGTCTAAGTTAGGTCGAGCACAACGTAAACGATCTTATTATGCGGTCAAAGTTCAATTTGAAAAGTTTTCTCCACGGAGCTAATGTTTATTAGATACTATTACAATTATTACTGTTTTAGGAATTTCGTTAATTAAGTTTTATAATAATAGTAATTTCAAATTCTAATAATATTATCTTGGAATTATTATATATAACTAAGGATTAACTTTATTTTTAACAGATTTAAAATAAGGGCTATTAAAATATTAAGTATTATTTGTATCTGTTATTTCTATATATTTCTTTAATTAATAGTTTTTCCATCTGGTTGTTCCAGCTAGATAGCTTTCTACGTGATCAGATCACGGACCACCTTACCTTTTGGCCATTACAGAATCTCAATAAAAAGTTTTTGTTACGTGACGCCAGTTGGACTCAGTTCCAGCGTCATCCCATTAGTGATATTGGATACAAATGCGTTAACTTAGTAGAAACTCTCACCAGAAACTTAGGTAGAAAAAAAAACGATCAAACGTGAATAGGGGACGGGAGCAAAACACGGTCCGATTTCATCAAGCTCGGAAGCTAAAACTGTAAAACAGTCGTAACTAGTGCAAACAGCGAGTGGATAATATTTATGGGGTTGTTTTGACAGTGGGAGCAATAACGTGATATTTTTACTTCGCGCCTAAATTTTGGTCACGCGCGGAGCTACTCACGCCAAAACCAAAAATGTAATATAGTTCATGCGTTTCACATATTGGATATTTTTAACCGTTTGTTTGTCTACCGTGAGCATTATATATGTACCTATTTAGTTCCTTAGCCTAACGTAAAATGCAAGGACTTAGAAAATACATGATTTTAATTTTATATTTTAAGTATATACATTGTTTTATATAAAAAAAAAAGTGTAAATAATTTGATTATATGAACCCATTTGTTAATTTATGTATGTTATAAATGGTTTAGATAAAGTGTTTGTCTATCTATCTATCTTTGTACATTTTAACAGTTTATTACATAAATTCGTTCTATCTGCAACAAATTTTTAAAACGATGTAGTAAACAGCAGTTGAAAAGTAACATCTCTTTGAATAATAGTTACTAACCTCATGGTATGAATTTTTACTTCAGATAAAACACGAACCACACAAAAACTATTTGATAAATAGAGAACATTTTGAATTTTGTCTATTACCATGCGGGTTCTGGTTACACGGCACGAGTATCTGATGCCATTTCATGCCATGTTTGCCTTATTTAATTTCCCGGGTTGTTATTTTTCTGGCCTCTTTACAACTCATTTACCTACTTATTTTATACTTTCGTATCAGTCATAATAATATAGTATTTTGTTTATTCGAAACGAATGTATAACAGTGTATGATATAAATATGACTATTAATATTTAGATTGTGTCAATACATTATATTATTACAGTCATAGTATTGAGTCTACTTATGTAAGTGTATTATAAGTATTTCATTATAATAATAATGGTATAAGTATATTTTTATTTATATTGTTTGTACTGCGTTTAAATTTATCTCTAGCCCTTTTTTCTTCATTTTTAGACTTATTATATTTCTGTTACTTCTTGATCAGACATAATTTTAATTATTCTCTTCTTGCCTGCCTTGTCTTGAAGACATCGCTATTTAGCGATAAGGCCGCCCGTTGTTACCTCTTTATATTGCTTTTATGTAATTAAGTTTTCATTTTGTTTATGTGCATATTGTTAATACTAGCCGTTTCCCGTGGCGTTGCCCGCTAGTTAGACTATGTAGTTCTCGTATATCGTTCCCACTGGAACTTTTCATTAATCTAGTCTTATATTGTATTATATACTTAAATGATAATTACATATATAATACCTTCATAAAGTTTCAGTCAATTTAACTGATCGGTTATTTTATAGCATTTTATATGTGATTTTTTAGATTGATATAACTTTTTTATTTATGAACCGACTGAAATAAAATGAACACTAAATATTAAGTGGAGCCAATTGCAACGCGTTTAAATTGATTAAGCTGAGATTAGCGTGCACAAGCATGCAGACAAACAGACAAAAATTCTAAAAATCTTTGTTTTGGGTTCTATTGCGTTCATAAAGCCTTCCTATAATAATTTTTCTTATATATCTTCCATGTACAGAAAGCGCCTAGTTACGATTTTATTATACGTATTGTTTTATAATCTGTATCATTCTTTGAAGGAAACAATAAAGAATTTTCATTAATTCATTTATTAATTTTGTTTTTGTTATATGTTAAGATTATACATATAGAAGTTACATTGTACCAATTGTAATCATTTTATGATTAGCTTAATTGATTTTATGCTCAATTCTATTTTCTTTTCACACATATGTTTTGGTTTTGATGTTATAGTTGTTTATCACAGTAGAGAGAGTTTAAAGATTATCTATATCAGACGTTATTAATATTGGACTTTTATGACTAATAATTATTAGTATGAATATAATTAATAATTATTAATAATTAAACAACACAATTAATAATTCTTAATAATATTTATCATCAGACGCAGTATAAATAATATCAAAACAAATGTTCGTCACAAACAAGGTTTTCAACAAAAGAGAAATTTTTGGTTAAACTAAATTTCAAAAATGAAATCTGTATTTTAATCCTCTACTTGTGTTACAGTTATAGTATCAGTAAATAAAATAATTTGACGCCATTAAAAATCAACGTCATGACGAAAAAGAAAACGTGGCGTATAGCATTTTACTGCGTTTATTTTTATTATTAACCGAAAAAAAAAAGAATATTTTATTAAGGATTTTAAGAAATTATGTATACTTTTTTTATATGTATCTTACCTCATAAGCCATTTGGAAAATTCTTTTTTTATCTGAAAGGACATATATTCAGATAGAAATTTCATGGAAATTTTATTAAAATCGTTTTAATACTTTCGTTCTTAAACAATAAATAACTGATTTTGCCACAATAGAAGCAGGTTTTTTGTTATTTTTTTGTTATTATTAAGTGTAGAGTTAAGATATAAATAATGTTTTTTTCTTTCTTTCTTAAATTATTCGATAGCATTGTCAGAATAATTTTGGTCGTATAACAAAAAAGCGTACATTTGCTTACTTGATTTCTGTGTTTGATCGGGAAATATAGGAACGCGTAGGGAGGGAAATTCAGCACGTCCGTTGTTCCAATATGGTTTGGTGTACCTTTCTAATTAACGTGCATATATTTCGCTACCGTGTGATTTTATATTTGTTCAAAATGGCTTCAGTGATATTACGAATAAATAATGATTAAGCAAGTGAGTTTATTTTTAAATGAGAAAAGTGTGTACTTGTTTTTAATCGAACACACATACACCAATTTTTTTTTTTGAAATTGTAGCTGAAGGCGTTTTCTTTACTAATAAATGCGAAAGTGAGTCTGTTAGCTGCCTTGACGGTGCAACCAATCCGTATGAAATTTGGTATATAGTATTTGAACTAGACAAGGAGATAAGCTACTTTTTATCCTGGTCCATCAACATATACATGTGACACGGACAAAGTCGCGAGTTAAAATTATTAATAATAACTACAATTTATACATCACCTTAATAAGTTGGATCATCTCTAGACCTACTCCATCCGTTTCATCTTCAACCTTCATAAGTATGATCATATTTCCTCATACCGTACTCAAGTTAAATGATCCCTCGTTTGTTAGAGTAGACAGCAACGGTTACTTTTCACTTTCTCTATTCTATAAAGTTGATTGATCAATTTTCTCTGGGATATTTAAAATGCCTATTTCAATATCGCCTGAATTTCTACTAAAACTCTATTTGCTATTTTTTTTATATGAAACTAAATACCATTTTTAAAACTTATGTTAAGTTTTTAACGACACACGTATCTGTGTTATACATATAAAAAAAAAAAACGGGTAAATGCATGTAAAATATAAGATAAATTCCATTTATTTACCAGCGGAAGACTTTCTTTGAAACTTGTTTGCTTGGTTACATTTTACTGTTTGTGTTTCGGCTGTGAAGCAACTATGTTTGTATGGATGTATTTCGGATTAAAGGGTGGGATAGTGACAGGGTACGGAGGCATAACAGTCTGCTCCTCAGGAATGTAACGCATGAAGGGTACTATTGGCAATTCCCGCAGGTGACAGTTACTAGTTTCTGTTAAGTGGGCCGTAAGATTGTTTGCTGTTGTAATGTCTTCAAAATATTTTAATGTTATGTTTATAATCGGATTGTAATATGTATTTACCCTTAGAATGCTACAATTATGGAATAGCACTCATCACTGTTTTATAAGTATGGCCGGTGTCTGTCCCTTTTCCGAGTTGTGATCCCTTGTTTCTGTGTCATTCAGATAAGATCGCCATCGAAAGGAAAGCATCACGTGTCCGTATGTAAGTACACAACACTCATATTTTCGCATGTAACTACTGACGTCATTTGTTTATGTAGTAATAACAGTCATGTATCACACCGCATGCCACTTTTGTATACAATGTCCGGCGTGGGCTCTAACCTTAAAAATCAGCTGGTGGACATTATCTATAAGTGTGGTCATAATCATTTATTCAATAAAAATATCACCGTTCACGCAATTACGTAAAATATTAGATTTTTCTATCTTATTATCAAATTTAATAAGAAGCATTTATACAGATAAAGGTATTAATAAACATAGATAAGACATTTGTTACGACAATTGCTGATTTAAAATTGCTTCGAAAAAAACGAAAATTTAATAGATGAGTTTGATATTTTAGATTCTGCATTGGTGTATAATTTTCATTGTTCTTCCCTTCTTTTGTTCTTTTCTATCAATAAAATTATTTTCTTTTCAATTTTCTTGGGGGATAGGTGCATAGAATTTAGTGTCTATTTTTACATAACTCGTTTTGTGTATAGCTACATGATTTGAAGACTCTGATCAAGACAAATTAGCCTAGGCCTCTTTATTATTCTTTTACCCATTGTTATTTTTTTTTGTCATCATTTCATCTGACGTTATTTTCATGTGTTCGAAAAATTTGTATAAAGTCGTAGATTTTTATAATGTTTTTTTTTAAATAAACTTACTTTTGAAAACCGCTTAGGAAAATAAATAAAGCCGGTGAAATGTGAGTTGAACTCATATGCTGAAGATTCCATACAAAATTATCTGTAAATCTGGTATTAATTTTTTTTGTTAAAATTTATTTAAATTTATATATTTGACATCTTGAATAAAATGTATTTTGTATATAAAATAGACATCTAACAATAATAATGATTATTGTTATTGTAAATTTCTTATATTTGGCTATAACTGTGGTTAAAACCTGGATCATCATCATCATCTCAGCCATTATCCGTCCGCTGCTGTATATAGGCTTCTCCCATTGACTGCCATAAAGAACGGTCCTAAGCCACCTGCATCTATTAACTCCCTGTAATGCATTTAAGGTCGTCACTCCATCTAGTGAGGGGTCATCTTACACTGTGTTTGCCCATATTGGGAACAACCAAAAAAATGGGGAGCTCAAGAACCTTTTTTCCCCATCGGTTGTCAGTTCTTCTAGCTATGTGACCAGCCCATTGTCATTTTGGCTTACTTATCCTTCATCCTATGTCGGTGACTTTGGTCTTTTTGCGGATATTTTTATTTCAGATTCTGTCACGCAAAGAATTTTCGAGCATAGCTCTATCCATAGCTCGCTGAGTAATTTTAAGTTTTTGGATACGGGCAGTCGTGTAGGAGCATGTTTCGGTTCTATAAGTCATCACTGGTAACACGTAATGGTTAAAAACCTTTGTCTTCAAATATTCACATATACCTTTATAAATTGTAAATACTTTAAAATAAATAGATTTTTCGCTTAACTAACTTTGGTGATAAAGAGGAAATGATTTTTTTTTACATTTTCTGTCATAAAATGAAAAGTACGAGGTCTACTTTGTGATGGTTAGTAATTATTTCATTTGTTTTAATTTAAATAAATTAAATAATTACTAGACGAATTAGTTTAAATGCCACTGACTAATGTGTACGAGTGTAAGTTGTTGGAAACACCCACGCTTAGTATTGATGTAGGCCGTTAATAAATAAATCAGAGGGTGAAGGTTCTTTGGGCAGCTCGATATTCCTAAGGGAGCGCGTATGCTAACTGTTTATATCTCTATTTATCGTTTATTTATACGTACATTTTATTCTGGTTTCATTTCGTATGTATTACTAGAGAAGCGTAAAATTTTATAGTATAATAGAACCGGTACTAATACTTAGTATTTAGTTTTATATTATCTACGCTATATACGCACGTTTATACTTACAATATACAGGGTATAAGGGACAGGTTGATAAAAACTAAAATCAGTGGATTCAGGCCATTATTCTGAACTGAAAATTATTAGAAATTCTTTCCCGAATATTACAATTTTTTTTTAATTTTTTTTTATTTCAAAATCATGTAATCTATGAAATTAAATTTAAAGAAATAATAATATTTTATAGTGAAATATTATGAAATACAAAAAAAGCAGCAATGTAAATGAAATGAAAAACAGCAATTTGTATGAAAGTTCTACCGCGACCCACGAAGTCTGCTGTGTAAGGTCAACGCCACAAGCGTACGAAACTACGCACGAAGAAACGCCAATGACCGCGCGGTGTAGGTATCCTGCGTCATGTGGATTGAAAAATTTCAAATATATTGCATCAAAACCAAGTTAAATATGGCTATGGTGCATTTCCGGTGGGAAAATAATCTGATATTTGATTCTGGCCATTCATCTGAATCAGCTGTTTTCGTTTTGGCTAACCTGTCCCTTCCAACCTGTATAAGACAATAACTATATAATGATATTAAATCGTAATAAAATAATTAAAACTAATTCGAATGTTTCAAATAATAGTTATTTTTGTTTCAGATTGATATTAATTTCTACAAATATCATAAATGTGAAAGTGATATTGTATTCATCATCATTATCATTGTTTTTTAAGTAAGTTAAAATGAATTGTTAGTCATAAAAATAAATTATTTTTATCAATAAATAAAAAAAGAATAACTGCCCATTCTTGTCCCAACCCGTAGAAAGCATTACAATAGGTATTGAATAACTTTAGATGGGGTTGAAATCCCAGATTTACATATATTAAGACCCATCCTTTAATACTTTTGACTCTAACTAGTCTGGTGTGTTTCAATAGAATCTAATGAAAAGGTAAACGAGTTTTGTTGAAATTATCGCAGAATTACTCTCTATGTGAAAACGGTAATAAATCGAAGCAATTGATCAATTTAGTTGATTTTTTATTCATATCACTATTGGACATCAGCAGACTGTGTCTTGTCAATTATTAGTTTGTCTATATTGTGTATATAGTCATTACTTTTCATTGAAATAGATTATGCATATGACCTTTACAACGTAGCCTGAATTCTCAGTTGGCATTCCAACGGAGAGTAAAGGCTCACTTACCGGTCGAGGACCAATTTAGTGCTAGGACTTAAGGACAATTCAGATTCGAATTAGGCTTAGCGAATACTTAATACTACTCTATCAAATACTTATATACAAACTAGGAAAATATTTTTCCAAATTTTTACTATAGATTTCGTAAAAGAATATACATTAATAGCTTAATATATTGATATAAATCAATTCAGATGTGATTACTATTTGATGGTGTAATACACACCTTATGTGCAAATGTAACTCTCTGAAAAGTATGAGTCTTATGAGAATAGCTTATTTGAAGGCAAAAGAGTATTTATCTCAAATCCCGGTATTCAATAGGCTAATAGATAAGATCTGCAGGATGGTAGAGTAAGACAGGGGGAAACACAAAGATCCCAATAGGTCAAAATGCGACAGATAAAGATCTAACCCCATATGGGAAATGAAAGATAAGATAATATGCCTCTTAGCTTAATTACTCATACAGGTAGTTGTTACTGCAGATAATGTGCACATGTATATTATAAAGTTATGATTATAGTGTGAATATTAGTGACGTACTGTTTCCGTATTCGTGAAAAAATCTAATCCAGATTCGAGTTTTTAATCAGTTTTGAGTACTTGTATGCGTATCCGAGTAAAATATTTGGATACCCATATAAGTACTTGTTCGAGTACTTTTTTCAATTTATTTTTACTTTTAATGAAGATAATAGTTAAATGTTTAGTTCAGAACTATAATTTTTAACTAATCTTCTGTATACAGAAAAATCCTAGCGATTATAAAAATTAAGACATAATCGCAAATTCTTGCTAATATTATGAATGTAAAAGTAAGTTTGTTTGTTCGTCTGTTATCTTATAGCATTTTAGTGACTTAATCAATCACTATGAAATTTGGCATACACATACTATATGAGATGGAGAAGAATATAGGCTATTTTTTATCCCAACCAGTAAATATATTCTGATCACGCAGACGAAGTTGCAGGTAAAAGCTAGTGTAGTCATAAAATAATACAGACGAAATAATCTTAGTTTTTCAGAATAAATAAGTTCAGAATCAGCGAAAATATCGTGTGATATTCAGACAAAAATATATACTTCTTACATATGTATAATAGCGAGGGCAATTTGGGAAAACCGTTCTAAGAATTATGAATAATCCATTCCGTTTCATTTACTGTTACTGGATTAATTAGGAGTGTCTTTTAATATTCGGCAGGTAGAGGTGTAGGATCTATTAAAAGCAGCAGAAAACGGTAAGATATTAATTATTATTAAATATTCTAGGAAGCAGCATATGGCATTACAGTCTTGTGATATTTAATTGCAAGTTAAAATGTTTTGCAAGTTATAGATGTTAAGTCCTTAATTGTTTGTGGTGAGAAATATAATAATAAATAAAAAATATAATCTAAAAAAAAAAAATATAAAATATAATTAATCGGTAGGAGGCTCAATATTATTCTAACAATAAAAGTAATAAGTACGGGCGTACCTGCTTAATCAAGGAATTTGGATAAAAATAGAGAGTAAATGTCCACTGCATGTGGTAAGATCTTTTATAATCTGTTATAATAATGTTATTAGCGCATTCGATGAATATTTGTTTATACTGCAATTAGAAACAATTTAAATTTAAAGTGTGTGTGAGTGACATAGGCAATATATTATTCTAATAATTTTGAACTTATATGTAGCAAGGAGAATTCTAGCTCAATGTTACCATGCTGACTAGGCGATTTTATATCGAGTTTTCCTTCGTTTGCATTGGTGTAAGCTGCTTTGTTCCCTTACTCGTTTCTTACGATATTCTGAAGGGGGATGGTGACACATTGTATTTTTATTTCTTACTACAAGACAGTAAACAACTGGATGAGTTCATTTAATTTCATTTTAGTTATGGTTTCTCTCTTGCATTCGAAAACATACAAATAAAGTTGGTGGACAACTACTTGCGTGGCGTCGCGAAGTTTGCTATCCCGGTGGAGACAACTTTGTGTAAAGTTATGTCTCGGCATCTCGGCATCAACCAATGTTTGATGAAGATAAGCTCTGTTAATATAATAAACAATATTTACGGCTACAGTCACATCCTACTAACCTAATAATGTGTACCTATGTGGGCAACATTAACAAGTTTCACAAGAAAACTTTGAAGTCAATGTTCTTCAGTTAAATTAAATACATTAATATATGATTTAAAACTTGAGGAGGTTCTCGGTTTTATTACATGTTTTGTGTGTACATGATATCTTCTTAAGCTGTGATTAGATTTTGGCGATTCTTTTTCAATCCAGAAAATTTCATCCTAGGTTTATCTCATACAAATTTTGTTGATGATTTTTAGTTTGATCTATCTCGTTTTTCAGCTTATTGTTATCAAATAACAAAGTTACAGAATTGATCAGATTTTCAATAAAGCTTTTTTTATATGAAAGAGTAACTGAAATGTAATACACTACAGCCAGGTCGCCTAGTGGTAAGTGGTTGCTTGTATAATTATATTATATGTATAATTATAGTACAATTGATTTTTGGTGACGAATTATATTAATTATTATTAAGGTTCAATATGTAAAAAACAGATTTTGAATGAAAATGAAACTGATCAGTTGGTTCAGCCTCTGGTTTCACTTAACATAAACGAGAACAATGTCCTATAATATTGTCCTCGACATTTTTATACTTATCGATGATCACATTATATTATACTTATACCTATAATTATAGTATGTAAACCAATAAAATATGGATACAAATATTGATTCTATCCGCCCAAACAAATAACTTCCTTACAACGACAAAATTGCGAAGTCACTGTTCTATTATGTGCACGTTATCCGGTTCAGTTCCTGTAAGTAGCTACCCTTAATGCTGCAACCAAGTGAAATTCCTGCTTATCCAGGCCAGTTGACAAATTGTTTTTCTTTTTTTTATATAAAGAAATAACGTAGGTAATTTGATGAAAAATACTTGTAACTTAATAAGTGTAATAGAAAAGCAATATATATCCTTATTTACACCTATACTAATATATTTGTAATGAATGAACTTTAAAATCATGCAATTTATTTTAAATATGTTCTATGTTATAGACCCAAGATTATAACTTGGTTTTCTAGTTTATATGTACGTTCATATGTTGTTCGTAGTGACGATATTTGCAATCCAATATTTATTTTGACATATGAGTCATGAACAGAAGGTACAATAATTAGAGATTTTGCTCAGCAAAAGAAATGGTAATATATCTGTATTTTAATTTATTTTATTGTATACATTACGCGGTTTATTTGCATGCTAGTTTATATTAATAAATTTAGTTAATATTAATATTGTTACAATAAGAAAGAAAATGTTTGGACATGGGAGATATTTAAAAAATTATGAGACCAATAGATGGCAAAACAGTTTTTAGAAATTTTATCTCTTTGTCTGTCTGTGTATTCTAGCATCACGCAAAAATTACTGCACCAAGGATTATACAGATACAGAAGTATAGTACGGTACAGTGCGAAGATATAATTTTTTCTATAATATATATATATATATATATATATGTAGGTACGAAGTATGAAATGAAAATGAACATTAAATTCAGATATACCAATGTATAATCTATACCAGGGGTGGCTAACTGGTCTACCGCAACTATTAGTCCAGTCGATCGGGGCACGGCAAAAATATAATATTTTGCTAAACTACCGTAAGTTGTTTAGATGCAATACTTTCATTAATATAAACAAGTAGTTACTAAGAATAATTTTCAGTTTTATGTTTTCCCTCTCGATAGAATAAAAAAATACTAAAATACTTCATAATTGTATACTGAACTATGTTATTTCATTTGAGATTTCAAGAACTGTATAATTGGTAGATCGCACAGGGTTTTGTCAGTAAATAGACCTTATGTGGAGTCAAGTCAGCTACCCCTGATTTACACTAATATTATACAGAGGAAAAATGTTGTTGTTTATTTGTAATGGATTAACTTAAAAACCACTCAACCGATTTAAAAAAAAATATTTCATTTACTGGAAAGCTAGGATGGAATAGAATGGGATGGAATGGAATGGGATGGAATGGAATGGGATGGAATGGAATGGGATGGAATGGAATGGGATGGAATGGAATGGGATGGGATGGAATGGAATGGGATGGAATGGGATGGAATGGGATGGAATGGAATGGAATGGAATGGAATGGAATGGAATGGAATGGAATGGAATGGGATGGAATGGAATGGGATGGAATGGGATGGAATGGAATGGATGGAATGGAATGGAATAGGATGGAATGGAATGGAATGTGATGAGATAGGATGAGATGATTGGATGGAATGGTTTAGAAAGGAATAGAATAGAATTTTATTGCTAACTGTTTACATATTATTGTTTATAGCAGTAAAAATTGTTTAGAACTTAATATCAGTATTAATTGTTATACCTTATCGGGCATGCCACAATTTTAGAACAGATATATAGGCATTACCTACAAATAATATAGGCTATTATCGAAAATTCTATCCACCTGTGTGTTCAATAAAAAAAAGTTGTCAAAACATGTTTTCTATATTAGACAGGTAGGTATATATGAGATTAGACATTATAAGATTAGATATATATAAGATTACTAAGTTTCGTAAAACTTATTAAGGCATAATTAGGGTTCCCAATATGTCAGAATGAAGTAGGTTAAACTTTGCACATAATTAAGATAGATATTTAACTAGATAAGCTAAATTTAATTTTCACTTAGTATACATTTAGTTCCATATACCTATACATTTGTTAGTTTTTCAATTAGTATGTATGGATTTATTATATTATTAATAAATAAAAATATTAAAAAGTGTAACCTAATCTTAATTAATTACTTGTACATACGAGTACTTAGACGCTTCACAGATACGTGGCGACCTCTCGTGGTAGATGCAGTGTACAAAGTACTGCGCAGTATGAAAATCGCGTATTGTGATAGAGCCAAGAGCTTTAAGCTAGGATATTGTATGATAAATTAAATAATGGGGACTTAACATGTTTATTGAAAAATGTTATTTATACTGTAGCATTGTTTGATGTTGTTTGTTTGGCAAATGTTTATGTTTCCTACGGGAAAATGTGTGAAATAAAAAGTATCTCACACATGTACCTATACTCAGGTACTAAGTCTCATATGTTTTACTAGATGCATGTACAGACATAGTTTAGTCACAAATTTATAACAATTTATTTAAATTTATTTCTATTAGTTCTCTAACGGACGACCATGTATTCGTTGGGGCATACTAAAGGTGTTGTACCACTGGTTGTGCTGTATATTTTGGTTTTATTATAAAGATGTACAGATATAGACGACTGTCTATAGTTAAAGTGTAATAAACAAATAAAAATTAATTATTATTAATTAATTATTTCTTATTACAGTTATTAACTTGACGGTAGTAAACAAATTTACCTTGAATAAAATAGCTGATAAAGTGGCGTTTAATCACAATGATATAATCGTAATAAAATTCAAGGCAAAACACACGATGTTGGTCACACAAATAATAATAGGCAAGTTATCGACGTGCTCAACGATTTGGAATCACTGGAGATGTCACCCTATTGATTCCTAATGACTCGAGCAGCCAAAGTATTTAAGAAAAGCTCGAGGAGCCCATCTCGCTAGAGAGGATGTCCGTTGTTTTGTATTTTTTTGTAAATAATGGGGTCGATTATGAGAACCTCTTTTAATATTTGATAGTTTTGAAAAAGACTGTTTTATGGCCCAGCAGTGGACAGGTGATGACAATTTTACGAACCGTTACAAATTGATGTAAATCTACATATAAGAAAGCTAATTCATATTGATCCTTCGAATAAATATTTTGCTATGATACTGTATTGAAATTTTAACTTTCCAGATAAGTTTACAGAATGGCCGCTCAGAATTGACCCCAATTGGTACCCTTAATACCTAGTATAGTAAACTATGGTTACAATCGTGAGCATGTTATTATTTAATATTGAATTTCATCATAGGAATATTCAGTATTTGGAATATAGTATATATTTGACGGCTGTAGTTAATAAAAAGAATTGAAAAAAACTGGGCCGTTTGATCTGGCAGACGTTTTATAATAGCCGTTGAGTTTTTTTATTGACAGGCCTAATTCAAAGAACGTGTGAAAATACTGTTAAGAATGTCACGTGTAATGTTCCAACAAAACGTAATATCGTAAAAATTATTTCATTGTACTCCTATTTGTTGACAGAATGTTATATGAGACTTCAAATATACGAATGAGAAATATTGATGAAAACTTTAGGATGAAATAATACAGCTTAGATTAAAATTATGATCTCAAACATTATATTATAATGTTAACATTTGGAAAGATATTTTAAATGTTTATGCCTGCCATGCCTGGACGGATTTTAATGAAATTCAACACTTAGATAGATTGTGAACACATAAGAAACTTATTTTATAACTAAATTCACGCGAATAATGCCACAAGATAAAGTCAAAATATAAAAAATAAAATCATAACTTGAATTGTATAAAAATATTATGTCGAATATATAATTGTATTTAAAATCTTGTTACGAATACCAATTGGTTAGGGACAAAATTTTGGAAATTCCCCGAAGGCACCAGGAACAAACACCACACGAAAATTTTGCAATTTAAAAAACCTGCATTTGCTATGTCTGTGTCTGCTCAAGTGCCAATAATTTGTGTTGTATATTTGCCCTACTATTTTATTAAGAGGGAGAAGTTCATGTTTAAAAAAGGTAAGGTTAAATAATAAATGAAGAGTGAAATACTTGGTGGTGGATCTAATTTGTATTTATTTGGAGTACTGAATTGTAAGTACTGTAAAGAAATACTTTAAAATCGCTATTTATTGTTCCTTGCTTAGTTAGCCATAGTAAAAGTTTATGTCAATACAGCAGTAGCTTTTTGAATATTCTTATATTTAATTTATATTTATGGAACCCAGTGATGTGATATGTGAAGATTGTGTATTTTAGTACCGCTTATTTTTTCTATAGTAGTTTGATTAATGATTAAAATGCGGTACAGTGTCTTCTTGCTCAAAAACTGTTAATCGCAGGCTGTAAAACTGTCTAAGATTTTGATCTTAAAAAGGGACTAACAAAATTAGTATCTAAGCAGCATGGGGTAAACTGTAACGATTATAAAAATATCCATGAAAAGCAAAATAGGAATAGATATTAAAGAAAATAATAAAATATCGTTAAAAAGTTTATAGCCGTTTGATTTTGATTGGTTTTTTAAATTTCTTCTTTACAATCGACTTTATAAATTTATAAATTTATCTTTGAAGTTGATTGAAAAAAGAGGTTGAGAAATCGACCGAGAGCGGATATGCAATAATTGCTTTCATAGCTATATATATATAATAAGCTAAGGGAGGATGAGTGATGGGCAGCAACGTCCTTCTTAAAATATTTCCAAAGCCTAACTACGGTTGCCAATCTGCCTTCCAAGCGTGGCAATTATTAAAATACTCCTACAGGCGAGAAGCTTATGTTAAGCAGTGGATAGTTAAAGGCTAATATGATTATGATTTTAGTCGTTCATTCTATGTTATAACGTAGATATATTTTTATATAATTATTAAAACTACAGAAAAATCTTAAATTTACCACTGCTGTCTGAAAATTGATTCAGTCAAAATAACGATCGGATAAAATTCAATTAAAATTCGACAGCATCTATCGACTATCAAAGCTTGTAATTTAAGTAAGTATAGGTTTTATGTAGGTATTTATGTATAGTACCGTTCCTTTTATTTCCGGTAGTGTCAGTGCTATCGGAAACGAGTACTCTACTCACAGCTCGATACTCATCGGTCTTGCATCCGGATCTTGTCGTCTGTTTCTAAACAGCCAATCTATCACTTTCCTTCGAAAAACATATGTAGCGAAAGTACCCATATAGGCATATATGTATATAGTTTATAAGTTATAATATATTTTGTTGATTCATTCTATATAAGTAATTAAATTTCTCCATTGTTTGTTTAGTATTATGAGACTTAAGCCGCTATAATTCAGAACGTCGTGAGCTGCATGATATTTCATAAATTTTAATTAAAGAATTTGACGCGTTTTTAATGCATGTAACATATGATAATGAAAATGATAAAATATTAGAGTTATTTACTTCAACTTTAATGAAATTGCTTACCTACAACGTAAGTAAACAGAAAGGTGTTTTATTTGTTATCACTATCGTTAATGGCACCCACCTTAGATTTCCAAATAGTCTCGCCTATTTTCTGGTAATAGCGGGTATTTACTGCGCACGTTAATAAATATCTATAATAAGTGTGCTCTGAATGAAAAACATACCTATGCTTAAAGATCAAAGGACTAATATCAGCAACATCAAAGTACCTATACATTTTTGCAGTTATGTGAAGTATGCACGAACTCTGCACAAGGCATATCGAATTGTGACTTTTATTCCATTTGGTGACTATAGAGAACAGGCAGATGATCAATCTTTCAAAACAGAACATTTTAATATAATTAAAATTTTTACTTCGTATTTGAGCCATTAAATAATAAGTATTATAAAAATAAAATAGGAATTGTAAATGTATTAAAAAAATCAGAATAATAATTTTTCAATGTGATAAAATTAGATATTGAATTTGTTTATTAAAAAATAGCTATTTGACCTCTGATATTTTTATTGTTACAGCGCACAGTAAGCTCTGATCACGTTTAGTTAAAATTGTAAATAATATAATAAATAGGTTCAATAGCCGGCTATATTTGGAAATTACTGTTATTTATTGCGTTAAAACATAGACTTGTGATTGAGAAATATCGTGGCAATGTTTCAGTTCGTTTTGCATGCAAAGCTTCCATTACGTTTTTCTGTCAAGCCATTTTCGAGCACTCGTGTTCGCAGCACCTGTAGGACGGTACTTTTCTAACCTGAATACTATTTGACATTCTACAAATTCTGTTGGCGGAAAATATTTGTTGCCATAAGGGAATAGGTTCGTCGAGTATCGGAAAGTAATTTAGTTTTCTATTTGTCTGGTTTTTTTCCAATCTCAATTATTGAGCATCGCTGGAATCAATGTTGGTTTAGCCTACACGGGTTCCCTGGGAATTTCCTAAGGGACTAAGTTCCTAGCTGTTAACATTTTCAATAATATTAGATTCTTTTCATCTAATTGTGGGAGGACGCGATAGTCAGTTCAGATGTTCATTTGAACTTTTGAATACAATTCATATACGAGTACGTAATCATTGTTATTGAAAATATTGTGCAGTTATTATGTGATTTCTTATTGTAATGTTTCATAATTTGTTCGGTTGTCATGAAAACTAACTATTGAAGTTGAGATTTCGTTTTATACAAATCCCGACTCAAGTATGTATTGATGTATTACCTGTCAATTGATTTGTCAGCCGAGAGACAAAAAATATGTTTCCAGTTATATCTCTGTAACGTGTTAAATTTTAAGATAATAAAATATGAAAAAAAATATGATACAATATTAGACACCATTCAAGGATAAGAATAAGAATCGTATTAACAGTTGAAGGAGTTTTTTTAACAGATGATATGCCTGCGTTAACGGTATACGCTGGCGGGGCACCAGTGAGGGATGATACGTGAGATGAAAAGGCAGGTCAGTTAGCCCACCGTGATGAATACAGCTGGAATTCAGCACGATGGTTTCCAGGGGAGACCACGTGGAGGTCGACCTGATAATGACAATGGCTAGCAACGGGATTGATAGTCCGCATTACTAACAAACATTTTCCCTACAATTGAATGGTTAGGTATACTATTACGGTGGTATTCTTTACGTTATTTAGTTTTTTCTTTGCAGAAATGTATTTAATTAACTAATACGAGTAGGACCACAAAGGAGGAGTATCGAATCTAGTGCCTTGTCAGGTCGACTTCCTCGTGGTTCCCCTTGTCACCGTGTTTAATTTCTGGTGACCCTATTAATTATTTCTAATCAATAGAAAGCGATTAGTAACACACCAAAGTGATATTGGGCATAAGATTTATTAATATTACAAATGAGACAGTTTGTAAAATGTTTGCGAATTTGTTATTCAATCACGCTTAAACAGCTGAACAGATTTGAATGAAATTTGGTACATGGATAGGTTATATCTTGATATACAAGATACTTTATATACTTACTGATTCATGTGAGCAAAACCGTAGGAAACAGTTACTTTTAATTATTTTAATTTATAGAAGTGCAAAGTTTATAACAACTACATATTTTTAATAAAAATTAATTGTTCATTTATAAATAGGAAAGATTAAAATTTACAAACAAAAAGTGCGATCTCAATTACTAAAGTAAAATTTTGTTTATTTAACAAAACAAAAATGTGTTAAATTTTAACGTCAAGAAGTTAGGTTTGGCTGTGGCCAAAGCAGGTAATATCAAAATAAAAGTAAATTTGCAGGAACAAGATTAAATTTGAGATTTTCACAATCTCTTATAACGTCTTCCTTTTTGGGTCAAGTTGGGCTGAGTTGATTCTCTAATCAACTCAGAACAACATTTGAAAATATTAAACTAGTGGTTACAGTTAATTCTATCAAACATCTGTCTATGCTGTAGTAAAAATATACAGTACTACGGCAAAAAGTGGAATCGACTTTTTCTCAAAGTCAATAAATATGAACATGTAATAATCAACATCATTATTTTAGAAACATACGTATTAAGTTAAGAGAAAAGAACTTTGAAATGCAGAGTAGGAGTTAATGTAATTTTGCAAAAAACCGTACAACGATAATTATGTGAAAATTGCGTTACAATGTAAAAATGTAATTAATTCACATACAGGTACGTATGTGATATCAAATTAAAAGAAGTGTAGTTTGAAATTAAATTATACGTTTAATTTGTACAAGCACTAAATCAAATATCTGAAACCTTTAATTAATAAAATTAATTATTATATTTAACATTAGTTATATTTAATATTAGTTTTCCTATAATATAATATTTATCACTAGTCATATATGATTAATATCTATTTGGGATATGAGTATTTTATTTCATGAATATGAAATAAAATAAAAATTAAATAGATAATATGGAATTTCTAGATAGAAAGCGTATATATGCTCAAACAGATATTTGTTACATGTATTATGAAAAAAAAATTAAGGACGTAAAACAATATTAGTTTTAGTACCTAATAACAAAATATGTATTTATGATATATTTAATTTGTTAGAGAAAACTGTAATTTGAAACTCATAGAATTAGATTTAATAATATTAAAATTATCATTAAGTCTAATTTTATTTATTAGCCCAAGATTGTTCAAGGGAAATCTTTCATGAAAAGCACTTGTTATCTTTTAACGTTTTATAGTCTGAGTACCTTTCTGAAGCTTTCAGCAATATTGAATTTATTTTTGTAACGATGAAAATATTTTATATAATGATGTTTATTTTATAATCAGAGTTATCTATATTTTAATTAAAATATTATTATTAATGGATAATGCAAAGGGAAAAGGAATAATTTTATAATAATAATAACTAATTAAAATATTCTGAGCAAAAATAATGATTAATACTTTTTCTTTAGATGAAATGACCTTGATTTTCGCGTATGCTTCACATACAGCTAGCATTTTTCTTGAAGCTCCGATTGAGGAGCTCAGAAGTATTATGTATTTTTTTTTAAGAGTGATAATGGAATGGTAATACCTGCGTTTTTGGTATATGCTGGCGGGGCTTCAGTGATAGATGATAGGTGATGACAAAAGCAGATCATTTAGCCCATGCTCATGACAAACTCCACAACAATTAAACACGATGCTATTCAGGGGAAATCGCATGGAGGTCGACCTGCTATTTTTAGAATTTACCCTATATTGCTAGCAATGGGGCTGTTAGACCTCATTACTAACAATTCTTTCCCCCAGCAGTAATACCATGTCGTCGGCATAGCTTATGTTATTGACACTTCATCAATATAACAGTCAGCATGCATTCTGTTGAGTTGGTGCTTTTCTTCACATTTTACTAAAATCACTTTTAATAGATACAAATGAAGACTATTATATGATATTCCAATTGGAGTAGTAAGGCAATTTTGAAAACAAAAACTAGCAAAGAAAATAAACGTTTTTTAAGTTTTTTTTTTACGACTTAGAATGGCAAACAAGCTGACGGCCCACCTGATGGAAAGTGGTAACCGTCGCCTACAGACATGAGCAGTACCATGACATAACAGTACACACACATACTGTTTCGCCCATGATACGCCCCATGCGTTGCCATTCCTGAGGACTCAGGTGTTATTCCTCTGTACCCTGTAAATTCACGCCATATCCCATCCTTTAAACCGAAACTGCTTTACGGTAGAAACACGAATGGCACAGAGGTACCCAAGCAATCGACTTTTGTATAAAGTTTCTCTCTGGTCCCTCTGAATATTTTCCTTGTAATATGTGTGAAAATTTCAAAATTTCGAATTATTAGCATTGGTAGTTGCTGAGATGTAATGCTGGAACAGACGGATGAACTGACATAGCCGTGCCTAAGGGTACTGTGTACTGTTTTGGTACAGAACCTTAAAAACGGTGTATATACAACGGAAATTTGTGATACCTGACTAGTGTATTAATCTAATGTGTATCTAAACATACAAGTGTATACATAGCTTATAAAAAATTTGTTATATTTCAGTTTTTTATTTTTATTTATTTGATTAACCAATATCACCAGAGGGATATTCATAATCATCTGGACGAGTGGCGGTCTTCCACCGTGCGTTTTTTAAGGAACTTTCTTCCACGCACAACCATTCTTTGGAATCAACTTCCAGCAGCAGTATTTCCGAACTGATACGACAACATAACCTTCAAGAAAACAGTATATTCCTTTTTAAAATACCGGTAGCACACCTGCAATGCCGCTGGTGTTGTGGGTGATCATGGGCGGCGGTAGTCACTTACCATCAGGTGAGCCGCAGGCTCGTTTGCCCTCTGTGTTGTAAAAAAAAGTGTTTCGGTTTGAAGGGTGGGATATGGCGTGAATTTACTGGGTACAGAGGAATAACACCTAAGTCCTCAGGAGTGGCAACGCATGGGGGGTATCATATGCGAAACAGTATATTCTGTTATGTCCATGGTACTGCTCATGTCTATAGGCGACGGTTACCACTTTCCATCAGGTGGTCCGTCAGCTTGTTTGCCATTCTGAGTTGTATAAAAAAATAATTAAAAAACAATATTTACATAGGTATCAACTTAATACACTAGTCAGTATAGATTATTATATTATCGTTAAAAAACAATTACTCAATCAAGATATTGTTTGTTTTATTATTTCAGTAGTTGCGATTAATTCATTTTTACCTTTTATTATCATTTGCTATTGTTAAATAGGTTTATTTTATATAATGCTAGATGCATGAAACAATTTTGATTCTTTGAATTCTGTACTTTCATAATTGTTACACAGAGAGTGATCGTTTTACGAAATTCTTATAGATAATTAATTGTTCTTATGATTTTGTATGCTTTTTTTTATATATTTGTATATCATCTCATTTAGGTTATTTAAATAAAAAGTAAGTAAATAGGCTATGATATAAAAATATAAAAATTTACGTGTAGTCGCGAATAATCGATGTTAAAATACCCGGGGTAGCCGAGATCCGAGAGGGCGCCACAGAAGCCATGCTTCAGTAAGGACACACATTTTTTGATAGGTGAAAATGGTATGATATGGCCTGCGCTAACGGAATACGCTGGCGGAGCACCTGTGAAGGGTGATAGACGAGAATGAAAACAGGCCAGTTAGCCCATCATGATGAATTAATCAGGAATTAACCATGATAGTTTCCAGGGGGAACCGCGAGGAGGTCGATTTGTTTGGATATATTGCTAGCAATGGGATTCTCAGTTTCCATTACTAACAACCCTTTTCCCTCCAAGGACACACATTAGATACTCCCGCCAAGAGATGCCTTTGCTCACTTGGCATTTCTGGTCCTCCAAATGACGTATTTTTATTTTCGCCGTTCGGGGTACCATCAAAATATGCTCAGGGAGGTTAAGTAGTTCTGACTTTACGTTACTGAATATTAGTAAAAGTCGACATATCTAAATGATTTAGCTTACTAATTTTTTCAGCCTAGTTGGAGTAAATATAATGCAGTGTTCGTGTAAATTATTACTCTTTTATGTTACTTATCAGTGATTATACGAGACTGTAGGTTTTTTGTATCCTTTGTATTATTCTTATCAGAGTATTTTAACCCTCACCCTTTGGAAAGAACAAAGGGCGGAGTTTAAACATCTACCGACATTTATCTTTCTAACTTAGGCCTTTATAGAAATAATGGGAATAATTTGAATAAACAGAAATATCAAGACCATGATGAGTAAACCGATAACTATATACTAGTAATCTTTGCACTGGACTAATTTATTATAAAATATTGAATTTACGTATTTATACAACAATCCATAAAAATAAATTAAACGGTAGTGAAACCTATATCAAAATTTATTTCAAAAATTTAAAAGAAGTAAGCGAAGAATAAATAGACGCTGACAAAAACTTTGTTTCATAATATTTAGAGATTATCTCAGATTATATAGATAGTGTCTCCATAAAAATCCTTTGTGAAAAGCGAGTAGATTTTTTCAATTTCAGTTTTGCGTGATAAATAGTTTTGAGTGTTTCCTTTATAACTTCTGTTTTTATTTTGTTATCTAATTTTTGCACCTTTTTATTTTTTTTGGGTTTTATTAAATATAGGTACATACGTCAAGATACATTATGTGCGTAAGTATTAGAACACTGATAAAAAAACGAGTTAGCTGATTTGTCAATTAGCTGACAAAATGTTGACCCGTTTTTGAGACAAGATGCTTTATCTATAAATTTATATAATCTAGGAGATTATGTATATATATGTTAATTTTTTAAGAGATTTCTAAAAAGTAAGTTTTCTATTCGATTGTTTTATTTTATTCAATTACTGGCCTCTAATGATATTGGCAGTACAGGTCGGTAACAATCTGTTCCATTTATTTTTATAATGAATAAATCAGTATTTAACCAACTTGCTTGTGTATCATTACATAGGGATAGCGGTACGTCTTTTTTATAGATTTTAAATTAATAATACATTATAAATATCTAATATTTTTTATCATTACTATAATTTACTTTAAATTATATTCATAAATATGGAACACGCGCGTCCTCCAGTAGAATTATTGCTTGATGGTGGTCCGGCCGCACGCTTGGAAGCGTGGCGAAAATGGCGGAAGCTGTTTGAAATTTTTGCTGAAGGCATCTGAAGTTTATATTGCTACGAAGCCAAATTTTATGGTAAGAAGATTTAAACTTTTCATTTGCAATCAAGAAGACGACAAAAATGTTGATCAATATGTGATCGCTGGCGAAACGCGATATCTTTGCTATTTAAGAGTATTTCAATAATTCTTTTTGGAATCGATGGAGTTTACTCTATGGTTTTATATTAAGTATATCATAATTGAAATCTCTGGTTTTGTAGAGTTGTTGAATACCCATAATAGTTCAGTACGGGACCAGATGGTGCAATGTGATATTTCCATTGCTATCTATTATATTTTTATTTAATTTAGTTTAATAAATAACGAAAGAATATTCTTTATTTAAACTGTATTTGATAGGTATATACGTTAAAACAAATGTGCTTAGATTAAGTACATCTGTTGTAAAATTAAACAAATGTTGCTGACAGTCATTCTGTTGGATAAACTGATATATTCCATTGTTGTGTAAACACGTTTCGCTGAAATTTAATATATGTTACCTTTAGGAGTAGAGTTCCATAAAAAACAGCAGCTGTGGCATTTGTGTGTCGTACGTGCTTTCGTCGTGTTTCTAGTTTAAATATTTCACATGTTACAACTGGACACTAAATAACTGACTTTGGCCTAGGGTTAGGTACATCGCTAAAATTCCAACACGTTTCACCTTTCTTGTACTGGCCTATATTTTTTTAAAATTCCTGGTGTTTGAAGTGTACATTTTGTAAATGCTGTCGACAAGTATATTAATGCAAAAAAATGATATTACTTAAACGAGAAACAACTTTTATCATTATTTTATTTTGAATAAGCTCTTGTTTCTGATTTCATACGCGTATATGTTGAAGTAGGTACTACAACGTACACCGTACACACACACATATTAGGTGATTTATAGGAATACTTTCGATACTTCATATCGTGAAAACAGCATTCTTTTTGGTGCAGTAATTTTTGCGTGACACTGGAATTAACATGAAGATAGACAGACAAAAAACCTGGTTACAGTTAACAAGTAATTAAATTGACCAATTGACTAGTGATGCTCAATAATAGTGGAAATAAAATATCAATTAATTAAATTAATATTTCCATTTGTAACTCATTTTATTCTTAGAGTGTTTCTGTGATAATATCAACAAAAATGTAGTTGCATTTACATTAAGTTCTGTTAAAACAGAGTACTGCCTGCCTGCGTGAACGAGGGACATTTTATCCGCCAAAAAAAATCTCTTTGAGTAAGCATGTTTTATATTTATGGTGCTATTCACTTCTATAGGCGACGGTTACTGCTTTCCATCAGGTGGGCCGTCGGTTTCTTTGCCATTATATGTTGCATAAAAAAACCGTTTACTAAAGCTTTAAAGTACGACGAGAGAGAATTCTCGTCATAAATATTACACTGGTTATAATAATAACCCTTAAAATTTCATGCTACAATACACACGTGTTGTGTAAGTATGCGGCTTATACAAAGGAAATTTTGTCCGCAGAAAAAAATGTACATCATTTGCTTTAATTTTATTGTAAAAATTAATGTGACTTTGTTTGTTACTTTGTTTATTATATCTATTATATCTTGACGTAGTTATGGCTTAACCAGTACTCAGTAAAATGTAATAATAATTATAAAAATATAAATATTCATATATATAAGTGAAACTCCCCAAATAGGGAAGGCTTTTGTTCATCAGTGGCCAGTTAACGCCTAAAATGATGATGATATAAGTGATCATGTAATGTATTTATTAATGCATTTGAGAAAAACTGCATTCCATAACTCCAAGAATAAGTCGTCATTCGTGACTGTCGTAAAATATACTAATAAATCAATAAATTTTCTTTATTTATTTCTTATAATTTATGAAGAAAGAAGATACCATGAATATCTAACAGGTATATATATATATATATATATATATATATATATATATATATATATATATATATATATATATATATATATATATATCAGTGCAATCTTGTATAACACTATACTATATTTCAAAAGGATTCTTTCAGTGGTTATGTCCGCTAAGTTATATCTGTTATCATTTAGTTCTAAACTCAAAGATAGATTGACTTTCGTGAAAATATTTTGTAAAAACCTACCTACTATTCATATTAATATTGTTAAATCTACTCCTATTACTTAATATTATAAATCTGGAAGTTTATAGAGAAAGGCTTTTAGAGAGATGATTTAAGATGTTTTTTTAGAGATATCTAGTACTAGTCAGTTTTAAGCTACTGAAAAGATTTAAGTGAATATTAGTGCCCGGGTAAACTATATATTGGATAGTATTATCCAAGAGGATTATTATTATATAAGACACTTTTTATTTTACTTCATTTATTATTTTAAGAGACGACTCTTACGATACCCAAAAGAAAGGAAATAATGCGAATTACTTTTTTAAAATGGAAATTTTACTATTTGTATAAATTTTAGACACAAGTTAATCGTCTAATTACATTGTTTGTACAATCTAAAACTGTATTTACTTTTAAATAGATGATAAAAATGTACTATACTCTCTTTTAAATGGATAATATAAAAATGAAACGTTATTGAAATATAACACAGCACTGTAATGGAAGCTTTAATAAATAAAAAGTATAAACGGTCAGACCCACATAATGTGTTGGCCCTTCAGACACGTCGTGAATACCATTTGAGGTCGAATTCAGTCTCGGTTGGGCCTACCTATACAAATCTATGATGTTAATATTAATAATTCAGAAAATGTTGTCATATTAAATCGTTCTATTTTCAACCATTTCGAAAAGTAATCGAAAACTATCAATGATTTTATATTATGCTGTTGATGATTTTTTTAATCTTTAAGTTTTATATCCGTTTTGGTCTCATATAATTTTATAATATTATATACATATATAGGCAAATAAATAGGCTTTTAATTTTGTTTACGTACGGTAATTGTTTCATTAAAAAGTTCAGACCTTTTCTATAGAATTTATTGTTTTCAACATTTTCGATAATTTTTTTTATGTTTTTAATTTGTCTAGATATTATTATATTTCACTTAGTTTTTATATTCCAAATATTTTATATATAGAAACAGTTCATATTTATCCCTTTCATTCTGCTACTTTGTTTTTACAGCTGTTTGAGAACAATGAAAATAAAACAAATATCAGGAGAATAATTTTACTTCATACTTAGAAAAAAAGTAATTTGATTAATATTCGCTAATTATAATCAAATGTTCCTTGCCATGCTTTAACAACTCTTTAATGCTGGTTAGTTGATAAGATTTATTTTGTTTGATTCCACTGCCATTAGTAGAGGTTCTACGATGAGTTATCAACCAAGCATTATCAAGCAATTAATCGATCGCAACATGTGTAACAAACATAAGCAAGTAATATAATTCTAATCAACTAATCAGTGATATGGACTTCTGCAGAAGAATATCTCCTTAATGTCCCACTACTGGGCATAACTTTCTCCTCATTAAAAGATGATTCTGACTTATAATTGCTCCGCTAGTAGAGCGTCTAAAAAGGGTTTAATTTAAAAATTTTCGTCTCCTACACTGCTGAAATATTCTTTGTTCTTATAATTGCCTCTGATCTAAATACAAGCAGTAAAAATTAAAATTAAAGATTTTTATTTTATAAATAAATAAATAAATCCAACTTTAAAGCGCATTCGTGTGGGACCAGCTTTAATTTTATATGGTGGTCCCAAAGGAGCAAAAAAGGGAGAAAAATATGTATTAATAAAGATAAAAAGTACCATAAAAAATAATCACAAATATTTATACATAGTGGGCACACTACCTACTATGTGTAAATGTATGTTATTATGGACATATATACGCGTATTTATTTCACTAGTCGCTCAATGTACAAAAGGTACCTATTAAACCCATTAAAAAGAAATAGAATAGTAACTGCGCTTATGCTTACCAGAGAAAGATGATTGGTGAGAATGAATACAGGTTGGTGTGCCCGTCATGATGAATTTAACAAGAATTAACCATGATGGTTTCTAGGGGGAACTGCATGGAAGCCGACCGGCAGGGTCTAGCAAGGGCAGGTGCTAGCAATGGGGCTATTAGATTCCTTTTTTAACAATACCTTTTCCCCCTAGGCGATATAGTTCGGTATAACAATTTGGAGCCTCATGAAATTAAAACAAATTTTCAATTGCTTAAATTTGTTTAGGGCGGCTGGGTGATGCAGATAAAGGAGTGAGTAAAGCTATTCACCACTTTCACTTAGCCATCCGTGGGTTTATTCACAGGCTTACGTTGCTCGGGTTAGATATTATTTTCTTTTAATTGCGTTTTTATTTTTTGCGTTTTTAACGTAATTAAGTCTATGTTTAATTAATAGTATTCTGAAACAATAGGAAAGAAAACATTATTCTATAAACCCTGGTCAGTGTTTTTCAACCAATTTTTAAAAAAATTATTTCGATGTACTTTCAGATTGGTCTTATAGAAATTTTATTGAAACTACTAGTTTATTTTTAAATCAAAATAACTGGGTTTGTCACTATTGAAGTCGGTATTTTTTGTGGTACTAAAAAAATAATTATATGGAAAGAAATTGGTATTTAGCATTGGAATGTTCATTAGTGAATAGAGTAGAATAGATTAATTTCAATAATTCAATCTTTTTAATTCTTATTTTTAACACTTTTTCTATATCTGTGTTCCTACTAAATTAATCCGGACGTTATATAATATTATCGTTAGTTGATAATAATAATCACCCGGATTTTAATTAATCTGAATTTTTATCGAATAGTTGATAACTTATTTTTCTATTGGAAGATTTCTCAAGTAATTCACTGAAGTATTTTTACCATCACGCTATACTACTTTTTTAATTAATCCCGTCATCATGCCTTCTTTTGAAAAGCAAATAGAAAAAATATTTCAGTGAAATCTCTGAAATAGAGACGAAAAGATTGTAAGTTGGAACCGCGTATAGGTCAACCTGATATGGTATTTTCCTAGCAATGAATCTGTTAACTGTCATTGTCAACAACCCCTCTCTCCTGGTGTTATTTATGAGTTGGTACGTATAGACGGCTGTCAGATTAGATTTATTGCTTCCTTAGACAGTCAGATAGTATGCATTATATAAAAATTGTTTAAATTCAAATAATTAATATCCACCTTTTACTAATTGCCAAATGTTGAACACAAAAATTGGTTGAATGATTATTTCGTCTGTTTATTGTATCCAGGCAATTTACTCGTATATTCATGTATGAGTAACTAATTGACCAAAGAACAGATATAATATAGCTTAATGGATATTTGAAATCATTTATATTATCATATATTTAGGAGATATATCTCGGAGTCACACTATTTTTTACAATAAACTTAGTGACAATTATTAGGATAATAGGTACTCATTATATTTCCTCTATTAATGTTTTCTCGTTGTGGGTTGTTTCATTCCGACATAATGAAGGTGAATAACAACTCAAACTTTTTTTCATTATAACTTACGAATGAGGCACTGACTGAATTTAAAAATACAGTAGAAAGTTCTTCTCAGATAATCATTTAATCTTTTACTTAGTCTGCGTTCAACAATTTGCTACAATATTATCTCAATTAAGTATACAGGAAAACGTTGTTGCTTTTGAGGTTAATTAACTGCATTAGGTAAAATGTTATGTTGATGTAATAATTTTTTATAGAAGTTTTTATAAAATATGTTATAGAGAATTAAGTGGTAGATTGTGGTTGTAGATGCATCGTGGTAAATTTACAGATAGATGACTCAATATATTTAGAAATGGATGTGTCTGTTAAAATTAGGGATATTACATATTTTTTTTAGTATTTTATATATAATATAAAAAGTAGCTACCGCAAATGAAGTTGTTGTTGGAAGCGAGTATAATTAGGCCAACAAAGACATATTTTAGATCTTTTATCCGTTTTGTGTTGTAACTCATAACAATAAATGAAAATTATTACGCAAAATGTATACATTTTTTGTTGTTGCGACCCTATCCCTTTCTTCGTGATTGCGTACGTCATCATGCCTCGAATTAAGTAAATAACAAAGAAAGTCTCATTTGCTCAGCGCATTGCGGTTTCTATCATGAATAAATATGAAGATCCACGAATTTTTCTTGGAGGTGCGTAGGTAGAAACATTATTAGGGATTAGGAATTCAATTGTGTCTAATAATTTGTATACCTACAAACACATTAGCGCAATTGTTATATATTCTGAAGGTCTATAAATCATAAAAAATCCCATAGATATGGGCAAAGTTAGATAAATCTATATATTAAGATATGATGCTGATACCCTATACAATACCCAAGTTAGGATTTTGAGGAATTATCCATTTGTGTCCATTAATAAACTATGTTTTATTTATTAGCTAACTGTATCTAATGGAGTTTTCGACTTGTTGCAGTCCTTGGACATTTTCCAATATTTTAACAGAACATATTGTTTTATAAATAAATCTGTTAAGTACTTTAATGACAAACTCGTTATCCTTATTAATCCTTTATAATATTATAAATGTAGGTGTTTGTTTGTTACCTTTTAACGACTTAGCCGCTCAATTATTCATTATGAAATTTTAGCTTTTGTACCTATTTGGGAAGGAGAAGGACACAAGCTATATACTTTTATCTTGATCAGTAATATATTTAAATAAAACTAGTTTCTATATCAGTGCAAAAACCTTTTATTGTTTCTAAAAATAAAAGGGAAAGGGATCAAAGGTTAATCAACGATAATTTTTATATATTGCCCCTTATATTGGTTACTGGCGTGGAATAGCACGGTTAGCAATTCAGTCGTGGTATGAACATTGTAATAGTATGTACGCCGCCGGAGGGAATCCATTTCCTTGCAGACATCGTAAGATTTTTACAGATTACGTTATTCACTTCTTTTCGATAGTTACAGATCGCAAAAATAGTATTTTTGCCTTCAAACGAATTATTCTTATATTTATGACTGGATGAGGTGTTTAGTTAGTAATTTATTAGTGCCGAATCCATTAGAGTCCGAATCCATACCAAACCAGTTTTCGATTTTGGGTAATTTTAAAATCAATTCTAATCTGGAGGATAGTTTTTTAAAAGACGATTAAAGGGTCGATTATGTGTACGGTGACAACAAAAAAAAAAGTAAAAATTAAAGAGATAAATGAACAATTATCTCAATTTTTTTAAAAAGAGTATATATTTATACATATATGTAAATATAAATAACAATTTATGTACAGTAGGAATAACAATTTCTAAAAAATAAAGTCAAACCACATATAATATATTGATCTTGATCTATGTATTCTATTATATGTATCTTGAAAACATCGATTAAAAAAATTTTAAAATAACGCCCAAAACGCAATCTTAGAATCGTGATCAGAAATATCGTGTTTATAAAATATATGTATTATTAATATTATAGAATTAATAAGGGATTTCAAGTTATTTGATTAACGACTAATCACATGTGAATGATGGAAATAATAGAGTTAAGTTAGCATGTTAGCAGCGGTTTAGTGGCGTGTACAGCAGCGCTTAACATGGATAACGTCCTTGATCGACACAATTGACCCTCAAGCGGTGACAGCATCGGTGAACGCTTGACTGCGGTCCGGGGATCACAAATATGGATTAAAATAAATACCATAACTGTGCTACTCGTATTTGGGTATCAATTTGTTGCCGTGAATTACATAAAATATAGCTTATGTGATTCCGTATAAATTTTTATTTGGAATTCCTAGATAAAATTTATTTTCGATTTTTGAAATTTATATTATTTACATAAAATATATGTTACAATAATTTAGAGAATTGACTATAAGTAGTAGTTTGAAAGGATTTAATGCGAGGAACAGTTTTTTGTTGATTTCTCGATAAGTAACTGTTGTACCTACTTGTAACGATCCAGTAGTATAAGTATATAAAATCCTTACGCAAAATAGGCCGCATATTTTACTTATATTTAAAAAACCAGTATGCCCTTTTCATTAGCAGTTGTGTAAAAATACCTAAATCATGGGTCCTTCTTATATTATAGATATTATAATATAAGAAAGATCATATATATTAAATATGTTTACAAATATGTTATTTTTAAAAGAATGTCTGTTTGGTTATTTGTTATTAACGCTTTAACAGCAGAAGCTTTACTTTAAGAACATTAGAAGCTATTAAAAATTTAAGGTACACAGACTATATACGACATCAACCCTAACTTACGCGGGCAAAACCGCGGGATATAGCTAGTATTTAATATAAAAATGTTTACCATAGTTGGAGCATTATAAGACTTAGATTGTGGCACTAAGATAAACAAAGATTCATAGAGAGCGTAGAGTTGTTATAAACAATCCAACGTCAATATCTCCTTCACAAGTAAGTCAATCGATGTTAAGTATTGAAGTGAAATACTTACGATTCCTGAAGCTTTATAACAATTGATGGTTGCTGCGGCTTTGCCTGTTAAAATTGGAATAAAATAGTAAATTGTGTAATACAAGTATCTTCAATTTTAAGTTATTTTATGGTCTACACGCTTAATACGCATATTTAATATTATTGAGCAAAAACTGTTCACAAATTAAAGGTTTAATATTAATAGAGTTAAAAGCTATAAAATTTTAGTAGTATCATCATTTATAACTAGATGATTACATAATAATTAACATGTATTAATGTATTTATCTATTTATCCGCAAAAGAACCAACGGAACAGTGGCAACGGGCTGGTCACATAGCTCGAAGAACCGATAAGCGATGAACGGGCAAGAAAGGTTTTTGAGTGACGACCCCGTACGAGCAAACGCAGTGTAGCACAACCCCCCACTACAGGGAGTGAAGACCTGAAATGCATTGCAGGGAGTCAGTGGATGCAGGTGGCTCAGGACCTTTATTTTGTCCAGCAGTGGACGAATAATGGATGAAATGATGAATGCGGTTATAAGTTTAGTATTAATATAAACGTGGTTTCTGAATGCCAATGTAACATAAATTCTGTAACTTGTATTTTTATTGATAATAAAATAAAAAAAAAAGTTGTTCAACTGTGTAAATATACGAATTAAAAAACAACTGTAAGAAAATGTATGCGATCTTTTCGATTCAACATTTACAACAATTAATTAATAATTATAATGAAATGTATTTGTGTTGATATGAAAAGAATAAGTTATCACAAGAGCCATGGTAATAGTGAATCATGTTGGGAAAGTATTGCCGAATTGTATCAGTGGCGGTCGTAGCGTGCGGCCGTGAACAAGCTCGCTAATAAATAATAAATTGTTTTATTGAATTGTATGTATGAATTCTACGTTATTATCTTTGAAATGTCCTTGTTTGAGCTAATAATATTAACATAATGCTTTCGTGTAATTTTACGTGTGGTAAAATTGTAAATCGAATAAATTTCCTAAAATAGCATTGTGATAAAATTTTATAAAGCGTCATTCACACAGCCCTGGATCAGGGATCGTATGACGTAATAATTACTGTCCGAGTCGTTCGGGTAGCTAGGGATGAATTATCTGCAGTAATTACATAGTTACTGATTTTCCAGGTAGTAAAAGTAATGTGCAAATTAATTAATAATTGTTGGACACGTCAGTCTTTCTGTATACATTTTATATATAAATAACAGTTTATATTATAAAATAGTAGTTATGTCGCTTTCGTATGGCATATTTATGATTTCGTGTTATACTTTAGAAATAAGATACTTAAAAAGTATTCTAGTACGTTAATTCAGATTACAAGTTAATACGCCAGTTTTTTAAATCTGTTTAAAAGATTTTGTGTAATGTGTACACAGATACACTTTAGTACACAGTTACAAATAGCTTGGATTATGGAAGTAAAAAATCAATGAAATAGACCATTTGTAGATGGATAATTAAGGTTATTATATTAGTTGGACATTCAGGAATATAATTGTAGTAATACCATCTAATTTGATGCAGTAGTTTTTACGTCATGTGAAAACAAACATAAAAAGAGACAGATATAAGACACCGGGACATTGAGGACCGGACGATGCGCCGGACACGGTATTATGTGAAAAGTCCCTAAAATGTATGTACTCAATACTTGTCCTTTTTTTGAAAGGTATTTCTATTCTTACTAATGTTATAAATATAGAAGTGAGTTTGTTTGTTTTTTACTTTTTTAGAGGCTTAATAACTTAACTAATTGGATTGGATCAGGCGCAGATCCACGGTTGTGGCCACAATGGGAATGCTCACAACCCTAATAGACTTGTGATGCTTTTACAGACAGCGACAGTAGCTTAGTTTGTACTGTTTATAAACATATGTAACTTGAGCAAACTATCTCTTTTATCGGTTTTTTAGTTCATTAGTGTTAACCATACGATATTTCCCACGTGGTACTATATGTTATACTTACATTGTATAAAATCTTAGTCAGGGTGTCATATATTTTACAAATATCCTTGTAGGAATGCACTATATCAATTATGAGCAAGTTTATAGTCCGACTTACACTTGGTCGATTTTTGGAATGGCTGTGATCACGACCTTTCTTGAGAACTGGATTTAAGCCTGTAATAAATGTATGACATATTTTTGATTTAATTGAATGAAAAATTATAAATAATAGAGATTCACTTTTGAAATTAACTTTATACATTTCTAATCTAAGAAGTCTAGTAAAAATAGAAGTGACATAATAAATAATCTGTAATTAAAGTAATAAATTTTAAATACAGAACAATAAACCTGGCGATTAAATCGCTTTGTAATCAAGATTATAATTTATGGAAGTAGTGATGACAAGTGGCAAAGTACAAGGTTAGTTTACAGTACAATAATTTAGGTCAGGGATTTGTGTGCGTAAATCATAGAGTTGAAATAAAAACTGATAGAAAAACCTTTGATATGTCTACTATAATAAATCTATACTCGCGTGAAAGATGAATATAACCGGACTAATCTAGTCTAGTGTGAGATGATACACGTCGAAAGTTCTGTATATTTGAATAATCTGCAAATAGATTTTGGTTTTCTTTAAATAAAAAAAATATTTTAGTAATGTAGTTACGTGGTATATATTTTTTTTATTTTTTTTAATGGGTGATAATGGGATGGTAATGGGTGATAATGGCCTGCGCTATCGGTATATGCTGGCGGGGCACCAGTGAGTAAGGATAGAAGAAGATGAAAGCAGGTCAGTTAGCCCATTGTGACGAATTAGAATTAACCACGATGGTTTCCAGAGGGAACCGCGTGGAGGTCGATCTGATAGGGTATATTACTAACAATGGGCTCATTAGACCCCATTATACATATTTTCTTTGAAGGAATATTCTTAAATTTTATACAACCTTTTATGGTTCCCGAATAAAAAATATTAAAATATTATATTTTTATTTATTTTGCAGTTTAACCATATTTAAAATTATTTCAAATTTAGTGGGATTAATAATTGTAGAAGATGGGTGGACAGACTGACTGATAAAGTCTTACTGTAAGGGTTCTTTTATTTTAACATTTCTGTGCGGAACTCTAAATGCGATTCGAAGTTATTAAAATGTATTGTCAGCCTTACTTACAAATGCTAAATAACTCATTAGATTAAGATTTATGAACACTGGTTAGTCATAAAAAAAAGCCATTAGTAACAGTAGTAAAGTACAAGGTTATATTGATAAATGATTGATATTTAGATAATATTTAGCATAATTATAGATATATACCTATAATATAAAAATGATTAGATGAATTTGTTGCTAAACGCAAATCTCGAGAACAGCTGAACCGATTTTGCTAATTCTCTTTTTAAAATATTCCTTGAATGGTTCTTATGGAGAGAAGATTTTTAAAAATTGCCCGTAAAAATAATACTTAAAAGTCAATTTGAACTTTAATACTATACTATAAAGTTCAAGTGTTAGTCAGTTAGAGGTTCCGGGAAGGCAAAACAATTGAGTGACGTTAGTATTGTATAAATATTGATGTCAATATTTATTCGATGGTAACATTAGTCGTACACAAATTGTCTGTGGTAAAATGTCACTTGAAACGTAAACGTCTCTTTGATGTGCATCTATAATATTACTAAATCTAAAAGCCACAAATTTCTGTAAAATTAAAAATGTGTTGAAATATTAAAAAAACTAAAAAATTAAAGAATCGATTAAGATTAGATAAGAAGTTCGCCGGGTTTAGTATAAATATAGAATTAATTTATATTTTTAAATCTCGAGATGAAGTATATTAAATATGCAAATACGTAATTCATATGTAAACTAAATATTAAGCGAAAGAATTTTCTGTCAAATCACAGGTAAATAGCTTAAAATTTAATAAGTATCAAAAGTGTTATCTATGTGAACACTATATTTTTCTTTAGTGCCTTCTTGATTTTGGCGAGGTAGAAAAGTCTAAATAAACAAGTAAATGCAATAAACAAAATATACTCGTGTTAAAGCGTCCTGCGGCGGACTGCAGGTCTTCGATAAATCCTAAGCTCCCGAGTAGTTTCCCTCTTCGTATTTGTTTATGAGTTTGTTTTCGTTTACTATTTTGTTACAGTTTTCGTACCTATACCATGAAAAACGATTTAGGCTCACCATAAAGTTTAGATTTTGATGTGTGTTTCCGTATGGTTTATTCTAGGGTTTTGTAATAAAATGGCAAACAGGAACTAACATTATCATTTACCAGCTGTTATAGACAAGGTGTATATATTCAAGTGGCTTAAATTTTCTGTCAGAGTTGATAATAATCTCTTTCATAAGAGATGTAAATATTCTTGTGAAAGATATTCTACTGGCTCAGTATGTAACTGAAATACAATAACGTATTACTTTATGGTACAGATAACGGTATTACATATATGAACCTAAAGTAATTTGCATAAAACCTAAAGTAGTATAATTTATTTCGTCAGCGAAAATCTTGACTTCAAATGATACTTGTTACTTTTTGACTGAAGGAAATCGAATAAGTAAAACCCCATCGAAAATTCTCGAATCCCAAAAACGTCAATATTTGCTTAGTAGTTACAACGAGCCACTGAATTGACGGCAAGAACTTTTCACATGACGTTGTTGGGGGCTTGACCCAAATAAACACCACCGAAAAACTAGTGTCCGTCATCGTGAGACTTATACTTTGGAAATTGAATTCCGCAGTAGGGCTCTGTTTATCGTTTAGTGGAGGGCATGTGCCAAATATCTTTGTCCTTCTTATTAGGTTTTAGTCGGGCGGTCGATTCAGTTATCATTGTGTTCTCGTACATCGTATCCGGCTGATTTTCTTTTATGTTCTCTCCGTAATTCGTCGACTCAAACGTTTGGCACGTACAAACATAAATGAAGAACTTTATGAAAAACTTATAGCTACACGTATACAACTTTTTTGACTTCACCGAAATATGGCTTAACGTGCCGGCTCTCACCTTACGAATCATGATACAAGTGATAAACATTTTTAAAATATTTCAATATCAATTTGAGAATTCAGAGTTTTATTTTAAACTAGGATTCGATCTTGGAATTCTTGAACTGACTGAACTGTCAAATCAATTTTTGATAATAAGAATCGTAGCAATGGAAGAGGATCGGGTCTCCTAATTGGATAATTAATTTTTCTGTAACATATTATAGGTACAATAATCATTAACTTTTGTTCACGAGTCCGTCTCATTTATGATTATCTCCAAAGTGTGTCAATTCTTGGAATAATACAATAAATACAAGAGAATGTTAGATTTAATATACTCAGCGAAATATACAGAATATCATATTCTCCGATAACTCAACCCTTTCAACAACAATCGACTAATGTCTCTCATGAGCCAGGTCAGTAACATCGTATCTCCTTACAAATACTTTAACAAAAAGAACTTTTTAAATTATACTATTAATTGTGTAATTAGTGACTTTTATCATGCAAAGTGATATTTTATTTATTTAGATTTATTATATTAGTAATATTATGCCTATCTTTTTGATCTAAATATTATACTGTCTGACTTTAATAAACTCTAACGACAGATACCATTTGAACATTCATGAAATAATAACACGTTGGCTGTTTTCTGCCTTTATATGTTCTATTTTAATGTGATGATGATGGTGATCTAAGATCTTGATTATCATAACAACCCAGTAATGGGATATTAATGGGTTGTTATTGTTAATGTTGTATTGCACTTGCGTTTCTGTCGCTAAGTCACTGTAGGTACATGGACGGCTGTGTTATAGACTGAGAGGTGAGATCTAGTAATGTAATTGCTATCTATGGATAGAGGCATAGTTCACAGGAATGTTATTCTAAGTTAAAAATGATACATGAATTTTTATTTTAGATCGTTATTAAAATTACATATACTCGTAAACTCCACGCAAGTCCCAATTCACAATA
Source organism: Galleria mellonella (assembly GCF_026898425.1). Taxonomy (NCBI): domain Eukaryota; kingdom Metazoa; phylum Arthropoda; class Insecta; order Lepidoptera; family Pyralidae; genus Galleria; species Galleria mellonella. The sequence continues at coordinate 9,272,753 of NW_026442090.1, read as the reverse complement.
TCAAGTCATGCTTCCTTAACGTCAAAGAAATTACTTGTAGATGCATAATTTTTATGAGTTTCGCAAAATATAGAACTTACTCTAACTTCACGAAAATAAATCCAACAGATCAACAAATAACAGAATAGTTTTAATATAATGGAAAACTCATGAGAAAACACCTCATGTAAAGGGACTTCCGTAATAATTTATTTGTTATTGGAACAGGAATATATTGATGGAAGAAAATTACTTAGTTCATCTTTGTGGGTATATTTTTCACATGTACCCTTCGACTTCTACCTATTACCTACAGATGTAACGTTGCTTTTCAATTGTCTTATTATTTTTGCTTTAATTTTAGGTAAATACAGCGACATTTGGGGAATTCAGAAAATGTATCATTTCCTTTGGGCAGCACGTTTGACAAAGAAATTAGGGTAACCGCTTTCTTTTTAATTTTGTCGAAATTAGAATATTTCTTTATTTGAGATGCGTGTAACCTACTTGCTTAATTTGCGATATTCTGTGTAGCTATTAAGTATGAAGTTTAAATATAATATTTACTCGTGGCAATTGCAACATTTTTTTATACCAACAAGCATACGGTTCACCTGATGGTAAGCGGTTACCAGAGCCTATGAACGCCTGCAATATTTACAGAAATCTCTTTACCCCCTTTTTGAAGAACCCCATGCTTTTACACTTTTGAAAAACTTTGACAGGGAGCTCATTTCATAAAGTGATTTTTGGAAATCTATGATTTGCAAAACTAAACTTACGTAGTTACATTATTTTCTGGATTGATAGAAATCTCATTATCACATCAGCTAATCAAGTGGTCTCAGATATGTACTCGTGTCTGATTTAAATTTAATGCATAACATTACATTTACGTGAATTTAAATTATAACGAGTAAAACCAGATCAATCTCTTAAGAATAATATTCATTGCTTTAGAATCATGTCCAGTTTAATTGATAATATTATTTAAATGATAACTAAATATATTAAGGACTAAATAATATGGCAATCGTTTGCCAGAAATAAATTAAAAAATAGTAATGTTTGTATAATTTGTATAAATTATACTGTAGTCAAAACTTACGGTTGCCGCGACATTGACTCCACTCGTTTGCTTAATTTTACTTTACTCGTACTTGAACCTTGACCTAAAATATGTAAAAAGCGACTTCGACAAACCCTACCAACTAGGTCATTACGAATGCTATAAATCTGAAAAATATGGCACGACAATGTCTGCTACTGTTTGCTGATGTTTATGTATTAAATATAGTAACTTCATAAATAGGAGTAATAAAAAACCAGTTTATTGAAGGGTTTTCGGGACATTTCGTTATTTGTATCACTATCAGTAAAGGTGCAATCTCATCTACTCGTAGCAATTTTATCTATATATTAATCTTGTCCTAAAAAAATACGGTTGTTTGGTCTTAATGGAGCAAGACTTTTTCCGTGGTCTTATACGAGGTCTGTCCGGAAAGTTCGTATAAAAGTGTTCTGGAATGCGAGAAAGAGGAGTGGGGAGGCAACAATGCTTCAGTTCTGGTCTGACCGCCGTGCGGTGCTCTGTGAAGTTACCTCTTAACGAAACCCCGTCGGCATGGAGCCCGCTTCCGTTGAAGAGCAGCGCGTCGTAATCAAGTTTCTCTCGAAACTCGGCAAGAATGGCCGTGAAATTTTTGCCGATCTCAGAACAGTTTATGGGGATGATGCTGTGAAGGAACCAACCGTCCACAAGTGGCTAAAAAGATTCAGAGGGGGCCGAGAAAGCGTTCAAGATGACCCACGTTCAGGACGTCCTTCCACTTCACATTCCGACGAAAACGTGGAAAGAATTCGAACTTGTGTTAATGGGGACCGTCGTTTAACGGTCAGACAGGTGGCTGAAGAGCTTAATTTGGGCAAAACCGTGGTCCACGAAATTCTAAGAAACGAACTTCAAATGAAAAAAATTTGCGCCAAGATCGTTCCCAAGCTTTTGTCCCCGGATCAAAAATCACGAAGAGTTGCTTGCTGTGAGGACTGGTTGGAAGCCGAAGAGAATGGTGACTTTTTGAACCGAGTCATCACTGGAGATGAGTCTTGGTTCTACGAATTTGATGTCGAATTAAAATTACAAAGCAAAGAGTGGAAGACATCCGGGGAACCACGAACAAAAAAATCAAGAAAATCCCGCTCAAATGTCAAGACAATGTTGATTGTTTTTTTCGATGTTCGGGGGATTGTCCATCAAGAATTCGTAGGCCAGACAGTTGATGGAAAATTCTACGTCGATGTGCTCAGACGCCTCAAAGCTCGTGTGGCACGAGTTCGTCCAGAATTGGCGCGAGAGGGGCGTTGGATTCTTCACCACGACAATGCCCCTGCCCATGTTTTTGAGTAAAAATTCCATTACGGTGACCGAACACCCCCCTATTCGCCGGATTTGGCCCCGTGTGACTTCTTCTTGTTCCCAAAAACCAAATTGGTACTTCGGGGGCGGCATTTGGGGGACATAAATGAGATAAAAAAAGCTACGACGGGGCAGCTTACAACCAGAGGACTTTCAAGGAGCCTTCTCACAGTGGAAACGGCGTTGGCACAAGTGCATTATGTCACAGGGGGAGTACTTTGAAGGGGATAAAATTGATTTACCTGAATAATTGTAAAATAAAATTTTTAAAAAACTTTTATACGTACTTTCCGGACAAACCTCGTATTCATGCAACAATCTATTTTAGTATCATCTAGTTATTTAAATGAAAATCATTAAAACTTAATCGCTTTTAATTTATTATATAGAAAGACAATCTGAATATAGATAAACAAGATACAACTTTTAATTACTTCTTATTTACATAGCTAGATTTCGGTCGCATGTTTTGGTAAGAGATACTTTCTATTTATTTATTATTTGACGGCCAAAAGATACATTTATGTGAGCTATTTTTTGGTTTATATAAATTTGTGTGGTCGAAAATTAACTGTTTTTAAATCAATTACCAGTTGGTAAAAATATTTATCATAAATAGTAGTATATAATATAATTAAAATGAAATTTAAATTTATTTAGGGTCATCAAGTTGAAAACAGTCAAACCCTGTTTGAGCATATTTATAGGCAGCAGGCTAAGTATTTGTAGAAAAAAACAGGGCAGTATTTTTTGCGTATAAATTTTTTTACAATTTGTGACTTCAAGAAAACATAAGTCATTAATGTAAATGAGGAAGAGCATTGGTTCTAAATTGCATCTCTTGGAGATACGTTTTCGATAGCGATATCAGAACTTACAAAATTAACTCTCGTCACACGTTGGGTACGCTAAGTGAAGTAATTAGCAAAAACGAAGAGAGGAATATCTAATACTCCCAACGACTTCAGCTTTTTTTAACGGATTCGAATTGAAATTGTCTCATTTCTATCCTTTTAAATTGTATTAAGCCTTATTTACCTATATCTAAGTTACCTATATATATATATGTATATGTATATATATATGTATATGTATATATATATGTATATATATGCAAAGTAAATGTCGAGTATCATGGACGGGCATTCAAAATAGTGAAACATTGAGCAAATATATATATATATATATATATATATATATATATATATATATATATATATATATATATATATATAAATATAACAAAACTTCAGGCGAGAATAGTTGATATTTGTACAAAAACCCGTCAGTCGCTTTCTTCATTCTTGATAAGTTTTTAGAGGACTTTAGAAAGAGTGTGTAAAATTGCAAATAATTATTATATAACATAAATGATATTTGTTTGGGTGATTTCGACTGAATGTGACGGTTCAAGAAAGATGTTGAGATATTATCCCAAACAATAGCACATTCCAGTCGCTGAAAATTTATTATATTATATACTTTCTTATAAGTGGTTCGAAGAAGAACAAATAACACGTGTAAATGTACAAGTTAATTATAGGCAGATATTATTTATTGGTATATGTATATTTAGGAGTTGTCATATTATGTAAAAGCTGAGGATTCTGGTTAAGTATTTGAATATATTGTACTATTTCTTTATTATTTATATATTTATGATATATAGATGTAGTAATAGCATTTTAAATAAGCTTCTTTTTTTTATTGAGTATATTGTTTTAAATTACATTTAACTGAAATTCACTGAATTTCCTTTTTATAAACTGAGTATGTTGTGCGTTGCGGTCACGTAGTTGAGTTTTGCCTTTTAAGCTGTCATATTGGAGAATGTTAAAACTATAGCTTCTATTGAATTGTAAGTTATATATTTATAGTTAAATGTGATGCATTGACTGTTTAGATAGTACTTTCATAAAATATATGAAAATATAAATAAACGAATAACTGATTCGGACATAATACAGCCTGATGATGTTCAAGGAAATCCATAAACAAATTGAAAATCGATTAATGAATTGAATATCTCTGTTATTATTTTCGTTAAATTCCATTGATATAGTATAATTTCATCGATAACTACTTCTTTTCAGAGTGAATTGATTAGACCAAGAAATCTAGCCAGTGCTATGTCTGAAATCGTGATTAAGCATATAAGTATAGTATGTTCGATATATATAATATTAGTCTTTTCCCGCAACTTCCACCGCGTGACCAGGACATGTTCACTAACCAGGATAAAAAACAGCCTATGCCTATTTTTTTCTTTATGTAATTTTTAATAAATAAAATGCAGTGACTTATAAATTTTATTATTTTAATTTAAGGGGAATTATATTTTCTATTAAACACAATTTATTTCATTAAGATAGCATTCCTTAATTTCCGAGATTTATAGATTATTTAAGTGACCCGGATTCATCGCTTTCGAGTGTATATGATATTTAATGTATTATATATAATACATAATATTGGTATGAATTTTCATTTTATACAAAAAATAACTTGCTAAATATATACAGAATGTTACGTATCGATGAAATTACCTTTTTATCCGCTAAATATGTAAAAACACTGTTTATATTTTCTTATAACACGTATCTAATTTAAGATGGTAACGTTGTGTGAAATTCAGCGTTTTAGTAAGGAAAAATTATAACAAGCTCCTTGCAAGCTCCCGTCTCAGAATGAAGGGACTAGAGGCAAGCTCAAGTAGCCTTATTTGTTATTCAGATGTCGCAGTGAAAGCGTGCCCTATTGCATGCTTGTTGTCGATTTTAGGCTTCTTATTCACAAGGGAGTAAATTGCGCAATATAATGCGCTATATCTTGGTGCAGTATGTGTTTATTCTATAGATTTATTATTTTATATGATGATTAGCCTTGCGCCCGACGAGATTTTTCATCGGTATTATCTAAAGTTTTACTACCTAAATAAAATTCTTAAAGGATATCAGTTCTACAGTAATCTCTCATCTCGGGAATGAAATTAGAGTATGAATTTATATATTTATATCTATTAGGTTTTGACTTGGTGAGAATTTTAAATTGCACTTTAATACTCCATATATATATCACAAAATATAAAAATAATTATTGTATCGTATAATGTCTATAGTGCTATTCACATCTATAAGTGATTGTTACCATCACTTTGCATTAAGTGGGTCGTCAGATTATTTGACACTCCTACTTATAATATAAAGTAAATGACACAAATTCTTCTATGTACTTTCAGTAAATCTTTTTTCATCATTATATATTTATTAAAAACCTAATATTTATATTAATCTATAAATCTAAGTGATAAGCGAGGATGAAGTTAGGTCAGTTGGCCCATCGTTACGAATTCACCTGGAATTAACTTTGACGGTTTCTTAGTACTGACTAGAGGTCAACCATTCTGAATAATATTATCGCTTAATAATGGGACCCTTAGACATAAAATCCCTTCCTAATCAAAATTATGCATAATCCGATTCAGTTATTGACCAATACTGGAATTCTCTATTGTACTGGTTTCAAGGATCTTGTGAAAATTTACATACCTATTATGAGCTTCAAGAAGATTCATCTGTAATACCTTTGCTAATACAAGTACTTATATTTAATCGTGACCACAAACCCTCAGATCAGCCATCTTGAATATTATAATAAGGTATATTTCGAACCATCTGAATGGAAGGGTAACCACAATCCTAACCACATATATTTGTATATTTTGGCTTATCGGTTTAAAGCAGACCACCAATATGTCTGTATTGCCGATAGACAGGTTACCTTGATAAGATGGGTAGGTATGAACCATAAGTTAATTCCATTATTGGGAGAAAAATTTACATTTTCGGATTCCATGATTGATAGCAGACGTCTATCACATTTTTTTTTTATATCTACATATACCTTAATAATAAAATTATAGGTATTTGTCGCCTGTTGTTGTAACACTGTTGATATACCCATAGACTACCGAGCATATTACAATCCAACAAGGAAGGGGTTGAGTCTACCGTCGTCTGTTAATTAATTGGTAATTTAAATTGCCACACAAAGTTTTTTGTTTCGGTCAGGTTATAATAAGCGATAAGACCGCCTTTTGTAGTATATAAGTATAAGTGATATGTTTTGTATTATTATTTAAGTGGTGTAATAAAGAGTAAATAAATATAATTCACGACCTTTTATAAGTTTTATAAGCAAACGATTTTAAGAATTGTAGTATACGAGTACATACATATCATTAGGTCGCAATTCTCTTGTATTTACATGTAAATATTTATTTATACTGGTTATAATAAAGAGCTTTATAGTGATTTTAAATGCTACGAAGTTAGGTGTTGCAGGAAGATATTTATTAATCGTCTTAGAGGTGAAACATTCCTTTTATCTATTGAAAATTTATTGTACCGTACCGTAATCGTACTCTTAATTAATATACGAGTATAGATAGGAACCTAAACAAAATATAGACAGTTTCAATAGAATTTAACGAAAATGTATCCAATTTTTGTTAAAATGATTGCAGAAACATTCTATAAATTTAATTGCTAATAAATTAAAACAGTCAATTATTCTTAAATAATTGACTACTATTGGATTTCAACAAACTGTTTTATAGCCAGGCCGATTATTCGTTTAACATTTTTATTCAATCTTATTGAAACAAATTATATACATTAATAATATAATTAAAACTACCAAATCAATGCGCTAAGATAATGTAGTTATTTGTTTATGAATGAATGAATGAGTAAACTTTATTTGTATTATCTGATTATATAATTAGTTAGTTATGTAGTAGTTAATTAGTATCTATTTGCGACTTTATCCTCATGATCGGAATATATCATTTGCCGAAATAAAATATAGTTTATGTTCGTTGCCATCCCAAAAATAATACGTGTATGCCAAATTTCGTGACGATCGGTTGAGTCGTTAGGACGCCAAGACACCCATTTATCTTACTTATATTATATATAGATGTGAACATATTTTCATAATATAGGTTATGTTTTAACCTATTTTATGTATTTTAATACATGTATTTTTGTTTTATGTATAATGCTTAAAGTATTTACATTTAACTTTGGTAGAGAAAATAAATTATTATTTTTAATACTACTATATAAATAACCGCGTCGTGTTTCTAAGAAGATTCTGTTTCTTTATGAAAAGGGAGACGTAATTGTGTCGCTTATTTTGCAAAGGTTTTCATTTCTAAAAGCGATGATACACCAAATGAAATATTATTAATACAAGAATCTATTCCATTTGCGAAAATCGTAATTGGATTATTATCTGAGTCACGTCCATTAGGTGAATGATACGGGAATTGAATTGCAAAATATAACAAGATTAATATTAAATTTATTAAGTGGTTACTTTAAACCCATAAGATTATGATTTTTAAAGTCATTAGCATAAATAATATTTTTAATTTTAAACACAGCAGTTTTGATCAGAGATTTTAAGTCAGCTTTATAATTCGTAAACTCGTTTATGTTGAAGTGAGTATAATTTCATTATGAGATATTCTCAACGGACAAAATCTAATAAGCCAGTAACAATCTTTCTAGAACTTTTGCCTCTGCATTCATTATTTAATGTTGCTTTAACAATGAAACACTTAATAGCTGTTGTTTCATAAATTCGTATTCCTCTATGTATTTCTGACAATCTGTTCTCGTTGAAATCACGAAACGAATTAACTTAAGATTTCTTGGTATTTCAGCTGAAAGTCACGTTTCTTTTTAATTAGGTTGCGGATTTTGTGTGTCAAAATATTTTCTACGTAGCCGCTTTCTGTACAGTCAGCATGACATATTTTAATTTGAGATCATTCATGCGCATTTGGTTTGCATGAAAGAGACAAATCATTTACTTATGGTTTACACCTGAGTTATTTACAAGTAGATAAAAGTAACAACTTTTTTTGCAAAATCTTTATTATACATTATTTACATTGGATACATTAAAAGATAATATACAATAAAAACCATTGTGTATTAACACAATGGTTTTTATTGTATATTTTAATATATAAGAATCGTATCTGCAAAAGTAGTTTATAAAAAGGGTGCTATAGGTGTCATAGTACAAATTGAAACAGTAAACAACTTTGGTGGGATTTGTGTTTGATTTTGAGAAGAGACTGTAAAAATACGAATTTACTTATATAAAAAATAGTAATGATACCATGAAGTTTTTATGTTTCATCTACTGAGATTCTTTTGTTTAATTACTGTGTTTTGTTCCAAACGATAGGTACAAGTATATAAAATAGGTACTGTTAGGTTTCCAATAACAACGAAAGCTTTGTAACTATTTCATAAAGCTATTTTGAATCTTGTAATATGGCACATAGGCTATAGTAACTGCAAGTACGATTATATACACTTGGATGTATCGTATATAATTTATTAAAAAAGTATGAAGAAAATTATATTGTGTACGTTACATTTGGAGTCTAGTTATAAATATTTAACTACAGATTGTAATTATATCATACGTTAATATTTAATAATAAATCAATATATTCACGTGTTATTGGTTGAACGCGAGTGAAGTATGATACGAACTCAGGGCTATGTACGTCAGTATCATAATGGTAAAAGCTAATGAGCTAAAACTATTAGCATAGATTAGTCTTATGTATGCAAATTAGAAATCAGAGCCCTATAGAGCCATTATTAGGTTCGTATTATTAGATCAGGCGAGCGACATGTGTCAGAAATGCACGGAAATTGGACAAAAGGGCAATCAACAGCAGCATTTTCGTCATTTGTAGGTATTGTTCATATTATTTTATATCTACATGACATAAAAACTTTAAAACAATTCGTGGCCTAATTAAAAAAGATTTTTTATATTTATTTTTTTCTCTCATACATTTTCTTCTTTATTATATTGAGCTAGATATATGTCATTAAGCATGTGCATATTTATACATATCTATGTACGCATATTTACTTACCCGTTCTTTTTGTAAATGCTTTTTATTTAAAAGTTATCTAGAAGAGATTGTTTATCGATACAGCCGGTTTTCGTACTGTTTCACCTTAACTATTATTTATAAACCTGCAATTATTCTTGAAAAATGTTATGTTTTTTATTTATATGAGGTCGAGTGTATTCTGGCGTACCTAGTTCTAGTTGGTATGCTGGCAGCAACTGAGGACAATGTCCCTTCACCCACTGAATTAAGGCATCCGCATTTTAACGTTTAAGAGAGCAAACCCAGTTTGTGTCCAGCCTAATGTATGTTTCATGAATATTTAAATATTTTATTTAAAAAAGGGGTAATATCTTTCCTTTCATTTTCATTGTCACACTAACAATCTTGTAAGCAATCCTCACTTTGTAGCTAAATCTTAAAATTTAACAAATATCTAAGAGTGGTGACTAAGCGTGATGGTTGCAGTTACAGAGACTTGGAAAAGACATATATAATTATGTCACTTCACTAAACTTGACTCTTGTTATTCAAGTTCACTACAATAGCAAGAGTCAATTAATCGCTCTGATTACTCCATTTGATTCAGGATGACAGTCGTGTGCATATTGATTGCTTAATAAATATTTATAGTTTTAAAAGAGGAGTTTTTTTAATAATTTACCTATTATCTGATTTTCAGTCTGGATTAAATATATATATAATATATAATTAGTTCGGCCATAAATACTGTTATATATATATATATATTTCAAGCCAGGCTAGGGTAGTTCGTGCCTTGTACCAGGTGCAGAGTCTATCAACAGTATATATATATATATATATATATATATATATATATATATATATATACTTTGATAGAGTGCAGGGCGATAGTAAAATAAAATAAATATGGCGACCATAGTCTGTCAAAAAAATATTTTCCAGTTCGAACAAGAACAACATCCTTAATTTAATATTGTTTGATATAACTTAACAATTCTAGACTTCTAATGTCTTGTGTAACCATCTATTGTTATGTTAGAACATAGCAAAGGACCTTTGTATCGGGCCGTGGTTGCCTGGTGTCGACACGTGAGCAAACTATTATTTAAGTAAATTCATGACTCGGGGATATTTGGAACAATACCTATAGTAACACTACAGCAGTTAATGTTTAGATACTAATTCAGGAATCTATCTACCTAATAGGTACATAATTGTGTTATATATTATTTTAGCTGAATATAAACATATATATAAGTATAATATATATGTACACTTATGTATAATATATATATATATATATAAGTGGACTGTATGTACGACAAGTTTTTTATATAGATCCAAGAATGCGAAAACCGACAAGTTGTTTTAAATTTTTTTTTCAAAGGAATTCCAATAATAAACAGTTTTTTAAATAGTTTATAAATAAATAGTTTTTCTTACAAAAGAAGGAACTTGATAAAAAAAGGAGGGGAAAAATCATCTGGAATCCAACCGGGGTATTCTGGTTTCGGAACCGCTCGATTTCCCACCTGAGCTATTTTAACCTTGTAGGTTGTGGCAAAATATACCTTCATATTCTAATGATATTGCAACAGTTTTTCATTGCTTGAAAACATGAATAAAATGACGTTTACCAAAAATTTAACCTAGCTTGATTGATTAATTGCCCCCGAAACCCCCCGCATACTAAATTTCATGAAAATCGTTGGAGCCATTTCCGAGATTTAGATTTATTTATTTATATATATGTTCACTTTAGATGTAATAATTGCATGGCAACCTTCTCGATAATTCATAAAAACATATTATTCTTGTATGTGGCAATTAATAATTTTAATTGGAGGTAGAAAGATGAAAAAAGGTTGTTGGTGTCTGCTCCTAAAAACAGAAACAGAATAGTTTTGTCGTTGTCGCTTTTAAAAATATTTAATAAGTAAAAGATTTAATTTCACAATCGTAAGACTTTAATTTTAGAATTAAATATTTTTGTTTTATTAAATATACTACGCAAAAGATAATTTCTCGTATCGTTAAAGAGACATTTTCAAGATTGAAATGTCTATCGGAAGATTCAAGATCGAAACCCTTAGTTCTTATAACATTTACGATGTAATCTCAGGTAACTTTAGCATGCTTTAGGGAACTGAGTGATCTCAGTATGTTATAAAAGGAATTGACGCTAATCAAAGGGTAAGGTCACTTGAACTAAGTTTGAATCTAGGTAGTTTAGTAAAAGCATCTAAGTCCTTTGTCAAAGCATCTAATTCGTATCTAAATATTAAAAAAAAAAAAAAACACGAAGAAACTATCCTATTGGCGATAATTCGGTACAAGATAAAAGTCAAGTTATTAACTCTTTATCGACTTGCAACTAATTGTTTTATCGATACAGCAACACTAAAACTACATGACAATAGATGGTGTTGTTAAGCAACATGAAGCCAATGAGTATTTGGTATTTGACAATAGATGGCGGATTTCACTAAAAACAAAACCCAGTAAAGTTCGGTCATTCAGGTACTATTATCAATATGCATGTGCTTTCTGGATTGGTTTGCTGGACACGATTTTACGTGCTCTCGGAACACTATGAATTAAAAAATTTAGTGGTTTAGGGCTAGGATTCGTTCTAGGGATTCCGAAACCATAGCCAAGCGTCTTATGACTGAGTTGTTACCGCTTAGGGTAGTGAAATTAAGTAGGATAAAAATATACCGTGCTTAATATAATTTTTCTGTGTATTGAATTTCATTAAAATCTATTCATGATTGAGTAATATACAAACATACAAATTTTATCATTTATAATATTATGTAGTTTAGTGGGAGTAAACAAGAAATTTTAATTGGCTTATTATGTTCTGTCTAAGCAATTACATTATTAGGTTAATGTACGTTAAGTTAAAGTTCAGGTATAATGTAATTAGTGTCTTGAAGAAATAAGGCTTGATATATAAATTCTAATACCGATTTCAAAATATACCAGAAACATGAATAAACACTTTATTAATTATTAATGTACATGCCCTTATTTTTCTGTTAGATACGCGTAGTTGTAAGACATAACTGTAATAAGTACTAATAAAATATGTATACCTCCTCACTGAAATATGAACGGTATCACTGAGGGTCGAAATGACAAGGGTTGAAGTTGTTAAGGTGTATTTACAATGTCAGAATTTGACAGCCTCTGTTATATTTCATACCGCACTTTGATTATGCAAGTAGTGCGTACGCAGGGGGAAATCAGAATCATACCGCTATTCTCGTTTTTGGGAGCGTGAATTCCTCGCACGAAAACTTAGAATGTAAATCATGAGGCAGAAAAGTTCATGAATATTTGAGTTGTTATGTGTTGTTGGGGTTGGAATGTTGTTTTTATATATTCTCCAATTATCCGCAGTAAATATCAGCTACGTTAATATTACTTTTGACATTCTGAATAAAGGACGTTTAGTGGTATTTCTAGAATATCTCGAGATGTTTATTAATTTTAATTAAAATAGATTAGGTATAGATTTATATACAACACTTTGAGAACTTTGTGATGGAGTATTGGAGTACCTATTAAAATTGAAACGGCTGTTATTGAAATAGGTAGTACTGAGTTCTCTCGGAATAGTGACTTTTTGTTTTAAATGACTTCAAAAAGAAAGAAGTTCCTAATTCGCCTCTATCTTTTTATATAAGGTTAATCTTTGCTAATTCTAATCCGATCCTGATATTTTTTATATAATGACAGGACTTACTCCTGTATTAGTAGATAGTAATAATTATTATTTATTTATGTTAGTTACATATTAATAATGATGATTATATTAACTGTTATTTTTTATGGAGCAAAATATTTAATTCCTTATATTTTTCTTAACCATAAATTCTTTGGAATCAAAAACTACGCAAATTGTAGTACGCTTCGACATTATATACAGAAATATAATGAATTTATAATAAGTATTTAAACATATCAAATATTAGTATTATTTACAAACATACCTCTTATGTGGCATGTCGAGTCTAACATTAATCATAATGGTATCTTATAGTCAAGAGATGTCTGTGTACTAAAGTAGTCAAATAACATTTATCAGGAATAACAGTCGTAAGCATATTTTTACTCACCAAGACTTCCATAAAACTAAGTAAGAAAATGCTCGTTCTCCCTAATATCCTTCAAATTTTCTTTAGTGTATGTAAATGTGCCAAAAGTCTGAGTTTACGACTCATCTTTGACCATTTTCTTTCGCAATCGCTGGTAGATTGCATTCACAAGTAATTTTCTGCATTGTGAAAAATACATACAGTTTGGTGTATGATACCCAAACAAACATACAGACAGATAGAAAGACTGACAAAAAATTCAAAAGTTTTTTGACTATTATTGCTCTTATTAGGACTACTAATACTACTTATGTAATTTTTCTTAAATACGTCCTACATATATTTATACAAATATAAACGAAATATTACGAGATTAAATAGTTGTTCTTTTCAGACAGTCTGTCATATTTAAGTTCTATTTTTGTACGTCAGGCGTTATCTATTTAGTAGGATGATCGAAGTTATCGATGTAGGCATAGATATAATATGATAGGAGAAATGAGAAGGAGAAAATCAATAATAAAACGATATTTTACATTCAGATCATTCGATGACTCTTTATTTACACAGTGATGACTTCGGTGAAACGTTCAATACAACCAAACGTACAGATCACAAGGAAGTAACCGACCAATTATGAAGCTTACAATAAATTTGATTTTACTAACAATCTATATAAACTAGCTAAATGTACAGTCCCCTCAATGAAGACATGCGCGAAACTCAAACCTTCTCCATTGACGGGAACTTAAAATCAATTCTGATTTCAAATGTAATAAAATTTAGAATGTCAACGATTTTCTATAATGTATTTTTAATCTTTAAGAAACAATATATACAACGTTAAGTTATATCATACTCTTTTAACATTCACTGATCTAAATTAATAAAGTTGTATCGTGTTGTAATGATCTTAAAATCTAAGACATTAGTTTATGTTTGAAAATTTGATACATATTGATTTAAATAAAGTGGGATCCCAAGGCTTATCGTATACCCATAATTTGCCAACTTTCTCATTTGTTGAGGTTTGCGGTTAAATATCGCATCAGGCAGTATCGCGTCACCACAATCGAACCGTTCTTGGGATCTGTTGACTATCACTACGTAGTTTTACTATTCGGAAATTCGGGCACCAGAATCCACGCATATATATACATTGTTTAACTTTAAACTTTAGATCAGTTTAAATGAGTATGTATTACTTATTACAACAATAATTGTGACAATCGTTTCGTCCATCATTAATTCTATGCAGTCAAATCTTTGACTAAGGCCGAACGCGAATGATATATTTCAATTACAAACAAATTAACGATTATTTAGTGCAGGTTTCAATGGATATGTACATTGTAATATACTGCTCGATTTGGATAATTTTGTTGTGAAATAATTTATAGTGATAGTGACTTACCATCTCATTATAAAGAAAAGACGGATTGTGCATAAATATTAATAGGATGAAATTGTAGGTAAGGCAAATTATACGAAACACTAGAATATGACTCTTATAATCCTATATTGTCGGATCATGTAAAGATTTAAGAATATTCTTAGTTACTCAGTCTAAATCATGTATGATTTGTTTAACTTTAATCATTTAATGTTGTTAAAAGATTTGTATGTTTATTTTACGTATTACAAAAAATATTGGTTTAAAAATAAACGTAAGGTTTTGGGAAAACATTAAAATTTATCCAACACGCAGCCCCGGTCGAAGCTGTGTTGTCTGGACGAAGCCTTCCTTTTATAGTCAGATATAAAACCGTGAGGCGATTTGAACACAAGCCAAAAACAGATTCGGAAACAACTATACCGCGAGTGTGCTGGTTTATTTTGTGTACAGAAATATAATGACGTATGGAACAAGCTTGTCATTGTGTCCTTATTCGCTCTCTGGTTTGTACTTGTTTAGATTAGGGTGGCTTCGATTCACACTTGGATTAATGCAAAGTAAATGTCGAGTATCATGGACGGGCATTCAAAATAGTGAAACATTGAGCAAATATATATATATATATATATATATATATATATATATATATAATTTGTGCCTTCAAAATTAATAAATACATTGTTATATAATTTAATGTAAGTTTTAGATGTATTTGTTTTGAATTTCAATAAATAAAATTATTTAAATTTAAATATCCAAGTGTGGATCGATATTAAATGTACTTTGCGTAACTTAAATGAAGTCTTTATTACAATGAATCATGTGCCAATAGTGAAAATAAATGCTATTGAATAATCTAACAGTAATAACGTCTAGGTCTAAATTTGTCACTTAGGTAGGTACAATATTTCAACTACTTAATTACATTAATCAATTGGCAGTGCTGTAACATCTGTATAATCTAACTAGATCTTTTGTATAATAGTTAATAACAGATGGCGGATCTATTTTAAAAATTTTGTTAAATAGAAATTATTTTAGTTAATGGACAATTAAAATATTTTGCATGAATTGTAAAGTTTGTATATTTACACATTGTTTGGCATCCAATATCACTGAAATTGAGCCACAATTAATTTTATGTCCAGTAAGAATTTTGTATATTATCATATATGAATAAATCGAGTTATGTACATGGGTATTCGTATTTGCATACAATTTTTGCATTTTCTTCTTTGTTCGTTTGTGATATGTAAAAGAATTAATTTGAAATGCTAAGAAAATGCGAATATAACACAATAATAACAAGGAGTCGGAAAATTTGTTAGACTATGCTAGTGATTCGTATGAGGCATACAATTTACACCAGCTAAGTGGAAATATAGCTAATTTATTTAATATGTAATTTTCTATTAATTGATTTCATTCAAAATCTATCTAATTTCAAGAAGATAACAGTTTCTAACAAAAAAATATCAAATTTAACCATAAAATAGAATTCATTATATAAAGTAACTAACACTGAGAATCATAAACATTTAACAATATTTCGCATTAGTTTTGCATCAGTTAAAATAACTACATGACTTCAAGCTGCATGTGCGTACCAACACCTACATAAAATACATAAATTTCTGATAGATATCTAAACATAAACAAAACTAGTTTTGCCAGATCACTTAGGTGGGTAACTTTATAAATTTTAGATTGAATAACGTGACCAAATAAATACATCTAACTTTTCATTTTGGAATTACTTTATATTTATGTAATTACCAAGTTTTCTAATCGTATAAGAACACTTTTATCTCTTATAGTTAATATAAAGAAACTCACTACAGCGCTGTTCATCAGAATCTAGTCAACATTAAATTATATACTACGTTATTCTACGCGTCTACCGAAGATTGCCTTGGGCGATCAGATGTGTTCATCCTGAACATCTGTGAGAGAAAAAGAACATTTGATAAATAAATATGGTATATACATTCCTTTATTCCCGATTCTTTAATTTTCTTATCTACAGCTAGGTAAATTAAATAATTAACAAAACCAAGCAAACACAATTAAACATCAAAGCGTAACGCAATACAATATTATTACCATTAAAACATAATAAGCAAACCGCAATCCAACGTTTTATTCGTATTATTAATATATGTTTTCTTTAATAAAACTGGGGAAATTACATTAAATGGATATGCTTGGTGTAAATATTGTTTGTTTTATTATTATGATATACGCAGAGACATTACTGTGTTTATTTCGTAGAGACTTTGGTTCTTTCCTAAAGACTATTATTTATATAGTGTTTTCATATTATTTGCTTATTAAGCTACGCAACTATATTTTTAGAGAAAAAAGGAAAAAAGAAAACAGAAGTTTCAAGCCTTTGGCAAAAACCTTGTCAGTTTATTATTGATATATTTAAGATGTTAACGTAAATGAGCCTTAAGGCTTTTTATATAATTTTTATCAAAGAAACGAGAATGTACTACTGTACTGAATGTACATTAATAAAGTAAAATAAAATAAGCAATTTTAAAATATATACGGGAATAACATTCATGCAAGGAAATCTCGTTACTCAGCATTTTATTGGATTTCCCCAACGCAATGAATATATTTGTCAATATAGCTACTTAGTTATGATTTCATATTTTATAACCGTAGAGCGTGTTCAATAAATATCGATTAACAATCATAGTTTTTCTCTGTTTATTTATTTATTTCTAATAATAAATAATAGTATTGATATTAAAATTTATGACGTCAGTATTCGCTATAATGCTTAATAATAATGACTATTATGTACCTAGGCCACTGTATTATTTTGGTTTATTAAAAACCTCGTTAATTACCAATGAGTGCCAGCACAAATTTTAAGTAACGTAGGGGAAACAGTGACAATTTTTTGGGGTACAGTGCAGTGTATGTGTGTGAGGAAATCATGCATTGCTAGACATAGAAAAACGATTGTGTATGCTTTGATTTAATAAAACTGTTCACAGAAGCTCATGCTTCATTTATATTGAAGTTTTGGAAAGATTTAAGCAATGTAGCAAAGGCAATTGAGTGATAGAGTCACACAATGTCTTTTTGGAGTTTATTCAAGGAGAACAAAATGACCTGGAGGAAGAGTATATAAGACAACATAATTCTAATTGCCAAAGTATATTAGATCTGGTGGCATTACTACTTTTTCATATGTGTACAAATTAATTTCTAAGCCATTTAGCTGTTTTTTTACATATTTACATTAATGAGTATAATATTACTACAATTCCAATAACAATATTCCAAAATGTTTCAAGTTCCTCAGGAATGGCAACCCATGTGGGGTATTATGGGCGAAACAGTATACACTGTTATGTCCATGGTGCTGCTCATGTCTATAGGCGACGGAGGATTCTATCAGGAGGACGTCAATCTGTTTACCATTCTAAGAAGTGAAAAGAATAGCTTTTACTCAAAGAAAATATTCTTCTATTAAATAAAAATAATAATATCTAAATTGTATCAAACGATAAGGCAATTATTATAACTTTTTTATTTCTCTTTTATTATTATTGACTTCAGTATTTAAAGTACTCCTCTTCCATGCTTTGTTCGTTTTTCTATCCTGTATATAAGACTATTAATATTGTAGACATGCAGTTTACTATATTCATATTCATAAAAAAAGGTATATGCGCATACACGATCGTATTCCACATCTTGAAAGTGACACAAATAAGTTGTTAGTTACATAGGGAGTAACTACGGGGTGGACAACATCTTCAAACTACTTACATTACATACTAACCACAGGTACACATGTGTTTATTATTTCCAAAGTTAAATGTTACACGGCTTCAATATTAGTTTCTTTGTTGCAATGATCTTTTTCTCCCCATTACACTCTTTAAGATTAAGAAAAAAGTAGGTACTGTTTGTGTTTGTGTATTTTGGATGAAATCATCTAAAACTAATATTAATAGCATTTTATAAACACATTAACAAAACGACACATAAGAATGTGCGTTATAACGAGATTTGACTGCATGAATTTCATAAAACTGCTTTGCCACTAAGGATAAAATAAATAAATTTAACAATTTCATGAAAAAAAGATCAATATAGTTACAAATAATTTTAAATACTTATTCTACAAAATCGACGTAGTTCAAAGAATCGATAACGGCAACATTGAGCTTAAATACTATCTAAAAATTTATTCAACTGGTGCCATTAAAATATAAATGTGTTAATTTGAAGACATTTGTGTTTTATTAATTATGGTTTGAAATGCATAAAGATCAATCGTTGTAGCGATACTTAATAATATGTCTGCAGAATAGAAACAGACTAAATTAAAGCTATAACTATTTTAGGATGGATAGTACAGGCTACATTTATATATATATATATATATATATATATATATATATATATATATATATATATATATATATATATATATATATATATATATATATATATATATATATATATATATATATATATATATATATATATATATATATATAATTGTTTATTACAAATGAATACGTAGAAACATTTATGAGTAGATCTCATAATATATAGCTAGCAGTAACACTAAATCAGTCTAGTAGGAATTTATAGGTATATTTAGACATAACGACATACAATTGTGCAATCATAACAGAAGGTACGTGTGAGGTAGAATAGAGAATTAGGCCAGAACCTATGTGGCATTAGCGGGGCGGGAAACGAATTGAAGATAACGATGCACCTATTATCCATAATCATTTTAATAACTATCTACTCGTATAATATTGAAATAAATAACGAGGATTTTCTAATTCGGTAGATGTTATCGGTATTCATTTTTCCTCTTACAATCTAATTTTTTTGCTTTTATTATGTAATATGTGACTTGTCTAAATTTATTTAAAGCATTTACAGCATTGTGAAATGCTATGGCCGTAGGTGTGGAAGCAGTTAGAGCTATGCAAACTGCTTGCACATACTCTGCTTATAGCTATTCTAAATGCATTCTCTCTTTATATCGCGGGTCGAAGGATCCATAATTGGGATAGGTCTTGGGATTTTTACTATTTTAGTAAATTAATTTATTATGTATAACAATTATTAATCGACTCCTTATATCGGTGCACAGAAGAATTAAGATTACAATCATCATCTCAGCTGTTAATTGTTCAATTCTATTCAGATTGAAATAAAAAATAATAACTATGTTAATACATGTAATAATGTTTTTACTACCGACTACGACCACGTAACCGTGATCTCATAAAGTACAGGTTTATCAAATTTCATAGGAATTTATTTTAATGATTAAGTTAAGTTAAATATTAAATGATTAATTTATTAAGGCATTAAGGAATGACAAACAAACAAATAAATAAACTCACTTTCACATTTATAATGTTATTATAGTATGGATAAAGATAATAAACTTATCATATCATGTTATTTTGTTAAACCGATTAAATAAAATAGCAATGTTTTGATTGTCTGTATACTAGTATATCTCAATGCCTACTTTTATATATTCAGAGCCATTAAATTTTAACTTTTAGTGATGGAATTGTAGTATAAAATTTTAAAAACCTAGTAAATCAGGTTTTGTAAAGTCATTTATAATGAAGGCTATATTAAATAGCTAATTGCATTTCTAAAATCTGGTAGTAATTTACTTCAAATAGTAATTTTTAACATAAACCAACAAAAAATTTTCGAGGTATTCTAATTAGCATAATAAATAAATTTAATTGTAAGAAACAGTAACTGGTACATGCAAATATAAAAATAATTATCCTCGCAATCATAATGACGATTTTCATATAGACTTACTAAAACTTGTAAGTAAATTAATACTAACAGAATGAAATTAGCGGCGAATCAAAATATAAGGCCTAGTATACATTTATTTTCTATATATTTATCCACCAATGGGGTTAAAATTATAGGCTTTTTGTTTCACTGAGTTAACTGTGTGTTTACTTGACAATGCTATTGTTGACAATGTTATTACACAATGCTATATTATTTTGTTACATACACATCTGTATATAAAAGAAAAAAATATTATTGGACATGTTTTCAAATATTAAAATAATTGCGGTAACAATTTTGAGTAGAATCTATAACAATATAGCATTGTGTAATAAAATATCTGTTATGAAAATTAATGTATAAACAAATTTGGTGATTCGAGAAATAACACAGCACATCACGCACGTGGGGTAAAATGAATGTATTTCATTAATATTTGCTATTTTGGAAGTAAATAATATTTTGTTGGAGCTTACTGAAGTATGATAAGTCCAAAAAATGTTAGTTGGGGTTGAAGAAAGAAACTTTTATTTAAAATAAATTTTAATATTAATTTTCATTTAAGTATTTTGAGCTCAGTGAGCTTAAATACTGGAAGTATTGATTAAAAATTGGGTTTTCCTAATAAGAAAAAAGGTAAAAAAATAACAGAATTTTCAAATTACATAGGAGCGCGGAATATAATGTAAAATACGTACACACCAATTAATATGGAGTTTGATTATAAATTTTTTTTAACAGCATTACAAGTAGCTTTCAGAAAAATCAAGATCAGACACTGACGCACGCGATGAGCGAGTATAATTAGTGGAGGTGCCATAGTCAGAGGTGGCGGTGGCAAGATCGGCCAGCACGCCGCCGCCGCCCCCAACCCCGCCGCCTCCCGTACCTTGCGTCACGCCGTCTGCGGCCGCCGCTTCTCGCTCTGCTAGTTTCTGTTTCAGCACCCGAATCCGCTCTTCTTTCTGAAAATATTTATATTATTCTACATTTTTATATTACATTTCCGTTGTATTGTATAAAGAAGTACTTTCTTAAAATAAATATCTTATATAATATAATTTTATTGTCATAATGAGTAAGTATAATTTCGTAGAACGTCCACAATCCGCAATTCATGTTATATTGCAGATTCGTTGTTGTTCTACAACGCCGACATTTTAATGAGATTCAGGTAACAATATTTAATTTATTCAGTTGTATAATTTCAGTAATATCGTGAGATTTTATTAAGTAAATGTACAATATCTGAGTTACGCGTAACAAAAATATTATGGTTACGAATATTAGGCAGATTAATCCAATTTTGTTTTCCTTTGCCGCGGGTAAAGTAATGATATGGAACCCAAAGTTGAAACAAAAACTCTTCTTGTACATTCAAATATTTTGTCAGCTGCGGAAAATTTGAGGTTGAGAACGGAACAGCAAGCTACTACGTCAAATATGTGGGTCGCTTGTTTTTAATTTGTATTGTTTATGTAATAGAAAAGTGTAACAAAGGGAAACAAATTATTATTCTAATATTTTGATTTTCGAAAGAGTATATATACATCCCTACTAGGATATTTGTTTATGTACGTATAGGAGGCAGTTTATACCAAAATGTCTTATATTACACGCTTTATTACACAGTTTGCGATTTTAAGGTAAGTTTGATATTTACCATAGTTGTAGAGTATAATGCAAACTCGATTGTAAATATATTTTCATTTCTATCGTACTGGCATAGAAGTTGAGACCGGTACCACAGATAATATTATAATAGTTACGCCGGTGCGGTGTAAAAACTATTGTGTCTTGTTATCTCAGGTAAATAACTATATATGTTGTTACAACAGCTTAGTTACTGATAATTTCCATTTGTTTTTATTGTTATCTCTACATGTTTTTTTTACTCACTTGGTGCCTATTATATTTCATTACAAGTTTTAGTGTATGCTAACATGCCGAAACTAATATTATATAAAAATTTTTCAGTTTTTAGTCCTGGCGGTGTAGCCTGTGCGTTGATGGATCAGTTAAATCCTTTTTTCCTAAAATTAGAACATATATACGTACAAGGAAATAAGTTTGGAGGAAATAATAACGAGTACCTATCGTACTCGTTATTGTTCCCTCCAACAACTGCTCTCAGTAGGTAAAAGTAAAAATACAAAAAAGATTTACATATATATTTACTCGAAAAATGTAATCTTTTTTTCTTTGATAATTGGCGATGAAAAATCTGATATTACTGTGCCATTAGATTTTTCTAGATTTCATTGATACTTGTTCACGACACTGTTATCAGAGTGACATTAATCTTCCTTCGAAGCGTCTGAATAAAATGTGTAGATAGCATATTATACTACGTATATATTCAGACTAATGCTTTTATTGCCTCACTCAATAACATAAAATGTTTCTCTGACGAAAGATATACTAAGCAGTTATTAAAAATAAGTAAAATAAGTTCTTTTCAATTTATACTTACCTATCTATATTGATTAGGTTTTGTACCTAATCAATATAGGCAGGTATAACTATAAATATCACTCTCTTACGTGAATTATTAAGCCGTTTATATTACTTAAATATATGAAAATGGTATACATTTTGTTCTCTATACCTATATAATTGTAGTAGACTATATCTAGTAGATTATAACTTTCCACGTTTTTTATTTAAGAGTTGTATGTAAAATTTATATATTATGAAACAAAAACAAATTACTAAATAAAATAAATACTAAATAAATAAAAACTCTTTGTTCTTAAAAATGTGCATATTTGAAGATATCATGTATTACACACAAAAAAATAGATCTCTAAATTAAAACAAAAAACTTGGTCTTCTTAGAAGACAATTGTATAAAGAAATATTAGGTACCCGATATTACGAGCTAAGAAGTATTATTAAAAGTTAAAATCAGCATTTAGGTATATAAAAAGTACAAATAAAATGGACAAAAAATGCTTTTTGAAACGAGAATTTATTTTCCGGCTATAAAAACAGGTATGAGCCCGAAAGCTTTTCATTAACGTAAAAACACTTTTGCGAGTTACCTGAGTAAATGACAAAGTAAATGTAGCTAACGCTGCATGTAAAACAGAATGTACCTCCACAGAGTATTGTAATGTAAGCAAAGTATTATGTTGATGTTTTTATTAATTATTATTTTAGGCATTGTTAAAATATTATAATGAAACGAAATGTTTGCTTGCTGTTATGTCAATTACCGAAGTCACAACAATGCAACAATATATTATGAATTTATGACATAAGCATAGAAAGCTATTCATCTCTATTAGAGGATAAAAACAAACACAATCAATTAATTAACCTGACCTTATAGACAGTCATTATTATACATAGTTTTTTTCATACATGCACTTACATTACTTGCACCCACTTTAACTTACCTACCTTGCTTTAGAATTATAATTTCCATTTATATAAATAAAATCCGTTATTGGCTTATTTATAAGAGACTTGGCATGTAAGTTGTTTTTTAAGAGCTGTGGATTTTTGTGTTAAATAAATAAATAAACACATTCGTGACAATAAGTATATGCAAAAATAATAATAGTTACTCCGATAGTGACAAAATAAAGTAAAAAAAAAAATTTATCAAAATCAAATTAAGTTCAGAATTAGCAAAGATATTGCGTAACATGCACACAAAAAAAATTAGGGAATTGAGAATGTTAGAAGAAAAATATTATCTATATACGAGTATGTGTCTTTTTAATAGGTCACGTTCCACATAAAAATTTATAATATACCATTATAACAATCGAGCTTTAAAAATACGGAAGTACACAAATTTTGTCCCAATTATTCATGAATTCTGAAATCTTTTTACATTAATTGTACGTGAAACATTGATTCTGTAATCGGCTTTCAAATATTGAATCACCGTTCGTGTAAAAAATGCGACTTAGTAACACAGTGTTTCGTTGCTATTTTAATTGAGATAGAGTCTTATATTTATAATCATAGGTCCACTATAATTTGTTGTAGTCTTATTTGCTATTGTTGATGTTTTTTTATTGGTGTTTATGTCGAATAGTAGCGATGATGT
Organism: Galleria mellonella; assembly: GCF_026898425.1. Lineage (NCBI taxonomy): Eukaryota > Metazoa > Arthropoda > Insecta > Lepidoptera > Pyralidae > Galleria > Galleria mellonella. Next base: position 9,248,036 of record NW_026442090.1, on the reverse strand, counting down.
TTTTTTTTTGCTTTTGTATTAATAACATTATAATTTACCTAATCGTAAATCGACAAATTAAACCTTTAATAAGAAATAATATTGTGCTCTTACCTTGCTTTATCCCAATTATAAAAATTAGACAAGGGTAGTAATACTTGTATAATATATATTATGTTGTTTAACAATTATTTAATGATAATTTCACTAATGGTGTTTGAAATATTATCTACGATGTGAAAAATGTAATAGGAAATTTTAAAGTATGTTTTTGAAACACTGGAGTCTGGAACGTAATTAAATTAGTTGTGTAACGTTACGTAACCACTAACCGTACCAACATTTTTATTTTTCCGAGCAGTTTTAATGAAAATATGGACAGTATATAGAGTTAACTATAGCGAATTTTATCAAGTTCATTTGTTAAACTGCATGTAAACATAATTTAATTTGAGTACTTAATATTGCTATTAGTAGAATTTACTTACTGGAATTAATATGACGTCACTTCATTCTTTGTCCGTTTTAAGTTTGAAACTATCCCTCATAAAAATTGGTTTAAATTGGTAGGTGTAATGACACAATATTATTCTGATATAATTATAATCTATGGATATAATATTATTAATGGCAGTTAATTATTTTTTTTTATATAAAGTTGAATGCCCTGATAGATCTATCCACACATACTGGAAAATGTTGGTCTAGAAATTTTGAACATGTAAGCTGTAACTCTTGTAAGTTATACGAGTTACTCCTATGATACTAGTCATCTACTAAAAAGATTTCTCGCAAATAGAAAATAATAGAGTTTGGGGTTCTATTTTTATAAAATGGCACCTGTGCGATGAGCTTCTGCAGTTCCTCATTCTCCTTCACGAGCTCCCGATACCGCTCCTCATCAGCTGGCGCTGATCCAGAACCAGATCCTCGGCCGCTTTCAGCTCTCTCCGTTGGGTGGCGGATCACCTCTATCACCTAAAGGTATATGATTGATTTATTTATAAGTATATTTATTTATTATAACTTTAGAAATTATTTTTTGTACACATAGTTATTTAATGATTTATTATCTAAGTTAATTATTAATATTAAAAAGGTAATATTTTATACCTTCATTACGTAAATTAATATTATTATATTGGCTATGAAAGTACAAAAACGGGTCCTATAATAAAACCCGCAAGAAATGAAATATTCTTATCTCTATAAACCAGTGATTCACAAAACCGTTAATTATGTGAAATCAACTGTAAATGTCTTATATCTTACACTGCAAAGGCGTTTAACCTGAAGGAACTTTTGTGGTAAATCACTTTTAGTGGCATCACACGGGCTGCCTAATGAAATCAGTTTGAATTATCTAGTCTGATATTTTTTGTAAATATTCTTTATTGTTTTCCTTACAGAAATGGCATAGTTTTATTTACATTTTTTCAATAGTAGTAAGAAAATTATTTATTTTAGTCTACATATAGGTTCGTAGATAGGCATACTAAGAAATGAATCATTTTGTATAGTATTATATTATTTGTGCCACTACTAGTCATGTGAGAGTGTCGTCTTCTGGTGTCAAGATTTTCCAGGCGGCTTTCGTTATATAAGAAAGCTTCTGACATGGCTTAGTTGACATCGTCTACGTGCTCTCCGAAATGCGAAGCGAGTGACAATAATTTTTAAAGGATCCGAACATGTGATTGAAAATACAGAGATGTTGCCACGCTTGCCAGGCGGGTTAGTTACCGCAGTTAGGCTTTGGAGATATTTTAAGAAGGACGCTGCTGCCCATGCCTCGCCTTCTCTTAGTCGCCTCTAACGACACGCACAGGAAAAGAAGGGGTGGCTTATTCTATGCCGGGACTATACGGCTTAAAGGAATGCTGCTACCTATCCCTCGATCATTAAATTCCCTTAGTCCCCTTTTACTATACTCACGAGAAAGGAATAAACGAAATAAGCAATGGGTCACTCTGGCCCACTTTACGCCGGTTTCATGTGGTAAATTAAGTAGTATACTATATTACTACTATTAATACTAAGGTGCTACTAATACGATGATGGTTTGCGAAAATGTTAAGAAATTCATCATTATGGTTAAAGTTATTAAATGCAAACAACAGTATAGGTTCAAAAGTAACAATTGAACTTAAATAACAAGAACTGAAATTAATTTCCGTTCTTGTTATAGATTTGACTCCATAGTGAAAATCTTGAAGTGACATAAAAACAAATGCAAAAATTCAGACCCTTATATTAAATAATGTTAAACGGCCATCAAGTTTTTATCTAGATTCCTGAGCTTTTCACGCTTTGTATGTTTGCAATTACATTAGCAAGTACAACGTACTATTTATTTTATTAACTAAAATATTTATATGCTTATGATATTACACTGCATACATGATAATTTTAATGAGATATGACGTAAACATATTTTACTCTTTTTCTTTTTTATTATAATAATATACCCGTAGCTAAATTGTGTCAAGTAGATTAATATATACGTTAAGTTATATATCCAAACTAGCAAACAATTGATTGATATTATTAATATCATACGATGAACTAATATATTCTCACGGATTTATCCTTTGTCATTAAAGATTTTTATATGCGCCGACTTGCAGGGTATAATAGTTCTAATGTATAATACCTTCCAATGTTTGTAGATTCGATCCCGTTTGTATCGATTTGGCTATTTTATATTATTATTCAAATATGCATTTAAGAAAGAAAATATGTTTTAGTATGTTTGTTACTTATTTAATAACCATAGCAAAAGCTGCGCTTAGTTTGAAATTTGAAGGCGCTATTTTAAATAATTTTAACATTTATCATTGATTTGATTTCTACATACACAATTAGTATAGATTTAGAGATACATTGATGCTTGGTTTGCCTAACATAGCTGAAATATTAAATTATAATATTGTAAGCTAGAATAATTAAGACTTACCTTTGGGATAAATATCAGAGCCATGCTAAGAAAGCAACAAAAGACTATGGCCAGGGAGACGAAAGCGAAGGCTGCGTCTTGCTGACTCGCAATAACCAGAGTAACAGGTCCAGTGATTAAACACAGAACCACGACGTTGTAGATACTCATGCCCACGTATCGCGAGTCATTTATTTGCCTCACTTTCACTGATCGTGTCTCGTATGCCAGGAACAAACCAAATACCAACACAAGCCCCTTATATCCGTACATAACACCTACAACAAAAATCGAAATTAACGTCAAACGACATAATGAAAAAAAGCAGCTGCCATTAACGATGTTATAGAACTTTTTAAAATTCCGTTCCACAACTTTATGGACGCAAATGAGTCGCTGTGGACTCTGTAGAGAGAGATTTGTAAAATGTAATTTATTGTTTATGGGACTTTAAATTACCTCATATTAAAGCTCATCCTTCATAACAGTTGCTCTTGTTTCTTATTTGTATAGGTAGATTTTAGAAGATATTCTAATAATCCGTCAAATTGAATAAGGTTAAGTAAGAATTAGTATTGAACAGAATGTCTATTTAATATTAGGCATACTTAATATTAGACGCTGGTATATTAATTGTGAAATATAATTTTGGAGATTTTCCCTGAGATAGCATTACGATTTATCTAGTAATTATAGGGTTCTCTATCTATTTATTCTGGGCTTACTCTGGTAGCCGAATTTTTTAACTTTCGTATCGTGGTATATTGGTTTCTTTATTTAAACACTCGATAATCATGTACATTAAAGAATACAACATGAAACAGGAAGAATATAGTTATTATGGTATTGACATATAACGATCAGATGGATTATTTAGGTCAAGAGTTTCCATAACTTCCAAACAAGAGGAGTTACGAAAATGGATGAGCAAGAAATAAAGGTTTTTGGTATTCGGTTCTCTCTGTCTACCCTGTAAGGTTTAGGGCGATGAGGAACAGATCGATATCATATCATATTCTATTTAATACTGTACCAATAAAGTATGAAGTTTTATAAGAAGAATTTGTTGTTTTTGGTACAAGACAACTATGTCAATATAGGTATATATATGTACTATCCCCAATATATTGTACGTAGCATTTTATTTGCGACACCTACTGATAAGTCACTAGCTCACTAATATAGTTAAAGTTTTTTATACTGTGATACTAGTTTGAGGGATAAATCTTAGTTTAAATTGCGAAATGGTTTCATAAATAGCTATATATGTTTAATATGAGTAATAGTAACAAACCTAGCCACACGGTGTTGTGTTCGCTCTCGCAGTGTTCTAATTCTGGCCGTATGTGGACGTCATCGTCGTGATGTCGCGGCGCTTCTAAAGGGAATATTTCGACTCGCCGCTGGAGCGGGTCTCGTAGCTGCCACGCGGTTAGTAACGCAGCGTCCACCACCAGAAGCCCGCCCACCATTGTATACAGTTTCCAACCGTGCATGCGTTTCTAAGAAAGTTAAACTCATATAAATTATTTGTAAAATGTAATTGCAAGCTACAGTAAACAAAATATAACTACTAAGCCATCGATATATAGAAAAACGCCATAAAAAAATAAGACATGACGTGTAAAGGTTTATAATCAAGCTGTTGTAAAAATATTCTTAATTTTTTTTTAAATATATGATGTATAATAATTAATTTATTTATTTACTCTTTATAGCACTACTTAAAGAATAATACAAAGATAAATATATATAACACTTAGGAGTGCAAAAGGCGGTTTAATCGCTAAAGCAATCTCTTCCAGACATCCTTTGAGTAGAGGAGATGTAATCATGTAGTTTATTTTTTATGCCAAGTATTTGACTCCGCTCAAATTATGTTCTATGGTAGTAATTTAAGTTTTATAATTTAAATTTCGCACAGTTTTGGGAGTCTTGGGCTTTTTTGTTTGCTTTACTATTTATGGTATTATTTAAATAAAAAAAAGGACAGTTGGGAACTTTAACAACTTCTTTTGAACATACAAACATCTGGTTAGCACTTAAGAAATAATTTCAAAGAGTAAGTAATTTCATATACAACAAATAAGATATCAGTCAAGGTAAAACGAAGAAACTCTTTATTACTTTGAGTCGACTTTGTCTGTAGAGTATTTATTATATATTATTGACTGTACCTTTGTTTCAACTTTCGGTTTTGTGGTATGTCTGTGTACTCGCCAAACTTTGGTAAATAGAGCACCATACGCCATGGAGAAACCAGTTGCTAGTAACCACGCTCTTGCAGCGCAGAGGCCAGAGAAATGTTGGGGCTGCACCCAGCGACCATCTACTCCCAAAGCCACCGCTGCACTCAAACATATGCAACACCCACATAACATCACCGTGTTGCATGCTGGGTGTGACCATTGTATAACCCTATTAAAAATATACACAACACAATTTATTATATAAGTTGCAAATAAAATTCACGAAAATATTAAATTTGTAATATAAGATTTATATTTATGTATATTTTAGTATTATGTTGTACAAACACACACACTTATATACACACGAATGCACGCATACACACATATACATATAAATACTTTGTCTAAGTATATATATATATATATATATATATATATATGTATGTATATATGTGTGTGTGTGTGTGTGTGTGTGTGTGTGTGTGTGTGTGTGTGTGTGAAATCTCTTCATTTTCAATGTTCAGAGATATATCTTTTCAGAAATGTAACATTTAATATCATATAAAGTTACAAAATGTTATGGTTTGTACTTTATTACCTATATTCTTCAAGTGACGACAGTCAACTTTGAAACATATCGACGTGTGAAGTTAAATTTAAATTTTACATGTATTAAGAGTGAGTTTGTTTGTTACACTTAGATACAATAGATTAAGTATAGTACCTGTGATATCTATTTATTTATAATATATAATATAATTTATGTCTATGGCATAGGGAATGACGTCGTCACAATTTTCATGTAAACAACGCTTGACAACTAACTGTTAATAGAGTTCAAACTACGAAATTATATAGAAGATGCCTTGTGTCAATTTAATTAATAACTGAATAGTTCATAACAGTTCAAAAGCAGATGTTAATTGAACAAATTTGTTCTATGTCGAACCAACAGATATACCATTGCGTGTAAGTAGGTAATGATACCTAGTAATTATATTACATAATTGTTTTAGTCCTTTGATGCGTAATATCGAAGATATATATTGTAGTGGTTGGTCGCATTCTTACTATCAACGTTCATTTTATCTGTAGGTAACTTATTGATGGTAAACCACCAATATTTTCTAATTAACATTTATAAAACATTTATATTTAAAATAATTACAATATAAAAGGAAATATTTTTATGTTGTATAGAGAAATTTTACCTTGGTATATTGATAAGTGATATTAAAAATAATTAATTAACTTTTTGGTTTCATCATAATTAATTGGTGTAATTTAAGAAGTTGGATGTTTTCCGTGATTTCTATAAAATTTAGTCAATGTTAGTTATGAGTTTTTGGCGGTTGACCGGTTTATAAATATGTGGCTCAAGAAGAAATGTGAGAATAGATTATAATTTTAGAGTAGTACATTTTAATTTGTTTTCTGAGAGCCTGGAAGCAAAAATTAATTTTTACTCACAAGGTGGACTTAGGTCACTTCCCATAAAACTAAGCAGTTTGCTATACGGTTTTATTTTAGATCAATATTTTATTAGACAGAATGTCTTCCTAAACACTTTCAAAAGAATAGGCTTATTAAAAAAAACTTAAATAGGCGCGTTTTTTAAATCTATTAATCTTGATATTAGAGACTTATCAGACCAACTTTTATTTTATAATATTATAATTTTAGATTTTCATATCAAATTGAAAAGACAAAGATTTTTCTATTAAATACTGGTTTTTAACTAGATAAAGATCTGTGTGACCTGGTTATGTTTATTGATTAGGATTAAAATTATATTAATAGCCAATGTCCTTCTCCAGTTCATATAGTAGTATCGATATACAAAATTGCATAGTGATTGTTTAAGCTATTAAGTCGTTAAGAAGTAACAAACAAAGAAACTCATTTTCCAATTTATAATATCAGTAAAGATTATACTTGTATCACAGTGACTGGAGTGTATATTTCGTGATTATTCTCCCAATCAACTTAATCCTTGGGGATAGAAAAGAGCGGTGACACATCGAATTCTAATTCATTATTATTCTCGTAAGGTCAAAATGAGTGTTTATTTAGTTTTTAATTAAAAACAGAATCTGAAAACAATGAGACAGCACGTCCAACATCTGTTTAACGTGGGTGATACGCTGATTCTGTTGTCTGACTGTAAAAAAATAAACCCTATTTTATTTCGTAAAACTAAAGCGTAAACTTATTTGCACTTTTTTTTGTAAACAACCGTTTTTCACTTGCCTTAGTTCTCAGAAACTAAATTAAATTCGAACAGACTGGCTAGACTAATATTGAATAACCTTAGAAATAATTGAGCTTACATAATATTAGTCTAGGCTAACTGTCCCAATTATCCATGAAGTGATGCCTAATAAAAAGGAGTAAATTGATGTCTGCAGATTTTTATAGGGTAAACCTGTTATATTATATACGAGTAAGTATATAAAAGTTATAGGACTAAGTACACATGTATATATTGATATTAGCTCATATAAAATTACACCAATTTTTTTTAATTAATATAATAGTTCTCTCTATAAATTGTGTACTTGAAAACGAGCGTTTCTCCCGTTCTGTGCTACTATTATAAAGGAATCGACTTAATTAAGTGGAAATTCCCTGTGGAGTTTAATTAATTATTACACCTTTGAAATGAAGGCCTCACTATGAATAATTGATTTATCGTTGTGTTATTATTATCTGTTGAATACTGAACAAAATATATATTTCTTTTCCTCGATACATCTTTAAGTAATTAATATTCGAGCGTCATGCTTTCTGTCAAACAACCTCAGCATTTACAGACGAAATTAATTAAGATAATTTACATTTTCGACTTTAACATCTACAAAGTTTTGCTTCTTTCATTCTGATTATGTACTCGAATAATTAATTATAGTTAAATAATAGCTGTAATACAGTAGGAGCTTATAAATAATTGATGATTAAAATCAAAATATTTAACTATTGAAGTTTTATCTACACATAATATTTTGAACGTGTTTGAAAAAGGGATTGTTAGTATTGCGGACTATCAATCCCATTGCTAGCAATATATCCTCCACGTGGTCCCCCCTGGAAACCATCGTGCTAAATTCCAAGTGCATTTATCACGATGGGTTTACTGATCTGTCCTTTCATCCTCACTTATCACCCCTCATTGGTGTCCCGCCAGCATACACCGTTAGCGCAGACGGGGTTGCTATTCCATTATCATCCATTGAAAAAAAAACACATAATATAAATATTTTTTACCTTCTGTGCCTATGCATGATGTTGAAAACAATCAGTCCAATTGCCGCCAAGATGCCAGCAATACATAATGCAGTCATACAAGCAAACAAAGGCAGGGAGACTGTTCGCAGCTCGTTTACTACAACAGTTCTATCCGGAGGCACTTTTCCACCTGCCAAAAACAAGATTTCTTATTTCACGCCCCACTAAAATATCACAATATAATCGTACTCGTAAAAACGTCGTAAAATATCATATATGATTGAAGTATTATGACGAGTAATAAAAAGTATATATAATTTAATATTGTGCCATGCTACAAAGGATATTATCTAAGTAATATTTAAGAATAATTTTAAATTAGCAAATGTACTACGTGAAACTGAAAGCATTTGCACCCTTTTAAGGGTATGTTCTATGAATAAAACTGAACATTTTATTTTTAAAGAAAAAATAAACCGGGGTCTGTATTTCTTTGAGAAAATCTGTTAGCCTCACTAGTAGTAGAACATACCCGTAAAAGTCTAATGATTTCAAATTCACTTTATAGAACCTAACGTTAAATTATTAATGATATTACATATCATGTACAGAACAAGAGTATTAGATATAACAGTAACCTCATTAGAAAATGTAAATAACACCGTATACATATCATTAATGATGGTAATATTAATTTCGTTCATTGATTTTTGTGGCCATTTGTTTAAAAAATTGATCTTTTTCGAGATGATAGATACAAGATAGTTGTTATGTATCCGATTTTAATTTGTCTATTCGTAAATATGTTTGATAATAATGTATGAAAACTGATCGTTTATATATTTCTAATTTACTATATAATATACTCGTATTGAATTAAGTACAAATTACTAAAATATAATTATTACCCTTTGTAAAATAAATACGTGTTTGAATCAAAAATCTTTACATCATCAAACTACCATATTTGTAGTAACAAAATTAATGTTATAAGATTAAAATCGTGACACATGATATATATCAATATTTATATGTTTGAATTTATTTATTTGCAAAGGTCTTCAAATAATTGTAAGTAAATATTTACATAGGATATTGGACACATTCCCCAAGTGTGTGATAGAAGTGAATGCTCGATATAGGAAGATTTCAGGGGTCTCTCATCCCCATATTTTGCTAACACAGCCCTTAGCTGGCAAAATGCTACTGGAATAATTGGACTACATAAGTTATAAAGTTATATACTTGTATATAAATCTTTCATATCTCATCTATTTATTAGTATGTAAGTAAAAATGTTTACATTATATTATACTACTAATTTGCTTTGAAAAAAGAAAAAAATAGCACGAGTTAAGTAAATGAGCAGATGAAACTTTAGATTAGATTATAAGCATGCGAAAATGCAATTATAATGTAAAGGGTACAAAACCTAACATAAGTGACAGAAAACATTTGAAAAAATTAAGGTTTTAGTTATTTAGACTTTTATTTATTTATATCTTATACATATAAAAAAGATAGAAAACGATGTTGATACAGTACAATGTTAACCTAATTTACAAGTTATTATTTTAATTTTTTTTTAGTTTACTGTTTTTAATTAAAAAAAATACTTAAAATATAAAAAAAAGTGAATTATTCATATTTAATCTGCTATAATTAATAACCGGATTATTCATCACGGGTATAAAAAGAGAAAAACAACGATGAGTGTGCTAAAAATCCGTTAACGTCACCAGCAAAAAGGTGACAGTTTTAGATAGACGTCCGGCCTCGTTTGGTGCCCCTCCTATCTACAAGATTATCATTATGTCATAATGACTCCTTTATAATTACTTGGGTGGATTAAATTAATTATTAATTTTCTTTTTATACATACCAACCCATCGTTCTCTGTCCAGCCATGTGAGGTTATCAGCTTGAGTGTCGTAGTACCCGAGTTTTACATAATGGTTGTCAGTCAGTTGTTCTATCTGAGTTAACGCTATCCTGTCGCCTTGAGACGAGAATGCGACAAGACCCTGAGGAGGAATGTTTGTGATTAATGTTGCAAGTAAACCACTTATGTCTCCGTATTATTATATAATTTATTTTCCGCGTTTTATACTATTTACAGTTACTTCTGACATTAATATACTATATTTATATACTTGTACGAGTATATAAATGAAGAAAGTGACAGGCAAATTGATTGAATAAATATTTAATTAATGGAAACAAGAGAGAAGGACAATAGCGATGATGATTTTCTGCATCCACAAGTTCTGGCACAAGCTCAATATTGACACCGAAAATATGCGTATTTATTATAATATATTTTAAATTTTTTTTGCATATTGCTACTGTTGTGGTAAATATTCGTGTAATGTAATATATGTGTTAATAAACTATTTTATTTTTAGCGATAGAATTGATTTTGCCGCATTTGAATCGGTTATGGTCGAAAAATGTTTCTGACTACCCTATTTGGGTTTACGATCTTAAAAGACCTGTTTATAATTTTACAAACACATACGAGTTCTCAAACAGTCTTTAATATAAACTTACGCTTTAAACAATAATGAATACTGTTTTAAGTGTGCATTTTTATAAAATACAGCTAGTGTAGTTAAATTAAACTTATGAAACCTGATGACAAGAATGTTGAAAATCTTCAAGCATATTAAAGAAGGAAACTTCCAAGAGCTAAGTTCGACGATTATCGTTTCGATTGTTGAGCAAATTTAATAATGGATTCTATCTAGAATCAAAGTGAGTTTTCCATTCACAATATCGTAAAAAAGTCATTTCGCCTGTCTCTATCTACTACGAGAATTTTGTAATGAACTGAACTTACAAAAACAGGTGCGAGATCTCAGTCGTAGAAAAGCAGGTTTATGAATTTTTCATGCCCGCTGCCAGTAGTGAGACCCCATACAAAAATGCCCTTATGAATTTTGTATTTTGATATCAAATTCAAAGTTAGTGAGAAATATTCGTAATCCCAGTTCATATTGTGCATTTTGGAAATTTTATTTGCGGTCGATATAGACACTCGTTCTTTTATTACTTTCGTAGGCGTTTTATTATTTTATTATACGGTTTTATGTCAAATAATGAATATACAATTTTCGGATTTATACGTTTTGTATGCTTACAATCTTTTTCAACCGATTTAAAAAAGATGATGTTACCAATCCAATTGTATTTTTTATATTTGTTATAACATACTTTTATTTTTTATCTGAAAGGATATACTTTCAAATGACCCATTTTAATAAATTCGATTCAATAGTTTTTAAATCAAAGTAAAATAGTTTTGTCTGGATTGAAGTCGGTGCTTTTTTTTAAGGAGTATAATTTTAAATTACAGTCAATGTGAAAGTGAATAATAAATAATTTGTTATATATTGATATATCTTTAATAGAATTTATATAGGAAACGAGATGATTAAGTATTTCAAGTTAAGTATTTAAAGTATATAATGTTAATGGAATTAGGGATTACTTGTAATGGTTACCAATCCTTGTACTCGTTATATAAAGAATTTAGTTATGAATATTCAACGAAAAAGTGTCTTTGGTAGGATCTTAAAACCTAAAGGGAATACTTAATATATTTGCTCAATTATAGTGATATAATTAAGTTTAACGGTAGTTAAAATACCAGACAGCGTAGGTATAATATTCTATATAATTAATCTTTTGAATGGATTTGAAAATTGGCACAATGATACCAACACTAGATTAATATGCCGGTAAAAGCCGCGGAATATATTTAGTAGAATAATAAAAAAAATGCTTTAATGTTGGCGCAAGTAGTATAGGATCATAAAGCGTAAAGTAGTCGGAGGCACTTACCGATACACCAAGAAATGACGTTGAATTTATTGCCTCGTAGATGTCGTCAGCTATTTTCTTGTTCGTATAAGTAAAATTTTTGAGACTTAAGCCATTTTTTTCTAGTTTCTCCATAGTCTTATTAAACGCTACAATATTAAAAATAAATTAGTAGTAGATATATTAAAAAAGTCTGAAAGTTATGCCTTAAACTAACTCAATTTAACTTCAGAGAAAAGGAAAATAACATTTTCTATACACAGCGGGAGTCTAAATTGGCTTCTAATGCAATTCCTTTGTATGCAGAACTAACAATTCCAACCACACATCTGGTCTCGGACAAACTATCTCAAGCAGTTCTAGAGAAACTCTGTTGGACGCCACAAAGTAATTGCGAATAAACAAGCTGTGGCGAATTAGTTCCTATAAGTAATACTAATTAGTTGATCTATGAATATTTGCAATTTAATACACAGAGTGAAATCAAAATCATCAGCATACTTTGAAGGGAATCTCAAATCAATCATCCAAAGAAATATGGTATGAAAAATATTGAAAAATTTTTGAACCTTCTAAACTATCACGATGCTGAGTTAGTATGGAAGACTAAAAAATTATTTGTTATTTTAGTTTCTGACTTACAAAAATTTCAGCCCTAATACGCTCTTTATCAAACAACTTCAAAAACAAGGAGGTTCAGTTCGTAGATTTTTTTTATGTTGGTTATCTCATAATTTCATCAGTTATAAACAGATTTAGAAAATTATTTTTATTTGAAAGGATATACTTAAATATTCTTTCATAGAAATTATTAAAATCGGATCTGCAGTTTAATTTTTAAATAACTAGTTTTGTCACAAATGAAGTTGCTTTTTTTTGGGGACACAATTTTTAATTATTATGTTATGTACCGAAGTACATAATAATTTCGATATCGCCTTGTACCTACAGTTAAAGTAATTGATTATCCTTTCGGATTATTTCTATTACAGCACATGTAGAGTATATTAAACTGTAAATAATTAGCTAATATTTTATATATATATATATATATATATATATATATATATATATATATATATATATATATATATATATATATATATATATATATATATATATATATATATATATATATATGTATATATATAAGTTTATAAAATTTTCGTGTTGTTTAATATTCTGTAAATATATTTGAATATTAGAATAAGTATTTTGGAAAAATATTATATTAGACTTTTATTATAATACTTATTTATAGCACAATTTAGTTACAAACTCACCCAAGGCGACAGCCCAAACAGCGTCATAGGCTAAAGGCGCTTCTTGATATCCTTCAGGGAATCTTTCGCCGTCAATGTCGTAACCGGCCTCACGAAGAGCTTCATTCAGTCTTGATCTATTTACAGAACAAATTGTTATTCTCTCTTAGTTTATTTCCTACGGACTATCATTTTCAAAGTATTTACTTCTCTTGGAATGTTTATTATCTTAAAAACTGTTTACCAGTGTCTTCGTAGAGACATAACCCGTGCTACTCTACGCTAATGGTTTTGGTTCATGTTTCTCATTAAAATGAACAATCTCGTAACGTGGGTTGATAACAGACGTAATATTTTCTGGGATAATTTTATGATCTGCTTGGATATTGTTGTTGCTATGATTATTAATATTTATATTTAAAAAATGCATTGTATAAATACAGCAGGCTACAAATCCTATAATTAATTCTTATAAATGAAAAGACTTTATTGCTAGTCAAGGCAGTCTTTGTTTAATACAATAAATCTTTTTATTCAGAGCATTTATTATTTTAGCTTATCAAAATGTATCAACGTTACAATTATCTGCCAATTATTAAAAATAATTTAACAATTTTTAAATAATCAATAAAACTTATACAGTTGCTTTTCCAAATTTGTTATTTGCGAAATAATTAAATTAAAATTTCAATAGAACTATAATTAAAAAAAAAATATCAACGGTTCCAATTAATGTTTTGGTTCGTGAACTAAGACGCTTATCATGCTGATTACATTGATATTTTTTGATAGCAAAAATTTATCTGAAAAATTCAAAGGAAAATATGAAGTACACACCTCAACAGCATCTAGGGATATTTCGTATAAAGTTCTTAAATTATAAAAATACTGGCTGTTTTTATTTTTTTTGAAAATATTTTATAGGTCTTTTGTAACGATTCTAAATTTGAATTTGAAAAAATAATTAAAAACAATTGATCTGTGCGTCATTACTAAGGTGAAATTTGAATGTTTCAATTTACCTATCACAGTTTTTGGAAATCTTTTTTGTCAAATTAATGTTTTAAAGCAAGTTAGTGATTGATTCGTAATTTATGCGACTGTTTTCATTATGCAGCGGCGCCTTTTAACAAGAGAGGTGATGTTACGGGCTTTACTGACTTCTAGTTTTTGTATTATTTTAAAAAACTTGAATACTTTGCTTTATTTTTTTTTTCTTATAAAAAACATTCATCTTTAATTTTACTATTTTTCCATTTTTTTGTCTTTACTTAAATAAAACTTAAATTATGCAGAAATTATGGCTTTATTTTAAAGTGTAGTCTGTTAAATGGGCTTTTCAAAAATATATACATGTTGCATGTTATTTATATTTTTATTTTAGTAAATTGAGAAAATTTAAAATATCCCTAGACGATGTTGATGTGTGTAGTTGCAGAATTGAGAAATATTGCAAATTGTTAAGTTGTTTTTAATAATTGACGGTAATAAAAGCTCTTAAGTTACAGTAGTTGCTTGCAATATATATTTTATATTGAAAACGTAAATTTTGGATAGAATTCATACCTCGTTTTATTATGGAAGTTATTATAATTATCAGTCAAATTTTGAATGCTTCTATTACATATTACAAAGGGTTACGGATTCGAGTTCTGTTTTGTTACAGAGTCAACTAATGTCACTAATATTTCTATAATGCGAAACACTTTAATTTGACTATGTTATTCTTATTACTGCTATGTGTCTGTATCTGGCAATAGTAAGCTATTACATATATTTTTATCTAGTTGAGTAAAATTCACGTCACATTGTGCCAACGTTGAGGTTATTGGTTATTGTCTCAATATCCTTCACAGATTAAGGAATAGTAGTAAGACAAAAACGAATAGTGACGAATATGATTTTAATTAAACAATAAATGTGTATTTTTGTTGTATGACAATTTAAACAAATTCTAAAATATGAACAGAAATGTAATCAGTTTTATACAATATCAAAATTAGAATATTAATATTACACAATACGTAATTATCACCGTACATCAATTAATTAAATAATTAATGCAGTTATTGTTATTTCACGCATATAATCTTTTACTAAGTTAATTCACAATAAGAGAATTAATATTCTGACTCGATATGGAGAATATGTTTCCATATTAGAGACAACCACTACTGTGAAATTACAAAACCTCTCATTCATCGTGGAATGCAAAAGTAAAATTTCAATTTCTATGTCATTCATTTCCTTTTTTAGCTAGCATTATTTTAACTTTCTTTTTGCAATCCTTAGCTTTTGTGACGAGCAATCAGAGTTTGTAGATTACTTCATCAATATTCTCCGAAACATTTATTATCTTTACCGCACAAAGGATATCCGAAATTCCTTCACGAAGACACAGATAACAATAAAGTCCCGTTTCGAATAGCGATAGCGCACATCTCTAGGCATTTTCAACTCAAAGTGTTGTACGTCCAAAGAATGGAATATTATGTTCCATCGCGTAAAAGTTGTCAAAAGAGCTTTTATTTAGGGTTGCACCTTATAAATGTCTTTGGACTGTTTTTCGCAGAATACAAAAGAAATGATTTGTCTGCGGATTGAATTGCTCGTAGTTTACTGTTTGTAATAATATTATTATAGTGTTAACGAGTGTAACCGTTTCTTTTTAAACTTCATTTTTTCTCAAAATTTTTAAAGGACGTTTATATTAATAACGTTTTAATATACTTCATGTAGGTAATAGTTGATTAAGAATTATAGTAGATATTATAAATATGAATTTTTATCGGCATAATATTAGGTCAATATATCACATATCTATATCGGTTAATAGTCTCATGCATTTTTATTCAGATTTATATAATAATTGAAATCTTTTATATTAAGCTTGGAGCCATATATATATATATATTACTTGAGCATCTGTAATCTAATTAAAATTTTAATGTTTAAGTTTGGAAATAAATGTTTTTAGAGAAAGAGAGAAAAATGGCTTTTGAACAGCATAACAACTATAGGGTCAACAATAAACATTATTTTAAATGAATGTAAGCATAGCATTATGTTTCTATATTTTACTTAAACACATAGACTAGTCTTCAGTGTCTGTATGTAATATTCTTTATAAGGAATAGTTTGGTCGCTTTGCTCTCATAATAAATACGAGACAAAAGAATTTGTTATTTTTAATTAAAGATACGAAGGCTTTCGTTGTGAGTATAACTCTTATTTGTTGACTTAATTAAATATATTATCTGTACTTACCGAAAGTCTTCTGACGTCATTCCAGAAATAGTGGTCTGGTTAGCATTCTGGTTCCACATAAGGGCTTCTGTTGTCAGATGACCTTCTGCTGCCTCTCGCATCTGTTCCACGGTACATTCGATCCCTTCTCGTTCCAAATTCGTCTCGAACCAGTTATCCTCATACCAGCCTGTGGTAATAATTTTTATTATTAATTATAGTTATGTAACAATAATTTATTTTTTGTAGTTTCGAAATATTTTTATTTACTATTCGAAACTTTGTTTATATAAAAAATAAATGAAAACATTATATGTGACTGATAAGTTTGATTTCTAAAATAATAATAGAAAGGAATTTTGTGCTTAATGAATACAAAATTATATTAATATTATACATATGAAGGTTGTAAAGATGTTTATATGTTTGTGTATTGTTACTAAACCATGCTTAAACGGTTGAATAAATTTAAATGACATTTAAATTATATCCTAACTTTATATATACTAAAGAACAAAACTGCAGGAAATAACTAATCTAATAACAAGTTAATTGGTAACAATAACAAAGGCAACGGTTACTATTTTCCATCAGGTGGGCCGTCAGTTTTTTTGCCATTTTAGGTTGTATAAAAAAAATTAAAAAAAGGCCGGCGCAGAACGAACAACGTATGCAAGGGATTATAAATACCGTATTTTTTGTTTATTAATTATAAAAGTACCTAATTTAACAAATTATTTAAAAACTCCCGGAATATTTATTGATTAAAATGTTTATGGTACTAATATGGGAAAAGATGTCTTATATAAAACTTGCACCTCGATATTTATACTATAAAGTGTTGTCTTGATTGACTTACTCATCAATCTACAGCCTAAACTAGTAAAATTAGAATTACAAAATTTTTACAGTAGGTTTCTTTTATGGCCAATATAAATAATAACAAAAATTTTTGAAATTTGACCACTAAGACTGTAAATATAAGGATGGATGTATGTACAGAAATTTTTCACCGATAAATACTCGTATTTGAAATTTACTATAAATACTCTTAAACAAAAATAGTAAAATTTAATTTTTCTAACAAAATTCAAACTCGAATTGACCTGACTGACTGACTAACTAATCAATGTACAGGCTAAACTACTAAAGTTAGAAATACCAAATTTAGACAGTAGATATTTCGAAAATTAGCCTCTAAAGTATGTAAAAATAGTAGGTGGGTATTTCTATGAGAAAGGTAATTTTTAATTGATTTACTTGAAATTAAATATATATCTTTTATACAAAAATTTTATAACAAAACTTAATTTTAGTATTTCTTAAAATGAATTCCATAGTTGTGTTAAATAAGAGATGAAAGTTGATATAAAAATACTTGTCTACGTGGATTTAAGAGAAAAACTAAGAAAAAAACAATATCATGAAATCAGGGCAAAATATTTAATCGATTACATTTTTAACTAAAACAAAGATTTGATTGAAGTTTCGGATGTAATGTTGGAAAATAAAAATTAATATGGGAAATTTTCTTTAAAGCTGATTGTATAAAATCAATTTGTCTAAAGAAAATATTATTTGTCCTTATCATACATCTTTTTATCCTCATAATAAAAATGAAATTTTATACACATTTAGATTGATCTTATCCTAACTTAACACTTAGGTAAGATACATTATATAATAATTAGTACGGGCAAAGTTGCGGGATGCTGCATGTGTATTAGTATGACATACATAATAGGTAGAGTGTGAAAGAGCATAATCTAAAAATTATCGATACCTAGTAATGATGTTAATGAAATTGAATAATATTTTTCAAGCGAAATGAATTGAAATATAAAAACAACTTTTCAGCCTCTCATATTTTATTGATCACGTATTCTGACCTTTGCTTTTCCTAGAATTAAGTTTTCGCTTGGTGGATTTGATATTGTTTTCTTGTATATATTAAACAAGAAATAAACCACAAATTTAGTAGCTTTTCAGGAAATTGGAAACGTACATTGTTATCTTATTTGATATAATAAATAAATGTGATTGTGAGTTTATTTACTACTTCTTGGTGATTGAACCACTCCAATTGCTTTAGAGAAGTACTCGTATATAGGTTGTAATATCGGTTAATATAATACAAGCAAATACAGTGTATCAGCACATCACACTAGATGAAGCGATGATCTCAAATTTGTTATAGTAGATACAGTTGGCTGAAGATCGTGTCTTACCGCATTTTATGAAAGAAAACCTGTGCTTAACAGTGGACAATTAATTGCTGTAATGACGATGATGATAAGGTGGGTGAGACTAAACATTGCAGATATGTTTATAGAAGTTGCAAAATATATTTTTGTTGAAATTGTTTAAAAAGTCTAAGTCAATATATTAAAAAATATGATATAGAGATAGGTTTATTAGTTACAAGAAGTTTCAGATATAGAAAGGAAACTAGACAACTTTACGGGAGAAGAAAACGTTGTTAATAGCTTTATATTGCTGTAGGCAGCTAATCGGCGTAGGGCATGTCTAATTTATTCAAAGTTTTATTTCATAAATGATTTTCCTTTATCTGCGAGTACGTTGGCGGCGTTCTCGACCATTATTTATCCTGTTTCTCTATCCATTTCCTTTGTCCCTGTTTGTTGTTAGCGAGCCTGAGGCGAACAAATGTGTGTTTGTTGTGTTTCTGTTCAGTTCGTGGCTAAGTAATTCCATGAAACTTGGAACATGGTGAAATGTTTTGTAAGTGGCAGTAGGTATAACTTACATAATTTGTCTAAGTAGAAATTGAAATATATAGACGTTGTTGCGATGTTTAAAGTTTACTTCAAAAGTTTGACACAAACGAAATAATAAATAATATTTAAGAACGCAGTGTATAGTCTTTCTCATTTTTCATACTTTAAGACATAGAAAAATAACACAATTTATCTCATGCCCACATCCCAACGTTAGATAAATGGTTTTAGGGATATAACTGCAATTCTTTGAAAAGCAGGAGAGACAAGGATACTGAAAATAAATATAAAAACGAAATTTTGTATACATGCATCAAATGAATGAAGAAAGGGAAAATTATCTACTAAGCTACCTAGGCAGCATGTTAATAGGCTTTACTAATAGAAACATATCCGTAGTAGCAAAACGCTAATAAAGGTTTTTATAGGATAGTTATTGTATGCAGTCAATTAATTTTTTTAGCCTAGAACAAAAACCGGTATCGCCATTAGTTGTAAGGGTAAATTGACGTTTGCCGGGTTAGTATTTTATGTAATTTCATCTTTCTTTGAGATAAGCATAAGAATGTTTTTATTTACTAGGTATAGTCATTTCTGTCATTAACACGTCTGTAATTTTGATATTACGTAGCCTACGTAGGTATATGGTGAGATCATAGATCGAACACATATATATACTCCTATGCGTAATGTAATAATAATAAAGTCATAATATTCTGAAAATTTTTATATTGTTTACTATAAAAATATATTGTTAGATCGTTTACGAATTTGTTAATATCAGTATACTTATAACATTTATATGTGATACCCATATAGTGCTGTAAGAATCGGTTCCTCTATGCAATACATTTGAAGCCCTCGCTCAAGTGTATTGCTGGATTTCGGTTTACTTGGATTAGTTTGTGATCGCATACATACTAATGGTAGCGGAATTAAGCAAAATAATTCTAATCCAATAACCAGTGATATAGACTTCCGTAAGATAACACCTAGTTCAGTAATATATTTTCTCCTATGTACTTTATCCATTGCGCGCTATACAACCAAATTTATTACATTTGCCAGATTATTCTAGTCATTACGAATGTACGTTAATATAAACATAATCTGCCAGTTTACATGCCATTCCAAAATCAACAGTGCATGATAGGGTAAAGTGGGCTTTAGATTATCCTAAAGGGAGAGAGGCCATTTCTAAGGTACTTATATACTCCTTTGGGATAGACGGGATGAGAGCTACTTGACAGCAAAATACCGCTATAATATATTCTGCTTATATTTCTTCCAAATTAATTTATAAACAAGAATGATACATTTGGTTTTGCAAAATAATATTACTTATTATTTTGTGAACGTGAGTTGAAATATTTGGGAAATATTATTATCTGACATTTATATGTCATTAAATTATATGTAATTAAATCTAATTGTATGTTGGTTAATAAATATGATATTATAGTTTATTTTTCAACAAAAAGTCAAGTACTCGGAAAATATGATTTCATTCTCATATTTTGTAGTGACGATTTTGGCGATGTTGCGGTTTACCGCTGCACTACTGTACCACAATATAAACTGCCTCGCCCCTTTGAGGGTTACATATTCAATCGTCCGCCGCATAATATAAATAAATGTATTGATGAATTTGACTGTTTTTATTTATCCGTTGCTTTTTTTTTCATATAAAAAATAGGTATTTTAAAAAGTAATTAGTTACTCATCAGTTATCCAGTACGACTAGTAGCCATAGTACATATTCTAGGAGAGGGGGGAGAGCGATTGTTAGTAAAGTGAATCTAATAGACTAATTTCTAGCAATATACTCTATCAGATCGACTTCCATGCGGTTCGCCTTGGAAATCACCTTGATTAATTCTTAATAAATTCGTCACTATGGGCCAACTGACTTGTTACATCCTCACCAATCGTCTCTTATTAGTGCCCCGCCAGATATATCGATAGGTCAGGCGGGGGCACTATTCCATTATCACCCATTAAAAAAGAACATGTTCTGCTTAGTTTAAGACTAGATGGCGCTGTGTGATAAAATGTACAAAGATATTTATTAAAACAAATCGATTAATAATATTAGAGATGGATGAAGGATAAATTGAAAATAAATTTTGATGAGTATTTAGGGTAGATATCGACACCCTCTCCTGCTGTGTTCGATGTAACTTTGAGCTGACAGCGCTAGTCGTCACATTAATCACATTTTTTTTATCAATAATTCTCTACTGTTAGTTTAGTGACAATTTATGTTTTTTCTAATATTTATTGAATGATGGGTTTATGGTATTATACATATATTATCCAGGAATCGTATAACTAGTAAAGTTTAGGTAAAATAAAGATTAGATAACTTTTTTGGTGATATCATGTGTTTATTTGATGTTTAACATAGTTTTCTTTTAAAAATACATTCGGAATTCGGATACTCGTAGTTAATTTTATTAAGGTATATATCATTAAGACCTATGCAGTACATTTTAAAGTAATAATATAATACTACTTTTTATTACTTGGTAAAACTTTTTATAAAAATGCGTTTTTATAAAATATACGTGTAATATTTTGAATGATTAAATAAATAAAAAAAAAATAACAAAATGTTTTAAATAAATTAATAATTGATTTAATTTAATATGGAACACAATTAGATCATATTCTAAATCAACATATCGGTACTTCTATTTATTAGTAATTCTGTAACATTTCGTAGGTAGTTAGATCACAATTCACGAAGACAAATCTGCGGAAAATAGTAGTAAAATATATGACAAAGTTATAAGTACCTACGTTTTATTACTGGCAATATCGAAGACGTAAAAAAACTGCATACACAAGTCCCATCTACGTCGAGTTGGTGAACGTGTCGATTATTTTTATATGAAGTGATCGCTTTAGTGGCCAATTTTATAGATCATAATTTACTTTTATTACAGGAGAGAAAGATTTGCAGTAAATATTAAGGTCAAATAGATAGCGATAACCTGCCGAACTCTGCGTACCTCTGGCAGGTTGCCAATATCAATGCACCTGTACCTTTTTAATAAAAAAATAAACTTGTGATACTCTGTATACAAGTACCTTAACCTAATTATTAGGTTCATGGCCTTTCTTTAACATAATTATTAGTTTGATCGTGTAGTCCCGTTATAGAATAGGCCACTCCTTCTCGACTCCTGTGGGTGTCGTAAGAAGCGACTAAAGGAGGGCGAGGGATGGGCAGCAGCGTTCCTCTTTAAACATCTTTAAAGCCTTACTGCGATTACAAATCCGCCTGCCAAGCGTGGCAACTACTAGCAAAACCCCCCAAAGGGGGAGGCTTATGTTCAGCAGTGGACAGTTAAAAGCTGATATGATGATGATGATGATGACTTATTAGGTTACACATAATAATAGAAATATATGTAATAAATTGAAAATTAATTACACTTCAATAAATAGATTAACACAGAAGTTGAAAGGTGTGCAGATGTTAATGTAATCACAGAATTTCTAGCTGAATTGGAAATTATTCATAATGGTTCGTTACACAGAACGGATTGATAAGATACATATTTTAAGGATGGGATTGCAATCAAAATTTTAATCGTTAATGAGAATTGATTGAAAAGACAATCACCATTTGTAACAACTGTCATCCCGATTGAAATTCACGAGTACACAAAGCGGATTTTATTGGCGTTCTCTTTTGGGTGTGAGGTAAAAGTTAGAGGTACAACAAAGTACATTCAAGTAAATCGTACGAAAGTAATAGCGTTGTCCAACCTAAGTTATTGGCATCCTTTGAGATGGGAAAAGTGAATTTCAATAAAGCACATTGCCTAGAAATAAGTTTGCGTAAATTTAGGAAGTTAAGATTTACCACTTTATTAATAAAAACTAAAACTTTCTACAAACTTATTTTAATTATTGCACTGTTTTGTCAGTTCCTTTAAAATGTGGAATTTAACACACAAGAAAGAGAAGAACTATTTATTCTTGTACTACGAGACAATACACGTCGAGATATAACAGCGCTATCTAGTTATAAACTAAGCAGAACTTGTAGGTATTATGGAAACTAAATAACTGATGGATATATATAATACTATTTCTTTAAATACGTAGATAAACTCATATTTTATACATAGAAAATACCCAGGCTAATACAAACAGATCTACTCATGAATAATAGACGTTTGTATATAGGTGGAATTGAATATGTTGACTAGAAGAGTATGTTACTAGCATTAAGTTCGCCTTTTGTGTCATATTTTCTTTTGGTAAATATAATAATTTAAACAAAAAAAAAAAACCGTGACTATCTAGGTTAAGGAGGTTTATTTATATACCACCCAAATCGTCGTCCAGTTATGGTTAAAAAGGTAAGGGTGCCGTACGATTGAGTATAGATGTCCTTTGATACCGATTATAACTTGACAATTTCTATGATTGAAACAGGATACCTAAAACTTGTAGTAATACTGAGGAAGACAAAGAACTTTTCGAATTTATTTTCGGAAGTTTGCGTGATTTATCATTATTATGAATATTGTTAAGCACATTATAGCAACAGCATCGTCACTGATTCGAAAATAATTATTCAAATTTATTTAAACACATTTGCGTGTCAAATATGAATTTCCTGTAAAAACTTTCTATTTAGCTGTATTATTTTAGCATAAATAGAGTCATTATCAATGATAATATCAATATCATAGCTGAGTTTGTTCGTTAAGTTCTTGACGGCTTATTTGCTTATCCCATCTACATGAAATTTGAATACGAGTACACGTAGTATTTCATATGGAGGATATGTATGTATATTTGTTGAATCGGTAAATGCTGTTTTGCTTTTTAGTGCCCATTTTTAGGGTTCCGTATCGAAATGGTACAAATGTAATCTTATCACAATACTATGTCTGAGCAACTATTAATATAGACAATTCAAAACCATTTCATAGAACAACAAAAAAAATCAAATTAATGATTAGTCCCATTCATGATCTGTCCTATTAATATATTATAAATAAATATTATTGATTTAAAATTTAGAATAGTACTTGATATTGTTGGCTTATATATATTTTATTTTGTTTGCTAGGCGACCCAAAACGGAAGTTAAGAATTGAAAAATTATATGAAAGGACTTCATTTGTAACTTTTAAAACTGATTTGTATTCATTTTTATTTTGCAGTTTCTGACTGAAAATATGACAAATAATACCATCCCCCCGATTTATCTCCGATGCTTTTAAAGAGTAAAGTCTGCAATAATTACAGTTTATGAAGTTATATGTGAATAATAATATCAATGACAACGTGTCTATTTCACATAAGAAACATAATTTTTTTACCTCAAACTAGCGATCCGTTCTGGCTTCGCACGGATAAATAAGTAGACAAACTTTAATTTTTTTTTCAATAAAATATAATTCATGTTATTCGCTGACAATGTAATCTTTTATAGGTCAAATAGTTTTTAAAAGTATATATTTAAAAAAAATATTTTATCTTATCTTTTACAAACAAAAAATCAAATTTTACAGATGGATACAATAAATAATTGTACAATATCATGTGTAATAATTTATTTTGATGTGTTGATAATTATAGGTAGCTACATAGATTCATTTTCCGGTTTCTTTTAAAGACAGCGCCGATTCTTAAAATAGTGCAGTGATTACTCTCTGTGTACTTGTTTAGTGGCCGTAGCGGGTGCCGGAATCTTTAATAATGTTCGTAGACAATTTGTTAAGTGAAATCGATTTGTCTCTTATTTTCCTGTATAATTTATATTAAGCACTACTCGTGTAATATATCACTCGGAAGAAAGTATAATTTCAAAATGTAGTAATCTTGTTTTCGGCTTGAGCGTCAGATGATAGTCATTAGTAATCGTTGATTTGTTTTTCTCGGTGGACTAGAAAGTATAAATGCTCATTATTTGTTTAAAAAAAATGTATGATAAACCCTGATTGTTTTAAAGTTACGTACCTCCAATGGCAAAAATGGAATCCTTACAGGATCACATTGTCATCCGTTCGTGCGTCTATCAAGACCCTTTTTTTTAGGAACGCGTGGAGGTGCCATATCAAAATTAATATCATATACTCAAGCCTACAATGTGAAAGCAGTGAAAGCAGTTCTTAAAGCAGTGAAAAAATTAAGCTTCATAATTGTCGCAATGAAAAGATACGGCCGTTTATGTTCCATTTATGTCGCATATTTTGTCATTCGCAAAGGGAATCAAAAGCTATAGGGTACTTTCCGTTGACCAAAAATTATGAAATTTAGCAAGAAGCAATGTTATGTAGCACAAGTAAAGGAAAAAATCTGAAAACTGTAAAATTTTAATTAGTTCACAAAAAAATAAACTTGATGATTTTGTACGGAACTCTCGTTGTGCGAGTTTGACTCGCACTTGACCAGCTTTTTACTTTATAGTAACGATTTTGAATTTTCTTCATCGTAATAATTACAGTATATGACTGATTATCTAATTATAAGAGATTTAATGCGAAATAAGGCATAGGCGATTGATATAGGGAACGTGACTATTTTCTTATTATAACAGATCTAATTATGCCCTGTAAAGTTAAGTGTGTATCACTCACGATGATGCTCTAATTAACTCCATGCTTACTTACCATTCTTCACTGATGTTTCAACTGATACCAATAACACAGTAGTCTACTGCAGTTCTTGTACGTATTAGTTATTATACTGATCGTTTTGTGTAATTTTGTTTTTAAAAGTAACAGTGAAAGGCAGATATTGTAAGAAGACTTAAGTATTTATTACATAATAAATAACATTAGAGTACCTAGTCGCAAAACGGGCAACGCAATCCTGAATAAAAGCAAAGTGATAGAATACGACATGCAGATATCTATTTCGTTGTTTTATTATACTCTAGTGTATCGTTATCTCCGTCTACTCTTCTCCGTTTTATCTTAGGATTTTTTCTCACTTCCATTACTGTCGCGTTGTGGTTTCTCCCAGAGGAATCATCTGGGAAATTCATTAATAAATATCGCAGACTATCCTGCGAGAGTTATTTATAAAGCGAAATGCAGAAGTCTACTTAGCGTCTAGTATAATATACGTTATATATATACAAATACACTAAAAGAATATATATATATATATATATATATACTTTTATTTTATTTTACTTTTTTTATTTTATTAACAAATCATAATAGCTAATATAATATACCTATAACTTAATAAATTATGCATTCTTTACTATTACTTACCCATCTTATCATCTTATAGTCAAGACCTTGTAGAAGCTGAGTTCTAGACTATAAGATGGGTAGAGTAATATAAATTTAATGACAGGAGCAAGTATGAACAAATATTGATTGCTAATTTTAAGCCGCGAATTCGTCTGTACGAGGGGGACGTACAGATTGACTTGAATAAAAAGAAATCTAGAAATTTTACGACGCCAGAGGGCGACACCCTTATAGTTAATAAATAAATAATACTTCAGAATGTAATATACAGCGCCATCTAGTATTTTTTATTACAAGCTGTGTTTGCGCTAAGATCTAGGATGGAGTGTGCTTACCCATAGGATACTTATTCACCATTGATCATAGGTATAATGAAATCCTATACTAAGCAGTATTAAAATTGTACTCGTATTATGTATATAAAAATAAAGAAGCTAGCTACCGAAGGTATTGATGCCAGTTGCCCTGCCTACTCCACCCGACGCAGTTGGCTCCAGTAAAGTGTGTGTGAAGGAGGAGGGGGGGGGGGAGGCGGAGGATTGTTGATAATTGATTGATTGAATGATTGTTGATTGATGAACTATCAGTTTTATTGCTAACCATATATCCTGCCAGGTCGGGGGGAAAGGGATTGTTAGTAATGCAGTCTAATTTCCCCATTACTCGCAATACATCCTATCAGGTCGACCTCCTAGCGGTTCTCCCTGGAAACTATCGTGATTAATTCTAGTGGAATTCGTCATAATGGGTTAACAGACTTACTTTCATCGTCACCTATCACCCCTCACTGGTGTCTCGCTAGCGTATACTGATAGCGCAGACGGGGATATCATTCCATTATTACCCATAAAAATATACAAAAAAATATCCTGCCAGGTCGACTTCCCCGTGGTTCCTTCTGAACCGTCGTGCTGTATTCATCACAATTAGCCAATTGACCTGCCTTTTCATCCTCATCTATCATCCCTCAGTGCCCCGCCAGTGTATACTGTTAACACAGGTGGCGTAACCATTTTATCATCATCCATTAAAAAAAGTCGCTCTCGATGATGAATGAGAATTGAGGAGATTTGCATAGGTGAATATTATTACTAGACTATAAACAGACATTACAAATAAAAAAATATATGGTTATGTTTTAATTATGTGAGTGCCCACTTTTTGAGTCACTTCAAATTATTTTATATTTATTAGGTATAAATGATAGATAATTCCAACAATTAAAATACCTTAGATATGGAAAAAATGATAAATCCTATGACCTTGACGTTTTGGCTGATTTGGTTAATACTAATCAAATTTAAATGAGCTCTTTTTATGAAATTGCGTCGACATTGTACGCCATCGCTTCTTCCCCTCTTTATTCCTTTCATAATCCCGTCTAGCTTCCCATATTTCATAACGTTCCCTTTATTGCTCACCGTCGCCCATATTAATGATATGTTGTTTTAAATTTACGAACGAAGCGAGTTGGTTAATAAAGGGAACTGTACGTTACAACTGGTAAATAAATGATGTCATTTGAGCATGTTTAAACATTTTTTAGTGATGTAATGGGATTGATTTTTTGCTTGGAGATTATTATTTTGAAATTTTATAGGGAAGGTGGTAATTCATACACTATTGTAAAAGTTAAAGATAAAAAAAATCGCCTTCAACAATAAGGCCATTGTTGCACAAATAAATACCAATTGACTATATCAGAAATAATAGTAATAATTTATTTGAATGAAATCCAATGTACGATACTGTTATTTTTATCATAATATATGTGTTGCAAATTAAATATGTCTATATTTTTTCTCTCCCTCTCGAATTATTTGGTCACATTCATATAGTTGCATGTACGATGCTTATTAAATAAAATGGTAGAATTAAATTTTCCTGTAATCTTGAGATGAAGGAAATCCATACTTGAGTAGAGATTAAGCTACTTGGAAAAATTTGGCTCGTATCCTGGCTCACTATAATATAAGAATGGTGTTTTACCTTTTATATTAATCTTATAAAATATGAAAATGTAATAAACTTCTTTGATCTCAGAAAGTTCGCACCGAGTCAAGCAATGTTTGCATTTTCAAATACGAGTATAATTATATAAAATATGGTTTTTGTTTCATACAATAGTTATAGAACGAGTTTCACATAAATGTATTAATAATGGCAAATAATAATATAATTTTCCAAATACTCAAAATATTAATAATGTACTATCAAAATGATTGATAAACGATAAAATTTTGATAAGTAATACTATATAGATTCTCTATTAATGGTTAGGCGCATTTTCATTTAAAGAACAAAAAACTAGAATATAATTCATTAATAAGAATTAGTGAAATGCTTAGGATCAAATTTTGTGATGTTAGTTTATCTGTAAGTCATGGAGAGCTCACGAATATTTTCGAAGGATAAAATTATATATAAAGGGAAATTTCGTTCAAAGCAAAATCATTTGCGAAGACCTTAAATAATATAAAATTGACTAAATGAATTCTTATCATAAGATTGTTTGATATTGTCTCAATCATCATTTTCTTAATCAATTTACTAAAAACTTACCTATAAAGTAATACATAACTTACCTATAAAGAACCATACATAGGACTTCCCGTACAGACGATGTTTGTAGACTTCGCATAGGACTCGACGTGCTGCTACCACGTAGAACAGGCCCACGATAACGCGAGCGTCCTGCCGTCGGAGATTGCGAACGGCATCCGCGGGATCCGACAGGAATGACTGCCTTGTCACAATTTCGATGCTGACTTTTTTGCAATGGGCTTCCAAGTCCTCAACAGTCTGTTGAAAGAAATAAATTAATAATTTTAATGGAGAAAATAGTGTACCAGATGAGACCTACAATGATCAAAATAGTGTTCTATCTGAGGGATAGTATCAAATTATCCAAAGGCCATATATCACATATCGCTTAATCCTTTTTCAGATAGAACATAGATAGGCCATCATAAACCTCTTGCTTTATCCATTTTCAGATAGAACATAGATAGATAGATATCTTTGACACTTTGTTGTCTCTACCTATCCCCCAAAGAATTTGACGAGAAAATAGATGTATTAGTGGTTTGATATCTACGTTATTTATCGATTCAATAGTCGAAGCTAATGGTTTTGCCGATGTGAATTATATATTTTATTATGGTCCATCCATGTATTATATTTAATTAAAATCCGTTCAGTTATTAAAGCTCGAGAATATAATAAACGTTCAACCATCTAAACATATACCCGTGTTAACGTTTATAATAACAATAACAGAAAATCTTTGGGTATCATAAATGTTAAATTTAGTAACTTTAATGATATTAAAAGATAAAGCACATTGAAATAATATTTTTTACAATTAAATATCTTTATCTTATTAAAGATGTTTAATTTATTCTTAGAACATCAAATTATCTGAAATGACTGAATTAGAAACCGCTAAATTCAGAGAAAACGTACTTTCGTTAATAAGAAAATGAAAAAACAAGAAATCGTCTAGTTTAATGAATTAAGTTAAAAATAGCAAATTCAATTACAGGTACAGTGTTTTATATACGGCAGGCACATGTAATAATTTAATTGTGCGAATTTTTCCATGTAATCCGAGTCGAAAATAGGAGAGCAAGAAAGCTTCAAATCCACTTATGCAGAAAAAACGGAGCTGCACTAATTACATTGAATACAGCATGAAAGGCCGGGCGCCATTCATTGCGCCAACTATACAGTTCCCCTCGTTATGCCTTGTGCCCTCTATAAATAGGTGTTTTCAGCTTACAAAAACACATTCGTTGAGTGCACGGACCTGAATATGGGGAAGCATTTTAACAAATGGGAGTCTGATATATTGGGTGCATATTTAACTATTTATAATCATGGTTAATATTATAAAAATTTACAAAGAAGTTATCAATGGCTTTTAAAATATCCACTTCGGCTGAATACGAGTATGTCACCAACAGTTCTATAGCTCGTTTGTAAATTCTTGAAATATCTTCGAAGCCAGATGGGGAATTGCATTGATAAAATTGAGATATCAAAATGACGTAACATGCGAGTCTGGAGCTATACTCTAAGTGATATTTCATCTTTTGAACTGTGTAGCAAGTCCTAATTTTTGCATGATAAAAGACCTGTACGAGTATGTGGCAATATTACAGCGCTATTAGTGTGCTGATAACTGATATGTTGGCTATAAGACTAAAAATATTTAATTTCTTGACTGTTAACACGGAAAAAAATATGCTTAATATTGCTCGACACAAAACTTTGTGTTTTTTTGTATTTGTGTCAAACTTTTTGGTAACGAGATTTCTTTGAGCTCTCTGCTTGAATGTTGTATTCGTTACAACGGTAATAATTGTCCGAATGGCTCTATTTTATCTGAATAGTGTAGTGTGAATTTTGAGTTTCTTATTAATATTATAATGTTATTGATATAAAATAAATTAATTCCAATATAAGTTAATTCCCAATGAGCAAATTTCCTTATGTATAGTTTTGTTACTTGAATATTTATAGGAAATTTTAGTATGGTAACAAATATTCTAGCACTTTTAGAAAATGTATGTTGCCCTCTTGAGAACGAAGTCAAACTATATCCCTAAACTTAGGCTATTTTATTTTATTTCTTGTAAATGGACGCTAAGCGGCCGATAAATTATTGGTGTGTCAACGGACTTTATTGTGACAGATGGTCGAAGACTGGATAAATCATAAATCAAGAGCTTTTAGCATTATATACGTAATAAATGCAATGCGATATTTTTCAATGTCTTTGTTAATTTTAGAAGACGATATCTATAAATTACATAAATATTTGAATATACTCGTATTAATATTATATATACTATTCTCTTTAATTTTAGCCGAAATCCGGTGATAGTATTCATGAAGCAAAACTACTCTCAATGTATGTTCAAAACGAGACATGAAAATATATTTTTTTTTATATTGAATCGGTGACGTGACTGAACAGTTCGTATGGGAAAGTTTCATATACTCGTATTTGTAGTTCAATGTTTCTTTGTGACAGTTATTTAGTATTGTGAATTTTATCGCTAGATTTCGACTTTTTATAACCGATCTATTACACGCTATATAACAATATATTTGAATTACGAATAACAGACTTTATAGTCGTCGATAACATTTCATAGCATCTATTTAGAACGTGTAAGATTTTTATAATATAATACCATGTCACGAGTTGGTTAGGATGGACGAATGTTCGTTACTCTTTCACTCAAAAACTACTAAACGGATTTGGTGGACAGGTAGTTAGATTGGTACACAGTTCCTAATTTAGTATACAGGATACTTTATATATTGATTCACATGGGCAAATCTGTGGGATATAACTAGTGTAATAATATGTTATGCGAGGTTGCCTGAATGCGGTAGTTTTTCCTTTAAGGAAAATATTTAGTTTCACTGGTGAAATACTCCATTAAAAAGATACTAATGATTACGATTTCACCCTAAGTATAATTATTTTGTATATTATGTTTATTATGTACAGATATATATCTATGGGTACCTTTTTTAACACTGTGTTCTGTGATATTTATCGTTTGCATTATTTAGGACAACGTACGGCGCACTTTGATCGGGTGGTGTGGGGACACGGGTGAGAAAAAACCAGGCTTTAGATATACGTGTTCATTTTTCATACGAGAGGCAATGAAGCTTTCCTTCGCTTGGGGGTGATTATTTTCTCTTTACAGCCAAAGTTATGTTTTTGCGAGGTAGTCGACATTTGCCCTTTGGTTGCTACGGAATATATATGCAATATGCTAAAAGTTAATTTATAGTTTGTTAATTTAATAACTTTAAAATATTTTGTTTAATCCTACTAATGTTATGAATATGAAAGATTGTAAGCCTGAATACTTAAATGTTTAGTTCAAGTATTCAAGCAGGCTTAATTTGTTATTCTATTACGTTTGAATCAAATTGAATGAAATTTGATACGTAGATAAATAAAGAGTTTTATCCTAATCCGCAAAATAAAAGCGATAAGCCATAGTTTAACTATTAATAAATTTAATGCCAGTTTTTATCATCGAATATACTGTTGAGTAAAAAGATTTATTTTTGTGTTATTATTTTTATTGCTCTGGTATTTTTTCCTTCAGTATATTCAGTGATATTCGTGGTGGCAGTCTTTGTATTTTATGGAATATTAAGTTAACTGATATAATTTTGCTTAATTAATATAATAATAATAATTTATTCTATAAATTGAACATAATAATTTTAAAGTTTTGAAATAAATTAATAAAAAATACAGAAATTTAGGATTATTAAAGTAAAAAATTTAGTCGATTTGAGTATTTGTAAGAATAGAGAACCATTATCGGTTTTATGTAGATACATTCCTCTTTTGGCTGTAGGTACATGTTTGATGCGATATATAGAGCCGATATGCAAATCCACAATGAGATTTATTCTGTAGAAATATACGTAGGTTTCGTTTATTTTCCATAACTCTATAACTTCATTTTTGATCATAGCGTTTTATAAATATGTAAATATATTTCGGAGAAAATAAAAACGTGGGGTGTGTTATTTGGTATATTCGTGTTTTATTTTTACAAGCTAACCATACATTAAGTAATGGTATAACATTAAGAAATTTTTAAATTAATTAATAACATTAAGTAAAACTTTAACATTGATAATGTAAAGACACTAGAATATTTTCAGTATTGTACATAAAGTACACAATATATGAGTAATTTTAGTTTAAATTTCATTTAGTTAAATGAGGTTTAATACTTGAATTTTGTTATTAAAAGACCAATTTTAGATATCTTTTATTCCAACACGGCTTAAACAGCTCAGTGCATTTAAATGATATTTGGTATACAGATGGAACATATTAATATAATTATTTGTATATTTTTTTTTATTTTACCTGTAGATAATATTTTTATAAAGAAAATAAAAATGAATATGTTCACGACTACAATCTCTAACGAGGTACTTACAGGCTTTATTCAGCTGTTGATGATGTAGTCAGAGTTCCATTGACGTGTCCACATTTTGTTGAGTATTCATTAAAAGTTAAACACACATAATTTTTTTTGTGTCAATCTACTCACAATATTTGCTGTCTATATGTCAAGTATGTTTTTAAAAATTTTAATTCCGATATAAAGATATGGGACAACAATATTTGTAAGTGAATATTTTCTATTTATTGAAGATATTGCACAAAAAATGCAAGCTTAATTTTAGGTATTTGGGTAATTACAAAAAAAATCTTTTTTTTTCTAGAGAGTTGACCGTTTAATTAATAAAGAGAGTGGCCATCAATTTTAACACAGTAGTGGCACTGTACGTATGGTTATATTAAATATGATTAATCTGTTATTTTTTCGTCTTCAATCAAGATATTGATCTTTGTTATATATTAATTTAAGGAAGCACGATAATCGGGAATTTAGCTATATAAGTTTTTTTTTTATATTTTCAAAAGATTTCCTTTTGTTCGTAAAAGAATAATTTTAGCTGTATTTTTCTAGTAATGCTACGCGAATAGGCACTTTGCTAATTCTAAATATTGGCAAGCGTTGATATAGGGGGAAAGGGATTGTTAGTAATGCGGACTATCAGTTCCATTGCTAGCAATATAACCTAGATACCATGGTGCTGTATTTTAGGTGTATTTGTCATGATGGGCTAACCGACTTGCTTTTTTATTCTCACCTGTCATATCTCACTGGTGCCTCATCAGTATATACCGTTAGCGCGGGCGGATTTACCATTCCATTTTTATCCATTAAAAAATGTTGATGCAATCAATAAGGTTGAGAACGACAAGGAGTGTACCGTGTTGGTCTTATATTAATTTTATAAGATACATTTTTTAATTTTATATTTTGCGGAGTAAATAGTTTAACTTGCTTTAACTTTCACCAAATATGATGAAATTTAATCTAAATTTAGTGACATTTTTAATATATATATATATATATATATATATATATATATATATATTTTTAATTATGTTATTCTTCGGAATATAATACTCAATGCAATCACAAATATGTCTGTCCAGATTATTTTTTGGTTGAATTATCTTATTTCGCATATTGTCTGGTAGAAATTTATCTACGAGCAGGTAGGTATACACAGAATAATCCTTTTTATCGCTCACTCAGTAACTATTAGCACAAAAATATATTATGTAGTGATTTATGCTTTCAAACATTGAGGTATTTTTGACGTAAAATACTAGAAAATACTTTGAGATTTTCTTACATAAACACTGTATTTAGTTCAATAAAATATGTATGAGACTAACACAGGTGATACTTAAATCAATCAGGCGTGTAATCATGATATCAAATACACACACGCAAAATAATGAGGAAACCACGAATTTCCTTCTTTTTTGTAGGTGATAAACCACAGGATAGAAAACAGTAACCGTCACTTATTGATATGGACAGCGTTATGGTAATCAGGATGTAGTGCGACTATCATGGTACCATGCCATTATGCACTGTTATTCTTTGAATTATTATGATATATGCGTATTTTACTTAGAAAAGAAAAATATAATTCTAATTGTGAAATAACAAACTATATCTTTAGTATAGTATTAGTGAAATTAGTGTTCCAACTTAACCACGATTACACAATGACATTTCAGAATAGTCGTCAATATTCCCTTGAACCTACAATATTTCTCATATCAATTTAGCTATACCGCTTTGTAAATAAAGGATCTTGTTAAGGTCCGATAACTCGCTTGACTGCTTTCCAATACAGAGAAATCGAAATTGTCGATTCGTCGAAGGCCAATCACGAAGACCGTTTGTCAATCTGCTGACAAAGCGCTTGGCGTGTCATAGTACACTCGATGCTAGTAAGTAGATACGTAACTGCTCATCGAACGACTTTAGTCACGCAATGATTCCAGTGTTATCTATAGTCCCGACATATCTGTTGAACAATATCATTGTATTTAATACCAAGTTCAAACTCCACAGGTTGAATTATAGAAAGTTAATGTAACGTTAAGATAACATGTGGTACACGAAGAGATTTGTGCAGCGATCTTGAACAAACGAACATCGAATCATATTGTGTTTCTCCTCTCTTATATGTTCTATTTGTGGTATAGGTAAATTGTATGTATAGTAGACAGTATGGCTTATAAATTATCATACTAGACACAGTATTGAATACAATTTTCACGGCTGTTACATAACATTTAAATTTTGTAGCGCTTGTAAATTCAACGCAGAGAGTAAGCATTTTCATGCTATTGTTTATAATAATTAAATTTGCAACGCCGAAGAAATAGTTGAAAATTTTAATTTGATACGCAATGAAGAAGACTAGTTAATGCGTCTGTGAAGTTTTTATGATTTAAAAGCAAAATAATGATTTTAATCTACGAGTATTTGCGACAGGTGAAAAACGTCTGGAAATTATTAGGTTATATTTATTTATTTATCTATAGTTTGAGGTTTTTCCACAAAAATTCACGCGAATTAGTAAATTATTAATTTTGAAGGTAAAAATGTAAATGGAATGGAATGAAAATTTTAAAAGTGTAATAGTTGCAAAATATTTAGTTATAGATTTATATAGAAAATTCTTATGATTTATACTGGAATTCATTGTGAAATTAATTTGTAAATGATTGTTCAGAAATATTGAAAAAAAAATTATTTTCGATAATTGGCAGATAATACAGACGTTGCTACACGTTGCTATGGATACTCCTAATATGTCGATTTATTTTAGATCTTATTTCATTAAAGATAGATAAAATGTCTATACATTTCTCACTTTTTCATTTCTTCTTATTGGCAATCTGTTTGTTTCAAACCACTATTCAAAGTGGCGTTTGGTTTTCTATTTTGTATATAAATTTATTATTGTATTATTTTATATACAGAATATAAAATAAAGACGAATCTGGGAAGTGAAATACTCGTGAATATCAATTGAATGAATTGCCTGGCATTCGGCAATAAAGTACAAACGTATTTGGCCGGCAGACACGGGAGGTGAAGTGACGCATAGCTTACTACAGTGATTCGCCGACGCTGTAGCAATTACTCTCTTATTTCTTTAGCAAACTTCGTGGAACAATCTTTGAGGTTGTTTGCTTATAAGATGAGTTATAGCTGAACAAATTGAAAAGCATAATTGTTTTATTGTATCATTATTTTGGAATGATTTATTGTAAGTGAAGTGTCTATTTACATAAGGCCTTCTTATTGTAATGATTTATGTACTTAATTACATTTATGGTTTATAAAAGGCGGGAATTAATGGGATTATTTAGGTAAACTATGATAATTTATCTAATCTTTTCTCGATGTTCGACTAGGTATGACATCCGTACATCAGTTTAATCATGACCACGGCTAGTGTAATCGAAACATCGAGGCAATTTAGAAAATTATCATAGTGAATTTAAATGATTGTGTTGCTTTCCGTCTCTTATAAACTATAAATCATGTAACGCGAAAGACTAAAAACAATTATATTTTACACCGAGGAAAATCACCTATCAAACTGCATGCGAGAACTCTAATTCTATGATTCAGCAATCCTAGGCCGTGAATCTCCTTCTTCATAGTAATAAATATAGAGTACTTTATATTATAACTATAAAATATATGTTTCAATGTTTACATATATTTAAGTTACTGCAATTGTTAATAGTCGTAGTAATATTTACATAATTTTTATATATGTTTAGATTATGCTGAAAGGAAATTATTAATTATACATTTCCTTTTATTTCATTTGCATTTCTAATAAGACCTCTTGCTATTTTAAATACTGGGCTGTTTTTAAATTCAATATAACTTGACAAATTTGTTACGAATAATATATGTATAAGCTGTGCACGATTTTTTTTGTGTTAAAAACATGTATTCAAATATAGAATTAAAATGTATTGACTTTTATGTATTGAACTTTGATATTTGCATGCAATTAATAAAGCTAGAATGTAAAATTAATTAAATAAGCAGAACAATAATTAATTGTCTTTAGCTGTAACATGTTAATATTTTTATTTTTATTTCTGCTTCCCGCACTTTTTTTTTTAATTTTTGTTTATGTAAAGATTGACTTTACACACGAAAAACGACAGAAGATACGTTTTGAAAGGTGTAGTATAAATTATTGCTGTAATATAATAAAATGTATACGTATAGGTATAGAATACTTTCTTTTTCGATGGAAAAGTTCAGTATATGAACATATTAATAGTCCTTGTCGGAATTTGAAACATGTTCAAACTGAAAGCTCATGTGCTTTTTAGATCGTACTTGCAGTCTGCCTCGAGACGTAATTAATTTATGATGTTGATGTTATATATTGCTTTAGTATACCTACTACCACATCGGTTAGAGGTGACTGTAGGTAATGGAAATTAGAGATTCCATTATTAGCGATATATTCTGTCAGATCGACCTCCATGTATTTTCCAATGGAAATAATTGTGGTCAATTGGAAACTGATCTGTCTTCGATGTCTCCTATTATATTTTATGAGAGGAATCCTACCAGCGTTACTGCTGCCGCCGCTCGTTGGGTAGGTTTTTCTATGCCGCGTGATCTCGTCATAGGTCGAACTAACCCTTTTTTTCCTATGAGATGGATTAAGGGATCTTAACGATCAAGGGATGGGTAGCAGCGTTCCTCTTAAAACATCACCAAAGTTAACTGCGGTGGGAGGGATTGTTAGTAATGCGGACTACCAGTCTCATTGCTGGCAATGCCAGGTGTATTGGTCACGATGGGTTAACTGACCTGCCTTTTCATTCTCATCTGTCATCACTGGTGCCCCGCCAGCGTATATTGTTAGCGCAGGCGGGATTGCTATTCCATTATCATCCATTATAAAAAAAATATCCTTTATGGAGTAGGTCTACGTTCAATAGTGGACAGTTAATGGCTAATATGAAATGACGATGATCTTACCAGCGTAAATCGTCAGAGGGAAAGGGATTGTTAATAGAGAGGCCTAATTGCCCCATTGCTAGCAATACACCATATCAGGTTGACTTCCACGCGATTACACTGGAAACTGTCGTGGTAAATTTTTGTTGAATTCGTCTCGATGGGCTAGCTAACCTGCTTTCATCCTCATCTGTTATCCGTCACTGATGTTCTGCTAATGTATACTAATAGTTAGGCGAGGTCACTATTTCATTTACATTCATTAAGAAAAATTGTTAGTGTAGACTAAGTTATTATTCGACTTTCATCACTAATAAAAACCATTAGTTTCTAGAAACGTTAAACGTCTAATAATGTTAAAAAAATATTTTAGCTCTTTCTAAATAAATTACTAATTTGAAAGAAGACAATAATAACACTACTTATTGCAGAGTTTATTGTAAGATTCTTATGAATATTATGTATACTGGTACTTACAGAAATAAATACTTCTTCAGCCTGCTGCAAAATAGCTATACGTGACCAACCGAACTTCTGCATAAGTTTGATTCTCGTGGGGTTATGCACTGTAGCTGACGGGTGAGTCCGGAATAGAGTGGGAAAGCGGGCGCGGTCCGACAAGGCCGGCGATGACGCACCGTAGCATAACTGGACATAAAAATGAAAATATATGTATAACTTTTTATGCAAATTGGTATGAAACAAGCTCTATTGAAGAAGAATAAAACGTCGCCTATAGGTAGGGATATCACAGAATACACTGGATTGTTCTTGGTACCTTTATTGGATTGCTATTGATAAGGACTGTGATGTTATTGTAATATATTTTATGAAGATGTTTGGATATTAGAGACGTTGAGATATTCGATACTCAATGATACTTATACCACTGAATAGATTTCAATAAAATTTCGTACACAGGTGGAACATATCTTGACTTAACACGTCTAATTACTTTTTTTGCTTTCAACTGTGACTTTACTATGTGATCAAATTACGAGGCCAAATAGCGGGTTGCAGTTAATTTATAATTATGTCGATTATATAATATTATATATATATGTGCTTTATTTGTTTTGTTTGTTAAAAATATTCTTATTATTTATACATGCGGCCGGTTACGAAACTTCATATTCAAGCGTATTTCGCCTGAAGATGAATAAATGAATAATATTAGATATATGGTCGATATAATGACGTGCCATCAAGAAGTAACAACATAACCAGTAAATTTCGAATATAATTATGTCTGTAAAATGAGCTCTAGTGATAAACTGAAAATTAATTCTGTGCAGTTTTGTGTTTGACATTTTGTGAATATTTGTTTCAAATTTGTAGCGAGGCCTAAGCGCTGAGAAATTTAGTGGACATTCTCTCTACTGAAATTCGTTCAAATTTCGACTATTGGTGCTGTAATTTACAAATCACTAAAATATATTTCTAGAAACATAAATTGTATTAGATTATAAATCTTACTAATAAAATTTTAACAAGATGATGTTTTTACATGGGAGATATTTAAGAAAAATTGATGTGAGTGGTTTAAATAAGACCAATAGAAGCCCAAACAACATGTTTTAGAAATTTTGTTTGTTTGTCTATCTATATGTTTGTTCCGATATCACAAAAATTACAGCAATAATTTGAATATGCTTTTCACAGTTGTATTTCTGAAGAACTAACTAACTTAAAAATGGTGTATGTTTTAACTTGTTAAACCATCTAAAAGTGATCTTTTATTAGTTTTCTATTTCTGAAATCCCCCGTAAAAAATAATAGGCAAAAAGCTAGTATAGAAATAAAATATTGAAAAAGGTTTTACAAGTGTAAATTCTTACAATAATTTATATATTATGTTATTTATCCTGATATATTCATATTTGAAGATATTTGACCTTTGATGAGTATTTTGAAATATCTATTTCAGTTGTGGCAATATTAGCTAAAGATAGGTAGATATACATACACATATATAAAATATCATCACGTTGAACATGTTCTGCTTTTTGAAGTTGCCTAGGAAGTTAATATATAATTAAGCAGCACAAATAAATTTACATATATTATCCTTGTTGTAATTTAATTAGTAATACAATGTGTTACCACAACTTTTAATCTCATGGACGTCATAAAAGTTGATTAAGGAAGGAAATTGTGATACATCAGTGAAAGCGATTCCAAGCAGCCTGACAAGCGCGGTAAAATAGGCTATATCTTCCTCATATGGAGAACCCAGCAGTGGGACATTAATGGGCTGTTAAAGTAAATCTACAATAGCTATAAGTACTGACACAACAGTAAATTGTCCATTACGTAAGTATGTCATGAAACGAGGATCGTTTATGGTACGGTTACATTAGCAACACTGATGGCCAGCGTACTTCCTACGCCTACATTTTATTAGTCGTATTGCAAGTATCACGCTACCTTCCAATAACTTCGAAGTACGCTATTAGCAAGATAAATGTGTATTAAATATACTTAGTTATATGTTGTATGGCTTCGCTGGTATCTTTCATGCGTTGTTTTGAATTTTTTTATGCAACTTAGAATGCCAAACAAACTGATGGCCCACTTGATGGAAAGTAGTAATCGATGCTTATAGACTTGAATAGTAAATAACATAAATTGACATATTATTAAAAATTCTAATAAATGATTCTAACTATTCTGACTCTATGACGAGGTAGAATGTTGTTAGGGTTTAGCTGATCTAAGTTTGATAGTATAAATTCGTCTTCATCATTATGAGAGACGAGTATGTTTCCATGACTTCTCTAAGATTTCATCACATTAAAATGCTTAATTTTTAAAAATTTAAAAATTAAATTATATTTTATTCTACAAAAAACTCGACTTCAAAATTAGAAATGATTTTTTTTTTATACCACTGTGGTGGCAAACAAGCATACGGCCCACCTGATGGTAAGCGGTTACCGTAGCCTATGAACGCCTGCAATACCAGAGGTATTACGCGCGCGTTGCCGACCCTGAAAAAACCTCTTTACCCCCTTTTGAAGAACCCCATATCTCTCGGGATCGGCAGGGAGCTCATTCCATAACCTGAGTGTTCGTGGGAGAAAGCTTAATTTTTAAAAAAATCCCTGTCGAAAACGATGATAAATTCATATTGAATAATTCCTCTGAGCACAATCCGTTGTATAAGCGGTAGAACAAAAAAAATCTCTCCTAAGACTTAAAAACCGCTTGCAAGCATGGGATCATCGACAATTTTTTTCGTTGCACTGAGTCGAAGGGTTCAAGCTGGTATCTAGGTGCTCCCGCCCATAAGTGACAGCAATACGGGGCCGGATTTGCGATTTGTAAAGCATTAATCGCTGATCCGGCGTGAAGTAATGCTTCGCTCTATTGAGCACACCGAGTTTTTTGGATGCCAGCTTCACCTTATCTTCGAGGTAGCCACGGAACTGTACGTCACTAGAGATGTCGACACCAAGGATCCCAATGCTTTTAGAGATGTTAAGAGACGTGCCTTGGAACTGTGGGGCCACAGCAAATGGGGTTTTCTTAGCGGTGAACGCGCAAGCTTGTGTCTTAGAGGGGTTAAATTGGACCAAGTTTTGTCGTCTCCAATCAGAGACTCCAGTTAGTGTTCTCTCGATTTCAGACACAAGCTGTTCACGATTGTTCTCCACGATGGAACGGGAGACATTGGTACGACCCGTATAAAGGGCATCCCCGGTGCTGTCATCCGCATAACAATGATTAAGTGAAGTGATAAGTCTGATTGTTAAAAATAACACGGCAGTAAACCGTATTGATTACAAAGAAAGTAATGCAAATCGGTGCGGAGATAACGCTTAATATATTCATATAAAAAATAAAGTAACATTGAGAATCTTCTATCAACAGAATTTTATTTGTCGTTTTGTTATCAATAAAATTGTTTGGTACTTACAGACATAACACATAATTTAGAACATATAAATGGCACCGTATGAGGAATATCATGGCTGCCATAGCGTATTTTGCTACATATATGGTGCTATTTAAGTCTATAGGTGACGGTTACCGCTTTCCAAGAAATGGGCTGCCATCTTCATTGCTATTCCAAGTCGTATATGAAAGTACCTATTATCCAAAGTATTATTTGATAGTAGGAAAATTTAATTAGCATTGTTTTAGTAAGAGGATTTTGATGGCATGTCAAAATAATAATAGTTGTAGTAATCTTGTATCTAAACTTGTGTTTGTTACGGGTGACGAGTTAATTACCATTTTATGGCTGTGTATGGCCAGAATAAACGTAACAGGGCTAATTCTGAGTCAGGACTATGCCATTATATAGCAAATATAATTGAAGTAACAGCTATATCAAGTTGAATTTGCTGTTATTATACACATATTGTTCATAGTCAACTGACAGGATATTATACCGACATTACCTACAGTCTGGTATAATAATATACCGAGTATAATTATGTATTTGTATTGTAGAAATTCATTCTATTTATAGCATTATGAACAAATCTATAACACTTGTATCTCGTTGTTTTGCCCGCATAAGTCAGTATCAAAAATAGATTGTGTTAATTTATGTTACCATGTACGTACAAAATTTGATTGAAGTCTCTCCAGCATTTAGGTTGACTACGTAATTAACTAAAATCACAACAGTATTTTGTGATGTTCATGATGCTTTTGATATCCACATGTCATGGTTACTACGTCCACCACTATGTCCTAGGCCATCATCTTGTTTACTATTTTATTATGTTATTGTTGTATTATGTTATTTCATCATTCCTCATTTTCACAAACTGTCACATTTGTAATACTTGCAGTCTTACAAAGGGTTAAATAAAGCTTAAATATAATGTTAACTTTCTACTTTCGGGGGCAAGGCTCTTCCCGTAAGAAGAAAATATTAGACTACCACGCTTATTAGGCAGCTCGGTATAGATATTTGTTAAGGTTTTCTTTTATACTATTGATATTTTATTTATTTAGTCACTTTAGTAAGTAGCAACAGTTCTAGTATATGCCATAGTTATAGTGGTTAAAATTTTTGATAATTAATATATAATATATTAAATAAGAAAACAACTTGTCATCACTCGTTTTCATTCTTTTGTGTGTTGTATTAATAAAATAAAGCATTACGTTTTTTTAAGTACTAGACAATTTGCTCATTGCCATGTTGCCTAGTTAGGATGGTAATAATAGACTAGAACCTTTAAAGAGACCCGAGCTCAGTAGTGACATATTAATAGGTTTTCAAGAAAAGATAAGAATACTTACAACCATAAGATTCCACATTTTTGCTGCTTCGGCAACAGTTGTGCATACAGTTGAGCAACCAGCCAGTAGTAGCAACTTTTGAGGTGGATTATAAAGTAGATTATACATGACACTCGCGCCCAGTCCTGGTTCGCACTGCAAATAAAAAATATTGTATGTAGCATGCTTATAAATACATTGATTTGTAATGTACAAATGAAAAAAAAAAAAAACATAGTATATTGAAATGGCACCGTGATAACTTTTGGTGTGGAGGTGAAGGTTGTTGTTAGTAACGAGGATGGACGGCTTCTGTTTCAGGAAATATACTTTCTCTCTAATATACCTACACCATCATCTTGGATATCCCGCGAACACGCAGGCTGTGGAATAATTTTCCTGTCGACACTTTTCCTAGAAACTACAGCATGGGATTCTTCAAAAAGAGTGTATTAAGGTTTCTTAAGAATCGGCAACGTACGCGTAACAAACTTGGTATTACAGGTGTCTATAGGCTATAGTAACTCCGTTTATCATCAGAAGGGCAATATGCTTGCCACCATAGTAGTATATATATATATAAAAAAAAAAAAACATTATCATGGTTCA
Source organism: Galleria mellonella (assembly GCF_026898425.1). Classification (NCBI taxonomy): domain Eukaryota; kingdom Metazoa; phylum Arthropoda; class Insecta; order Lepidoptera; family Pyralidae; genus Galleria; species Galleria mellonella. The sequence continues at coordinate 9,203,607 of NW_026442090.1, read as the reverse complement.
TTTCTCGTATACTCGTCACGATAGGCCAACTGACCTGAATTCCTCTTCACCTATTCTCATTCACTAAGTACTCTGTGACTGTATATTAACCAATACTCCGTTACTCCATTTAAGCATAATCTTCCATTTCATTCATAAAAAAGTCTGGTGCACCTCTGGTTCCTGAATATAATTGATACTACTAACACAGAGTGCAGAATTCAATCTTCTGTCCGTGATGGTTGAAAAATCAGTATGAACAGGGATAACTTCATGGATGTATACCTGGGACACTATGCAACGATCATGCGTTTGTTAGATATTTATTTTAAATTATATTAATTTTCTTAAACATTTTATGTCAAAATGTGTTCCTATATTTATTAATAAAAATCAAACTAACTACTTTAAATATATTAAAATATTAAAATTGTTATTATACCAAATTTTGTAAAAAAAATATTTTTGTACTGTATATAAAATACTAATTTATATTTTTGATTAATTTTTAATTTAATTGATTTTTTAATTATTTATTATAATGATATTTAAATAAAAAGTAATAAGATTGTAAAAACACGTGGTGTCGCTGACTTGTTTACTCGAATTCGGCCCTGTAGATATAAAAGATTGTTATTTGGATGGGGAGACACTTCTTATCCAACCGTTGAACAGAGCTAAGCTCCCGGACATATCAAGAGTGAACAAGTATACTAAACCATGTGGTCATTATATAAAATATATCACAATTATTGTTGATGGAAGTCTTAAAGAAGCTATAGTTAAATAAGCGTCAATGGATTAACAGAAGTTGGGCATTTATGTTATATTATTTGTTATATGTCATATACGAGGTAAAATAAGTAAATATATGATTTAAAGGTATGATATCTAAATTAAATGAACTGTGAATACATGTGCTTCGTTTCTCTTTATTACTAAGAGGTTTACAACCTTTATATTGCCAAAGAATATATCATATACATGTAAAGTTAGGATTACGTAGTTAAATTACTATGAAAACCTATTACCCTACAGAACATATTATATATATTAAATATTATAAATAATAATAACGGTCTCTTTATTTGACACGTTCATGTATTTTGGTATGTCTATGGTCAGAAATAAAATGCCAACAATTAATTCAAGATTTTGTTCTTACATCTTGATAAAATAATATTTAAATTAACATTCTATAAATTGCAATATTTATAATAAAGTCGTTTTAGAATTGACATAGTGACAGTAACAAAAAATATAGAATTGAAATGGCAATCACGATGGCGGCCCACCTGATGGAAAGTGGCAGTCGTCGCTTAAAAATATTACAAACATTTTTTTTTCAAAATAAAAGCTATATTTTACCTGTACATTTCATATACGTATTCTGAATTGGACTCTACCGTTATGATAAAAAGGTGTGCCATTTTTCATGACAACCAGAGTAAAATTTGTTGGAAAAAAAGGACTAATTAGGACTATGCAAATAATGTTGATTTATACTGGTGTTGAGTTGATTAAAACGTGACCCGTTACAATTAATGTGAAGTTTGAATACAATTTGCCTAATTTATTTTAGGAGTAAACTTTCATAATATAATTGAAAATGTTTAAATAAATGAAATTAATATAAAAGGCTTAGTCACTTTTTATTATATACAATAGTATAGTTAATATACAATAGTTTTTAGTATACAATAGTATAGTTAATTTTAAATTTGTTTAAAAAATGTCAACTTTAAATGTGAACTGATAAAAATATCAGATAATATACATATAAATAATATGAGATTTTGCTCTACAAAAGAAATATCCACCTTAATTGTGGCAAAACCATCGATTTTGATGATATATTGAACTAATCTAAAAGTATGTATCCTTTTAGATAAAAAATAATTTTCTAAAAGAGTTTCTAAACGATGGAGTTCTGAGATAACAAATATAATAAGAATACAACCGAATTGATAACTTCCTCCTTTTTCGAAGAGAAGTTTTGAAAATATACAAATATTTGCAAATCAACTTGCGTCAGAGGCGTTCTTCTCTAGAAATCTGTCCGATTCTATATTTTAGATTTAGGGCATACGGGTATGCGACCCCGGTCTCCTGAACCGCTGCAGTATCCCAGGTCTTTCCACAACTGCAGTGTCCCCCCTTTCCTTTCCCACATAAGTTCCTTATTCTTCTCATTTACCAATTTCCTTTACACATTCCCAACGTTCCGTTCCTTTTTTCCTCAATCCTTTTCTCCATACCGCAGGTGGTGGAAACCACCAACAAATGCATTCCTAAAGAGGGTTGACGTCAGGCAGATGGCCGGTCGTAAAATTAAAAGCCAAATCTTTTTGTAATATGGATAAAACCATATTATGCCGACCCCAAATAATAATTGGGATAAGGGTAGGAAGATGATGAAGACTTGTAAATCGAGAATCTCATACTTTTTTTTCTGAAGTAGTTTCAATAACATGACTTATAATAGAGTTAAGGACCGTAGATAAGTAAGTTACTCTTTAAATAAATTCCAATAGATCGTTATTGGAATTTACACATTTTTTGGACATAATTGTTATATATATATAACAATTATGTACTGTAACTTGTCAATGCAAACTTTTACAAACTGATCCCAATTTTATATGATTATTATTTATTGTTTCATGAGTGCAGTATAAAATTGTCATTGACATTAGATTGGATTGATACTGATATTAGATTCAAGAGTAGGCCTGCAGATCCATTTTTTAAATTCGATTTGCTAGTTATTTTCTGATTCCATATAAATATGTATATATTATTTAAAAAGACACAAGTCTGCGCGTTTACCGCAAAAAAGACGCCGTTTGTCGTATCTCCTCACTTTCAGGGCACTTCCCTTGATAAAAAGTCGAGTCTAGGAATTCTGGGCGTTGATATATCTTGCAACGTCCAGTTTTGCGGTCATCTGGAGGAGAAGGCTAAGATAGCTTCCAAAAAGTTAGGAGTGCTCAATAGGGTGAGACGATATTTCATTGAAATTATATAAAGCCCAAGTCAGGCCGCATATGGAATACTCTCACCTGTGGGCAGGAGCGCCACAGTACCAACTCCTTCCGTTAACCGCATTCAAAGTCGGGCGGCTCGAATTATCGATAGTCAACGCCTTACTGTCCGGCTTGACCCATTGAAACTGCGCAGAGATGTTGCATCTCTGTGCATCTTCTACCGAATTTATCATGGGGAGTGTTCTGAGGAATTGTTCGGATTGATACCTGCTGCTGATTTTCACCATTAAAGTTTCATCCCAATCATCTGGACGAGTGGCGGTCTTCCACCGTGCGTTTTTCATTTCTTCCACGCACAACCATTCTTTGGAATAACTTCCAGCAGCAGTATTTATTATATTAAAAATGCCGCTGGTGTTGTGGGTGATCAAATACATGTATTGATTAAAATGAAAGCTACTTTCAATTATTTTGATAAGGAAGACATATTTGAAATCAATTCTTATTCAATTAATTAATGAAAATAAAAGAATTAGTTAAATTTAATAATATTATGCACCGTTTACCTTATTCTTTCAAATATATTAGTAAGAATTTTGTATTGTTTTAAATTTTAAATTTAAACTTATAAAGTATATTTCTCCCGCATATTTAATATTTATTATGTATACATATTGATAACCCGATTTGTGCACCCATAAAATAAAAAGTTTACCTGTTTTTAGAGAAGCATTTTGTATGGAGACGCTCTTTCATATATAATCTAAGGTTCTAGCGTATGAGGATGATTTCCTTGTTGATAACTAATATGATAACAGAAGAATAAGTGATACGGCATAAGCATTTTCTCAAACGATTCATTAAAATAGACTCCATTATACAAATGGTAGAATACACAAAGGGAGACAGACTTGTCTAGAATTAGGAGCTCAATGCCGTTTGTGAATTTCGGATCGTGGACAATTCTCTTAGCGCACTGATGTAACATAATATTATTTAAAAATATAAATATGTCATAACATAATACCATTATAAATATAACATAAATATAATGGGACTTGTATTTTCATTTAAAACGAAGGTATATTTACCAAAAAATATAATGTTTGCTGTTGCCATATTTCAAATCATATCAGTAATATGTCTGTGACTTTTATGAATGCTAGCATATATCATTTTAATTTATCATATAGGAGTATTTTAGTATTTAAAAAAATCATTGTTTTCCTAAATCTCTGATTAATAACTGCATCTTGTGGGTCAATACAATCAAACACTTAGATCTTATCTAGACGTGCGTTAAATATCAGATATATCTAACATGTCCTGAAACAAAAATGACGAACTAATCCCTTGTTGCGTATCTTTGTAAAGGAATTTATTATTTAATGGTCTAGATTATCCTTTACAGTACACCCCGTAAACTTCATCTTCCATACACTACAAACTATTTCCGTTCACAAGGACGCAATATTGACTGGATATTCTTTGAACATTTTAACACAGCGGACGTGGGACTGTTTCCGTTTGCTAAGACGAGAAACCCGGACATTTTAGGCATTTTTACGTGTACACGGGAAATAATATTATGACAGTTTCAGTCGATATACGAATACATAGATGTGTCCTTTAGTCTATTGCTCTCCTTGTCAAGCGTGAGCTGATCAGGTTTATGTACAGTTAATTTGCCGGCTTGACTTACACAGGTGCATATGTTGCTAAATCGTAAAGAGATACGAGATATTACAATAGATAAAATATTATTCAGCATATTTTAATCACGGTATGGAGACTATTATATCTAATTCGCTAAGCATTGTATTTCCGCTGTCTTCTATGCAGCAATAATTTGTCTTACGATTATAAATATCCATACATTACTCAACGACGTAAAGTTTTAATTAGAGATGTTATATTTCTTTATGAAAGGACGCGGTAGGGCAGGTTTAATTAAACCCATGCGTAACTTCTAAATAACAGCATCTATAGATTATGTTACCGTGAATTTATGGTATAAATTGTGCGGCCGTCGAGCTATCTTCGAAATCTTTGATGAACGTAATTTATTTTTCTATTCAAGAGGTTGATAATAATTTCTTTCGGAAAAACAATTTAATAGAGGTTTTGGTGAAATTTTGTTAAAGAAAGGGATACGTTGTTTTTTTAAATATACACTAATGGAAAAAATTAAAGTATAAAAAAAAATATTCACATTTATAGGTGATTTTCAATAGACTGTAACTTATAGAGAAAAATCTAGCTGTAAGTGTCTAGATTTTGGGTGTAAATTTGAAAAATTTTTCATTTCAGTTTTTTTCAGGCAAATTTGAAAAAAACCACAGACAAAAAAGTTTATAATTTTTTTTTTGGGTTTTAATCGTCTACGGTTTTTAAAAAAATTTTTCTTTGACATAATCACTATATGAAGTAGATAACATGTTTCTTCAGCTTCAAATTTCTTTTTTTAAATCCGCTATACGATCATTTTTCGCGGAGATATAAGACTTTGAATGAAAAAGGATCATTTTGTCTTTATATTAACAATATCCCTGCAACTAATGATCGCACAGAAAGTTGTAGGTGGGTTCTGGAAACTTGAATAAATTTCATATAAGGATGAGTCATTGTTTAAAAAAAAAAAATTTCTTGACATGTTTTTGAAAATGCAACAAAAATAGGGCTTTTGATGAATGATTTTTTGCAAAGTAAAGCGCTAAATCGAAAATCTTGAGGAAACTCCTAATGTTAAGTGTGCTTTTTACAGTTTAATATAGCCACAAAAAGCCCACAAAGTTTCAATTTAATCTATTTAGCCGTTTCTTTGTTTTTCTCGATAAAATTTTTTAAAAAATTAAAGGTTCACTATGTTCGTACCAAAAAGCTCATAATATTCAAAAAATGAAAAGAAAATCTCTGCTTTTTGCACATTTTTATTGCAAACAGCATTGCATTTTATATTCATGTTTCTAATACTCACTTGTAGCTTAGGCATATTGTAATTGAAATAGGGGGACATTACTTTACATTACTAATTATTTTATTTATTTCTAAACATGCTGATTTATTATAAAGACAATTCGAAAAAAAACACATTTTTCACTAATATAATAAAATTATAAATAGACGATGTCTGTGCATGGGAGATATTTAAGAAAAAATTATACGAGGGGTCTTATTAAAACCAATAGAAACGAAAAATATATTTTTTAGAAATTTTGTCTATTTATAAATAAAAATTATTCATTGGGATCGTCGGTCGCAACCAAGTAAATTCGTTTTTCTTCGTTTACTCTCTTTTAAAGATATATTATTATCTACGCTGTTATGCCCGTATTGTTATTATTATGAATAATTAAATCAGTTACAAATAATTTAATTTAAAAATGGATTTATTATTATTTAGATATTATTTTTATTATCTGTTGAATTTTTCATTCTATTTCTTATTATATTATGTTATCAAATCCCTCTCAGCATTTTTGTCCCTAATCGCCACGTTATCAATATCAAAGTGAACGAAATCGTCGATTTGTCCCTGAATATAAATCGATAAAATTGGAAATTACCCGCGGACCGGCTCGGAAATTCTATCCAATAAAATTTTCTTCCGTGAGCCATTCATAAATTCTCAATAATTGAATCGAACGTCAGGTTCACCCTCTTGGTTGCAATATTATAAGCCTATGATTTTAGTTCATTTAGATTTATGAGCGGACTTGGTCCTTTGGATAACGAACCCTTTTTGTTAATTACGGGCCGCAGTCAGCTTGATTTTCAAACTTAATGGATTAGGTGCTTGTCACTACGACGAGCGGCGACATGTTATGCACATTATGTTGAGTGAAATTTATAATTGACGTTTTCATGGCGAGCCTCCCGTGACAGTTAATGTTACTTAAATCTAATTATATGTGTTGTAATTCCGTTTAACTTAGTTTCAAAGTAAATTAAATTTGCACGTGAACGTTGGATTTAAGTGGATTATTTAGGTATAATATTTATGATAAACTATAATAGTTTTATGAATTTAACGTTTTCGAAGAGATTTTATTTATATTTTTATTTATATACAGTAAACTTATGGAAGAATTTGTTTTTTTTGTACCAATTAGATTGTAAAAAAAAACAACTGAAGGTCTGGTGAAAAATGGCAATCGCATACAGACATGAATAGCACCAAGGACAATATATGATATATTTTATTAGAAATGAGTTTAGATTTTGCTAAATGAGACTTTGTTTCTGCTTTCTGTAATTTTTCCATTATCCTACCCTTCAAATTAAAAACAGATAATATACAAGCACAACTGATTGGCTTCAAAATCAGAAGTGGTTTTTTTCTTAGACAACTTTTCTACAAACTTTCTCTGATGATTAGTTGAATCTCTTGTTTAAAGTTTTGCCTAGTATCTCAAGGATCATTTCATTAATAATTATAATAATATCTAGATCTTTACTACAGGAGAAATATTAAAAAAAAAATAGGATATATTTACCTTACTATCATTGCTGTGTAGTAACAATTTGAAGCCGGATAACAAATCTGATCGTGCATTTACATCAGCCAGTGCAAGCTCAGCGGCGGGCTTGCAAGCTTGTCCTCCTTGCCAGCCACCTTCGCCCTCCATAGGGAAGATTCCTCCAATGTGTAAATCGTTGTCCCTTCTACCCTCACTATATCGGCTAAACCCGCTCAACCACAGTAGCAGCAGCGCCCGCGCCCGCCTGCTCCCACTCCCTCGTCGACCGCACCATCGCACTCGCCCCACAGACACAAGCACAACCCACTTGGCAACAACGAATAATTGCACTAATGTTTTCACTAATAATGATTTAACATCACAGTACACTGTTCTAGTTCGAAAACTAAATACATTACTCACAGCAGCTTTTAATTTGACTAGCGGACGCTTTGAAAAATTTAAGTTCGCGCGCACTCGCGGGAGATAGCTGTTGGCATTTTGATATAAATATGATATCACCCGTAGAGATTGTAGACATAGCCTAATAAGCGTGAAATTTTCTATAAAATATGGCATCAGGGGTGGATTGTGGGGCGCGTCGCACAGGGCGGGCCCCGCCGCCGCGGGTCCCGGACGACCCCCGGCGTGTTGCAGGGTCATCGCTCGCGGCGGGGACAGGCTGTCATTGGTCACCTCTCTCATTTTCCATCATCATTCCTGTAACAATAAATTGTATTTTAGTATTATAGTTATGAAACTTTTGTTTTATTTATACAATCAGAAAAATAAGTATATTCCATATATAATTTTTTTTTATGCTTAATCAAATTTTTCCATGAATGATTATCATGCTCTGATCATTTCATTAGCAATAATATTTTAACTACACATATAAGGTAAAAGAGATAAAACATTATGGATTTTCATCATATTGAAATTGATATGTTAAATTCATAATGAGATTGTATACTATGTTATAATATTATTACCTATTATTAAAATAATTACCGCTTTAAAAATAATTCAATTTAAAGACATTATGGGCGATACACTATACTGTGGTATGTCCATGGTATTGTTTACGTCTATCGGCAACGGCTACCACTTTCAATCAGGTGGGCCGTCAGTTTGTTCACCATTCTAAGATAGTATAAAAACTAAACTTTTCTCAAACATGCTTGAAAATGTGAGCATTATTTTGACAATCTTCTTCGAGATAAATCAAAATTGCCGTACTGGCAGATACATGCGGGCAGCGGCCGGCAAAAATTGTATGAAAATCCATATCTGTCGTGTTTTGCGGCCAGATAAATTACTATGTAAACTCATATCTGTCCTGTAATTTAAAAATGGAATGTCCTTTTACTTCGAAACATGGCTACCAAGTAGGTAACTATTAAATGGTTTTTTTTAATTTTGGAACTGCCTTGCAAATTGAAAGCTTTTTATTGAAAAAAAAAAACAAAGGAACATTATGGCGCGTGAAAAATTATTATTGTTCATTATTCGTCATTCTTTGTGTTTTTGATTTCCGCGCATTGTTTGATTACACAAGCTTTCCTATTAATGAGTCTGAAGTTAGAATACGCATCGATATAATTTTTCAATTGTTATTAAAATGATCTCACTTATCTCAATTATCTTCCGGAGCTCCCAGATAATATCTGAGAGCTCCGGAAGATAATACGAATATATGCCGACGCAGAGTGAACTAGGTATTATTCAAGATGGAGTTATACTAAACGAGCGAATGAACTAATAGCTTCCTTTCACTGCTTGGCTGAAGCATTTGTGAATAATTTTCTATGATGATCTAACAATGCTTACTAATATGGATTAATAAAATCATAAAAAAAACATCCCTTCGAATACGAACACGTTCACTTGATGTGGAGTTACTACCGCCAATGATTTATTAATATTTACTAATATTATTATTTATATATATTTTTATTTATTATTATTATTCAATTGAAAATTTTGTGAATATACACTTATGATCAAGACTTTTGAATAGTCCCAAACTTAGTCGAGAATTTTCGATAAAAATTAGAGTAAGTAAGTTTATCGTTATTTTAGTACTAACCTATACGATATTATGCTCTAGATTAATATTTTATATTCTTTGCTCTTTTTGTGTAACTCCATCTACAGATGAGAATAATAGTTAGATTCTCATAACCTGAAAACTGCTCATTCATATCAGATTGAATGACTGAAATAAGAGTTTAGCTGTCAGATGTAAAATACCGGATTATTGGCTTGGAAAATGCTCTAGCTAGTAAAACAAGAAGTCAATGATTCGTAGCTTATTTCCATTGTAATGGTGGTAATCAATCTCAAAAATAATCACTGTGACATTAAATGAAATTTTGATTAATGTGAGATAAATGTATATAAATAAAATCATTTGCCAGATATATATCAGAGCATCACTTTAGGACGGCTTCACGTACCTACTTAGTTAATTCTTTATTGTTGTATTTGTAACTAGTTTTTAACCGTGACTTTATTCGCGTGACCAAAATATGTTTATTCATCAGCATAAAAATTAACTTATATACTTCTCCATATCATACGAGTATAGTATGTGTATATCAAATTTCATAGCGATTGGTGAAGCTATTAAAGCGTCAAGTGATATCAAATAAATTCATTTTAAAATTTATAATATTAGTAAAAATTATCAAGAGAAGGTTTGTACGAAAGAAAAATTTTTAATAGTCGAACAGAAAAGTGATAAATTTGGACTAACAAACAGAAGATTTGGTCTCACTTTCTTCATTAATAAACCCATGCGTATCACCATCCATCAGCAGCGGTATATATGATTTTTTTTATAAAATTATAAAAAAAGTAAATACCTGCGCTATTGGCATACGCTGACTGATTATCATATTAGGCGAAATATTTAAATTACGTGTTGATACTCCAGAGAAGTAATAGATAACGACTAAGCAAGGGTTGAAGGTATCTCACTTTAGTACATATTCTAATGTGTAGACAAATCGGCCCAGCCTATAACATCCGGATATTTAAGAACATTATATTTCATATTGGTGTTACTTTTAATTTTCAGTTGAATTGCGTCAAGTTTCGTATCGATGTTATGTTTGCAATTTCAATGTAGATGACATGCAGTGTTCATTCTATTCCATGCTAGTATCGAGGAGATATTACAAGTACTAGACGAGACTTCGAGACACAATTGATATCTATTAATCGGCATTCATTTGCCTTCGGGTCAGTCTATATTAGTAGTATCTATTAATGATAGTGAGTTTAGCTTTTGCATAGTAAAATAATCTTTTATATACTTATAGAAAACAGAAACATCCTACTGTCCGCTCTGTTTAACAATTTAACTTTGTTATACGGGAAAGTGGTGTTCTGTTTTTTTTAATTAATTTTAAAAGGAAGAAGCCTTTCAATTTATGTAATATCTTCAGAACTGATTTCTATAAAATACTTTAATTAAATAAGAGTTTCAAGTTTCTTTTTCCATATTTTTCAATTTTGTTAAAATTCAATTGCTATTTAGTGAAACAACTTTTTAACTATTCATATTATTATATGACTACATTATTATGTATGAGATGATTGATAGTTTTCTAACAAGGATAGGGATTGACTGTTGACTGCTACTTTGAGCGCTAAATCAAATATAATTTTTAAGTATCCGTGTTTATCGTCTTCTGTCTTGACATTCTCCGAAAATAAGAAAATTATATCCCATTTTATATCGAATATGTTATTTATATCCAATATTTCATATTCGATCGATACAATAAACATTTTATTATTGTTAAATGTCAGAATTTCAATTATTATAGCAATTATACTATACCACCACATATTATTCCGAAGCATTATTTTAGGCAACTGTTATGTACTGATAACTGCTTGTTCTAAATAGGGTTGGAGACAAAACAACGTGTTACAAAGTTCAACTAGGGTCAAAAGACCCTTGTAGAAGCCTTCAGGCCGTAAAATTTCATTAGGTGTTCAACATTATATCCCTATAGAATAATATAATATTGTTAAATGTAACAAGAAAAAAAAATACAACAATATTTCGAGTTTTATCTCTTTTATTATTATATAGTTATTAGCATTTATTGTTGTTTTTAAGTGTTCAATATCAGTGATGATTGCATTATATAAATTAAATTTAACTGACTTATTATACCTGTGCCTATACATTATAATCTGTACATTTAATTCGGTAACAGACTGTACTTAATTACCAAGGACATAAATAAATTACAAATGATCATTCACGCGCTCAGATAAATGTTTCAATTAATAATAAAAATTATAGGAACATTTATGAATGCAAGCAAATCAATTGGGCTTTTAGAGGCTTTTCCAGATGGAACGGTTATGACAGATGAACCCGAAATTAATTATACCTCAATATTTAAAATGGTTTTTTATTGAATCCATATTTAAAAGAATGTGTATTTGAATGTATTCCATGTATACCTGAAATCTAATTTATTTGGACTTAACTATATAAATATTACTTAAAAAAAAAGAGCAAGGGAATAGTAAATACCTAACAAAAAGTGGTAAACCTATTGAATAGTGTCAATACACTGTAGGTATCCTTCAAGCAATTTCCGAGGACCACGGTATTGTTTCAACTTCACTTAAATTTCATTGTCATATCCCATCCTTTAAACTAAAATACAGCCTTTTAGCAGCAGCAGCAGCAGCAAGCAGAGCTATTTAGCAAAAGAAACACGCGTGGGATGGAAATTAATGCGGACGATTTTTACACAAAGTCTCTTATGGTATTCAATCGAAAATAAAACCCAATGTAAACTTTACTATTTTATTATAATATAATGTAGAGAAATACAGGTTATATATTTATACTAAGTGAAGTGACAACTATTACAACATAAGGTAATCAATCAGCGCTGGTATCCATTACGAGGGTGATACGTTGAGTTTATAATTTAGATATTTACCAGGCAGTCATGACACTCATCTGTACTCATATGATTTATTGTTTCCCGCTGTTAGAGCGGTTGGAGTGAGACAATATGCCCTTACATTTTATATTTATAGCACTTCCAATTAAATATACAGGTGATGTTCAATTCTATAGGAACACTTATGAATCTATCATGGAACTATTATAATTTAAAGTTTCAAACTCGAATTGCGTGAAACTCGAATCAACAGTAGACGAAGAGAGATCATATATTCGTTATAAAACCTGCCATAAAGTGCTCGGGTAATCTAATTTTTAGCCTTTTGATTTTTTTTTATTATTTTAACATTAAGAGCTGGTTTCCTCCTTCTTCTGGTTAATAAAATAAAAAATCATTCTTCGTAGAACACAAAATATCCTCAACAGATACAATCGAGTTAATACTCGTATTAAATCTAATAGACGTCAAATAGACGATACCGTAAATATATTCATATTTTAATTACAATTTTGTATAGTTGACTGTCTTTTAGATTGTATTTCGATTAGATTCCGATTAGATTGTATCAAAAGTCACCATGAAGGTCTTGTTCTTCTTACGAGTTAGAGATGCGTGATGAACGGACAGAGAAATATCGTGATGGCAATATTAGGCAAAGCACACAACCCTAAAAAAAGTCTCGTTTTTTATTCTGATCATACCTAGTTCAAGAAAATATTTCTTTATATCTAGGACCGTATACTTGATATTTTATTGGCAAATCAATTTGTTCGCTTCACAATCATTTTTCAAATATTTTCGGGTTTGTTCCTTTCAGGGCAATATTTCAATTCAGACCAAAGGGTTTCAATTTTCTTACATAACGGGTAAGTAGGACAATAACAGAATTTGTATGTGATATGTATGTGTATCGGTATTTTGTTAATATACATATAGATATTTACACAAGTTTCGCCAAATAGCCATATTTTTTACTATTTTGTGTATTTCTATTACAGACCATACATATGAGTTATGAAGATTTATCAACATGTAATGTGAATAAAATATTTAAAAAGATACTTAAAATAAAAAATAAATACCCGAGGGAGACTTTGTACAAAAGTCGTTTGCTTAGGCACTTCTGTCCCATTCATGTTTCTACCGTAAAGCAGTTGTGTTTGCATGGCTGTGTTTCGGTTTAATATGGTGGGATATGGCAGTAAATTTACACGGTTCAGAGGAATAACACATGAGTTCTCAGGAATAGTAACGCAAGGGGGATATCATGAGCGAAACAGTATACTTTGTTATGCCCATGGTACTGCTCATGTCTATAAGCGACAGTAATCACTTTTCATTAGGTGGGCCATCAGCTTATTTGCCATTGCAAATTGCATAAAAAAAAGTTACAATTACTATTTGCAACACCGGAGTAAGGCACTCATTGTTTTGATTAAAACATTACACGCCTATGATTCCATTTTTAAACTTATTATGATGCTTCATATCCATTAATATCATTTTCATCTGCTTCTATTTTACTTATACATTTGTCAATACTAATTTCTGGGGGGAAAGGGTTTGTTAGTAATGAAGACTGAGAATCACATCGGTAGCATTATACCCAACCAGGTCGACCTTCTCGCGGTTCTCTCCGGGATGGGCTAACTGCCCTGTTTTCATTCTCATCTATCACCCTTCACTGGTGCTCCGCCAGCGTATCCCGTTAGCGCAGGCGGGGTCACCATACCATTTTCACACACCAAAAAAAAAATACAAATTTCTAGATATTACTACATGAGTACTTACTCTATTTATATTTTAATGTATGTAAATTGTTATAATAGACAAACAGTCTTTTTAATATTGTGTGACTTAAACTGAATATTTTCTGTGTGCGGAATTTAAATGAATGTGAGTGAGTTTCAGTGATGTCGGTAACACTGAGGTTTCTGAATTATTGATTATAAAATAACCTATTATTTATATGTTATTATGGTATAGTAGTATTTTGAATCTAATTGTTAAGCTGATATGACATATTATGTATGTCATTATCATTATTTTGTAAAATTTTAATTTTTTTAGTGCATATTTAATATTTTTTGCCAACTTTTTATGTTTAACTTATTTTTTAACAAAAAATATCTTTAATTGTGACATAACTAATATAAGATCAAAATGAGCTTAAAATCTATCCATTTAAAAATTATCAAAATCGAATTGGAATTAGGGAAGATAATCGCACAATATGTAAATAGAGGAACCTGTGCTCTTCATTAAAGTAATCCATACATAATCGTTGCAAATAACGCGTAATTTCTTACATGAAAAATTTACATAGAATAGAAAAGAGTGCGATAATTTAAAATGTCCTTCTTTTTTCATGCGGTTAAAATGGAACTGAATGCAATTGAAAAGTAAATTTGTGGTCTTCCGGAAACATTTTCTAGTTGCTAAGAGTTTCTTGAGTATACCTACGTATATTTTGTGGAAGGCGAACGAGAGTTCCATTCTATTCCATTATTGTTATTTCAAAAGTTAAGACTCAATTTACAAGATTACTAGTTGCGATCTCGACTTTGTATGTACAATATATAACTTTATGTACTATATATACTACATATAACTTTCCATTATAAACTTAATTAAAATATTTAGATTAGAATATGCAATTTATGATTTTCAGTCTTGCGACGAAAAGTTCATTTTTTACGCCATCTATTGGCAATTAGAATCAATATTAATTTGCAATAGCTTTTAAAGAAAACAGCGATTTTTCTTATTGGCTATTCTTTATATATTATTTAGAGAATATACTGTCTACTGATAAAGATAATACTACAAAGATATAATACTTAAATATATTTTTACACTATCAAAAAATCTAATTAATAAAGTAGGTCATAAAATTGAAATAATATAATATTCCCTATGAGAAATTCTCTTCTCTCAAACAAAAGCTAACACAAATTGCAAATAAAAAATATTTCATTAAGAACAACTTAATTATCATTTTTCCAGTCTCAGAAATTACTTACAATGGATCTTAATTAATATTTTCGCATCGCGAGAATCATTAGCTAGGTAATCCATTAACTTTGAAAGATAAGGCAATAAAAAGTCACATCGGACTTAAAGACCATTCACTTAACGCCCTCAGAATGGATCGGAGCAGACTAATGCAATCAGACCCTGATATTGCCGCAATTTCAACGGAAATCGCACAATAGAGTCAGGGGTATTCTCGGATCTACTGTCCATAACGATTTTCTATTTATTTTTAGTGTTTCATAAGAAAGTGTGGTACGAGTATATTTTGCTCTGCTAAAAAATACATCGACTTTATAGACATTACAAATAATTTAACTTAAAACGGGGAATTTTGTATTCACAAAAAGATATCGTTCAGCTATAAGTAGTTTTACTCCGAAAAGAAAAAAAAACATCTCCAATTACTACAAAATTAATAAGAAGTAATCTAAATCGATTGCAAAAATAATAATGTTGCTTCAAATATGACATCATCACTGTATAATATATAAGTACAAAAATACAGAGGAATTGACACCTACACCTATACCTACACTAGTTTTCGAGCGTTTCCTAAAAAATATGCTTATCTTAAATGTCCTTCTTAGCCATCTATATGCCATATAAATGTTAAATTAAGCTATTTATTTAGGGTACAGCAGATTGGTATGTACCCAGCTAACAAGCAGACGGTGTAGAAATAAAATATTAAAAAGAAAAAAGGAAAGCTTAGTCTGTTTTGAGGTTGGGTGGTAGAATTTGTTTTTGTTGGGGTTGCGGTTATTTATTCGTCTGAATTCACATTATACAGCTGAGTTGTTAAGGTAGAATGTATGTATGTGAATGCACAGCTGTATGAGAATTGTTAAGTCGAGTGTCCACATCGTGGGGCTGAGTGGAAACATAGTCCACAGGTTTACATTACATTAATCTTTATACCGAGGAAAAATGTTTTCAATAGACTCCAAAAAGGACGACGTTCTCAATTCGAAATATATTTTTTAATATTTTATTTATGTGATATCGTGCAATATATTCTCCAATTTTGTATCGCTAATTATGTTATACCGATATTCAAAAGGACGATGTTCTCGATCCGTTTGTACATTTTCCGTGGTTTTATTACAATGATTGTCACCAATTTTAAATCGACTCTTTTCACAGTCCGAAGAGTTTACTTCTGTGTTGTTCTTATTTCAGTTTTGTTACTCTTATAGTATTTTTTTTTATCATATCAGCCCTTATTGTCCACTGCTGAATATTGACCTTCCCTATAAGGGGATTTTGCCAGTAGTTGCTACGTTTGGCAGGCGGGTTGATAACCGCAGTTAGGCTTGGACGTTGCCGCCCATCCCTCTATCATTAATTCCCTTAGTGGCCTCTTATGACACCCTTGAAAAAGGAAGGGGAGGTCCATTCTATACCGAGACTACATGGTAAATATTTTTGATTGTATTTAAGCTTTGTGGTGTAAAAAACTATATACTACACATTTGGTTGTAGACATAGAATTCAGCATTCTTCATTAAAAAAATTTATTCTAATATGTCTACGAAACATGTCGTCGTTTTTCAGTGCATTTATAATTTTTAAATTTGCTGTTTTTTTTTTGTGAATCCATTCTTATTTTATTAATAACGAAGTCAGTTTTTTATGGTATCAAATCTTAAATTAACCAAAGATATTCAAGATTTGTTAATTTTTGAAGCTGTACAAGTTTGCCATTCAGTATAAATATTCAGCATTAAATATAAGAATTGCAAACAAAGCGGATGTAGTGAATATCGAACTTTGAAATTGATGAATTCTAGGTTTTAATGAAAAAATGTAAGCGTGCGCCAGCATACTTGAACGTACTATGAGTTCCATATTCATTACTAAAAGTCAAATTTAAAATGGAAAAGATAAGTATTATTTCCGTTTTGGAACTTTAGAATTATTTGATAATGCATAATATTGTTGGAAACACTAAATTTTATATTATAATATGGCAACTCTAAAATTGCCTTCGCTCCCTTTCGTTACAACAATCGTCCAATGTGCAAGTCTTTGTGTAAAAATATAATTAAAATAAATATATTGTGAAATTAAAAGGCGGTTTTGCAATACAAAGTACAAATTTCAACAAATATATATTATTGAATAAATGTATCTTTTTCGCAAGTTGCATGATGCAATTATATTATTTTTAAGAGTTATGTTGATTTTAATGATGTTTATTTTTACATATATATACATGTTTGACAGGAATTAATTGTTATTTTACTAGCTTTTATTTTACCACCAATTTGTTATCGTGATACCTATTCAGTTATCCATTACAAATATTACATGCATACTAAATTTCATGCTGATTAGTTAAGCCGGTAAAGCACCACGAGGTAACAAATAAACTCGCTTTCGTATTTATAATATATAGCTACAAAGAAAAATATAGACAAATTGAGAAACACCTGCTTTCGAATGTTTAAAAAATACGCGCATTTTCAATCTCCTTCTTAGCCATCTATATGTCATAAATTTTTTTTATACAAAGAGGTCTGTCTGATAGTAAACGTTTACTGTAGCCAGTGGACGCTTGCAATACTAGCGTTGTCACGTGCGTGATGCCGACCCTAAAGAAACCTTAATACACCCTTTTACAACCTCATACTTCAATCTCTAGGGGAAATCTCGATAGATAGCTCATTCCATAGTTTGAGAGTTATACAATATAGTCTATTTATATAATTCTACGTTATATGTGCCTATATTAACTGGTAATAGCACAAATATAAAGATTTATTCTTATGATAATAATTATTATAATTGACCAGGTACCATTATTCGATATATGACCTAGATCGCGTATTACCTAACTAGATCAATAAATGATTGAACTGTAAACCAATTTTAGCATTGCTACTCTTAGATAATTGAAATATGAAATCACAGAGCGTGCTTCGTGTTGCGAGCCAAAATTTAGACTAGCTACCACGTGCCCTCATATTGAAACGACGCCAATGGTCAATTTTCCGTAACAAGATACGTTACTGTCGACTTACCCGATAGAACATTATATATTACGGTTTCTGACCTTTAGTACAAATATTATTTTTTTAGTTGATTTCACCAGGAATCAGAAAGTCTCAGAGCGATCCAAGACTTTATGTCATATTCAAAAGATTAATCTTACGAAAATTGATCTCGATCCTTTCGTCTGCATGCCCATTGTTGAACATAAGGTGTTACCAGTAGTTGCCACGCTTGGCATGCGGATTGGCAACCGCAGTTAGGCTTTGGAGATGTTTCAAGAGGGATGTTGCTATCCGTCTCTCGCCCCCCTCGTTAGTCGACACCCATAAGAAAGGAAGGGGTGGCCTATTCTATGCCGGGACCACACGGTAGAATTTTCTTCTTTTAGAAAAGGAAATATGTATATAGGATGATAATTTTGTAAAAAGAGGAAAACAATGATAGAAAGAATGACACATATACCGTACACATATACAAAAGTAAACAGATTGAAATTGACCTATCCCATAAATACATATATCGATCACAATTTCTTAATTTTATTCTATATCTGGATCAATCTATCTTTAAACAATCAATCTAGAAATCAAAGATAGAGATCCAAAAGATCGAATTTCAATTAATCTGAAACGAATTCGGAAACGCTCTTACATATCCATTAAATTTAATTTCTGCGTAGGTTATATCTTAATGGTCGATCTCCATCGTCGCAATAACAGCAATAGCCTCGCTGGGCAACCCTCGTAAAAAGAGCGGGTGATGTAGCCAATGACATAATCGTTAATAACGTCAGATTTGTTGTGCGGTGGCAGATAAGCGGTACATCCGGGCTTACTTCGAACACACTCCGACATGAGCGCACAAAAGTTATTTCACTGTCTTGAGGAACGGGAGAATCGCTCGTGCGACTTCAGAAATTGAGAACCATTTTTCGAGAATGGTATTGTTTGTTAGAGGGTATTATACGATATGTTATGACTTATTTGAAAATGAAATGAAATATCGGAAGGTGAGAAATGTACAGGATTAGGTTAGATGAGATAATAATAATGCTACAAGAACTTTGGTGAAATTATTAAGTGCATATAATATATAGAATAGAATAGAATAGAATAGAATTTTATTGCTAACTGTGTACATAACATAAGCCTCTCTCTTGTGAGGGTTTGCCAGTAGTTGCCATGTTTGGCAGATGGATTGGCAACCGTAGTTAGGCTTTGGAAATATTCTAAGAGGGGCGCTGGTGCCCATCCCTCGCTCTCCTATGCGGCCTATTCTGTACCGGGACAACCCGGCAACAGTTGATATGATGAGATGATATGATTGAGTTTACAAGCATGCCACTGTAGTCCTGTAGTGCATTCCGCGTGAGAGGTACCATAAAAATCATTATATAATATTAATTATTATATATACGAGTATATGTTTGGATTATGGATTTGTACTCGACACACCATGCATAACTTTATGGAGAGGTTATATATCTCGTTACACTGGTTAAAGTCTTAAGATTATAACATAGATAATATAATACTGTATACTGTAGATAGTATTTTGGAAATAGCGTAGTTTCCAGAACGTTGCCCAATCAAGTTGAACTGTTGGCGACTGACCTCTAGAATAAATTTGAGACAGATTGATAAGTTCTCTCAAGCAAACATAGTACTCTCGAACACACAGTTACTGTGTATATATTTAAATATGATTAGATATTTATCTTATAAATAATTTCTGTCTTACTCATTTTTTATTAGAATACTTAAACGTAAAATTTTCATTATATACAATTTTAATTATAAAAACATTTCGGCGTTTAGAAAAAAGATTTGTTTAACATTTTCCAAAATATTATCGTAAGTACATATCTTTAAACATTGGGTACAAGTATATTTAATCAGTGAACAGTACCCGTATTTTATTTGAAACACACCAAAACATGTGAGCGAAATGATGACAAAATTATGCGCAAACGGAATGAGTTCGTATTAGAGACGAGGCAATTGCGAGTACGTAACCCACTTCGAGTTTTGGCTGCGAACAGTCAATTTCACAACGTTTATGGCAAGTTTGATTATTTTCTGAACCACTTCGTGTATACATAATTGTTTTGAGTTTATTCTTTATTTTGCTCCGCATAAAAATAGCCATTTTTTTGCTACAACTACGAAAAAAACATCAGTAGGCGACGTTTAGAATTGTAAAATTTTTTTTAGAATGCAAGATTGTATAAGTAAATTTTGCTGCATAACAAATTTTTTTGCTTCATAAAGAATAAATTATAGGAGTAAGTACAGATTGCTAAAATAATTCTTAAAATTAGTATAGAAATATGCAATTGCGTAATTGTATAATATAGACACAATGTTGATAACATTGGTTTGATCATATTTGTGTTTGGGTTGATCATGTTATTGTAAAAAAGCAAAAACTACAGAGAAAATAAGAACCTCCTTTATTCCATCGGTTTTTCGTTTAATATCCTGATAAACATTTTAAATATTGGTATAGCCAGTATAACATTGTTTGGTAGAATGGCGGCAGTGACGAATGGTGTCGTAAAATTGTTCAATTTATGAGCTGATTATGTCCAACGATGCTTTTAGGACATTAGGTATTGTTGGTGCTATTTATTATGTTTGAGCTTCATACAACAACATTGTGGTTACGTGGTGACAACCGCTGCCTCGAATGGATGTAGGTATAATTAAATTTACCACAGTACAGGTGCGCGTTAACTCGGGTTCTTTGACTATTATTAAGGAAAACTTTGTCCTCCGACTGTGCTGCAAATAGTTCAGTAGACGTGTCTGTACTATGAACATTTCAGTTGATAAATGATGCGCATATATGTTGAAATAATATTGAGATATTTAGAGATTTTAGAAATATTTTTAGTGTTTTTAAATTTATATCTTTTTTAGTATTATAAAGGTTAAAGTAAGTTTATTAGTTACCTCTTGGAGTTTTAACAGCTTTAATTTAGTACACATGTACAACTTGTGATAAAGAAGGTTTCAGATAATGAAACAGGCTACTTTTTATTCCGGTCAATTGATATATCTCGGTCAAGCGGGCATAATTGTACAAATATATACGTTTCGTTCGCGTACATGCTGACATCGATAATTGAACATAATAGAAATAGAGTTTTTGAAAGTATTTGCTAGTGATGCAGTTAATTTATACAAATAAAAATCAATTGCCTTATGCTTGTAAGTACATAATTTCAGTACGACTTTTTTTTCTTTTTTTTTTATACAACTTAGAATGGCAAACAAGCTAACGGTTCACCTGATGGAAAGTGGTAACCGTCGTCTATAGACATGAGCAGTACCGTGTACATAACCGAGTATATTGTTTCGCCCATGATACCCCCCATACGTTGCCGTTCCTAAGGACTCAGGTGTTATTCCTCTGTACCCAGTAAATTCACGTTATATCCCACCCTTCAAATCAAAACACAGCCATGCAAACACAGCTGCTTCACGGTTAAAACACGAATGGGACAGAGGTACCCAAGCAATCGACTTTTGTACAAAGTCTCCCTCTGGTACACATATTTAGCTAATTCTTATTTGTTGTATTTGTAATTGTTAAGAAAAGTATTGTATGAAAGAAAATGTTTGAAAAATCATACAGAAAAGTGAAAAATGTGATTCTAACGTAAATCTTTGTACAAAGCACAATAGGCACTCGTATATATGGGTGAAGTGAAGCTCGAATTATTCGAATTTTGTATGCGATTATGAGTGAATGGCTTCCTTAGCGATAACGATACGAGTATTTTATTAAGTTATTATTAAAATAAATAATTTATTAGAATGGAACACGCACCTCTAATATAACAGTTAGTTTAATTGAATTAATAAACTGTGGTATCTACGTAGCATGTTAATAATACGTGATACACATTGCTAATAACATGATATCATTTATAGGTATATATCTAATCTATTAGCCGCAGTAGTGTAGTTCACATAGTAGGAGTATGGACTCTGGAAAGGCAGTAATTATACATGTATGCATTAATTTAATTAATAATCACATTTATATAGAAAAAATGTGATACAATGTTGCCATCAAAAAGTAATTAAGATTTGTAATACGATTTTTTCACGTAATGGAATTATTTCATAGCGCTATATAAATTTTATTTCTTATTTTACAGCAATGTTCTTTCGTCTACTGACGGTATGAAATGTGATGAAATTCAGACAATTTATTCTTTTATTCACAGGATTGTGAGAAATGAACGAACAAATAATAAAAGTCAAGCGCGACGGCATAATGAGACTAACGAGCAAATCACAATACAATCACACAATTTAGAAGAATGAATGCACATAAAGGTGGATTTTCTTGGAGAAAATTTGTTTCTATTAACAATAAACCCAGGTAAGTATGAGTAAAACTCGCCATATATAAGGATTTCGTGGACAAAAAATGAAATAGATGTCGAACCGCGTGTATTTTGCGTATCAATTATTTGCACAAGTTAAAAAAAAAACCTACTTAATTTTCAGTTATATTTAGGGTCGCAGTTTCTACATATATAGAAAAAGGTTTAAAGATATGACAAAAACGGCATTAATGTTGATATTTTGGTAGGATTAGGATTATATATAAATAAATAAAGAGAGATAAAGATATAATAGATATTTCACAAAGTAAACACATAAATTACCGCATTTAGTTTTCGTATATAACGAAGTCTTGCGAGACCTATTTTTATCTATTGGCCACGAGTTTCGCTTAACATCGTAACATAACAATAGGTATCGTGAATTAAAGCAAATAAATTCCGTAATATAATTGTCGATCTTAATCGAGTTTTCTTTGAAACTCATCAGCACAGTGAATAAGAGGGGAATATAAATATTACTGTTTAAATAAATTAAGACAATGGTTTTTTTTTATTGAAAGATCACTTATTATATCATACATCTATTGTATTGTAAAAATTACAAATTTAGTTTTTATATTTTGAAGTATGAACAATCTTAAAATAGTGGAAAGGACAATATTGCGACTTAAACACTTGACGATTAATTTTACATTGTATATTTTCTAGCAATTTGATTTATTTGTTTATAAATTAATATAAGTCCAATAAATTATGTCTGTTGCAATTAATAAAAAACAGGGGTCATTACTTCTGACTTTTATGGGGATAGGCGAAGTATACATATATGTTAATGTATATGTATACATTTTATATATAGTCTATATATATATTAGACTGTTAAATTTAAAATTCCTAGGAATTTTAAAAATAATAAATAAAAAAATAAATAATATATATATATAACTTCTCATCAATATATATAAATAGGTTCATCATCGTTATGATTTCAGATCAGATTACGAAGAGTTGATCTAAGATCCGATATATAAATTTTAATAGGTACGTTGTACGGTGGCTATATTATGAAACTAAATAAAATGATTAAGGTATACACTTCGTATAATTATATAGTTTCTATTAGTTCCCGTTACTAGGTGGAACAAACCTTAATTTATTGTTTAATTATGTATAGCTACGACTAATTGCCGAAGCTTAGTGGCAGTATGATCACGCTTTAATTCATAGATCTGTATATGGTAATGTTAATTGCAATTCGACATGTAACGGACTGCATAATTATATTGATATTGCACATTGAAATTAAACAATTAAGAACATTATTTATTTAATTATATTTACTATATGTTAAATGCATCATTCACAAAATATTATAAAATTAATATCAAGAGTATTTACAAACATGAATGTTTATTATTCGTTCAAATGGAAATGAGGATAAAAATAAAGAAAATCACTGAACATACTCGTATTACACAGCACCATTGAGTCTCAAATTAAGAGCAGCAGAACCTATATTATTTTTAGTACTGGACTACCGAAAAATAAACACTTCTTTTATAAATAAAAACATATTTTACATAATACATATTATTAAAGTTACAATAGTTATTTTATTATATCAGAAATATAAATATATTTATAATTACGTAAAACATGTAGGTACATATATATTAAAAAGGAAAATTTTGTTAAAGGAACAAAGTACACATCATATGTGCATTAATTACTGTACTAATCTTAAGGACAAATTTAGTGATACAGTCTCAACATTTAGGTATAGGTCGGGATTAGAGTATTATAGTGGTAGAATCAAATAAACAGCTGAAAGTTTTAATTGAAATGAATGACTGGAATGATATTTATTAAAGTTTAGTCAAGTTGACAAAGCCTGTTGTTTTCGAATATTTATTTTTAAACAGATTTTATACTTTGAACTTCTGTTGTGAATGACAATTATATTTAAATGGCAGTTCATCGATCAGACTTTATTTAAAGATTCAAATAGAGTTACGAGTGTGGTCCGTTTCATAAAATAATAGTTAAAACTTTATAATTTGTAGATTATATTTTATTTTTATAAAATATTGTTGATGTTAATATTTTACGCACCTATAGGTATATGTATTTAAAATGTAATTTTTTGACAGAATGCAAAGACATAAAGTGTATCAGTTTATCTTGTGCAAAAAAAAAACATAGTTTTAATAAATTATGTTCTAATAACATGAACATTTATGTTATCCTCAACTTCCCAATACTATTTCTGGTAGATGTCAATATTCAATAATATGTTAACCTTGAGCGATATTAATTCTTTTGTAGAAATGAACACTAGGATGCTCACTAAGCGAGTCATGCAGATATCTCTCATTCTATCGTGATGAACAATAGGTACTACTTAGATTTGAAATTATACTATAACATCGAATTCAAATCAAATGACCGTGAAGAGTAGAACATTTACTTTTCAGCTGATTACATTCATGGAAAATATTGTCTGTATTTGCTTAGAATAATGCGTTGACATCTTGCTGTTATATAAAAAAAGAATTCTAATTAGTTTCCGATTGATAACTAATGTTAGACTAATTCATCTCCATAAAAATATATATTTTATTAGGTCATTCATCGCATCCATTTGTATAAAACGTACCCCTTATGTACCTACCGTCTCCAAGAGCATTGGAATCCATGGTAATTTTTTTGAAATGGACGTGGAGTTCATAAAATTAAAATCTGAATCTGGCCACCAACAGCGAAAAGGTTTTTGTGGAGACGATAGTGTGCAAGCAATGCTTTTAGAGTTACAAACGTCGATTGCTTGGGTACCTCTGTCTCATTCATGTTTCTATCGTGAAGCAGTTGTGTTTGCATGGCTGTGTTTCAGTTTGAAGGGTGGGATATGGCGTGAATTTACAGGGTACAGAGGAATAACACCTGAGTCCTCAGGAATGGCAACGCATGGGGGTAACATGGGTCAAACAGTATACTCTGTTATGTCCATGATACTGCTCATGTCTATAGGCGACGGTTACCACTTTCCATCAGGTGGACCATCAGCTTGTTTGCCATTCTAAGTTGTATAAAAAGAAACGTATAGGCTACGATAATCGCTTATCAACAGGCGGGCCGTGACTTTAACAAAAAAATATTACCAGTAATTAATGGCATAAAAATATTATTGAAAGAGAAAAAAATATTGATTAATTTAAGAAACAAGCCCGTCTGTCCATCTGTTATTACATAAATTTAATTAAGTTTGTTTTTCAGCTCGTTGCACTTCTGCCTCTTTTCCTTAAGACTTGTGTCATTTATTTCATTGCCAATTGGCGCATTAAAATTATGCAAACATTTATTTAGGATTTAAGTCACCCATTAAAATATGTAAAATGATGCTGACAGCGTGATAAAGGAGTAGGACAAACAAACCCGAAGCTATGGCGGCTAAGCTTGCCGCAAGCTTCACTGGCCAGTTTCATGATAAACGAAAATGATGAAATATTACCTTAGTGAATAGTGAAATTTAAATTTAAACAAATTTCTAAAAAAGATTCTCAATTCGTTTGATGAATTTTGCAATACATGTTATATTTCAAAACGAGACATAGTCAGGTAAATTAATAGATAATTATTTATTAACCACTAGCTTTTACCGACTTCGTATATATATTTACCAGTATATAAGTAGCCTATATCTTTCTCCATCTCATATTGTACGCGTGTACCAAATTTCATAGTGAATGGTTAAGGTGCTATAAGGTAACAAATAAGTAAACTCACATGTAATTATAATATTAGTAAATTTATCAAACATATACAACTGAATTTACTTTTTTTCTAAGCAGAATATATTTGTGTAGGCTGTGGATTGTATCTACCTTTCTTTCTTAGTTGAAATACAAGTGACAAGCGGAGTAGGTGCTTATTATATTTTCTATATGAAGATAATAACTTGAATATGTCAAATTAATCCAGTTGACAATAAAGAGAATCTACATTACACACAAGTTAAAAAAGACTATTTTTTTTATCATTTTGCACATTAGTGTTATTTTTATCAGCGAATATTATAATGTATGATTTTGTAATTTTCGTTTTAACTGTTTATTATATAATCAATGTTTTAAATGCTAACTAGCCATGCTATTTATATACTCGTACATCTACATATCGTAAGCATTTCCATCTTAATATAGGCATTCAGTATTGTAAAATAAATAAGTGAACTACAAATGATGATGTTTTCTGTGAGATCGATTTAAGACTTTACGATTCGTATCTATTCAAAATATCGATATTTATGTCTAATGTAGGATGCCTTAAATTCAACGTTTCAGGGCTAGAATTTAAGGTCATTAGGTTGATTTGATACTTTTATAATGTTTACTGGAGAGTTAGTCGAAAATGTAAATTTACACATAAAGTTTTTGGTGTTGGTTAGATTTGAATTTATGGTAATTATATGTTTTAGTTGGTATGTATGTTTTCTTTTTCACGTCAAATATATATAACGTGAATATTAGTATTATTTTTAATGTTATATGATAATAAATTACTCAATTATTATGTTATATTCAGAAAAGATTGCTGTAGTAAGTGTTATACGTATATATATATATATATATATATATATATATATATATATATATATATATATATATATATATATATATATATTAATTTTTAAGTGGTGCAATAAAGAGTTAATAAATAATATTTGAATTACGCGGTACAGACTTGTATACCTAGTGTGTGATTTGTAGAACTAATAGAATTAATTTCATTTTTCAAATATATGAATGTGTTGTTCGTAACAGAGACCTTAAACATAAATAACAAATGGTGTTTGAAGAGAGCCATCAACGAGAATGGCCTTGCGGGTTACAACTTTGATTGCATCCATTTAACTCTAGGGAACTTAGTAGAATAAAATATTTATGTGTCGGCAAAGGTGTGTCATCTAGACATCATTGAAATATTTTAGTATCTACAAGCAGGGCTGCTGACCGATAAAATATTCAACCAGGATAAAGGACGACCTTTACTTTTGTCAATAATTTATTACATATACTGACTTCTCTAAGAAAATAATATCCGTGTATGAATATAACATGGAAACAAGATAAAGAAGAAATTTAATGATACATTTTGTGAAATAATGATAGCACGTTACAATAATGTCACAAGTTTACTGAAGATTCAAGAGAATTGGTTGAATAATTGACGTTCACAATACAGTTGACTAAGTCCTTCTCAAAAAACTTTCTGTTTGAACGCTTTATTATTAATGAGTATATTGGTATGGGTAAAATCCTATTGGCTTGAAAGTTCTGATTTCTGCTTGAACCCACTTCATGATCCTATTTTAAACTGAACGTTTCTTACATAATTTTATATAAACTTTAACAAATTTAAATGTATGTTGTATAAATTCTACAGTTTTGATTAATCAGCTTAATAACAGTATAGCATGTATATGTGCATTGTTTTTTTGTTTTTTTTTATATCATGAATGTGTATGTCAAGGTAGCCTTTAAATAAGGCAGCACTTTATAATGTAACCGTATGACTGTATTTTAAGTTGATATAGGCGTTTGTTTTAATGCCTGTTCTCAAATAAACAAATACATAAATGTATATAAAAAAACTTTATGGTATGTTTTTTTGTTGACAATATTTTGTTAAAGAAAATATGTTACATACATATGTCCGCCTTCTGTTTCACAGCGAAAAGAGATAATTGTAATCAAATTTTATTCGAATCTAGTACTCGGAGCCGTAAATGAAAATTGATTTTGTTTTCCAAGCAAATTGCGTTCGACGTCCGCGTCCTCTAGATAGGACGCTTTCCGACTTAAATGTCACAACGACATCAAACAATTCAATGTTGATAAGGTGCTTTGGGTATAAAGAAATAAACGGTCGTTTGTTCGAGTGGCGGCGAAAGGAAAAGCAATTAGCTAGAATGCAAATAGCGAAATGTATTGTAGTGTTGAACACATTTGCATACGAAGCGAGGGTTGGGTGGAATGTGGAGAGCTGTGCGCGCTCGCAGTACGAGCTTCCGTTCAAACTTCCATCGTTATACTGAAAAACCATTGCTCCATTCACACTAATTCCTTGCCATGAGAACAAAGTGGCCTATTTTTTACCGAATTTGTAAAGTAGTTGTATTATTCAGAACAATAATTGCCAGTTTACAGGCACTGAAAAAGTGGCACGTTATTTGTAGCTCTATTTCAGTATTACGTAATCAAATGTCAAGGCTTATTTGATTTTAACTTTATTTCATTAGATATTTTTAAAACGTTATGAAGTGAATGAGTATTTTATTTTAATTATAATTTCGTATTAGTTTAATTAGATATCGCAGTTGATTTAATAAATACTATTAATTAGTAACAGATATCTGTCATAGTGACGACAGATATCTGTTACTAATTAATAGTACCTATTAATAGTAGTTACCATGAATGTGTTAAATACTAAAATAATTTAAATAATTTATATACCTAGTAATGCGACTAAGGGAGAGCGAAGGATGGGCATCAGCGTCCTTCTTAAAACATCTATAAAAGTCTAACTGCGGTTACCAATCCGCTTTCCAAGTGTGGCAACTACTGGTAAAACTCCCCTTATGGGAAAGGCTTATGTCTAGCAGCGGACAGTTGACAGCTGAAATAATAATAATAATATACCTAGTAATTTGTAAATTGTAACCATTTGTAAATTACTAGATATATAAATTATTTTTCAACCTCTATTAGGTACACTATCTACCATCGATTCCGAGCATTATCGCTTTAACCCTATTAACAATTAATTTGTTTTCATGGAAAACGTTTCCTTCGAAGTATTTGGTCGAAGAGGCTATTTCGATTTACGTGGTGCCATTTGGAGAAATTGTCTAATTAACCTGCCTATTGAACGATTTATTACACAACCCCAATGCCTTGAAGTAATTTCGTTTAGCCTTTATTGACTGTGGTGTATCGAATAATTCACCGGTTGGTGCGGATGCGGTCGGTTCAGAAGATGGGATGCTCGATTCTAGTGGTTTCTTACTTTCAGATTGTGAGAAAACGTTGCATTTGGAACGTGCTCATTTATGAATATTGCTTGTCGAATAGAAACATTGAAACGTTGCCAAATTTTGTGTGGAATTCAAAGGACTCATATGTGTTGTTAAATTTTATATTCACCTACATAAAAATCGTCTAGCGAACTGTAATAATTGAAGATATATAGTTATGTAACCAGCTATTGATTTACTTTGTATATTAGGTCACTACTGGACTGAAAATAATTCGTGGAATTGGATCAAATATAGTCCGCATTATAAATAAAAAAGTACAACTCATTTGGTCATGATTTGCCAATTTGGTTTGGTACCTACATTTTTACCTATAAAAAAGCACTACTAAGTATCAGCTAGTTGTACCTACTTAATTTTATGGCATGTTGGTTCAAGGATGTCTATGAAAATAATTTGATAGCTTATTAGTAATACGATTCATAAGAACCCACTGTTCTGAACAATGTTAAAGAATTCTTCGCTTTTCGACTGATACATTCTAAAGTGTATGGCTGGAAAATTTATCATATTATCATCATATCAGCCATTAACCGTCTAGTAACAAGGCATCCTCCTTGGGGGGTTTTATCAGTAGTTACTACGTTTGGTAAGCAGATTTGCGACCGCAGTTAGGCTTTGGCAATGTTTTAAAAGGGACGTTGCTGTCATCCCTTGATGGTAAATTTCCTTAGTTGAATTTTACGACATCCACAAGAAGGGAAGTGGTGGCCCATTATATGTCCGGATCACAAGGTTAAGGAAATTTATGCATTGGTTTTGTTATAATTTTTACCACTAGATGGTTTATTGTTTAGGTGGAAGGGTTATTATCTAAATTTTAATAGTATGTCATTGACGTAAAATATAGTGATATGCATTTTTTCTTATGCAAACAGTTAGAGCATAAAATTTTCCCTGTGCGTCTGTACTTTATAAGTACAAACCTTTGTAACTTAATCATTCTATCAAGACTAAATAGAATTAGATATGTATCTAATTGAGGTTAATTTTCAAGTTTATTAGATGATTATTACTTTAAAGCCAATATCTAATGCAAAGAATAATGTAAACTACAAAAGTACTAGAGGCATGCCCTCTATCAGCTTCCTATTTGTACTCTCGTAATAATTTAATAGAAGAGCTGAATGATGTAAACTTCAAATCACCTTAACAGATTAAGTGCCATATTGGCAGGAAATGAATCGCATTTCTTCATATGTTCCTACTCACAATTTGTTCATACATAATAATCGTATGCCTCAAAATATTACGCCACATTTCAATTTCGTCTGCGGTATATATTTTTGGTAACATACATCTTCTTATTACAGGTACAGACCAGCTCACTGAATATTAACATTTTCGACTTATTTCGTCTTCCATTTAAGATATCTTTTATTATTTTTAATTTACATGTTTGAATTATCATTTTCATAGGATGAGAAAGACATAGATTTTTTAGTTTCTGTCATATAAAGAAAAAAATGTTTGTTTAGATTACTGTTTTCCAACACGAATGAAGTTGCGAGTAAAATCTAGTATTAAGATAAAATTTAACTGAGTTTTAATTCATTTTAAATATGTCCGTAATAAATGTAAGTAAAAAAGAATTCTGTCACATTGAGGAATTTAAAGCGTATTGGAATTCAATCTATTTAAAAAAAGAATGCAATTATTTGAATTTTTAAACCTATAAATGGCGCTCGCTTCGAATCCCTGCTGTGCTATTATTCTTCCTAATACATATCAATGACTCTTTGAATTTGTAGGAAAATACAAACCTAATAAAAACCAATCTAAATATAGTTCTAGGTAACATTTTTTTTTCACATTAAGAATGTGATATCCATGACGATATATATGCGATTCCGTAATATACACGATAAAATTAATATGTTTTCATATCAAACTTATACGTAAGAAATGCAAACAGTCCATTCGATATTTTTATGATGCGTGGAAGAAAATATTGCGTCATACATGCATGCATTCATTTCAATTATCATTCCACAACTGGAAATATTAATTCATCTCTATCTTTATTTTGCTACCAACTTTATTCACCGTCATTCCGAAAAAAACACTGCTTCAACATTCAAATGAGTTAACATTTTATGTTTCCATCTCATATTCTATAGGGTATAGGATTACCCAGAGGATTTTCAGTGCAAGCTGAGAACTTCATTATGAATAACAGTTAAAATTTTTATTTAGTGAATAATTCAAGTTCATTATTAAGGTTTTAGTACAAATGGACTCTAGAAGTGTATGTAATTTTATGAATAAACTCAGATATAGTAGGTGAGTTTATTTACAAAATCATATAAATGGATTAGGGTGGAATACTAATGTGAATGTTTGTAGACATGTTTTAATTTAATAACGCATTTACAGCTGAATAAATATGCATAAAATTATTGTGTATATACCGACTATATACTTTGAGTTAGCAGAAGATATTTATATACAAGTAACATAAACAAAATAAATATAGACGAATTAAAGGATAAAAAAAAGTACAATTCAATAAAAAGTTGGTTATTTATTCGTAGCTCATAAACTAATTTAAAGAACTGTTGAAATATTATAGAACTAACTTTTATTAGCAACTGTATTAGCGTGGAAATACTTTGATTTTCTGGAATAAAAAGTAGCTTATGCTCTTCTTCATTTCAAATACTGTTCGTATATCATTTTTTTTTATATCAGTTGAGTC
Source organism: Galleria mellonella (assembly GCF_026898425.1). Classification (NCBI taxonomy): domain Eukaryota; kingdom Metazoa; phylum Arthropoda; class Insecta; order Lepidoptera; family Pyralidae; genus Galleria; species Galleria mellonella. The sequence continues at coordinate 9,171,048 of NW_026442090.1, read as the reverse complement.
GTTAAGCCGTGTACTGTTGAGAGGTAACCAGCAAACAAACTCATTTTCACATTTATAATATGTAACATATGCGGATGGCACTGCATTTGTTTTTCATAGCGCTACTTGGAATCGGGCTCAAATATATCCAGAGTTTGTAATATAGTCGTAGTTGAGACGGTTTTATATTTATCAATTAATTTCAAGTGATTCTTAAATTTATTATTTATATGTTGGATATGATTGGAATATCTTATAAGTCAAAATTTCTTATGGCTGAATATAAGGACAATACAATGCATATAATATTTTAATCTGCAGATATGCAATAAAATTTATAAATAATAAATTTATTTAATAAATAAATAAAATTCGTTTTAAAAGGATTACTACTATCATATTCAATACTCGCTGTACTCTAGACACGCTACAGTTACATACACGTCAATTGCTTTTGTCATTATTTCACAACATAATCTGGTGAAATCAACAATCTGTTAGCTTCTGCCTCTAAGATATAGACTACCGTCCAGTTAAGGAGTAATTGTCACAGGTAGGTCTTAATATGCACTTAATGTCGTACCTACTTAATGTACTTAGGCTTGAAGTATTAATATTTATTAGTAAGGATAAATTTCAAAGTATAATTTCTTTTTTTCTTTTGAGCTTTATGACTAATTTATATGTAAAATAATAAAAATAACAAAACAGTCTAGATGTGAATTTAAGAATGCTTAAGAAGAAGAGAAAGATTTAAATATAAAACATTAAAAAATTGTCATATAAACAAAATTGTGTTATTATATAATTTAGAAAGTTGCATTTAATTACTATTGATTTTGGATATTTAAGTGTGTCTCATCCAATGTAGTGTTAATTTTGTGGTTCGTTATTAATAGAGAGTGACATATTCCGCTAGCAACGAACGATGGTAACCGAGAAAGCAAAGGTGAACTAATTTGGCTCGTATTCAAACTAACGGGCCTTCTTGGAATGAAGAATCCTTATTATCTAGAGTGCTCGCTCACTTTGGCTTTACACCGCGCAATTCAATTATTTTATGCAAGGTTTTTGTAAAGAATGCATGAAAATAAAGTCAAATGAGAATGATATTATCTATTTATTATTATTATTGTAAATTTCAGTGGTAAAAATAGAAAGTGTACAATGTCAGACAAGCTAATGTGTTGATGAAAAAGTGATAACCGGAAACTACCAGAATGCATTGTTTCGTCCATAGTATGCCTGCTTTATTGCTACTTTTAAGCTAAAATATTTAGCCTTCGTACAGTAGTGATTACACACTATTATACTTGTCATTATTATATACTGCTATTTGAAATAAAACACAGCCATGCAAGTACAGCTGCTTGGCTGCGGACATAGTGAGGTAGAAGTACTCAGCTTTTTTGTACAAAGTCACAAAGAAGTTTATAATAATCCGATATCTAAATTTTTTGTGGATACCATTATTTCGAATTTCATATTCACATGAAATGACACACAGACAGAATATATTATTATCGATTTTCAAAGTGAAGTGCTTTATTAAGAGGTACCTAAATTGTTTTACTTAATTTTTTATGCAACTTAGAATGGCAAACATCTTACCTGATAATAAGCACTAATCGCCGCCTATAGATATGAACAGTAATGAACACAACAGAGTATACTGTGTATGATACTCCTCATGCGTTGTCATTCTTGAGAGCTAAGGTATTATGCCTCTGCATCCTGTAATTTCATTGCTATAATATATAAGTGAGATCTTCAAAACACAGCCATGCGAACACAGCTGCTTCACGCCACAAACACAAATGGGACATACATACCCAAGCAGACGACTTTTGTATAAAGTCTTTCTCTGGTTAATTAAGATTTTATACACGATTTCAGTCTAGGTAGACACGATCTAATTTAGACAGCCTCTTTTACTAAATATTTCTAAATGCTAACTTGAGTGTACTCTCTGAATGTTCTTTGTTTGAATTTACGGTTTTACCTTGATTCGTAATAAAGGATTTTTGTAGTTTAAAAATAAAAAATGATAAAAATGCGTGATAACGTAGAAAAGTAATAATTTACTTTCCTACGATGTTTTAAGAAGTAAATGTACAACAGTAAACAAAATGAAAACCTTGGTATAAAATTCTTTACTAAGTCATACTGCCGGTTTGGTAATAGTATCCTCCTCTTATGGGATGATTCGATCCCAGTAGTAGCTCCTTAATGGGTTGTTAAGGTAAGATATACCTTTGAAAGGTTAGTAGGTTAGCATACAAAATATTGTTATTAATATTATATTTGTTTGTTACCCTTTTGCTCTTTGACATCTTAACCAAACGTCATTTTTGACAAACGTTTTATTTGAGTTGGAAGGCAGGTTATTTTAAAACCGAAAAATCAGTGCTAAATTTTACGAGTACTTTCAGGTAGGTATACTTTTTTATAACACCGGAGGTAAACGAGCATGTGGTTTATCTGATAGCAAATTACTACCAGAGGGAGACTTTATACAAAAGTTACAAGTGTTTCGATTTGAAGGGTGAGATATGGCAGTAAATTTACAGGATACAGTCCTCTGTATCCTGTAAATTCACCTACCTAACAGGTATTATTACTATAACAGGTATTATTACTAACAGGTATTATTACTATAACACTTGAGTCCTCAGGAATGACGACATTCATGGGAGAAACGGTATACTTTGTTATGCCCATGGTACTGCTCATGTTTATAGGAGACGGATATCACTTTCTATCAGGTGGGCTGTCAGTTTGTTTGCAATTTTAAGTCGCAATTAAAAAAATTACTACCGTCACCCGTGAGCACTCGTAACACCGGAGAAATAACAGGTGTGCCCACTGACAAAAATAATATGCTCTTCTGTTGAAGGTTACGATGTCGTATAAGTTCGGAAACACTGCTGCAGAAAGTTTATTTCAAAGCGTGGTTGTACGTGGAAGAAAGTATACTTGATAATAAATAGTACAACAGATTTTAATTTTTATGTAGTAATAAATAGGTATTCTTTACAGCAAGTGTTTTTATCGCCTCTTCGTTAAGTTCACGAAAATCTGATGAAAATACTAATATTTCACTATTTTTTGTCTTGATACTGATTGTTGGGGAGCCGAATTTGAATACTTTGGATATTTTGAAGCTCCAAACACAGTCGGCTACACTAATGTCTATCTTTAAATCCGGACAATGACTGATGTTTGTGAATATACCCCCACGAGCCCAGCAGGTGGCGCTAGTTGTTCCTAATATACAATTTTAAATGAATTAAAAATGTATTATATTTCTTTTATAATCTGGTTGAGTGAAATGCAAATTTTTTTTACATTATCGTTTAAGATACAATGACATGTGAATATGGTCCATTATTTTTAAAGAACAGAATTGTTAGGAATATCATTCCTGTTTCTCGTTTTTATATATTTTAGTAATAAATGATAAGATATTGTAACTATCAAAATTAGAAATATAATTATAAAAACTAACCAAACGTAGGTTTTTTATTGTTACTATCAACAAACACATTCTTATACACGTAAGTACCAGGTAAGTACCGTCTCCTCAACCATGCCATACGCTTTATCTTCAACCTCCGCAAATTCGATCACATTTCTTTATATCGGTATATCTATTTCAACGTTAGAACTACTAATTGTATCTTAACTACTTAAGGAGTAAATTCCATTATCTTTTTGAATTATAATAATATTCCAATTATCTTTCCCTTCTCACCGTACTGTTTACTCTTCAAACTCTTTCCTCCTACATTCTTCACGACTCTGGAACACGCTTCCTGATGCCATTAAGAGAGTACAAATTTTCAAAAAAAGCTCACTTTTTATTTTTATCCGAGCATATTATTCCCAAATTCGATAATATAGTATATATCATATATGTGTAAGTATATTTGTTATTCATATATATTTATTCGTTTATATATGTAATTTTAGTATGTATGTATATCAATAATTAGTAGTACCGCATTCGAGTATTCTGACACTTCCCTATGGTTGACTGGGAGAGAATGCTTTTAGCATTAAGTCCGCCATGTACACATATTTGTACTAATGAATAAATAATTATAATAATAATCTTGGTAATGTCGATATTCATTCTATATCTATTTGTATACTAATTGTATTTAATAGAGCTATAATTATAATACATTTTACTCACAATACCATTTCAAAAATAACAATACAAATTATGAATAGTAAACTAGAAATGAAAACGATATATGCGGAATACAGCTTTATAATTTACTTTTTAAATTGCCCGTAGCATAGCATGTCATAGATAAAGATTTCTACCTACGGTACCGTAACATATAACGTACAAGTAAAGGAAATTTTATGGAAAAATTACTTGTTTGTTAGAATTATTTATTGCTTAAAACATTTATTTATTCGCACGTATTATTAACATTCTTGGTAATTCAGCCTTAGTTGACGTTTGGACGTCTTCTCTTTTTAGTTGTGCTAATGTCTAGGACACCTTTACCACCAAAATCTATTTGTTTTACCCTTGGCAATGAGCCTTTAATGTTATAACGGTTCCAGACGAAACAGCATACTCTAAGTGTATCTTTGCAGCCAGGTACTTCAGTGAGATAGTTGAATCCCGGGCAGAGATTTACGTTGATACAAATTCCGCCGAGTTGCCAGCAAGGTGTAGTTATCATCGACCCTTGAACACACGTTTGTAATAATAATTTAGTTTGGGATTTACACTAATATCCCCAGGGTTCATAGGTAAGCGTGTAATACGGGGGTGGTGTTATTATGGATAATATAATATAGGTGGGTACGTGTACTTGTTATGAGTTGATATTTACTTACAATTATGTTGCGGAATGTTCAAATTAGTCGATCTAATATTTATATTATGATTAATTGCTCATGTGCTCTGATTATTTGTTTCTAAATAAAGTATATTATAATTTTATTTAATTATATACTTTTTTCTCTTCTCCTCTACCCAGAGATTGTCTGGAAGAGATTGTTTTAGCGATAAGATCGCCTTGTGTATTTCATAAGGGTAATATATACCTATATATCTCTTTGTATTATTCTTTAAGTGGTGCAATAAAGAGTAAATAAATAAATAATTTTGATAGTCAGTCCGTGTACAGTTTGAGAAAGTCGAGAGATTTTTTGTGTTATACGTATGTATTATTCTTTACCTGGCACAATAAAGAGTATATAAATAAATTAACCAATAGGGCAAGTGATGTAGTAAGGATAGAAACATTTAGCACTTGGTTACTTCTAGTTGCTCCGTAAGGAACGAAGATAAAATTTATGGAAATATATAGACGGAGGTACAATGGTTTTAGCTATATCTACTACAATTACGTCGTTGGTTTTCAATCTAAAGCCAGTACAATCTCTAATAAAAGTAGCATGTGTGTAAAAGTGGAAATGTATGATCATCATGCGTCGTCTATGATTCCTTATCATAGGCGACGTATGATATTCTATGATGTAATTATGTTATTCATGTCTATAGGAGAGTACATTATCTAGTTTTCCGTAGTGTGACATATCAGCCTATAGTCAGTATCCATATTTTTTACTAGTAAATGATGTATACTTTTCATGTCCTCTTTATAGAATTAAAGTTTCTTTGTAAAACCTTTGCAAAAATAGCTTAAGACATTGCTAGTAATAGACGTCGTAAATATTATTTGTATGAAAACTAAGCGTGCTATAGATATGTTAGTAAACCCCATCTCGTACTAATGTCGTCTTTATTAAAAACTTTTTTAATATAAATTTTATATAAGAACTCCGACTCGAATAATCAGGTCGGAACTATTGAATCTGAATTATGGACAAAAATTTACACGCTAAATACATTTAGTGATATCTATTCAAATCTACGTCTACGGTTTGAACATTGATGGCTTTTAAAATTATAACCTATAAGTTATAAGGTTATTTACGAGTGTATTTAACGACGTGGTGACAGTAACCGGTACAATTCACGACCACAGTATTGATAAAGTCATTACTATTGCTTATTTAAATATAATTATTTGCACAAAAATGTATTAGGCATGTTTAAGGTAAAATTTTGAACAATCGTGTCTTACTAGGAGGAAAGAGAACTAGAATGGAATAGAAGGGACGTGAAGAGTAAATGAATTTGCAAATAATACAGTAACAACTTAGTTTTTCTTATGGTACCGGTTAAAAACTATAAATCAAATGATAATATAATGCTCTTATTACTTCACTGTAGACAGCTTGTAACTTGACTGTGGACGGTTTGTTATTTTTAATAATGTTTTAGTATCTAGATCCGAGAAAGTTGACTTAAAAAGAAAATTAAGATTGTGTTTCATAAAAAAACCGACTTCAGTTGTGGCAAAACCAGTCATTTTAATTTCAATACTAAACTATTGAATTGATTTTAATAAATTTCTATCTTTTATATCCTTTCAAATAAAAAAGATTTTCGAAATTGGTTTACACCTGACGGAGTAATGAAATGAAAGAATTATGAAGTACAATCATAAAAAATTCTAAATCGAATTGAGAACCTCCTTATTTTTTAAGTCAGTTGAAAAATACAGACAAATTGTGGATCAATCTGTTGACAATATTTGAAAATCGATAGACTTACTTCCATGTTGGTTTTATGTTAATTTTGTAATTATTAAAAGTTTTCTATACAGAGCAAAAACTGTTTGCTGCGAATTAAATATTAGATTTAAATGTTTTCAATCTAATATGTTTACAAAATATCTAGTCGTTTATTGATGTTTTGGTCTAATTAATATTGTTTTATTTTAGAGTAAAATGTAATTGATAAAAATTATAATGTGTTATCTACACTCACTGCGAGATTCTGAAACGAGACTTGAGAGCGCAGTATGATAAGCCAATAATTCCGCCCTCAAGTCTTCATATTCTTCATCTACAGACAGATCTAAATTTGCATCGTTTCTTAAACTTGTTATCAGGTTTGATCCCAGGTCACTGCCACTGTCAGCCGATTCTTCTCCTGATAAAACAACATGGTTTGAACAAATTATCAAATAAAGTAGCACCAAAATGTAACAGTTCTCTCGCATTGTAATCGTACTAAGCTTGATATCAATATATATGAAATGTTTGGAATGGTTTATTGATGCAAAATATATAAATTCTGGTGATAAGCCGCTGTACCGCGGGATTTCGCAATGAAGTAACGAGCAGTAGGTATTATGTACTTACTTCAGCAACTTTCCCGTGTTTCAGCATAACACTACCTATATTATTCATAATGAAGGTTTTAAAATATGAATTATTAGATAGATACCTATCGTCTATTCTGTCTATGATATGTATATGATATTAATCAATAAGTCATTGGTTTACATTAATAAAGTTTTTATTTTATTATTAGTTCATTATAAAAGTTTCTTTCTTTTACAAAACAAAACGTCAGTGTGGTTTTATTGCTAGTACTGAACAACTTCAATAAATATTTATTAGTTCTTTTTTAAACACAATGAATATATTGAACTAACACTTTTCACAGAAGGCGCTATAAACCAACCGCAATTTTGACACAATTCGATGTCGACATTGTTTATTCACCATTGTGTGTAATATAGAAAGGATGCAACTTCAGGTACGAGTAGATATATTACTATGTCCCCTCTACACGAGCGGTCAACTGAATTATTGAACCATACTCCGGCGAATCAATCGGACCTAAGCGAACCGGACCGCGCGACCTGCCTCTAAAAAGCCTTTTGCAAACGTTTGCTATTCGACGCCCTCAAAGATTTTACCTCACGTCGAATATCTATTCAAGCCGACAACTGACGAGCATTGTGGCATCGATGAGAAAAGTCAACTATTTCTCATCGATTTCGTTTACTGAAAGCGCTATTCATCACACGTAACTTGATAATAGTTCGATTGATCGGAAACTTTCTGAAGAGAGAGTGATTGTATTGTAATGGTAATACACTCACTGAAATAAAAATAATAATACATCTAATAATTTACGTCTAATATATTATAGAAAAATTTAAAGCCTTAATAATAATAATGATAATAAATAATTTTTATTCAAGTAAATTCAATGATTAGATGATGATGATTAAATTATATCTTAATTCAAAATGTATGTATTCACATCTTATTGCAATTATCAAGAAAGGCAGTCTCTAAAAAAATATGTAAAAGAGCACCAATTTCAAATCTTAAAATATAAAAGAATAAGTATTTCTTTCAAAGACAAATAATTAAATCCAGAACACTGAATAGATAGCAAGGCAAAATAATTTTTACAATCATCATTTAAAATTCTCATCTTGTAAGTAAAGCTTGTCTTTAGTAGTATAAATAAAACTATAAGAGCTTTGTAGACGAGTCCCTTGAACAAATATTTTATAAGTCTCACCAATGTACAGTTCCCTAGAGAAAACTTAAGTATGTAAATGGCCTTTGTAAGTAATCAATAGTTAGTTGTTAAGCGAAGTACGCAATGAAATTTTAATTTTTTAATGTCAGACCTGGATTGAAATAAGAACATTGAACTGATTGAAAAAAAAAAATCAATTTGAACGAGCCGATAAGAAATTTCAAGGAAACTTTGCTACATCATACACAAAGCTTTTAACAAACAAGGTCCGAGTATGGGCAAAGCTTCAAGATACATAATATTACAAACAAGTCTTTCAACCTTTTTAATAATTGAATATACGTGATACAGCATTCCTTTGTTGAACATGTAGCAATTTCAAGGCGCGTGGTAATGGCCGTTTCTTTGTCGCAGCTATTCTTGAGCGGTCACCCTCAGGATGATTACAATCATTCCACAAAGTAACGACGTAGCCATACAAACAGTCTTACTTTATTTTTACAGTTTGCTGTTTGTATAATATGGTATATCGATAATAAAATTTTGACAAGAAACACCACTTTAATTGAGCTCATTATATTTAAAATTAAGATATTCTACGAAGATGTTTTAGGGCAAATGAGATTATATTTAGATTTATCAAATTTAAGGTACTTGTATAAGCATAATGATAAAGGACGGCTATAAATAAATAAATAAAAATTAATGAATTGCCCATTCTATGCCGGGACCATAGAATATCGCGGCATAGAATGGGCCACCCCTTCCTTTTCTGTGGGTGTCGTAAGAGGAAACTAAGGGAGCTTAGTAGTTATGGGATGGGCAGCAGTGTCCCTTTTAATATATCACTTAAGATAAAGCTTAACCACGGTCGACAATCCACGTGCCAATCGTGGCAACTACTATCACCACCAATAGTTCTCTATTCTAGGTCTAAATTCAGCAGTGGAGAGTTAACGGCTGATATAATAATAAAAGATAAGAATGATTATTAATCGTCATTAAATTATTAAATAAAATATAATGCCCGCAGTTACAATATTGTGGTTGCGGCCGCATCTTTCTTGTTTTTATTAAGATCGTAAAAACGTATTTAATAGATTGTTTGATACTAACACTATACGAGTATAGAGCAAGACTTTATTCTTAACATATTCATGCAATAGTCTCTCAATTTATTAAGCTACATATCATTTGCATTCGATCGATTGTGATAAGTGAACAGATTTTAAATTAAACTAATACTTACTTAATTAGGTATGTATATTATGTACTGTATTATGGACCATTATAAAGTAAATGTAATATGTCAAAAAATAACTGTTCGGTTTGGTCGACTTTCACCGTTTATTGTATTTATTTTGTAAATTCGATGCCAAAATCCTTTAAACCATTCATAATTTGATTTATCTTATTAGTAAAGTGAGACTTTGTACTTTATAATAAAAATATAGGTCGTCTCATACCATTAAACATATAAAACAGTGTTCAATCAGTGTATCAATAGACATATTAAATAAGTAACTACCCTCCGTTCTCAATAATACCCAGTGGTGTTCAAATTGTTGAGTGTGAATAACAATAAACACTCAACTCTGCAAAATGTTTCCCTGTGCAAGATGCAATCTTCAGTCTACCGATGGAACTCTTTGTAGTGTCTGCAAACGTCGATTTGATTTTCCATGTGCTGGAATCACAGAGAGTGGATACCGTAAGCTCGGAGAAAGAAGACATTTCTGGCGTTGTACCGAATGTAAAACTAATACGCCTTCCGCTCCATCATCAAGGGCCCAATCACCATCAGTGCCCTCGATTGAAACTCTACATGAAGAACTCAAAAAAATCTCATTGCAGCTGTCACCTCTAGCATCATTAATCGCGGATGTTAAAACAATCAAATCCGATGTGACAAATTTGCAAAATGATGTCAAGGTAATCAAATCTGATGTAACAAGCCTTCAAAAATCAATTGAAATGGCTCATGAATCAATTAAGGATTATTCTACAACAATAAATTCTCTAGAAACTAGATTGAGGGTAGTTGAAGACAAAACTGAGTATATCTCTAAATTGGAGGCCGATATAACAAGAATTAATCAGCTGCTTAATGACAAGGAACAATGGTCGCGAGCAAATAATGTCGAGATTAGAGGTGTACCGCAAAAGAATAACGAAAATTTGTTTGATATTGCAATGAAAATAGGCAATGTTGCAGACTATGAGATAAATAAGTGTGATATTAACTTCATCACTAGAGTACCTTCTCGACAAAATAATGGGCCTAAGTCAATTGTTATGGCACTTAATAACAGGTATATTAAGGATAATTATGTTGCTGCAGTACGAAGGATGAAACACTTAAACCTGAACTCGCTTGGATTTGCTGGTGATGGGCGTTTCTATGTTGGCGACCATTTAACCGTTGAGAACAAACAACTCCTATCAAAGACCAAAAGTATCGCTCACGATAAAAAATTTCAATACGTATGGGTAAAGCATTCGAAAATAATGGTGAGAAAGTCGCCAACATCTCCAATAATCGTCATCAAGTCTGCAGGCGATCTTCTAAAATTAACCTAATTACTATTTTTTATATTGTGTTTGCATATATATCATTATTGTTTACATTTAGTGATGAAGTCATTTGTATGTATTTGGTGTGGCATGGCGACAGGTTGAGAACCGTTGGTACTTGTTTTTGTACTCTTATCGTGTGCCAACGTAATTCTAATGTACTCGGTGCATATCTGTCAGCATCATTTTTAAAATGTGTGTTTTGTTTTGTGTATGGATACACTTGCTATATGTTGTTGTTTGTCATGCGGTTTGTGTGGTTATCAGTGGTCTTGCAACATAGTGACCATTATGCATATTACGAGAACGCTTGCATCGACGTTTTATTTACTTTACTGAGACTCTTAGTAACAAATGTGAAACTTTATGATAATGTGCAGGTATTGTTAGGATTTTTATTTAAACTATTATTTTACTCGTACTATAGCGATTATGAAATGTGTGGCGGTATAGTTATGCTCGATAGCAAACTACAACACGGACTACCGTCAAATAACCAGGAAATGTCAATAATTCTATTTTTAAATGGTTATACTTACGATTATTTAGGTATTTTAATTAGTGAATTATTAACCTTAAGTCATTTCAGTGATTTGTGTAGTATCTACCTAGATAAGGGACTGTCAATAATGTATTCAGAATACTACTTTTATTATTATTACTTATTTCATTGTACCTGGACGCCCGCTGACAATGCTTGTACATTGTTTTTATACAACTATATTTATAATATTAATGGTAGTTCTATCCCTTTCATCGTAATTTATTCAATATTAACACATCAAGTGAAAACATATACATTTATTTTATTCTTATTGTTATATAATTATTTTATTTATCATTCACCGTAACACTTAATATTTATTATCAGAACGCTCGCGGCCTACGCAGTAAGACTAGCACATTTAAGAGGAACCTAATGCTTAACAACTATGACGTGATTTCTATCACAGAAACTTGGCTATTGGAGGGGATAAAGGATGGGGAGCTCTTTGATGATAGATATTTGGTTTGGAGACGTGACCGTGACTATGTTCTGAGGGAACAGAATCGCGGTGGGGGTGTACTACTAGCGGTCCGAAGGGAATTTGCGGCGATAGAACGATGCGAGTGGCGATCCTCAGCGGAGGATATTTGGGTCACTCTTAATCTAAAAAATATAAACTCTTCACAAGTTATCAGGATTCATCTCTGTACATTATACCTTTGTGCTCAGAATCTAGGTAATTCCTTTAACACTCAATTAAATTTATTTTCCGAAAGCTTATTTAATATTGTAAATAACTCCATAAATGATAAATTTATACTAATGGGCGACTTTAATCTAAGTAACGTAGGATGGCTTCAAGATGATGGTAATTTAAAGCCAATTGGCATGACAGGGGAAAGTCAGGTTAGCTTCTTTGATACAATAAACCAATGCGGTTTATTCCAGTTTAACAACCACCTTAATTCTGGTGGTAGAATTTTGGATTTGGTATATTCTAATGACTTTCTTGAGGTTCAACACTGCTTGGCACCGCTTGTACCAGAGGATCCCCATCATAAATCCTTACAAATATCTTTGAGTATTAGAAAGGTGTCATATTTACCAAGTGCCTCAAGAGTGAAGTACTGCTTCAACACGGGTGACTATGACGCCATCTGCACGGAACTCGATGGCATTTCTTGGTGTAATATTCTGGACAGTTGTCCTCTTGATAGCGCGGTTACTTTATTTTACAAAAACATCTATGCGTTACGGGACAAACATATACCTAAAAAAATTATTAGAAACGACGGATTCCCAAAATGGTATAGCGCTGCTCTCAAAAAATTCTTAGAGAGAAACACAAGTACTGGCGAAAGTATAAAAATTATGGTAATATAAGTGACTATCACTCTTTTACTTTGTTAAGGAAAAGAGCGAAGAAGATTGAGTGTGATTGTTATAATAAGTTCATACAAAAAACTGAAAACGCTATAGTTAAAAATCCCAAATCGTTTTGGACGTATATAAATAGCCTAAATACTGATAACAATGTCTTACCGTCGATAATGACGTACAACAACCAAACGTTAGATTCAGCTCAAGCAATATGTGACGGCTTTGCTTCTTGTTTCCTTACAAACTTTCTTCCTTCTGATCCTTCCAATTTGTCACTTTCACTACCGTTTACCTCAGATTCCTCTGGCATTGGTGATGTCATGATAGATAACAGTGAACTTTTAAAATTACTCAATGATATTGATGTACGTATGGGTGCTGGCCCTGATGATGTATCCCCGTTGCTGATCGCTCGCTGTGCTAAGAGTTTATGTTTACCACTTTCCATTCTATTCCAAAGATCGCTAAGAGAAGGTATCGTTCCGGATATATGGAAAAAAACATACATAGTTCCTATACATAAAAAAGGATCAAAATCGCAAATTGAAAACTTTAGGCCTATCTCTAAATTATGTCATTTTGCTAAAATCTTGGAAAAAATTGTCCACAGGCAACTCTATCATGCACTTAACAAATCCTTTATCATAGATCAACATGGTTTTATCAAAGGGCGATCCACAGTAACCAATTTACTTTCAAGTAATGAATATATCTCCTCAGCTATGGATATAGGTGATCAGGTGGATGCCATATTTACGGATTATAGTAAATGCTTCGATAGAATTGACCATCTGATACTTCTTCAAAAATTACAACTGGCCGGTATTCATGGCAACCTTTTTCGATGGTTTTCATCATATATTAACAACAGAACTCAGGCTGTGACCCTTAAAGGATATATCTCATGCTGGCATCGGATACCCTCCGGTGTTCCGCAGGGATCGATCCTGGGTCCTCTATTGTTTGTTATCTTTATAAACGATATAAAGTCGTATTTCCACTACTCTACTATCTTGTTATTTGCTGATGATATGAAAATATTGGCTAGAGTACATGACATAAGCGACTGCCTACATCTACAAGAAGACCTTAAACATTTTGATAGATATTGTACGATTAATAAATTAGATTTGAACATAAGCAAGTGTCACATAATTTCTTACACGCGCAAAACGGTTCCTTTAAAATTTAATTATACATTGAAAGGTTCGCAGCTAGTAAGGGTTGATCATGTCAGGGATCTAGGGATCACGCATGATGCTAAACTCCTATTCGATATTCATATTGACAATATTGTAAATAAAGCATCAAGAATGCTCGGTTTTGTTATTAGGTCCTCCGCCAATTTCAATAGTTTGAAACCTATTAAGGTTCTGTATTGTTCTTATGTGCGTAGTTTACTCGAGTACGCTTCTCAGGTGTGGAATCCGTGTTATAATGTATATATTAATAGGATAGAATCCATTCAGAGGAGATTCATGAAGTACTTGCAATACAAGGCGCGAACTGATGATCCCAACTACGAATCCAGGTGTAAGCGATTTCATTTTTTACCTCTTGCAACTAGAAGGGATATAGCAGATGTAATATTGCTAGTCAGTATCGCAAGAGGTGATATTAATTGTCCTGAACTGGTTCAAAATATAAACCTTTTTGTTCCTACTAGAAATCGTAGGAAAACACCGTGTTTGTATGTACCGCGTTACAGAACCAACTTTAGGCGAAATTCATATTTCTGCAGAGCTCCAGTTAAGTTTAACAAATTATTGTTTGACCATGATATTGATCTGTTCCACACAAAGCCGCATGCAATTAAATTGCAGGTGGCAAAATCATTCTTTGGTTCTCGCCCTGCTGAGCACCTAATTGACTATTTTAGTAACGTTGTTTTGCTTTGTATTACTTTTGTTTTGTTATTATATATCAAGCTAAAGGATGTCTCATCAAAATTTATAACTTTTTAATTATTATAGATGTATATATGTATGCGTGTGTATGTGTATGTGTGTGTGTGTATATGTATATATGTGTATGTGTATGTATATATATGTGTATGAATGTATGTATGTATGTGTATGTATGTATTTTGCATATATAAAAACCGATCATTGTCATCACGCAAATGTGAAAACGATTCATGGCTTAACATAGATATAAATTTGATTATGTATTGACTGTAATTCAGCTGTACGTTTTCCAAAAAATAAATAAATAAATAAATAAATAAATAAATAAATATGTCGCTGAAATCCGTTTAGACGTTTGATCGCGGTGATTTTTTCATAAAAAATCTCATTGTACAGAGTTCGACCCTTATGATTTTATTATCCGGAGTACCTATTGATTTCACGATTTATTATAGCTGGCGAGGTCTTTCTTTATAAAGAGTTTTAATCTATATTGAGAATTCTCTTTGGCTGATCGATTGCTTCTATATATGCAGTTTAGATAATTTTTATTTTTTACTACAAAATATACTCTAGGTGTGATACTATTGTAGATATTATGTTATTTATATATACAATGAAATAATTTCGATTAGTGGAATCTTTATAAAAAACCTGTCAAGTATTTTAGAGCCTTCCATACCGACCTAACAGCTGAATTCATCATATACCATATGAGTATACGTATGAGAGAGCCAAAAGTTTTTGCTACTTTGTCGACTCATTTTTAATTGAAAATGGGAATAATGAACAGAGAAATTTTGATTGATTGGGTTGGTCACATTAGTCCAAAAACTACTTCCAACTAACGTTGTCTATTTTACACCAATTTTTATAATGCTTTTTGCAGTTTAATATGTTAATATAGAGTAACGTTGTTTTTATTCAGTGTTGAAAGTAATTTGATTAAACATTTCCTAGATCAGGTCGATATTTATAATATTTTTCTAATCCTAACTAATACGAATATTATGAATGCGAAAGTGGGTTTGTTTGTTACCTTTTCACGCCTAAACCGTTGAATCAACTACGATGAATCTTGTTATAAAGATAGATCTGATCCTGGAGACTGTTAAAGGCTACTTTTTTTGGAAAAACTTATATAAGGTGGGGGTTGAGGAGGCATAATTTTTGTATGAAACTTTTTATTGCGTCATCTCATTTACTTCAAAGATTGCAGAATTTGTTAGCTATGTGACCAGTCCATTGCCACTTCAGCTTGCTTATCCTTCGAACAGTGCCAGTCACTGCACAGTAAATATCGGGCAAACATAGTAATATATTTACTAGGGGGACTTACTAATGGGACTAGAGGTCCTATTGCTAACAATATATCTTATCAGGTCGACTTCCACGCGGTTCTCCCTGGAAACCATCTTGACTGTTTTTTATGAATTCATCATTATGGGTCAACTGACCTGTTTTCATCTCCACATATCATCCCTCGCTGGTGTCCTGCCAGTGCCTGTTAGCGCAGGCGTGTATTGTTTATAATTCATAATTATGAATATACATACATACATATTTATTTTTTCAAATTAGTCCATAAAGGGGCTAGATTTATTTTTTTCTCTACCAAAAGCTATTATAATATAAATATAATATGTCCGTGTTGCTTATAAATTAATATACATGTATTAATTAAAATGGCGTTCATTTTCAATATTGATTTGAAAAAGAAAACATATTTAATGTCTAATCTTATGTATAAATTAAAATATTCAATAAAAATATGCATCAATTAACGAATCATTGTGCACTGTTTATCTCATTTATTAAATATATTCAAAAGAATTTTGTATAGTTTTTATTTTTCAATTTAACCATATAAATTTCTTCCCCATACTTATTACTATCATTATCTGTACATACTTGTAATCCGATTTATGCATACATGGATAAAAAAAGTGACATGTTTTTCGCGAAATATTTATACGAAGACGTTTCATCTATGTAATCTTTTTTTTATATACCACTGAGGTGGCAAATAAGCATACGGTCCACCTGATGGTAAGAGGTTACCGTAGCCTATGAACGCCTGCAATACCAGAGGTATTACGCGCGCGTTGCCGACCCTGAAGAAACCTCTTTACCCCACTTTTGAAGAACCCCATGCTATAGTCTCTTGGGAAAACCTTGGCAGCGAGCTCATTCCATAACCTGAGTGTTCGTGGGAGAAAGCATCTCTGAAACCGCGTTGTACGCGACTATTTAGGCTGTAAAGTATGAGGGTGAACTCCCTGTCGATGGCGAGCCGTACGATGATAAAAAATGGCCGTAGGCATCATATTGAATAATTCCTCTGAGCACAATCCGTTGTATAAGCAGTAGAACACGCAGAGTGAGGCAAAATCTCTCCTAAAACTTAAGGGTTCGATACCGCTTGCAAGCCTGGGATCATCGACAATTCTCATAGCGCGTCGTTGCACTGAGTCGAAGGGTTCAAGCTGGTATCTAGGTGCTCCCGCCCATAAGTGACAGCAATACTCCATATCTGTGCCATGACATACGATTTCACGATCTATATTTAAATATTTTCAAATGAATTTTTGTATTTTAAGTGTTTTCTATTTTCAGTAAGATTTTACATCGATGTGTGAAGTACGTTCATGAAAGATATCACTTTTTGCAAAGCAAAATCTATTTGTGTAGATTAATTTTTAATTCTTTTTCTTTATAAAATATTTATAAAACGTTTGTTACGCGATTAAATAGAGCTACAATTAATCATTTATGAAATGACACCCCAGCTGTGTTTTAAACGTAAACAACAAAGTTTTGGCTTTGGCTAATTCGCTTTTACAGCAGTTTTAATTGTGCCGACTCGATTTTTGACAGCTAATTGTGGTTTAAGACAAATGAATAATACTGCTAATAATATCTACAAAAAGATAAATATTAACTTTTAATTTCGCTGAGGTAATTTGTACCTAGTAATTATAGACATGCAACACTGTTGAAATATCTGTCTGATTAATGAAGCACTATGTAAATATGATATCAATAACTCCAGACATTTTTATTGCGATAAGGTCATTTCTTATTATTATTATTGAGTAACAACATTTCCTATTTTGTCACTTAATAATAATTAATAGTAATAGTATTAATAAATATATGTGTTCAGCTAATTACAACTTACTGCATGAAAATTTGTCAACCAATAAAATAACTTTTTTCTTTTTATTTAGAATATAAACAATTGTATAATATGTTACTTAAAATATTGCTTAAATATATGTATATTTGTAGAAGAAATATCACTATGAATATTTTCTACCATAAATACTAATTATAAAAAGAAAAACTCGGTTGTATTAATAGATATAATAGTATCATAAAAAATCTACTCGTACGTTATTTCTTTTTATAAGAAACTGCCGACGATTAAGTAAGATTTCATAGCATATCTTGAAGGTGGCACGTTCTTTTGCATATGTTTTAGAATCCCTCAGTGCAAATGAACGAAAAGACAAAAGCGCTACATACATGGGATGATCTGTTAACATAGGTGATTGCAGTTGATTATTTAACTCAATACAATGAAACATTTGATTCAATAGCAAATTTCTTTAGCTTAAAGAATGAATACAAAATTGACTGAATAAAATATCATAAGAAGACTTTGTTCGGTAACATTTATGATTAGTAACTGTAAGAAATTTGTGCAGTACCATCTCCAGATGGTTACTGTATTTATAGTAAAATAGATTACAAATAACTGTAGTATTAAAGGCGAGATCTAATGAAATAAATAAAAAAAAATATATAATAAGTCGGATTCTTAAATGTCGCAAGACCTTAGAACAAACCCATATAAATGGTAGGCGTTATTTATACCTTACTATATAGATATACAAAAGATTACATAGTAATTGAGGAACAAGCTTATATATTAACCTATATATATATAAATAATGTTCAGAGAGATCAAGTGCAATTTGACGAAATAGTTAAATCTCTGAAACAGGAGTTCGTATAGTTGTGAAAGTGCATAAAACAATAGATGTATCTGGGATGTATTAATTTTATATAATGTTCTGGGTTTTTGAAAACAGTTTAATAAAAACAATTTCACCATGCATGAAGCTAGTATTGAAAAATAAAAGTGATTTGAGTAGTTTTTAGGTCATAAGTTTTTGTTGATACGTTTCTTTGTCACCTTAACGACAGCGTGCAGCTGGGTGGCAGCAGCTCATTCTTTTAGTCACCTTGTTGAAATAGATATATCTAAGACAGCGAACATTTGATTTATTTGTAAATACTCGTATTTCGCAATAAAATGTAGGCAGTGTCCGTCTAAATAAAGAATTCAAAGCGAATTTAACCGGAATTTTCGTATTATGTACCTACGCATTTCCATATTTGATATACAAAAGCTCATCTAATTTTTAAGCATTCCATATAAAAGTTTTATGACGCTTTGAATATAAATTGTTGAAATAAAATATTAGGCAACTTTTAATGTGTGCAAATTGGATCCCAATAGAAAATAAGAAAAGCGTTTCCTAATTTTTATATTAATATATTTCAAATTTTTTCACAAATTGGGCTGATTAAAAAATTTACAAAATGGAATATTCGACTTCTTAGAATTGCACGTTGTTATTTCAAAATTTTTTAAGTGACTACATATAGGAAAGGTTAGCAGTTCTACATTTTTTATGTTCGTGACTATATTTAAATTTTTGCTAATTCTGTACTGATTTTGAATGAATTTTGTATTGATTGATGCTTCTATAGAGGAACGGAAATAAAAGACATTGATTGTTTTAGATATAACTAATTATATTAACATATTATATAAATAATAATTGCATATTGCTTTAAATTGCAGTAATTAAGTAGATTTAAATTGTCAAAATAGATAAGATTTTGTAGCTATACAGTTACTTTTATATTTATTTATGCTTTTATATAATGTCTTCTTTGGAAGAGGTTCACATACATGTATATATTATACATGTGTTTGAATCTAGAGTTCCTATCAAATTTCGTTAAGAACTTCCCGAGTCTCTGACGGACAGACAACGTTGTTACAACAACACGAAAACTAGTTTGGTCCCTTCGGAGTAGCTTTAAAAAGAATATTCTGGTGGGCTTGAATACTTTGAAACTATACAGTCTAGTTTGCTTCGGCTAGAAGCTTCAATCTTTGTAAGTTTTTTGATTTTTTTTGACAGTTTATTTTTATATTTCTACACAGATAATAATCGTATAAATGTAAATTGTCAAAAATTAAGAAACTCATATTTAATGTTTAATCTATGTCTACATTGAGATCATCATCTTCTTACCCTTATCCCAATAATTTGGGGTCGGCGTAATATGATTTTGTCCATATTACAAAAAGACTTGGTCTTTAGTTTTACGACCGGCCACCTGCCTGACGTCAACCCTTTTTGGGAATATGTCTACACTGAGATCATTATGATTAATTGATAATATTTCAATTCAAATTATCTTTATTCAAATAGAATAGTTTACAAGTACTTTCAAATCTCTGTTTACACATACACATTTATTACACTTTCTCTGTCAAAAACTACTTAGAAGAGATTTGGTATTTGGATATGTTATATCCTAACTTAGAATATCTACTTAAGATACTTTATGTAAACTAAAAATAGGAATGGACCAAGAATAGACCCTTAAGGTACACTCATTCACATAAGTGACCCGTTAGATGTAATGCTATTTACAATAACTTTTTATATTTTGTTTGATAAATATGATTGGATTAAGTTAAAGTATTGTCATTGACACCATGAAAAGCTAGTTTTTTAAGCAATGTATCATGAGTTACACTATACAAGGCTTTAGGTAATATTTATTTGATGACGTTACTAACCTAATAGCATAGTGGTATGTACATTGCTTTATATTTATTATACTGTGTAAATAATTTTCTGTTTTATTATTAAAAGTATACAATTACTAAATATGCAAATACGACTGAATATATTTTTATTTAATTGTATTATTTTTTTATATTATGTAATTAAAATAATTTCTCATTAACAGATAGGCTAACCCACAACGTAAGGTATATTATAATGGAAATTAATTTGTGTAAATAAATCTTCGCCAATCTATTAACACTCGAATGATTTGCAATTACAGAAGTATCTCATATTACAAAATTCACGTATCACAAGATTAATACGAGCGAAAACAGATGTTAGTTGAAGCGATTATAAAAAAAAATGTGAAAATTTAGTTAGTTTAGATAGACCCATCAGTCGTTTAAAAAAGGGATTAGCTTTAAAACACATCCGTTTTCTTTTAATCACTTTCATCTAGATAAGATAAAAAGTACTGTCAGTCTGTCACTAAGTCTATGCAAATGGTGCATATCCGAGGTTCAAATCTAACATCCTTTTATAAACAACTTCCTAATTAGTTTAACGGTCGGTTTGCACAGCATTTAGCTTGGTCGACCGCACTAATTGCGTTCCGTTTCAACTTGAATATTCCATAGGACCCCGACTTAACTGACGTTTCGTTTAATTTCAAATTCGACAGTCGCAAAACTGCGAACGCCGCCGTAATAAACGACCTAAAATATACATCTCTAAATTTCAATGTAAAATTTTATAAGCACCAAATATTTGATGCTTCCTTAATTGCGATGTTTGCAAAAAGAAAAAAGAAACAGCTTCGTGTAAAATAACATTTATGGGCGTTTTAATTAACGAGGGTCCTTTTGCTAAACTCGCTCATGTAACAACTGTATGGACTAATGTTGGTATGCGTGTCTTGCAAACTTTGATGGAAAGAGCGTTTATAAGAAGTATATGAAATTGAGTTGTCTGTATTCTCTGATAATTTTCAAATACTTTTTAAATATGTATGGAGGTTCTAAAGTCACGTGTAAATCACTCAATTGTCTTCATCAATTCAGAATTGATTTTAGTAATCCTTTTTGCAATATGTAAATCTTCTTTTATAATTCTTCTTTAATATGTAAAACTTCAATGTCAATTCCATAATAATAGTAACTGTATCACCATTATTTTTTGTAAAGAAAGTTATTTACTATCAAAATACAAAATTGCAATAATATAATAATATAGAATAATATAGCAAGATTAGCATTTTAGTGTCTTTAATAGAAATATTGAAATATATATAAATATATTTGAAAATTTTCAGAGATAATACAGACTTAACTAGTATGAACACTCTTAAGCTTCCATTTTAAAAGTAAATGTACTATTATATGTGACAGTTATATTTCATATACAGGTGAAATTGAAACTAATAGCACTCTTTTAAAGAAGTGTTCTAATAGTGAGACTGAATATTTTCCCCAAAGGATGGACATGGGTCGACAAAGAACAAAAAAATTTGAGCCTCCCATACTAACACGTCGCAAACAGCTGTTAAGTTAGTAGGGAGGCTCAAAATTTTTTTGTCGCTTTCAAATTGTTCATTTATGAAATTTCTGTTCTAAAATATTCTACAGTATGTACATACAGATTCTTAGTTTTACGTATGGCTAACGACTTTGATTTGAAGCTGTATTGTATATGTAGTGGTAGATGTATATCTCCTGAATATACCGTTCTCCTGGGTAGATACTTCAATTTTAACTCTTGAATATTTCTACAGAAATAGAGCAAGGACTGCGTGGGTTGTTATTGGAATTATTTGTAGGTGTCGTTGATATTTTGTTGTCATTTCCATTTCAACCATCAGTTGTTCACTATTGGAAACTTTCCTGTACATTGTTCTAAGAACAGTCCTAGGCTACTTGCATTCACTGACGTGAGTCAGCGAATGTAGGATTGCATTCCATTTGAGGACGTAGCTTCATTTAGTGAGTTGTTAAATGTAAAAGGATATTTTAATATATAATTGAATATTTTTAACTTATTGTTTATTGTGATATTATAGATTCATTAATTAATATAGCCACTATGGATTAATTCTACACAGATATTATTAATTATTTTATAAATAAGGTTATGTAAAAATTATAAAATATTACTTAGAACTACAGCACAATGATTGACATTATTGTTATAATAATTGTTATACAGTTATTGTCATGTTAAAGTTTTTTTTTATTATATGCGGTATTTATTTAGCTTTGGAACAAATAGATTAATTGGTCGAAAGCAATCATGTGATAATATCAATTTTAATTGAGTTGACACAACATGTTTGTTTTGTATATATATTTTTAAATTTATTAGGATCTCGTGCGAGATGGTTACAAAGCGTTGCATTGTGTTGAAATTGTAATTTGATATCAATATAAATTATATGTTATAGAAAAATTTTGTATCGTTTTTTCATGATTTTTGGTTTAAGTAGTTTCTCATGAAAATGATATATAGCGGAATAATATCAATCTAAGACATTTGAGTTTTTAAATAAATAAGTAAATTTATAAATAATATTAAAAATTATTTAAAAATAAATCTTTTTATCCAATATCCAATAAAGGATAATTTTATAAATGTGAAAGTGAGTTTGTATGTTTGTCTTTTAACGCCATACTTTAACCAATCGTTATAAAGTTTAATGCACACGTACTATATGGAATTGCAAACGACCTAAGTTACTTTTTATCCTGACTAGTAAATATATTATATTCTAGTCACACTGATGAAGTCACCGGTAAAAGTTAGTTTAAAAATTGAATAAAAACAATTTTTATTAATGACATTATTTACCAACAAAATAATAATATGGTATAAAAAACAGAATTTGTATGCAATTGGCGTTCTTTGCTGACTGTATAGCGCTGATTGATAAAAGAAAACTCTTTTTTAAAAGTGTGTTTGCTACATCACATAAGTAAATGTACAAATTGGTAGTACTATAAACTCAGTTATCTCAGCTCCGATATTACTTACGGCAAAAGTTGAGTTGTACTACAAAGTTACAATTAAATTAACAGTCGCCTCTACAAAAAGTAAACGACGCTACTAGTCCATACAAAGTTACCCATACCCCTTAAATTGGATTAAGTACTCTAATAAAACCTTCTTATTTATAATCATTTGTTCGAATTGTAGGTATCTGTATCTTTAGAATTTGCATTTAGTCAGTTGAATAGCAAAATGTAGATATTTTGTAATAACAAAAGCCAAATATTTTAGAAGTCAGCGAAAAAAGGGATCGAGCAAGCAACCCTATTTCCTGTTTCTTTGCTTAAAAGGCAACAATACGGATGCTGCAAGGTGTTAAACATTAAAATGATGTTTACCAACCTCTTGCTCGAGTAAACATGACCTTTTAATAAATTTTGATGAGTGTTTATATTTTATAAAACTGAATGCCGTACGTCGTATGTTTTGGAACAGCTCATACAAAATATATCTAACATCAATTTACCCAGTCTAGGTATAGGTAATGCAGATCCGTGTCCCAGGTGTGTGGCAGTTGTTTCTACATGGTAAGTATCTACTTTACGGAGGAGGTAGTTTTATATCCTGATTATAGTACCTCGGGACTCGTTATTTACTCATACTTACCTACCTATTTGTTTAAGTGAGATTATTGTAGCTCTTAGTATCTAAGCGCTGCTATAGTAACAAAGGAACAGAACATGTTAAATCGAAATAAAATGTTAAGTACTGCTTACAGTTGGAATTTAAATATTGTACCTACATTGTCGTTTGACATGTACAAAATGTCTATGTTGTAAATTATGGAAAAGAATTCAAATACATTGTTTCAAAATATTTATATCAGTTATAAAGCTTAATTAAATCTAGTCATGACAACACAAAATCAGATTTAGAGATAAATAAAATCTTGGCCTCTATTATATTTTCGGAGATATGGAGATGTCATAAAAGTGGCAACAATGCTGTGGGAATAGATATTCGACCAAAACGTTGAAGGAATAGAGTGCTGTTTCATTTAATAATATTTCGTACGAATAACAAAATCAACAGTTCTAGTTAGGAAACAGTCACACAAATCCCGCAAAGTTATTATATGAAGTTAATACATATCCATAAAGATAAACATTATATTTAGATAGGGAACTTTAATGTTTCTATGTAGCCTCATTACGGCTTGGCAAATTAAAAATTTATATGTAAATCAATAAATTAGTCGTATCAGTCCCATGTTAATATTGCGACAATTACATTGTTATTTCGCCACGTGGAGTAAATGATTCCTTTTTGCTTTACGAAATCTAGTTATGAGTACAGATGTAGAATTTTATATTCTAAATTCAGTCTAATGTACATATCTAAAAATATAATATTATCGTCATTTATCCATATGTTTTGTTAACCGATTTCAAAAAAGGAGGAGGTTCTTAACGCCTGCAACACTAGGGGTATTCTTACCTTAATATAGCCTTTTTGAAGAACCCTTACTGTAATCTTTATGAAAAACCATGGCAGAAAGCTTATTCCATAACCTGAGTGTTTGTGGGATAAAATTCCTTTGACATCACACTGTACGTGACTATTTAGGTTCAAGCGTGTGAGGAAGAACTCCCTGTGGATGGCGAGCGGTGCGATGATAAAAGGTGGCTGTGGGCATCATATCTTTATAAATGACTAATTATTGGTTTAGTGCAGTTTATTATATTAGTAGGTATATCAACATTTTATGAATAATCAATTTGTAACAATATAGTAAAGTGTAGGTTTTGTTTATAATTTTTTTTACATCGGCTTTACTCACGAATTTATTTTCATGGTACTCCTACACGCTTGAATTAGTGTTGAAACCTTTTGCCTCATACACGGAAACACTCTTAGTAGTAGGAAACACAGTCCCACACCTGTTCTATTTAGTTTTATCTACTCGCGTGCGTCTTTTTACTATCTTTACGAGCCATCTGGGGATACCTAACAAGTATTAGTATAGTAAAAAAGAGCTCCCTTTTACTTAACAATACGTACGTGAACTACGTTTGTTGATATTTACGTTACTCGCAATCAATATACGTAGAACAAGGCGTTAGAATAAGCACAATTTGCAATGTCATTAAGGAAACTAAACATACTCCAACCAAATCTAGTGATGTGCCAAGTCAGGCTGACTCGAGTACTCACTCGAATAACTAATAAGTACATAAGCAATCAATTTACAGAATTTGGATACATGATATACGGATACAAGTTTCAAATAGATAGAGTAGTCTAATATTAGTCGCGTAATTATTGTAAGGTTTTATGTTTCTTTTGTATCATTTTATTATTTTTTTCTAAATTACTAAAAGAAAAAAATGTGAAATTACCCAACATTTATTGCCTGAATTAAAAATAAGATTAAGAAATTAATTTTAAAAGTATAGTGTCTGATGGAGTACTCGAATACTTGTCTCAGTCCTCAAACTGAAGTTGCAATTCAATTCATTTTTCTAATAAGTCTAAAATAGGCTGACTCGGCACAACCCTAATAACTTCATATAAATAGCTGAAGGGTGAACTGTCGCGTTCAGTACGTCAAGCAATAACATTTATCTAAATCGCGTTTCAAATCTCATATAATAAAGATGGTTTTCATTTGTGACTAGTGGAAAAGGGGATTTTATACTCTACAAAGAACATAATATATTGGCTATCTTATATATTACGTTGGTACCAGAATTGCTATTTTATTATCCTTGGCTCTTTGATGTTTCTGCTTTGACTTTCTACTTCAAAAAGTACGAGGTTTTCAATTCGACTGTAGCTTTTTGGTATAAGTGTATTGCGTGGTACCTTCATTAACTATGAATTGTTTTTTATTTAGAGAACACAGACCCGTGTTAATGCATTACAATTTTTTTTATAAAACAAGCTCTTAATTAGCTATGTATCTAAAACTAGTTGCTTTTATATTGTTAAAGCGCATAATTGGAAACGATTTATGTCATAAATAATTGCTGCCAGTCAGAGGGTTGTTCGCTTCGGGCGGCACTTTCAAAGTAGCTAGCTACACTACTATAAAGGCATTTGCACAAGGAGCGTAGTCGCTCAGTATGTTCTTAAGAATACCTATAATATGAAATTTAATATGATTGGAGTTGTTTAAAATAAATTCACTTAAATTCATATTTCGCAAATAAGAATACTTTTATTTAGTCTTATAAATAATAGAAGATGAAAGTTCCTTTAAACAAAGCAGACTCGCGCTTTGTTTTATATGTATTCGCTGAAAACATGAAATTTGTGTAGGATAATTACTTTTAAATTTAATTATCCAGCCTTTAAATATTTTATAATATATAAGCAAATATTTTAATTTATAAAACAACATAAATTTTATACTAAACATCATACCATGAAAAGAAGTAGGTATGTAGTTGTACTTCTCTTTAAAATAAATCTATCGATAAAATATGTTTCACTACCGTACCTATGTATGAAACAGAAAGAGACAGGATGTGCAGGAATAACACTTTTATCTTTAGGAGTGACAACATATGCCAGGGGTGGCATGGGTGTAACCATGTATTTTGTCTATTTTAGATTCATGGATTACCATAGGCAACGATTACCACTTTCTATCGGGTGGGCCGTCAACTTATTCGCATATTATAAGGGGCATAAACATATGATAATTTTTATAATAAACACATTAATTTTAACGAAATACTATTCTTATAACCTAAATGATATTATTCAAATCAAGATTTCTTAGTGTTACAATTATTATTGTATCTTGTTAATATTAAATCCTCGCTCACAAAACCATTAGTGCGTTACTGCCTTTTATCTGTTCTCAGTTCCCTACTTCAGTCGCCATCATTTGTCTTGGAGCAATACTTCGTATTTAACTGTCAAATTTGATGTTTCGCTGTTAATAAAGCTTAGTTCGAATATAATTAAAACGAAGAAGTTTTCTCTTAACTGAGAGTGCTTAGAATTCAGACAAATGTAATACTCAAAACTTTGAACAAAGCATTGTGCTCAGTACGACACCTTTGATAAGAATAATGTATGTACATACTAAATATTATCTGCAACTGAACTTGTATATGTCTAAGAAATATTATTATAAAAATTGTAATTGAATGAATATATTTTTATTTTCTGCAGTGATAAATAAAATTGTGCGTGGTTTACGGTAAAGTTCTAAAGCACCCAATATCATTCTATTGTTATGGGTATCACTAAATTTTTTCTACTATGTATCAATAATGAAATTTCAAGTATTTTTTGTTATTACAATAGATTTAATTAATTATTATAAATCTACATAATTTATTTTATAGATTACTAAATGTTAATATTATTGATATAACTTGGATGATGTGAACTAAGGACGGATGTAATGATTTCTGTTTTACCCGCTAGAGGGCATAGTTTCTTGGTTACGAAGTTAACTTGCTAAATGCATTCGAATAAACATTGCTATACAGAATACATTAAAATTTAGAGCTGTATGGATTAGAAGACATAATCAAATCTGTGACATGAACCAAATCTCCGATGTCGTGTCGTTACAATAATTGCCCGGGTCTACAAAATAAATTTCGCACAGTAAGCCTTTGATCTCGGTTCCTGACATTCGATCGAGATGACGGTAGTTAAAGTAGTCATGCCTGAGATGGGTCTGTTATGCCCCATGGGTACAAAAAGTCTGATAGCGATTGCTTTTAAAATAAATCGCTTATGCGCAATTTATTCAAGAACCCAATCTATACCATTAACAGTAATAGGATGGTACGGTAATGTTAATGCAAATGAATTCGTTATTCAGACTGGCAGTATTTTTAGATTGTATAAGTTAATGTAAAAATTTATGTATTATAAAAATATGAAAAGGAATCGAAATATTCTCTACATTGAATTATTTAGATAGGTTAGAAACTAAATGGGCTGTATCATTTATTTTTAGAATATTAATATAAACGTGACAATAAGATAAGACAGAAAATTCTTTCTAATTTTATATATATATACATATAAAAGAAAATAAGAGGGAATAAACACTTCTTAAATTGTCATTAGAATTATACAGTATATTTTAATGATTAATTACCATAATGTTCCATTACGATGAGGTTGAATATGCAATTTAAGTACCTGAAAAAAATAAAACACATTTTTTTATTTGCATACTCTACAATAAATATACAAAAGCTCTTCTTGTATATCAAGTAGCCTTGTTCGTGTTTCATGGCGTAGTGTTTTTATAATTCCGCTGTATTTAATGGAAAATCGGTATTTCTTTGCCGACTGCCGAAGAAAGAAGAATAATGTTTTTGTGGGTAATGTATTTATATATGAAGTTAAGCGTATCTAACCCCTTTAGACAAGTTATAAATGAGAGCCACGGGAAGAGGCTATTATGAAGGGTTTTTCTTTCATAGAGTATTAATTGTATGGATCTACCATACAATTAATACAATAAAAAATCAACCTATTCTGTTTCATCTCTGTGAATGTTAAGTACAATTATAATTGGATTGAAAACTTATAATGCTATTGTTGTATTCTATTATTCAAAATTTTTTTGTTATCTGTTGTTATACAACAAAAAAAATTACAAGATGGTGACTCGAAACCCACCGTTTTAACTATTTTTGCTTATGTGACTTCTATAAAATTCCCCAAATTATATCTAACAAGTACCTATAGAGTTACAGGCATATCACTTTTTTAATACAAATTGATTAACTTCGGTATTCTTTTTTTTTCTTTTAAGGTAAATTTAATTTATATTTTCATGCGAGATAACGGTAAATCCTCGGGGCATACTCGTCGACTCTTTATTCTTTTGACATTTTTCTTAAATAATTGGACGTTTCGTTTTATTATATATATTTACAGCTACGGGTTATAATCGATCGGTGAGCTTAACTAAGTACTTTAACATACATACTCGAATTTCTAAATTATTAAGTTTCTAAAGTATTTTTATAATTATGCTACTAGATTTCGTCGCCAATTTTGAACCGATTATGATAATTGTTTGTAGACAATGGAGTTGCTCTTGTTTTAGCTCTGTATTAACTTCGTGACGATATAAAGTGGAGATAAATATATATATATATATATATATATATATATATATATATATATATATATATATATATATATATATATATATGTCATGATTGAAGTTTCTTTTTTGTAGATAAAAATGTTGTAGTTATAGGATATATATATATATATATATATATATATATATATATACATATATACTGCCCATCCCTCGACCATTAAATTTCCTTAGTCGTATTTTAATACACCCACGGGACAAAAAAGGGTACCAGGACCACACGATAATATCTATATATCGATTCAATAGATATATCGATATGTTAAATAAAATCGATATATTAAATAAAAGTGTTAAATTAAATATATAAAAATGAAAAATCTGATCAAAATGAATTTGACTGATATGAGTGATATTGAAATGGGTGACAATCTTTTTTACCATCAACAAGGTTTCTCTGAAACCCGATATATAGACATCTTTAGTCATAACTTTCATTGAAATATTAAAATAGTAGTTGCACGTTCAATTATAAGAACTATATTTACAGAATGGTTTATTGGATTTGCATGATATATCCATTTGCAAATGGAAATATTTACTATATTTAAATTTATCGTTCCATTTATCACGCTGATCTACCATTAAATACGAAATGAAATTCTGAATTCTAAAAATAGGCCATAGCCGACTTTCATATATCAGTCAGTATACTGTTGCGCAGATTTTGGAATAATATTTTATTTGATTCATCATGTTTAATTTCATATATGTATATTCATATATATGTATATATTATTTCTTTGCATCTATTTATATATTTAAGTATTTTATTATTATTATGTGTAAGTATATTTTTATTTATATTGGGCTAAAGATAAATAAATAAACGCAGTCTTTATACTTATCTTTAGTTTAAATTTATCTTTAGCCTTTTTTTTCTCCCTTTTTAATGTTATTATATTTCTGTTATATCTTTACCAGACACGATTTTAATTATTTTTCGCCATTCTAAGGTTGCCTAGTAGAGTCGCTGTCTAGCGTTAAGACCGCCAATTGTAATTTTCCTTTTTATCTTGCTTTTAAATAATTAAGTTTATGTAATTAATTATTAATTTTGTTTGTCAGAAAATATGAATTTTGTATATGGAAATTCACTATAAGATGGGATGTGTCTTTTATTATTTCAGACTATGAAAATTATTTTTATTCATTTCAATAACAAGTGGGTAGATTTTATTCTACAAAAAATACAGACACTTCAATTATAATAAAATTAATTTGTAGTATTAATTTTTAATGTTACTATTCCTATTTTAGGATGAATTAAATGCATCGATAAATACCAAACTGTAAAATGGATTTGTAACTCTAGGACAAACATTACTGCATATTTTATCCTATTACAATATTATGTAAATAATGCGAAAGTTTGTATTTTATGTTCTGATTCACGCAGGTGAAGACATGTGATACAGATAGAATTATTACTTTACCAAGAAAGACTGTTTTTTTTTTCTTTTTTTTATGCAATTTAGAATGGCAAACAAGTTGACAATCCACCTGATGGAAAGTGATTACCGTCGCCTATAGACATGAACAGTATCATGGATATAACAGAATATACTGTTTTGCTCATGTTACTTTACATGCGTTGCCATTCCTGAGGACTAAGGTATTATTCCTCTGTACTCTCTAAATTCACTGCGATATCCTACCCTTCAATCTGAAACCCAGCCATGCCAGCCAAACACAACTGCTTCACGGTAGAAACACGAATGAGACCCACCAAAACCCAAGAAAACGACTTTTGTACAAAATCTTCCTCCACTGTGGCTTTAATTGTTTAAAAAAAAATAATAAAAGGATACAGATGTAAAGAATATTTCGATTGCTAAAAAAATTATCAAAAATAGAGACCATTTGACTCTGTCCTCCTTTTTGATATATTGTCGTAATATACTGAAATAAATCTATAAGATAACTTTTAATGCCTTAATAAATACATTCGGTAACTTTTATTAAAAAAAAAATAAAAAAAAACTTTTGCATAATTGATTTGTTTATAATTAATATTGTTTTTTTTTTTGTTGTAAATTTTACTTTGATTTGTAAAAAGCAACAGCTGTGTTTCTTGCCTGTTCTTCTCAGCTGAAATTGCATTCGGAACTGGGCGTAGTTACATAAAAAAAAATTACTATTCAAAAATGCTTATTATTAAGGTTACTTGAATAAAAATTATAATAAAATAATAATTCCAAGATGGCTATATTTCACTGATGACTTAATACTAAGAATAGGCTTACGTATCACGTATATATCTCTGACAATATCAATATTAATAAAAAAAAAATACAAATGGTGAATAGTGAGACTATATTAATTTTAAATATGGCTGAAGTATTAGAATTGAAGTATTAGTATTTTTGATATCCCATGCTACATTTCTATTGAACATCAAATACATCAGTAACTTTAATAAATACCCATAATATAAACGTCTAAAAAACGCGTGAAAGTTATTTTGTTACACGTCTATAATATCGACAAACTGTATTGAACTATTTTTATATTATTGCTTCATACGTCAATTCGGCGAATAAATTCATTTTTGTCTACCTACATCCCTAAGATGACCTATCACGTTATTTATCGGAAAATCAGTGAATTCCGAGAAGCCACATATTTTTGATTGTCAAAGCGTTTACCACAGTTCTATGTTTGGCAATCAGTGCTAGTACAACTGCCACTCCCTCGGGGAAAAATATAGTTACTTATCTACTAATAACGTTAGTATACGTAGTGTAATGTGAATATTCCAATCATATGAGTGACAATTGGTACTGAGTAAAAATAGTTTCTTACGAGATTTTGTTTGTGTTATACAGGATTATTTACAAAAGGGTTTTAGAGAAATCAATGAGAATATCTAGGGCAACAGTAGATAAAGGAACGGAATTATTATAATATTTCAATACAGTTATACGTACGTATTTAGATGATACACATATTATTTACAAATACATACACCTTATATTTTTCTATTTAGTTGCTCATTATGTTATACCGTTAAATAACATCCTGTGGTGTAAAGTTCACTTTTTACACTGTCGAGGTCTATTTTGAATAAATAAATAATATAAATAGGTAGTTAGAAATAAAATGCAATTATTATAAAAAGAAGCAATTTTTGTTTCAGTAACTTTGACAAAATTATAACTTCAGAGGATAGTAATGAAATTAAATAGATGTCGTAATTAGACGTTCTTTCTTTGTTTGACAATTTTTTGTACTTAAGTAAGCAAATAAATTCAAAATAGTTAATTTGGTGTTTAGCTAGATTTCGATTCAAAGCTGAAAATGTGTAAAAATAAATTGATTGTTATATATATTTTTAAAAAGTGTAAATATGGGTTTGCTACCAATAAATAGATTTTCGTACATCGCATACCTAGTTAGTTTCGTATATTCCTATGGTACTTATATGTGTCGTCTATTGTGGCTGTGATTGCAATATAACGTAGACAGAATAAGTATTGTCGCAAATTTTCTACGAACTTCTACAGAATAGCTGAAGAAAAGGAAGGGGATGTTGTATTACATCGGTAAATTTGGCAAACCTCGCATATAATTTTCCCTGAACAAACACGTTGGCATTGAGGGAATTCACTCTGTTTCCGCTCCATATGGACTGATAGATTTCAATTCAATCTCGATCGCGCTCGACAGTAACCCCATGGGTATGTATTAGATCTACGAGTACATTTTAAAGTATCGATTTCAGGCTATCTTCCCTTATATTTCAATTTGTGATTAATTTTTATTTGATTGATTGTGTCAAAGGCAAGTTGTTAATTTATATCATTATTGTTGTTTATTTGTTTTTAATCTTGTAAATTTTTTTTGAATCATTTATCTTATATTTTATTTGCGTAGTGGATCAGCTAAATTGTTGCATCTCAACCCATTAGAATATTTTGTGCTTAGGTTAGGTTTCAGGTAGGGGACCTTAAATCTTTATCAATTAATTTCGAGTCAAAATCAGTTGAAAAATACTTTCTATACAATTTAGTAGCTACATTTTCATTAGTATGTTCGTTTATCCTATGAGTATTGCGTGCTCTTATTTTTTATGCACACAGAGGGTTCTGATGTAGTTTATTTGGGGACGGTATTACGTGCTTTCCAAAGTGTGAACCAAGCGACAATAATTTTTAAATTATCTATATGTAAATTCAACATTCGAAGGATTGTACTGGGATTTGATCTTGGGAATTCTGGATCGCAGTCGAGAGTTATACCTCTAAGCTGTCACCGTTCATTTAATTAGTTCATCATCATAAAATCTTTATTAACTGAATTATGAATTATTACATTAGTAAAATTTCGAACATGTATCTAACTTGGATACTTTCGATATTAATCAGTATGTATGTCAACATTAGTATGCATGAGAGGTTCGTAAACTCCACATGGGTGTCAGCCAAGTTGATTGTGTTACCGAATACCTACTTAGAAACTACCTAGCATTAGATACAGTGGGTTTGTATTAAAACGGATGGCGTATAAACGAATTTATTTTTCTAATTGTCGAAATTTTACCCTTCTATTGAGAATTTCTACTAAAGATATTTTGCGAAATTAATTTAAGTATCATTAGAGAATCTTTTTTTATTGTAAAAATTTTATGTTTCTAAGTTTAAGTAGTATTTTTACTAATCTAAGGAATTAAGTTTTGAGTCAATATTTATCTTAATAACTAACCTCCAAATTCAGTTGTAAGTACTGCAAGAATTCAAAGAGTAAATAACAAAGTTAAATTACAATTACTAAAACATTTCATTCAATTAAAATCCTTCTGTATAGTTTTGGTAGAATGTTTTATGTAAGAACTTATCATAATTTTTGTTTATTATTGACGGTTATTTTTCCAGTATCGGCTTAATGGATTTTAATATAAAGTTTTCTTGATATTTGTTTCATAATTAATAATTTTTGTGAAAGTTACACAAAACTGTAATCATTGTGGTTATAACAAGTTCTATGTTTGTTTCATGTTTTCAACTTCTTAGCGTTTTCTAAAATATTACTGCTAGATTTATAAATACAATATATATATATATATATATATATATATATATATATATATATATATATATATATATATATATATATATATATATATATATATATATATATGTGTGTGTGTGTGTGTGTGTATAGTTTATGTATTATTAGTGTATTTCTTTTCTTGTATGAGTATATATAATAATTCTAATATGTTACAATAAATACGTCACATTTTTTACAATACGCTTTTTGTTTTTATTTAATGATTAGCTAGTAGAGAATACCATATGGAATGGAGTTTAGTACTTGTACAAAGCTTTATTGTGCAATAAGGAATAAATAAATAAAAACAATAATAAAAAATCGTCTCTTTTATCTCTGGGATGTAGTGAAGGGAAACGAAGGCAGTAAAGCACAACACACTAGTGCAAAAGAAGGAAATTAAGAAATAAAACTCTATTATCGCTTGGCAAGATTAGTGCCTAGTATCCAAGACATTAAAGGGTTTGAAAACAAGATCACATTTATTTTATAGTGGCGTCGTGTTAGTTATAATACTGGGAGTATAAGTAAGTTAAGACAAATCTAATAAAGCAATGGTTATTAAAATCGCAAAACTATTTTAACAGCACTTTGCTTTAAAGATCTCGCTTACCTATTTTTTTTTTATTACAAAGGTAAAACTATGTTGCAATGTTACATAAAAAAATGAATTATTGATAAATAAATATATTGCACTTACGCCGCTAATATATTTTGTACAAATTAAACGTTTCTGTAGTATCTCCTATATTTAGTTGAAGTTCATTGTTTCAAGCATAGGTGTGTAAATAGAGATGATTTGTAATTTGGATATATCTACAACTTTACGGTTTGTCTGCGGCATTCACCCCTTTTGTTAACAAACTTCAAGTCAATTGGAAGTTTATTTATCGTTAAAATTATCACGAGCTATTAGTTTTCTGTGTTGATTGAGTCAGTGTAAATCAAATTAATTTGTTAGAATTAAACTCGGCGTCGAAACATGTTATGTAAATAAGTTTAAACTTAGAGTAGTAACGTCACAAAGATTTGATTAACAGTTTTTCAAATTAGAGTAGAGCCAGTTTGTAAATATTTATTTTTTGAGAAAATTTTTAATTGGCGTGGTTATAATATTAAGCGGAAATAATGCTTAAATTGTCCTTACTGTAAATATGAAAGTGTGTTTGTTATTTCCTGGTATTTTAATAGCTTGTACATGTACTATTTGGAATAAAGAAGGATATAGTCTACTTTATATTATAGTCAATGAACATGTTCCGGTCACGCGGACGTATTTGTAGTAAAATATAGTATTTAATACAAAGGAAATTTACAATAACAGAAATTATGCAAGACAGAGATGCCTGCAGTCTGCCTGCAATACTTCTAAATAGGTGGGATAAGAATATCAAAATTGCAATCATTAGCGATACCACATTTGTTAAGTAAAGTTGCTAGTGGAGTAATAGAAATAATATTTAGAAATGTTAACATTAATATCATTTCCCACAGATACTTCAGTCATTTTAGTATTTAAAACTTGGGATTTAAGATATATTTTCGAGTTACAAAGGTACTTAAGAATAGTTTTAGGTTGTTTTTTGATGAGATATTTTAAGTAAAAGATTACAATTCTCTAAAAATAAGTATATAATTACCAATATGTAATTTGAAAATGTTCAAATTAGATAAGTCGTTAACTTTTAATTTTAAAGAGCCGTCAACAAATCAAGAACGTAACTTCGAAATACTCACTTTAATCCAAATTTACCTTAATTTTGTTATGTAAGCGTATTCTGTAACGGCCATTACCCGGCCCTATGTAAAGTTTGCGAGACTGTAAACCCTTAATAACAAGCCACTCGGATCGATTAAGCACTTGCCCTTCATGTTGCAGCGCTGTTCTAAGCACAAAAAGCTTTACCTAATATTCTGTGTAACAATGTAGGTATAACTACTCAAGTGGTTATGAAATTATACTCAATTATGATTTTAGAAATCTGACTGAAATAATCTCACTCATTCTTTGCAGTGAAATGAATTGGATGAAATCGAAAACTCCATATTATGGGCATAATACTAACATTTTCGTATGGTATGAGATGAGATACATAGCGGTTTTATTGCTGGTAACTAAACTTTTTTTAACATGCGAAGCAAACGAGTATGTAGCTAAGTAATGAATTAATTTAATGCAAGTAAGTGATTACCGCCGCCGCATAGCTACCCGCAACATCAGAGGAGCTGCTGGTGTATTACCGGCTTTTTAGGAAGGAATACGTATGCTCTTTTTTTAAGTTTTAATGTTGCATCTGTTTAGAAATATTGCTGCTGGGAGTCAGTACTTACTTATCATCCTTCACTGGTACTTCATTAATTGTTATTCCATTTACATCTCTTACAAAAATCTTGTCTATAAGTGGAGAGAACAGGAATAATATTAAATAATTAGTATTATTACTTTCACTTTAAGTTTTTCTTTAAAAGGCAAAAAGCTCAAAAAAAAACTTAGACTTTAGATTTCAACTTGCTTCGATTCTGTGATCCTGATATACATGACATACTTACCATCCTCGACGTTTATACATTTTTTCACACAGGCTCGTCAGTTTCTTATTTCCATTTTCATGATTGTAGATTAAAGCTAAATTTTAGTGGTATTTTATTAGTTATTTTATCTCAATAATCTCTTTTTTATTCGAAGACCTTAATTTATTAAATTGAATCAAATGTTAAAAAATCCTTTTAATATTATAAGTGTAAAAGTTTGCAAAGTTATTTGAAAATTGTTTATGTTTTAATTAATTAAGTTTACATGGGCAAAGTAATGGAATACGTTTGCACGTACATACATAATTACATAATAAGCACTACAAATATGAATATTATTTGTTTTTTTTTTTTATTTTCATTAGAGAATAAATAACAATACATATACTTACTTAGTCTTTATATTATCGTTATTTTTTAGTACAAAAATTGGAAAAATGTTACAAGAGCTATCAGGAGCACGGTTATCTTTTATATACGAGTACCATACGAAATCGGGTCAAGTCGATTGTAATGCGTATAAAAAAATGTACGGTGTAAAATATTACGGCTTCAGGTTTATTGAAGCATATGGCTTCGGGAACAAAAGTTATCAGTATCTAATGTTGCTCCTGTTTTGTTTATAAAAGTTTTGGATCCAAAAAGTAAACCTAATGTTCAATAAATTATTTTGGATTGAAAAAATGCATATTTAATGAAATTTTTGTAACTTTTTTTACAAATATGATGTACTATATCACTGTATTCGTTGCATTTGAAATTCATTATTTTATTTCTAATTAGTGTAAATGTATGTTTCTCTGTGTGTAGTAGTAACAAGTTGCCTTTTACTATAAGCTATAGAAAACATTTAAACTATCAAAGAGTTAGAACATTTGTAGTAGTAAACATTAAAATAAAATCTTTTATCTAATATGGAATTTACCTACATATTGAGGCTCTATAATTAATAGGTATCTTCTAATAGTTTTTTATGTAAGTATATTTTTTTTAATTATTACGCGACTGATAAAAGAAGGAGCTGCGCCATTCATCTGTAGGATTTTTGAATGTGGTTGTAAGTTTTGAACGTACTAAATTCTGAATCAATTTCGATAATTCTTTTTACGTTAAAAGCATTGTATTTCTTACCGTTTTTTTTTTTTCAAAACAATTTTACTCTATCTATGAAATCAACTTGCTCATAGGTGAGTTTT
Organism: Galleria mellonella; assembly: GCF_026898425.1. Classification (NCBI taxonomy): domain Eukaryota; kingdom Metazoa; phylum Arthropoda; class Insecta; order Lepidoptera; family Pyralidae; genus Galleria; species Galleria mellonella. Next base: position 9,132,543 of record NW_026442090.1, on the reverse strand, counting down.
AATAGTATTAAGTGAGAAACGGGCCAATAATATTGATTTATTATTAGTAGGCATGAACATCGTAGGTACGAAAAATATCTTATAAATAGGATTATCATAATAATAACAAGAATTAGTAATAAATAATCTTATTTTCATTCTGTTTTTACTACTAGCATGAATTTCTGCTGAACTTCACGATAATAATTCTTGGAGATAGCTTCATAAATACTAACACGTAAACAGGGCAATCCCTAAACTTTTTTTATGTCAACCCACGCACAACTTGAGGGCATTTTGATTTCTTCATTATCTATTGATAGAGGATTGCGTACACATTTTCAACGTATGACAGAACGACGGCCAGTCAAGAGCCTATTCATTTCACATCGATCAAACTGTCTATAACGCCATATTGGAGTAGTTACACTAACGTCAGGGATATCATAATAGAGCTTGTATCGATGTCTATATTTGGCTTTTAATAATTTTGTCGATTGATTTGAAAATAAAAAGAGATTTTTCCAGAGTCGCCATATTTTGTTATTTTTCACATCTATTTTTTATTTAATATGGAGGATGATTAAAGTGACAAGCGAATTGGTGTTACTTTTTTAATTTTAAAGATAATACATACTAATATTTTGATTCTTAAATTATAATTGATGTGATCCACTACAGGACATAGGGACTTCCCCATAAGGAGCATTTTGCTAATGGTCGCTGCGCTTGGCTGGCCCATTAGACTAGAGGCAGACTTTGTACAAAAGTCGATTGCTTGGGTACCTCTGTCCAATTCATGTTTTTATCGTGAAGCAGTTGTGTTTGCATGGCTGTGTTTCAGTTTGAAGGGCGATATGGCGTGAATTTACAGGGTACAGAGGAATAACACCTGAGTCCTTAGGAATGGCAACACATGGGGGGTATCATGGGTGAAACAGTATACTCTGTTATATCCATGGTACTGCTCTTGTCTATAGGCAACGATTACCACTTTCCATCAGGTAGACAGCCAGCTTGTTTGCGATTCTAAGTTGTATAAAAAAATACAGTTAGGCCTTGGTGGTATTTCAAGAGAGACGTTGCTGTGAAAGGAAGTGGTTTTTATGCCGGGACCACACAACACGACGCATATATAATGCCATATAATCCATTGATATTTCTGAGCATAGCTCACTTCTTATTAAAGAAGGTTATAATACTTAGTTTCTATAATTGTATCTTACGATATTCTGAGGATAAAAAGTGGTGGTGACACACTGTATTTTTAATTCGTTTCTTCTATGTCCACTGCTGAACATAGGCGTAGTTTTCTAGTTTTATTCCAGTAGTTTCCACATTTGGCAGGTAGTTTGGCAACCGCAATTAGCGTTTGGTGATGTTTAAAAAAGGCTGTTTTTGTGCTTTATTACAGTTTTACTAGTATATTTGATAAATAAATGAATGTAATTTGTAAAAAAGGGCCTAACTACATATTCAATCGTATAGATATTATATGTTTATTCGACGGAGAGCAAACATTACACTTACTATTTTATTTAAAACAAAATTTAAAGCAGCTCTTAACCTAACTCAGTGTAGCTTTAGAACTAAGATTGTAATTACGGCAGAACTGAAATTATTGGCAATTGCCGATATTTGAAGCTTTAATACAAAGCTGTATCTAACAGAAACCATATATATATATATATATATATATATATATATATACACACAAAATTTCAATAAAGGACTAGCGATTCGCACCAGCTTTGCATGGGTAGATAGAATAAATAATGTATAGCCTACTATACTCGCTGAAAATGTAGCTTTCTTACGGGTGAAAGAGCTTTTACAATTTGTTGAGTAGTTTTTGGGTTTATTTATTACAAACCAACATATAATCAAATCTTTCCTCTTTATAATATTAGTATAAATAGGTCATAAGTAACAAGAATACAATATTTTAAGTTTCTATTTCCGAAGAAAAACGTACGGTAGTAGCAGTGGATCTCTTATAGTAACTGTTAGAAAAAAATTACCTTAATGAAAGTTAAGTAAAATCGAATATTTTGTATTTATAATTGGTCGGGAACTAATCTGAATTTTTAAATAATTTCAATCGCCTAGTTTTTTGCAACAGTGAATAACTTATTTTTAAGCAAATAGACTAAAAATTGTATTTTGCGAAGGCAAGTAAATTATACCTTACTTTTATTCAGAACTAGCTAGCCCAGTGAATTTTATATTACTTACAACGCCTTCTATTAAAAGTGTTTCAAATTAGTAATTCCTGTACAAAATACCTTATTTTAATTTTTCTTTTTTTTAACTGAACTTGGGTTTGTCTGATTTTTTTCTTTTAAATAACTCCTGTATTACAACGAATAAAAGTAAAAAAGTATTCAAATCGGTCAAAAAAAATATACATACCTATACATATTTAGAATATGGAATATTATATAATATAGAATAATTAAGGGAGTAAATATGGGTACAAAAGGTACTTGACCTTTCAGTGTCCAATAGTCGTCGGTTAACATATTTGAAATCCACTTGCATTGTTACCATTTTTCATGTTGGATTAACAAATTAACAAACCGACACATGCTTTTCGACTATATTTGGGACTATAATTATCATTGGAACTGCGAATCAGTTCATGATGTTATTGAATAAATATACTATACAAAGCAAACATTTTCAAATTCAAGTTTTAGCCAATATTCACACCGAAAAGGTAAAATAATGAAATAGTTTTTACCTAATGGTGTAAAACTACGACGTTGATTTTTAACAGTAAGTTGACCCCATTGCATTAGCAATATACCTAACCAGGTTGACCTCCTCGCGGTTCTCTCTGGAAACTATCATGGTTCCTGAGGTTCCATTCCTGATGAATTCATCATGATGGGCTAACTGGCCTGTTTTCATTTTTATCTATCACCCTTTTCACTAGAGCTCCGCCAGCGTATCCCGTTAGCGCAGGCGGGGTTACCATACCATTTTCACCCATCAAAAAAAAAACAGTATGTTGATTTCAAATATAACCAATGTTACTAGTAAGTTAGCGTTGATTTTATGTAAACCACACACATTCTATAATAAAATTATTATGATATAGAAATACCAATAAGAAGGATTACCATTTCAATAATTTAATGTCATCAGCGTCACGCGTCAGTAAATGTAACTAGCATATTTAGTCCATGTTTAATGAAAATTGGGGGTGATTGAACAAAACTAATAATGAGGTTTATATGTGGGTAAGTCGCATTGTTTAAAAAAATTACTCGATTTTATTAAACAAAATCGCTGTTAACCAATAAGCGCTTTTATTAAAACGGTTTCAAAATTGGTCAAGGTACAAAATACAATGAAATAATTATAAACCAGCTAACTCATTTTAGAAGACGCTTTGTATTGTAAATTATTATAAAAAATCATGCAAATGTAATTATGGATCTATTAGCTTTTACCGGCATCTTAGTATTCTTCGTCCGTGTGATCGGAATATATTCATTGACAGAGATAAAAAGTAGGTTTTTATTGTTCTCTTCTCTTTCTTTTTTTCTTTCTCTATACTCTACATTATGTATATATCAAATTTCATAGTGATTGGTCTTAACCAAGCCGTTAAAGCGCTAACAAATAAACAAACTCACTTTTACATTTATAATATTAGTAAGGATAACTCGATGATAATGGAAAAAAAATCCAATTCGTTACTTGGGTGTGATCATTTCATTCGGCCTCATATTTCCCTAGTCCCCGCCCATCCAGACCCCTCGCCCACTCACCCGTCTTGCTTGAGGCTACTCACATTATTCTTTCAGGGATACTTCGCGTCTAATTAAGGAAATTGTATTTGAATTTAAAACAAAGAACTCGGTAGTCTCGTTATTTAGAACATTAAGTGCCGTTTATATTTTAATTTAGATAATTCAGGTGAGTTAGGTAAGGACAGTTTTAACAGGTAGCTACTTTATAATAAATAGAAAGTAACTTTTTATTTAAAACATAATTTTACTAAATATAATAGTGATAATAATACTATTAAACATTATTAATTTTAATTTTAAAAAAATATATACATTCTTATTATTCTTATCCTTAGTAATATTATAAATGTGAAAGTGAGTTTGTTTGTTTGCTCTTTAACGATTTATCCAATATATATATATATATATATATATATATATATATATATATATAAATTTAGTATACACGTATTATATGAGATGGAGAAGAACATAGGCTTCATCGCAGTCAGTGAACATATCATAGGCACACGGACAATATCGTGGCAATGCCATCACAATTTCTAAAGTTCAAATTTAATAGTTAACAACGAGTCTTAATACCTAATCCATTTTAGGTAATAAGCATAGGTAAGCTAATAATATTATGTATTGGCCGTGTGGTCCGGCATATAATAGGCCACCCTTTCCTTTCTTGTGGGTGTCGTAAGTACCGACTAAGGAAAGACAAGGGATGGGCAGAGTCCCTCTTAAAACATCTCTAAAACCTGACTGCTGTTACCAATCCGCCTATCAAGCTTAGCAACTATTGGTAAAACCTCCTCAATGGGAGAATTATGTTCAGCAGTGGACAGTTAAAGACTAATGATGATTATATTATACTTTAAAAAATTGAAAATTCTATAATTTATAAACATCTTAAACTAACCTACTAGCAAGTCGTGATAATATAATACACATATATTCAATGCCGCAACTTCGTACTCATCGATTTTGGAAATAGATGACCATTTTCAAATAGTGTATTATTATTATATACACCACATTTTAAGTTAGATCTTCAGGAAAATTTTATCCAATTTGATGCAGTAGTTTTTGTGTGATGCCGGAACAGACAGAAAGTAACACTAAAATTTCCATTTGGAAATGCTAAATGTGTTACAATCCGCCACGTTTGGTGTTAAATTCCATCGACTTTAGTACTTTAAAGCGCACGAGTTGTTAAAAGTTATAGTTTTACATATGCGTACTAAAGTATAAAGTTTGGACATAAAATTGGATACGGTTAAAGGCATGAGTACACTATCGATTTTATTACCATGCGAGTTTTTATGCGTGACCGGGAGATGTATTGATTGAAGGGAAATAAAATAGACTACATGTACCTTTTTATCCATCACAAATACTACGTGTATGTTTATTTTCATTTTGAGTGATAAAGGCACCAAGTAGTAACAAACACATAAACAAATTCATTTTCAATTATAATATTAATATGAACAATTATACTTTCAAATCGTATATTTATTTGTATAGAAGTTACAACTATTTAATGTCTAAATTTAAGCCATATATTTTAGCTAGTTATAATGTAATGAAAAAGGAATTTTAATGACTGTAATAATGTTCTTAAAATACGCATGTGAAATCGTTAAATGTTTCATAATATTGTTATTTATTTATTTACAAAAACAAATCGCAATGAAATGAAATTGAAAGATAACAGCGATAATTAATATTAAATGTTGATTGTCAGTTTAATCTGTGTTATGTATGCAACGGTTAACTTAAAACTTTAATATCCGATATAAAAGTTATACCTTTAATGCCGGAGATTAAAAGATTATTATTGATATTATGGGATGAAAGAACTATAATATGTTATATGGATCTACGTATTCGAGACTGCGAGGATTTGCTAAGTAAATCATGCGGGCTTTAGGATTATCTATGTCAGTTAACTGATGATGCTAGCATTAGTCATTACATTAAATTAATGTTAGAAAGCAACACTGACAAATGGCATCATTTCAAGTTTGCTGTGTTGATAATTTTGTTTGTATTGAATTAATTAACTTACGTAGTTTATTGGTAATATTATTTAAACAGTACGATGACATCGTTCCTCATTCAAATGTGTAGATATCTCTACGAAAATCTCATATTTCTTGAATTTGTTTCTGTTATTGGTTCAGTAAATAAAATAACAGATAATACTCGTATTTCAAATACCTGGAAATTGTATTTGATATTTGTATAACTATATAGTATAACTATATATTAAAGGATTATTTTGTTGAGTAAGTGCATAAGCTGGTGTAGGTATAACGTTAAAAAGAATCGATGTCGTGCTGCAGTGGCTATGCATAGTTTATGACAGTTTTTCAATTATTTATCACTAGCTCTATCCGTAACTATGTCCGCGTGACCGGGATAACAGTGTATTGATTGGATAACAGTGTATTGGGATAAAAGTATTCTATTCGTATGTTATATTCTATGCTAAACACTACATGTACGCCATATTTCATTATGTTTGTTTAAGCCATAAGAACGGTGAGAAGGCAAAAAAAGAACTATCGGACTGTAAACTGAAAATTTTTACAGTTATTTTATTCTGTAGTCTATTTTAATGGTGATACAGATAAAATATTTAATCAACGTAGTTGCACAGTTCCATTCAAACTGATGCGAAATATGTAATAAAGATTTCTCATCAGTTTATTTTCCAAAGAGATTATCAGCGAATATTATGCAAAAGCCGCTTCAGTTCTAAAAGAATTTGGTCATGTCATTTATCGCATTACTTTTCCAGTAAAAAATCTAAATATGAAATCGATTCTCTCTTTAAAGGAATGTTTTTGACGAACAGCGAAATTCTTTTTTAAATTTTATAATTTATTTTCGACACAAAATTTCATAAATTAAGCTTTAAATTTTTATTTGTCGATTTTCATCCATTAAAAAAAATCATATTTGTTTTTTTTTAATGGACGAAAATGGAATGGTAACTCCGCCGGCGCATTAGTATACACTGGCGGAACACCAGTGAGGAATGATAGGTGAGGTTGAAAGCCGGTCAGTTTGCCTATCATGAAGAATTCGATAAGCATGTTTTCAATTTAATGCATGTTGACATGTTTTACTGGGGGAGAGGCTTTGTTAGTAATATGGTCTATCAGTCCCATTGCTAGCAAAATACTATGTTAGGTCGAACTTCACGTGGTCCCCCTGGAAACCATCGTGCTGAATTCCAGGCATATTAATTGCGATGGGCTAACTTACCTGCTTTTTCATTCTCACCTATCATCTCTCACCAATCCTTTGTCATAAATTAAAAAAAAAAATGTTTTACTTAATCATAAATACAAGTACATAATCACTGTGTTACATCAGAAACATACTATGAAAAACAGGTATTTGAAAATTATATTAATATTCAAACAGCTAATAATTGCTTTGTTAAAAAATCTGTAAACAATATAGAATTACTTAAAGAAATAGTTGTTCGAATGCGTCGAATGTGTCGAACCATATCAGTAGTGGATAAATAAGTAGTAAGTAGTACACTTATCGATTTGAATAAACAGTTGTTTTTAAAGCTCACCATTATTTCCTCACCCAAAGACATTAGTAAGGCCGGGGACGAGTTAAGTCGCATGTTTAGGCTCAGTATCTTCTACAGATAAGATTAACCGGCCCAAATACTTCCTTAATCTCGTGTCTTGTTTCCTTTGTCCCCGAGATATTGACCCGATTTGATTATTGTGCGTATTAAAGCTGTACTTTGAAATCGGATAGCCACTTATTTATAATCCGCTTAAGATTTTAGCGGCCAGTTTATTTATGTTTTTTTTTTATATCTATCTTTCGTGGCTAATTATTTTTATCACCTTTATTCAATATTAAATAAAAATAAATAAGATTTAAAGGTAATAAAATGTTGGATTGTATTATATCATTGAGCGATGATTACAGGAATAATAATATATAAAGTACTAATTGTATCACCTGGCTACGCTCATGGTCGTATTGTGATGTTGAATAGCATATAATCTTTCTCAAGACATAAGCTATCAATTGCATAAATAATTTTTCAAATCAGACTAGTAGTTCAAGAGATTAGCGCGACAAAGTAACTCTTCTGATTTATTAGATATTACTCCGCTTTTACTCTTCTTTATAGATACTCTTTGCTCTTTTTCACCCTAAAGTTGTCTTAAGAAACGATTAAGAGAAACAAACGCAATACTGACACCGCAGTTAAAGAAGGAAAATTCGAAATAAAATGCTGTAACAAGTTGCCTCACTACCGTTGACTATATTATATTATAGGTAAAGCTCAATATCAAGTTGGGTATAAGGATTTGAAAAGTGATGTTTTATTTCTGTAAAAAACAGACCCACATGATTTTTTTTTTATTATAATAGATACCTATAGTCATTTAAGTACAAGTTTGAATTTTGTGTTTCTAAACCGAAGTAAAAGATTATTGTCCGTAATGAGTTATAAAGACAAGGTTTCTCGATGCTCTCAAACTTACGAGTAGACCTTACGAGTAGTACCTTTCAAGTCTGAGAAGACTGTTTCCCTCTGTATCTCTCTTATATAAGTACACAACTGTACTGTGTTCTGAGATATTTTTATTCTTTAACACTTTATATCATCATCATATCATTTGCCGTCGTTCACTGTTCTAATTATTAGTAAGCCCCGTAACCGGCTTACAAATGATATACATTCTACGCGGAGTGTAAAGAATTCAAAAGTAGTTCTCTCTTACCAACAATTAGATTATCGAATTAGATTTGAAAATTTGAAGTTTTGAGTAGCAGATTGATTCATTGTGAGTAATTATATCATATTAGTATTATTCCTACAATATCTATCTAGTTTCATTTTTGTATTGTTGACTCATTGCCTATTTTACAATCAGGGATTCATCATCAGCGATTATCTGTCCACTGTTGAAATTAGGCATCCCCCGTAAAGGGGGGTTTACCAGTAGTTGTTATGCTAGGCAGGCGAATTGGCAACCGCAGTTCGTGATGTTTTAAGAGAGACGCTGCTGCCTAACCTTTGAACATTAGGTTCCCTTAGTCCGACCCACGTAAAAGAAAGGGGTAGCCCATTCTATGCCGAGACGACATGGCAACATTACAGTCAGAGAGTCACACTTTACATTATATGCAAAGATAGAGTTATTGTAATTTTCAAAAAATGTATGTACTAGATTGAAGGTAACTTTTAGATTAGGTTTCGGGATACTTACGCGTGAAGATGATTTTTGTCTATAACTGGACAAAAAGAATTTAATGCATTTCCTATGTCTCCGACAATTGTTTTGATTTTATCTTCTTCTGTATTTTTAGTTTAGAAGACTTCCGTCTTCAGAATGAGAACTAAAAATACAGCATTTTACATAGTTAATAAAACAATTAACACCATAATTAATTTCATTCTACTGCTAAAAATATTTCGTTATAAACACGGACTGCAAGTTATGAGAAAATTACCTCCTGAGCACAAGAAAATACAGTCGCTTTTGTCGTTTTTCCATTTATACTTATGACAATAATAAAGAAAGGAAAAAAGGAAAAAAAAATGTTCTACCTCCTGCAAAAGTCACGTCCATTTGGGGTCAATTGGTATAACGATCATATTTTATACAATGTCGTAGCTATTTTTCCTGGCTCAGTGTTCGTAGAAATTCACTATCTATGAACTAAATATATAAATCATGTATTGAGTAAGGTGTTATTTCTGAAATTAGTGTCAGATGTAGGTATTTCGATGAAATGGCAAACATATATGTAGGTATATAAAGCATTAATTACTAAAAACCAGACGAAAGACGCTTATGTTCAACAGTGAACAATCTATAATATAAAAATGAATTGCTGAATATGCTGCTAAGCGCAAATCTTAATAACAGATGAACCTATTTCGCTAATTCTTTTTTTAGAATATTCCTTGAAGTACAAGAATGGTTCTTACGAAGAAAACTAAATTCAAAAAGTCTAAAAACAATATTTTTTATCCTCCCATATAAATGATTCGTAATAATACTTAAAAGTTAATTTGAACTTTAATACCATACCATAAAGTTCAAGTGTTAGTGGAGAGGTTCCGGGAAAGCAAAATAATTGAGTGACGTGACACGGCGTGTTTTATAATTTTTATTTTTTGACGTAATGTAATTGTTGACTTATGAATTTTCTTTTTTCTTTTTTTATCTTACTAGCTGATCTGGCGTCCTGAATAGCAGAATAGGTATTAAATTATTATTTAAAAAAAATTTAAAGAATCGACTGTACGAAGAAGTCGGTATGAAGTTTGTGGGGTCAGCTAGTAGGTAATAAAAATTTAATTTATTGATGAATAAATCGTCAATAAATTAAACTTTTCATCTATATTTTATATATCCTTTTGCGCTGTTCACATTATTAATTATCTTATTTTATTGTTCTCTTTTATATAATCACATTTGGTCATAGCTACTACTTAGTATATTTATGAGAACCATATTTTACAATATTTACGAGAACATCTAGTAATCATCAGCATCATCCCAGCCATTATCTGTCTACTGCTAAACATATATTGCCATAAGTAACGGTCCTGAGCCACCTGCATTCACTGGCTTTCTGCAATTAATTTGAGATTGTCGCTCCATCTAGTGAGGGTTGTCCTACATTGGGTTTGCCTCTACAGCATCGCCACTCCAGAACTTTTCTTCCTCAACGATTATCAGTTCTTCAAGTTATGCGACTAACCCATTGGCACTTCAGCTTGATTTTTCTTCGGGCTATGTCGGTGACTTTCGTGCTTTTGCGGATATCTTCATTTCGGATTCTGTGACGCAAAGAAACTCTGAGCCTACTCTAGCCTTCTTCATAGCTCGCTGAATAACCTGTAGCTTTTGCATACGAGCTACCGTGTAGGGCCATATTTCCGCTCCATAAGTCATTACTGGTAATACTCACTGATTAAAGACCTTTGCCTTCAAACTTTAGGGTATTTTGGATGAGATTATGTGGCGTAGTCTTCCGAACGTTGCCCAGTCGAGTTGAATTCGTCGGTTGACTTCTTAGTCGAAGTTGGACTTGCCTAATCAGACAAGTTATGTCAGGTATACATACTCGTCGACAACTACGAGCATAGTGTTCTTAATTATAACCAGTATAGATATGACATTGACGTTAGACATAATTTTAGTCTTGTCCATATTCATCTTAAGACCTACGTGTTGAGAAGCACCATTGACGTCATTGAGCATAGTATTCAGATCCTCCAGAGATTCCGTCATGATTACTATGTCATCGACAAATCAAAGGTAAGTGATGTATTCGCCATTGATGTTTATTTATTACTATTTCTTTTCTAGATCAAAAGTTTGAAAACATCTTCCAATGCAGCTGTGAAGAGTTTCTGGGATATGACGTCACTCTGTCTTACACCTTTCTGTACTAGGGTGGATTTCGTACTTTGGTTCTGTACTCGGATAGACATCGTAGTTTTACTGAACATATACTTCAACACTTCGATATATCTCTATTCGATATATATATATAGACGTATTGTTTAAGGTAAAATTTTATTACAGTAAAAAAAAAATTACATATTTCAGAGAGCTCTGACTTTAGCCACCGTGTTATACTATAAATTACTTTATTAATTTGAATTAAAGGCATACAGATGTAACACATTGGATATTTTTCAGCTTTCACGCGGGAAAAGCTACGAGTTCGAACTAGTAAACACTGATATGGCTTTATAATTATTACTTGCTTTATTACATAGAATAAAGAAATTCAAATTACCTTTTGTGAAGTAGACTTGTTTACAAGCACGTTTAAATCGTAATTAATTTTTTAAATCTACAGCAGGACATATATATTAATAAAATGATGACTATGTCTAAAATTACGTGGTCCGTGCATGATCACCTAACATCTTGCACGCTTATCATTCAAGTAACCGTTTAGAGTGTGATGGACTTTGTTCAATTCAGTTTTAAATTTATTAAAAGATAGACCCTAAATATTCTTCGGTATCTTGTTACAACATTTAATGCCCATTCCCATAAAAGACCTATTAACTTTTTTAAACGATACTTCGGAACAGCAACTTTGTATTTGTATCTAGTGTTGAGATTATTGAGATCACGGTTTTCGAGAAACAATTGAAGATTTCTGCGCATATACTAAATGTTTGCGTATATATGTTATAAAACTACGGTAGGAATATTTGCTTATTTAAATTTTTCTCTTAATGATTCACGACTTCTCATTAGAACAAATCACGCGCGAATTGTACGTTTTTGTAATACAAATATGCTTTGGATATCGGCTGCTTTACCCCATAATAATATTTCATTGGACAATATACTATCAAAGTAACAAAAAAAAAACTAATCTGGCAATCTCAATATTAGTATATTGTTTAACCCTGCGTACAATATACGCCGCAAAACTTAATTTAGGTGCAAGGTTTTAAATGTGAGTACCCCATTTTTTATTATCAAGATTGATTCCGAGGAAGTTAGTAGATCTATTAAGTTTAGGAGTTTGTTATGTAATTCCACAGAAGAAAACATAAAGGTTCCTAGAATATGGGGGATTGAAAGTTTTACAAAGAGAATCGCTGATACCGCAACAAGTGCTTTACGTGTGCGTCGATTCTACATTATTTAAGAGAAGAGGTATATGTGAAGGCGGCAGTTTATATATATATATATATATATATATATATATATATATATATATATATATATATATATATATATATATATACAAATGATTTTTATAAAATAACCCCACTCTTATATCTGCAGTATATTTTACTGTACAGTTATAAATAAGTAACAGTATATGTTAATGTTAATTGAAAAATAAAAGCAATACAATATTCTCACGACTATATTTTGTTTAAAAACTTTGTTTTGTATAAAAACAATGTGCGTGGTTAAAAGTTATTGTTCCTCTCGAGATGTTTTTGATATTCGATGCTCTATCTAGAGGTACATGATCCAGGTTCTATCGATTATCCATTTGCTCTGCTTTGTTTCAGGCGCTGGATTAAGGGAAGACATTCCATATTCTGTTGGGAAGCTGTAAGGAACAAGCTCCAATGGAACCACTTTACATGAATACGGAATATCTAGTTGCACTTTAAATTGCTTTCGATAAACTTCCTCGTGACTCTTGAATAATGTCTTGAAGAAGTTTAATGAAAAATCTTTTTGTGTAAAATTGAAAGAGTAAAAGTTACAACTACGAATTGCTCTATGAAATCATTTTACAGATTGTATTCTTGAAAAGTGAAGAGGTCTTTATGGTATAAATTTATTTCTGAATAGTATGAAATAGATAAGAACGGATATTATCGATTTATGTAAAAGTTTGAAGATTAAAGATTAGTACTGTATGGGTTACTATTTTACCTAAACACTTGAAATCACTAGCAGTGACAAATTAAATAGTAATCATTAAAAGAAATTATCATGATTTAATTTAGCTCATTCTAATATTTGAAAATGTGTCAGAAAAACGGTTTAAACTTTTATTCATACTTTTAGTATAAATAGTGAATATCTATTATTGATCGCAGTTAAACTTATTAATTCTACATTTTTATAGTAAGGAACTATATATGGTACTATACAGTAAATGTGTGTGGGAAATAAAAAAAAATTAACAATTGTTTCTTTGTTATAAATCGGCATAACTTAGTTCCATAGTCATGGTACTGTATCATAGTAATATACGAACACATAGATATGATATTCAATTAAGTCATAATTTACAATAGGTATTTACTTACATATTATAGGTGTTTTATTTTATTAGATAATTAGTATTTATATTTCAGTTTACAAGGACCGCATTACATGAGCAAATTACAATTTCAATTATTGCAGCATATTGCTGAACATAAGTACGTACATATAGCTGTAAGTAATTATTGTTACGTTCATTATAATCATTAACGAAACAAATACTGGGATCTGAAATTAAATTGGCAATAATTCATTGTTTGCGTCTGTCGCAAACACGAAACACAGTTTGCTATAACAACAATGTTTATATGTATGAATACAACAATTTACTAGATACATATTGCAATTTAGCAACATATGTTATCATTAAGCAATAACGACGCTAGACCCAATTTGTGAGAATTACTAAGGATTGTTAATGTAGGGTTGTCTACGGACAAATAGTTATCAAATACTTCAATATACAAGAAGAAACAATATGTCGTCGCCTTCCTGGAAAAATAACAAGGGTCTTCTTTTTGTATAAGACTTACAATTTATTCCTATGGGAAGCTGTGAAGCTGGTATGTTTCAGGCAACAGGACCGTTTAATGTTTTAACGACGGTAATTTCAATGAATTAATAATAATCAGACGAAACTTTAGCTTGGTTATAATATTTTTGTATTATATTGAGCATGAGTTATTTTGTACTTAAATTTGGGATATATATTTAAAATCTTAGAATATTTTTATCACAAAGTATAAATTACAAAGTATGAACGTCTAACACTGTAGTTCTCAGAAATAGAATAATAGTAGTACCTATAGCTGGTGTTGTTGATACATTAATTTATTAATGCTTACCAAAATGTGATATTTACCAGTTACACCCTAGTCCTCAGGAATGGCAACGCATGGGGGATATCATGGGCGAAACAGTGTACTCTGTTATGTCTATGGTACTGCTCATGTCTATTGGCGACGGTTACCACTTTCCATCAGGTGGGCCGTCAGCTTGTTTGCCATTCTAAGTTGTAAAAAGAAATTTACATGCTATTTTGTAACGGCTAAATAGGCTTAAGAAATTTTATTTAACACAAGATTACCGATACCTACACTATTTAAAGCAATTAAAATATTATTATTATTAGTAACGCATGAGGGGTACCATAGACATCACAGTGTGTGTGTAGATTGTAATAAGGAAATAACAAAAATCAAACAAATTAAATTGTATGGTATTCATGTCTATAGGTGATAGTATCTACTTGCTAACAGGTAGGTGGAGACAAAAAGTTTAAAAATAAGTACATACGGTTTTTGACGTTAGTGAGCTACATACCACGTAAAAATAAAATTTTAAATGTATTACCTACATCAATTATGCATCTATCATAAACATAAAGATTAAAAAAAATCAAAAAAATTATAATAGAGTAAATTTATAATATAAAAAACCGGTCAATAAAGACGTGACACACTTGATTCTAAATTGTAAATAACGTTTACACACACATTTTAACCTTTACACATCCGTTTTGAGGAACCTATTTTAAATATATCTAGTTCAGACGATCCGATTAATTGATATAGGGTACATAGGTTTTACGAATATCCCGATTTGTTTATGTGGGTTCGACGTTGCGGCATCTCTCCCGGGCAAACACGGACGCCTATTAAAAAGGTCTGCAAATTAGTCGTAAAATTCCTTGATTTAAATCAGTAATTTGTACTTTGAAATTTAGTTAGAGATTGGTTAGCAGTCAAATTGCTTAGTTTTCCCTTTTTAATTTAAATACGACGTGAATTATTACAAATTATCAATATTAAGCTTGTAATTAAAATATATTTAAGGTAGATATTGTTTTTAATTAATGAATATATGAATACAAAAGAAAAATGTTTAGATTAGATATATTTGTTAAATTTTTAAAACATTTTTAGAAATATAGATAAGCTTCTTTAATACCTATAAAGAGGCTACTAATAAATTTATATAGTTAAGAATATAAGATAAAAGTGAAATTCAAAAAGTCGTTCCATTTAGACTTATAATTAAATGAACAATATTACTAAAAAATGTTTATAAATATTTTCATTAATTTAATATTTTTCCACCATATATCAACTTAAATCTTGATACATTATCAAATAAAGAAATAATATTTATTACAAATTTCAATGACGAAGATATATCCTAGCATAAGTATGCATATAAAACACAATATACGAGTAGTTACCTATCCTCAACTCCACTAAATCCTTTGCAGTGCAAGCTGCTAGTCTTTGGGATTCCTTCCCAAATGATACCAGAATGGCGCAAACTAAAATATTTTACAATTGACAGTTGAGTTATTTATTTGTATAATAATTATTCTATGTTTGTACATAATTAGTTATATATATTTATATATGTATTTATTTGGATATGCATATCTACATAAATACATAATAATAATAATTTTATTTATCTATACTGTCACTAGCTATATACCTACTAAATTTATTATTTATCGTATTATTTTTGCAATATATATATTATTCTTTATAAATAAACCATATAGACACTTTCTCCTTTCGTATTCTCAAGGTTGACTGGAAGAAATCCCTTTAAGGGATTTAATTAATTAATCTAAATCCCTCTATACTATAAGTGAATGTATAAAATATATAAATACATAAATAATAGTGGCATCTCTGATAGAAGCGCCCAATTATCAAAACATTATATATCTAAATACCCTCGTAATAATTCTCTCTGTTAATTGTGTTTAATAACTAGCCCCTTGATAATCCAGATCTCTCTGATTACATTGTTCATCAGTTAGAGAAAACTAATTACAAGACCATACAAGAAAATTATAACTAACAAATATTTGCATAAAATGAATCGATATGTTTATTTGGTTTACTTACTTCCGGTTGTGCATTCGTTTTACGGATCACAGCGTATGAATTAATACATTTGAAGAGAAACATTCCGCCCTAGAAACTTAATGATGCGTTTATATAAAATCGTAACAACAACATTCGGATCTACAGAGGGTAAATGTATCAATAATGTTCAAGTGGGATAGTTGAGAAATGTTATATACCAAGTAAATTGTTAGGGATGCCTATTAATTAATTACTCTTGATTCGTTTCTAACGGTAGATTAAACTTTAAAGTCTAATTATTGTCTATACTAGATCTTATGTTAAAATACTCTTGAAATGTTTGTAATGGGTGTGTAATTATATCTAGTCTTAATTTAAGACTTATTATACTTTATCAGATCTAATTATCTAGTATTAACAATACAGGTAATTCGACAAATTGCCTCATTTAATTAATGTAAGGGTCTTCTAAGACGTCTTTTATGTATTTCCTTAGAACAAATATGATAATGTTTGATAATGAAAGAAAACATATTGAAGGAAATTATTCCGACGGGGTCCATACTTCAAATGCAATTTGTGTTTTATTTTAGAATTTCTAAATATTGAAGTTTACAAATTTAATTAAATTTTTATTAGTCAACATTATAAACGTTGGAATTAATTAATTTATTAATTTTGTACTCGGAAAATTATAGCTGTAATTTAGACATTATTATATAGTATACAAACTTCGGTTTCTTGGTCAATTCGTAAATTAACACTTTACCAAAATATAAATATTATAAATTATATGTGTTCAATTTTTATGAATTGCTATTACATATATTTTATAATTTTTTAAATATCCTCTTAGTTATAAAAAAATATCAAAAATCTGATAAACCATCTGATCTTTCGTTTGTGATAAATTCCCAATTTGTAAGAAAATTACAAAATACTTTATTAAAAAACGATTAAAAATAGGTTTGTAGGAGGTTTTAATTTTAATGAATAAGGGGATAAAACAAATAAATAGAAAAATCTATATTTTATTTAAAATAGATGCTGTGTAAATAATCTATACTAGTGTATAAATACAATAGCGTCTTTGTTTATTATTACGTGTTGGCGTCCTAATGTCTAATCCATGAAATTTGTCATACACATAATGTATCCAACGGTGACGCCCACAAGCTTCTATTATCCCGGTCAATAAATGTTCTGGCCACGTGGATGAATCTACGGGTACAGCTAGTATAAAAATGTTTTATATTAATAATTTTTAAGCCACTTCCAAAAAGCAAGCTCTCAATTTGTCTGAATTTTTTATAGCTATGTTACGCAATTATGTCACCAATTGTGAATCGATTTTGGCTGGATTCTTTCTGCAATATTTTTTCTATTCGGCTTACATCCATTTTGGTTTCATTCATTTCGATTGAGGCTACCGTTTCTCTTTGTGAAGCAAAATGTACTTGCAAATACGCACAGGCAATTCTCTAATTCTAAATTAAAATATTTTCAATTTAAGATCTCTGTGAAATATCTCTTTGTATGTAAGTATTTATCGTTTCTCTGAGGAGCAATATGTACCTACCTACTTGTACTGTCAGTTTTATTTTAATAATCTGTTTATAAAACTATATTAATATCATGTAATATCTTATCTTACAAATATAATACAACTGTAACTGGACGATGCCTGAACATGAAAGATATTAAATAGAAAAAATTAAGGGTTTTTTTATAGGAGAAATAGAATTCAAATTATAATTTTAAGAAATTTTGTATTCGTCTGTCTGTTTATTTGTATTATACAAAAACTACTGCTTTAAATGAAATGTGGTTTACGCTTTTGTGTTCTTGAGGAACGAACTTAAAAAAAGGTGTATTTTTTATCTTAATATGTCATCTAGATATCGTCTATTTGCTTGGTTTTCTTACTCCTGAAAGCCGCATATATGAAATAGCTAGTTATTATTACAATATCTACAATTATGTACTATTTGTATTACTAAGTATAGTAATTTAATAGAGTTTGTGTTTTCAATTAACCGGAAACTATGTGACTTCAAAACTCGGACAGGAGTAAATTTACATAATTTGTTTGAAATAAGGTTAAAAACGCTGGATGGAACCATTAACAAATACAAAATTAGGGTTGTACTTAAGGGATTTAAGCAACGAAAAGGAGACAATTACAATCAGACCTTCAATCCTATTGCCCTTATGGCTACTATAATAGCTTTGCTGATTTTTAGTGTTAAAAATAACAATTATTTAATACAATTTGATATGTCGACTGTATTTTTGAATGGCCAGCTCAAAGAGGAAATCTATATGAAGCAGCCATCTCTTTGATGGAACTCTTGTTTAGAAGGAATTCTACTAGGCAAAGGTTTCAGGCAGAATAGTGTGACTGCTGACTGCTGTCTATTCACAAAGAAAGTATGAGATAAAAAGGTCTTAATTACTCTGTACGTGGATGGATAAGCTTGTTGCCAATACAAATGAAGCCTTGACGAACCAATTCCTAATTGAATTAGGTGAAACTCTGAAAATAATAAATAAAAGAACAAACTTCTATCTGGGGTTAGAGATCGCAATATTGCAATATAGTTCATTAACCAGAAATGTTACACAAAGAAAATTTTAGAACGATTTCGGATGTCTAAATGTAATCCAGTTTTAACGCCTATTGATAGAACTTTTGTGACAGGGAAAGTCGTTAACTCCGAGGAGGACAGGGAGTCGTTAACTCTCTTTATAGAGAAGTTTTTGAATTTGCATATCTAATAACAGGCACACGTCTCGACATATACGGCATAGCATATACTATTGGGATAGTGTCAAGGAAGTTGGATAACCCAACAAACACTAATTGGCAGAATATCAAGAGGGCATTTCGGTATCTGAAAGGAACAAAAGGATATGGCATCAAATACCACGCGAATAGAACTAAAGCTTTTGTACAAGAATATAGTGATGCAGATAACGGGGGTCATGATCTCACTGGACACTCTGCTACAGGAGTTATATGTTTGTTTGCGGAAGGTAAAGTTTCCTGGCTAAGTCAGAGACAAGCTTCAATTGCGATATTTACTACTAAAGCACATGTTGTTACAGCTTGTAAAGACGCACGTGAGCTTGTATGGCTCCAATGAATATTAAAGCAACTCACAGAACTGGAAGGGATGCTCAAACTGCGAGCTGACAATGAAACAGCTATATGCCTTGCAAACAATACTGAGTTCTATAAGCGAACCAGACACATCTGTATTAGACATAAAGAAGATAAGTTGATCAACTAGCTGACTTTTTGACTAAGGCAGTTTCTAGACTCAGACTAATGAAAATCAGAACTGACTTGGATCTTTATTATCCGTCATCTCACTCGTGAAAAAATGGAATAAACGCATGTGTCATTATAAACTATTGTGTTTCGTAAATTGTATAATAATAAGTGAATATCTGTCGGCTCCTCGTCAAAATTCTCTTACAGTTCACCCGGTACTCCAATGTGTAATATTTATCTACTTCCATTCCACCATTTATCGTCAGTTTAGTAAGCCACTTAGACCTATCTGTATTAAATATAAGACGTGTCGCCGTCATGCTTTTGTTTCCAATTGAATATACCAAATAAAATTATCCTCATGTTTAATGGACTCTGTTGTCAATACTGTATTTTTTGTGCATGTTACGCAATATCATCTTCAGTTCTGAACCTGATGATTTATGTTTTTCACACAATGAGTTTACTTTTTACAACATAAAACGTTGCCAAACAAATGTAAAATCATATAAGGAATTATTTATAAATGGTTAATTTAATGCAATACTTCTTTATATTTCTATGTTTTGGGCCATACATTTTTATAAAAGACCATAAAAAATGTTTTAATGTTTAAAAAATTAAGTACATTTAAAATTAATCAGTATATTGCTGTCTGGCTTTTAATTGACTTTTCTAATATAAAACGAAGTAACAGCTGGAAACATTGGATACCCAAAAGTTTGAAGCAACAGTCCTTGGAAATTCTCGCATTATCTTTCTGAATGATTGATAAAATTGGATCGAACAAAACCTGGTTTAGTATTTAAGGAGACGCTTTAAAGCAATTTGGAAATAATTTTAGAAGAATTTCACAAATCCTGGGGTATTAATTGAAATGGACTACGACAAATCTCCAGCTTTACTCCTCTAAACGACGTACTTATGCAACACTTCAAAGTTGACGGAAATCAGAGGGAAAGGCAAAGGAAATCTTAATGTGATTATATTACGTTGATTTGCACGGGATTATGTGTACTTAGGTCCCTTCGTATCTATACATATCTATATTATAATAAAATGGTAAAGGTAGAAAAGTCTATACATTGATTTTTTCACGATAAATTACTCGTACTAGGTGAATAATAAATAATCGATAGTACCCAAGTAAATAATTTTTAAGCTTAAATAAAAAAGCAAGGAGAACATCTTGTCTTCGTTTATGTTAGTTCGATAATTTAGATTTTTTATTTGCAGTCTATATGGATTCTATAAATGTTCATTCACGAGTTTCACGATTCATACGATTGAATAAAACCTTAAATTATTAGAATTGATTTTTATATGTAGATATAGTAGGTAGATAAAAAGAACTCAACTAGTGACTTTGACTCCCTTCTATGAAATTACGTAGAATTATTAGTATAGTATTATATTATCTGTGATTGACGTGATTGAGGTATTTTCTTTAATAATGGATAAAAATTTACGCCGAGTAATTATTGTCTGTGGATAAATAAAAATGTTAATGCACATATTGTTGTACGCTGTTTGGCTACTTTTCTAAAGAAAAATAATAAGATGGTTTAGAAGGAAAGTCATTACTAAAATCTTGGACATCTACAATAAGTATAACTTTACTCCTTATGATTTTTAAGGCAAGAGGCTTGGCGTAGTCAGAACATATAATTATATTGTAATCATCATCATTATCGTATCAGCCGTCATCTGTCCACTGGTGAACACAAGCCTCCCCCAGTTGTTGCTACGTCCCTCACTAGCCGCCACGCTTGGTAGGGGGAATGGCAACCGCAAACATTTCCAGTCTTAACTTTGGCAATATTTTAAGAATGTTGCTATCTCTCGACCATTAAATTTCCTTAGTAACCTCTTACGATACCCACGGGAAAGGAAGGGGTGATATATCCTATCCATACATTCAATGTTCATGCTGTTTTACATATTTCTATGAAGGTAACGACATACCTCCAGTAAGATGTTAGATATACTGTATAAAATCAAATTAAGGAAAAATAAACAGTATCTAAATACTGAGAATATTACTAAGCATTATAAATTGCAAATTGCAATTTCTAAATTGTCTTATGCATCAATAAACATATTACAATATTGCTATACATGCAATCGCTCTAAGATACTAAATACGCAGTGATGCATCCGAGTCTTATCGAAGTAATGCTTGTGTTGCAGTGATCAAGTATATATAACTTCGTATATCGTGCCACAGCTGTTCACGTTAATATCTGTCCGTTGCGAAACAAACCCAATATCTGTAGAAGTTTTGGCGCGCCGCTCCATTATTTATTCAGAGGCTTCAACGTTTTTTAACTTTTCTAGAGCTTTGCTCGGCATTATTATAAAAAAAAAACTGTCAGGGCACAATTGGCCACAATTTTTCTGAAAAGCTTACTTACGTTTCGAATGTTTCTAGGGGTGATATAAAAAGAGAAACATTAAAAAGGATGTAATAACTTATTAAATATGGACCGAATAATATTCGCAGCAGATGGGATTTAGCTTGAGTAATGATGACAGCAACAGAATATTACGCATTTTCCTTGGTACAGGAGCATTAATAATAAAAAATATTTAGTACAGATAGCAGGTAAAGTGACTTTTATTGATACAAATGAACTTTAATTGTTAATATAAGAATGTTCAATGTTTCATTTCTATACAGACTGTTAAAAACTAATATTGGTATTTAAATCAAATAATTCACAAGCCTTCTTATTCAAATTTTCAAAGAAAAACACTTTAATCTTTTCTCAATATTGCTGTTGTTATATCTCAGTTCGTTATAAAAATACAATATAAATACTATCTGCCTATTCAATCAATAGTGTACGTGTCGTATCCTCCGAAATAGATTCTAAAAAATCTATATTTCTTTTTCATCTACCTTTTAGGTAAGGGAACCGTAAAAAAGCCTGTATTGTGTACCTTACTCAAACTCGTGCGGGGTCGTAATAATAGAAATCGTGCATTATCCGGGCATGACGTCAGCCGCGTGTGACGTTATTTCACACCACGGACGCCCGACCATGGTTAAAGGGAATGAGCGATAGCGACGATAAACTATGTGGTTGGTAGGGGCATTGCTTTACTATTTTTACTAATTTAAACTTATAAAGTAAAAGTGTGTTGGTTTTTTTGTTACCTATTGACACCATGACAGCTTAATCTATCATCATAAAATTTGGTAAGTATGCATATATTATATGGAGCGGAGAAGGACGTAGGCTTTGATTAATCAATATGCTGGTGATGTGGATGAAGTTTCTATATAACTTGATTATTTCTATCCACTACTTCCAAAACCAATGAACTAGTAGACCACTTCTGGATGATTTAAAGATCCATATGCCAGATTTTAAGTTAAATCACCAGGAACACAATTGTAAAAATCACATCTAATTTGGTGTAGTAAGTAATGCTTGAATAAACTTAAAGACAGATAGGTAGACAGATAAACAAAATTTCTGAAAATTATTGTTTTAGCTTTATTAATTAGCTTGAATGGTAGAGAACGCTACTTACATTAAATCTTCCTTTTGTATCATATTTGTTTTGGTCAATAAAGTTATTTAAATAAATAAAGTGTTATATTATAAGAATATTTAATAATATTATGTAATATATAGAGAGATATCGACTGATTGTATTAACCAATGTAATGTTTAATGTGTCTACATAACATGAGCGAGACATATGACACTTTGCATAGTAATTCCCGAAATTCCCACGAGAACGGAAGCAATAGATTCCCCTCGGCACTGAGAATCAGCTAGCAACAGTTCGTTTAATACATATCTAAATGTGAGATTTATAGAAATAATTTTATGCAAAAAATAAATTAAATTTTCTGAAAATATCGACATGAGCATTAATTTATTTTATTAAAAAAAAAATTCAACGACTACTAAACACCCTGAGTACTTTATTTACAAATAAGTAAGTATTTTACATATCAGTAAGTACTTTACGATAGCAGGTATCTGCTATATCAGGTATTATATACATGAGGCTAGTATTTTATTCATTATTTGAACAAAATATATACACACCTAAACAGGCATAAGGTCATATTTATACATATAAGTGGAATATGCACTCACCATGTGATAGTACAATTTATCTTATAAATGACTTATACTAATCGAGTCGTCTATGATATAGTATTTTATAAAATATATTTAATATAATATACGTACCCTTTATTAAAACATCTATTTTTAACTACCATGTATTTTAATAATACAAATTCAATTTATAAATAATAAAGAATAAAAAAATATGGATAAATGATTTTCACCCTTTCAAAATTATATTGCACATTGGTAAAAATAAATAAACTAGTAAATGTTCTTTTTAGCTTATACCTTTTATAAAATATAATAAAAGACTACACAGTAAAACTCGATGATAAATGCAGATTATAGGACTCGTATCGAGTGGTAGTTCCGCCTTAATTCACACTCGCTATAGTCTATAGAATTCTTACTCCTTTTGGAGAAACAGGTTCTAGCAGAATAAGTGCGCTTTATTAATTATTGAAGCTTATACTGAATTGAAACCTATTTGCCTCTACAACACATAACAATAGTCTTAATGTATTTTACCTAACTATTATGATTTAGTTACCATAGTAGTACTGAATAAAATCTCTATCGATCCACTACTATTGTTTAGTGACGTGATATTTAGTGATAAATAATATAGGAAATAATCACACTCGAATTAAAGGGCTATTTTAATAACATTACAAACATTTTTTCTTTATATTGACAAGTCTACGCTATCGATCGCTTAATATGACTACCACCTGAAAGTTCACAACACGCGACTGGGTCGATGGTGTCACAGAAACAGTCGTCTGAACATAAGTACCTATAACATGACATAACGCAGGTAATGGAGGGTTTCGTATCCCTGAAACTCTGCGTGCAACATTAATGCTGTGAAATTTAATCATAGGGATATAATTTAATGACGTATTAAGCGTAATGACATGCAAAGTTTACTGTGTATTTTATTACTTCTCATTAATAAGTGTAAGGCAATTTGTTTATAAGAAAATAAAAAAAAATGTAATATTAATTATGATAATATAAATATAATAATTGTTCTTTGATTTTTATCTTTGAAGTTTTATCTTTTAATTGTGACTTTTATAGTACTCGTGTGTAAATTACAAATTACATAATGTATTCCTTCAAGATCCAATATCTTCTTTTATATTATATATCTTTTCGTATATTGGCTTCTAAAGCACTTGTTCTCGATGTTAAGCTATATATTAGTATATGTACAGCAGAATTAGTTTTTATTACAGTTATTATAACCTTGTCATATAGGATTACGTGTCCCTATTATGGTGCAAAGCAGCCGATATCCAACATATTTTTATACTACAGAAACGTGCCGTTCATGCTGTCTACGTCTGGGATGCACTATAGATATGAGTATTGTATAATATCGTTTGGAAAAAGTTAATAGGACTTTTCTGTAAAGGAATAGATATAAAATATTTTGGTTTTTAAAGAAATGTTCTTGATTAGTAATAAAACTTCAACTGTCTATTGATTTTAAAAGCAACACATTATACGAGATACGTGATTGTGTTCCCAATAAAGTTATAATAAAATATAGAATATACAAAAATGTCCCAAAACAAGAAAATTTACATAGAAGCTTTTATAATACGAGTAGTTGGGTTGGTACGGGAACGCTATTCTGTATCTCTGAAACTAAAATTTCGGTTTAACATTATAGCAGAATTATTATCCCGAGGAGCACTATAAAATTTATAATGGAAGTGATTCAAAAGTACATTAAATTTAGAACTCGGTAGTCCGGAATATAACAGTTTTACCCAACTAACGAATTAAAATTTCAATTGTAGAGAATGGCGTCGCAGGATCGATGGCAGTGGATAAAAACATTTTTTATTCCACCTAATCCTGTAGGTACGAGTTTAAAAAACATCAAACTTTCTTTTTACGGTATCGCCTAGCTATTTCCAATCCTTGTAGCTGAAATAAGATTTGTGGGTCAAAATGATGACGGTTGAGGACCGTACTTTAAATCTGATGCAATTTTGTCTATATTGTGCGAGGGTGTTCGCAAAGTCATCAATCTTTATACTCTTGATTGATTGCAGTTACAAGTGATTTGGCACTTCGCGTATACCGATAGCCGTAGCTTTTTTATACATACTATTGGGAATGGCGAAAAAATTGACGGCCCGTCTAATGGAAAATTGTAGTCCTTGCCTACAGACATGAACTTTATCACGGACATACCATCGTTCATTGATGTTGACATCCCTCGTATGTTGCTGTTTCTGAAGAATAAGGTAATATTTTTTTTTATATGGCAAACGAACTTGCGGCTTATCTGATGGAAGTGATTACCGTAGCCAATAGATACTAACAAAACTAAAGGAGGTACCTGTGCAACGCCTGCCGTAAATATTACTAATATAATAAAATTGTAACTAGACGATGTATGTACATGGGAGATATTTAAGTAAAATAAATATAAGAGATTTTAATAAGACAAATAGACGCCAAAACAATATTCTTTTAGAAATTTTGTTTGTTTATATATATATATATATATATATATATATATATATATATATATATATATATATATATATATATATATATATATATATATATATATATATTTGTTCTAGCTTTATGACAAATTAGATGCAGTTTCGAAGTGTTTCTGAAGATCTTATTTAAATATATTGTATATTATATTTTGATACGCCATCTAGAAGTGTTATTTTATTGGTTTTCCTACTCCCTAGTGTATAGTGTATATATACAATATATAAATACATATATTTGTTGTTTATATTTATTTTATTGTAACTATACGTACAACGTATATATTTAATACGAAAAAACATGTTACGAGTACAAAGAAAAAGTAACAAAGTACACAGACGTACTTGTCCCTCGAAGGGATTTCTTCCAGTTTATCTTGTGAGCCTGTAAGAAAAAAGTGTAAAAAATAAAGCGTAGATGAGACTACGTAGATATTAAAGATTTATTTAACTCATACGTTCATATTATTTCAGGGTAAAACATAGGTTTAGGTAAAAGTGACTCTACAAATTTTTTAAATCTACTATTTTGTATTTACAGGGTACAGAGGAATAACAAACACCTGAGTCCTCAGGAATGGAAACGCATGGGGGGTATCATGGGCGAAACAGTATACTCTGTTATGTCCATAGTACTGCTCATGTCTATAGGCGACGGTTACCACTTTCCATCAGGTGGACTGTCAGCTTGTTTGGCATTTTAAGTTGTATAAAAAAAAAAAATTTAAATCAAAAGATTAGTCTTTAAAACACATAATCCTTAATGATCTCGTCATGTGTGATCCGTTTATATAGGTACATTTGTTTGCATGTGGATAATGTTAGGTAACTTGAGCATAAATAATATGATTAAACTTCAGAAAAATATGTAATTTTCACAGACTGTATACGAATAACAGAAAAAAATATAAAATGTGCTAAACAAATTTGAATATTTTTGATAATAATCGAAAAAGTTTCAAGCGAGCAAGATATGAATTTCTAAACAGCTTGGGGCTAGTGTGGTCTTCAACCGACTTCAAAAAGAAGGAGATTCTTAATTTGGTTATGTTTTTTATGTTTGTTACCTCATAGTTCCGTCAGTTGTAAACCGATTTGGAAATTCATACGGAATACTTACAGATTAGTGTTATCAAAATTGTTTCAGCAGTTTAGTTTTTTAAACAAAATAATAGGTTTTACGACAATTTTTAAACAAGTCTTTTTTTTTTGTGAAACATAGTCTTATTATTATAATCGTACGTATACTACATACGTTTTTAAAGATTGTCAAAAATTCAAGATTTTTTAAATATAATTTTAAATATATATACGGTCAGCAGAAAGTTGATAAACGTAATTATGTATATGTTCATTGATATTTGATGCTGTAAATGTAGGTAAGAGTATAAGTGATACATTCTATCCAAGACAAGCTAATAATTATTTTCTTGGAAATTTAAATCAAGTTAATACCATAGACAAATGCAATTTATCTTTTATTATGCTTTGAGGTCACTTTTATTGCCCGACCTACTTTCGTTTACAACGGGACCAGAGAAATATTTATGTTTAGCATATTCCAGGAGAAAATTACTTTTCTTTTATAAGATCTCTGAAAAATTAAGAAAAAAAAAGAAATTAAATTATTAAGAAAATACGGGAATACATTAGGTATTATTTCCTCCGGAGTCTAATTTCATAAAACTTTTGTTGGAATAATGGAGATAAGTTTGATGAAGTGAGTGAAGGTACTTACTGTAAATTAAAAATAATTACATTTAATGTTTTTTATGGTTTACATAAAAAGTTAAAATTACGATTAAAATAAAAAAAATATCTGTTAGTCTATACTATCTACTAGCGATCCGGCCCGGCTTCGCACAGGTAAATAGAATTTAATTAAGAAGACCAATTTTTTCCAATTGCGTTTTCAATATATGTCTTATAGATTTTTACAAATGTTCAGTGTAGGTATAATCTGAATAAACGAATATTACGCTTTTATTTATTAAGTATCTAATTGCTTGTAGTCCATTTTAATTAACAGACTGGATATGTCTTAAAATAAATCTAATTAAATATCTTCTATAAATGCTGGGAATCGTTGCGCATATATTCTAATGATACTTCTATACTATAAATAACAAAAACTGTATGCTTACCTTCAACTTAACTAAACTCTCAGCATGGATCGATAAAATTTACATTAAAAATAACAAAAATAGATTTTATAAAACAAACACAAAAGTTCCATGTCACGACGAAAATAATACAGTTAATGTGCAATGAATTTAGATTCATATCGGTTGGTGTTGGCAATATCGGTATTGAAAAACAATTTTTTAAGATATGAAGGCATATGAAGGTGGTAATTAATTTAGTAGCCGGTTCAATATTTCATACCATGCCCATATATATATATATATATATATATATATATATATATATATATATATATATATATATATATATATATATATATATATATATATATATATATATATATATATATATACACTCGTTGATAGTGTAACTTTTTATAGGTAAAATACAGAAGAATTTTTAAAGTTGTTTGAGTAGTTTTTGAGATACACTCAAAAACTATCACAAACAATCAAATCTCTTTATAATATTATCCTCGTTTAAAGTGTTATTAAAATGAGTGGCTTCATGTGAGTCTTAATCTGCTAATATCACTTTTTTGTCATGATTCAATTATTCCTCGTCAAAAAGTCTAATCCTACTTCGAAGAGGCCATAAAATTATTAAAGCTTTTGGTAAAAAGAACCTACTGAATACCAAAATCTGTCGAAATTAATTAAATTAATGAATCATATTTGACAGGATTTTGTTAATATTTATTAACTTTGGAAGTAATAAACAGACAAAGTTCTATTTTTACTGTCTTAGATTTAGCATGCGAATGACATATTTTCATGACTTTGAATTTGTAATTAAGCAAACTTCCAGTTTGCTTGTATCAATTATTAACAATATTATTTATAGCTTTATTATTATGTTGATAAATTTAACATTTTTATGAACCTAATTCATTAAAAAATTATAATTATTTAATCAATACATATTCTGTTACCTTTTTTATTAATAAACCTATATATTTACATCCTACGTCTTCATATGACATTTGAATAAAGTAGAGCTTCAATAAATTATGTATAGAACAAAAGTATGAATAATTTCGACCACTATTATTAGTTATTTTTATGTAGATCATTAGTTCAATTTGGATTTCTTTTCATATGTACGTTTGCTAGTTTTATTTTAAACTTAGAACGGAAAACAATTAAAGAGAAAATTATATACACGCTCTAATTATCAGCATTTTATTTACTAAATATAAAAAAAATAAACTAGCTAAATTGATCTCTATTTAATTATAATACGCATTCATTTGACATGTTTTAAATTATTCCCATTTAAATTATTGTTACAATAAGTCTTTTTCATCATAATTATGTCAGCTTTTAACTGTCCACTGCTGAACATGAGCCTCCCCGTGGGGGGTATTGTTAGTATTTATCACGCTTGGCAGATGGATTGACAACCGCAATTTTTGGTAATGTTTTAAAAGAGATAATTCTTCTTTAAGCATTTGTTATTTTATCAAATCATGTTTTCCATTAACTATTTTATCTTCTTAAGGAGAAATGAGCATATTATTATCGCATTCAATGTTATAGATACAATTTAATTGGTAGTATCTAATGTTAATAGTTGGTATTACAAATATTTGAGTAAGGATTTAAATATATATATTTCCAAACTCAGGCTTCAAAGATCAGGTGACTTGGTAATATCGGCCGGTAGGTACGCTAACGAGATAAACATTGTTAGGATCGTTTACTTTTTGGTTAAAAGTTCTTGTTAGAGAAAGGAAAGCAAATAGTGTAAGTGCGTCATATTGTATAAATAAGGTCGTTCTTTCATCAAATCCAGTTACCTACATAAATATCCGATAAATAATTGTATAAAGATAATCTGGATAGTTGAGAGATGCAGATTCTAATCCTATCAGATCATACTGTAGGGGGCTGTAACATTTTTTTTTTAATATTAATGTGGAATAGTAAAATCCTTTTGCACTGTTGATACACAAGGAGTTAACCATAACAGCTTTCACAAGGACCGTGTATAGATCGATCAAACGTGGTACTTTGCCAGTAACGAAGCCATTACAACCCATTAAAAAAAACAAAACTCTGTCTAAGTGACTAAATACTATTTGGTCTGTATAATGTATAATCATAAAATTTTACAATTTTAAATACTTTTTATTTTTAATAAGACAGATTTTCCTTTATTTAGACATAAACTGATATAAGACATGTTTCTCCTGTAAGATATTTAAACATGTATTGAACACCTATCTATCAGAAGTTTAAATTTTTTACGGTAAGACCTGAGGCATGAGATGTTAAAATGCACGTAATGCTACGCATTTTTATTGCAAAAATTTACAAAAATTAACAGTCGGTTTTATTGTGACATTCTTATATTAACTTTTTTCGTTGTGCCATATTTTACCATTGTTAATAAAAGCAGCAAGGTACCCGTGCGCTATATTGAACAAAATTCGACTTGATCGATCGCTAAAGTAATAATGTGATAGGTTATCATAAATTCACATTTGCAATAACGACGACGACGTACATTTGTGTTACATGAACTGTTATATAATCTTTGCTTTTTTACTATATTTATTTCTTGATAAGAATGCCTGCTATAACATTTTTTTTTAATTAAAGAGAGAGAGGTTTTATTATCGAATTTTTATGTTATATTATTATTATTAATTAGCATAAATAAAGTTAAATTAATATTAAATGTTGTGATTTATAAGTTATGTAAAAAATTAGGTACAATTAAATAAAAATTTGATTCTTTTGGTCACTTAATGAATAAAGTGAGATATATTTGTAAAGATTTAGCATTTAATACTTTCTGCTTACTTCGTAAGGCACTTGATGTGAATATAATTAGACAGATAATATCGATGAATACTAAAATCTTAATGAATTTAAAAAATATGCCCTATTTTGTAGCATAAAATTTATGATTGGTTAATTTATTTCCCTTTTTTGTTACAGTTTAGAAAACCTAAGACCCGTTTAATTGAGTACAACTCTTGGCTTTTATGTCTGAGCAGGGTGCAAGGGATTAACTACAACAACAGTACGGGCTTTCATTATAAGAATTAAGTCTAAGTGAAAACGTTACGACATTTTGTTTTTGTTCTGTTGGATTGTTCTCATTAATTTATTTTAATATTGACTTTAAACAAGAAGTAGGTACAATAAATAATTATAGGAAATTTATAATTAATTTATTTAGACTATTAAGATCTAAAAACGTATCTAGAAAAATAACACATTTTTTGTTTTCTGTATTTATTTATTTACATTTTATTGCATCATTTATAAAAATAATTAATACAAACGGTTAATTTTAATGAGGAGTGACACAAAAGGCGATCTTATCGTTAAGCATTCCTCCCAGACAACCTTTGGGTAGAGGACATTGAGAAAAAACACAAAAGGTAGGTGGCGCACTATTACTTCTATACCTACGCGTTAGGTAATAAATAGATGTACTATTTTTAATCTATAGTATCAGACAACAGTAGACTGACTTAAGATAGATTATTTTATCCAATATTTTTTTTTTGTGCAGAAAGAGATTTTAGGTATTCATTATTTTTAATCTATAATTTTTTGCCAAGTTTTTTATTCAAAATGGATTAAGTGTCTGCAATCCATTGACGTATAAGTATTAGATTTTTTTTATGGATGATAATGAAATAGTAACCCCGCCTGTGCTATCGGTATACATTGGCGAGGCACCAGTGAAGGATAATTGGTGAGGATGAAAGACAGGTTACTTAGCCCATCGTGTCGAATTCAATGATAAATTAGCCATGATAGTTTCCAGGGAAAAAAATATTAGTATTTGATGTAAAGAAGGACATTTAGGTTCTGATTTAGGCTACATTTTATCTTTTCTTTTTTAATAACGAAACGGGTCGTTTCCTAATTGTTAGTGGCATAATGGGCAACACTAGACTTTTGACAATATTATAAAAATATCTTAGTCGCATGTATGCAGTCATGATCACAGATAGTATAAAGTTAAATGTGCTGACTGATCTATCAATATACACTAAACTAGAGAAGATGAGTTTGGAAATTAGATTTTTTAATATCGGTTCCATATTATGTGATCTAGCCCTCCAATAAGTTTGTTACCGTACGTGTACAGTCACGCCTCTGTCCTCTTTAGGAATTACAATAAGGAGCAGTATAGTGTTGCCTAGTAATTGATGAGTATCGACAATTTATTTGGAATCATAAATAAATTTACAATCGAAGAATTTTACAATACATATCGATATAATCAATAATACGAAAATCGGTTATAACCGATCTAGTGAGTTATTAAAATGTAATCTTATTTATAATTAAGATTATATCTTAATATAATTGATTATTTGGTACTATAATTTATTGTAATATAGCAAATACTGTAATAAAATTAATTTAATACATAAATAATTAATTGATGCCACTATTTTCAAACTTAATATCGATATACTCGTACATATATTATCGATAGTATGCATATTGCGTAGATTACATAATTAATTAAATTGCGGAAATTTTCATTCTTTTTCATAATATATTTAGATTTATATTAGTGAACACTATCGATTAATAAATAATCGACTATTAGAAACACTAGCAAAGAGCCTTTCTCACAAAATATACAAGGCGGGTCGCCAGCGTCCGATTCGTGATAGAATGCAAACACGATCCCGTATCTCCGGTGCTTCGAGGTGAACCGTATAGATTTTCTACATACCTATCTCACTCTGCTTCTCTCTGTCAGTAATGAGAACTTAATGAAGATTTTTCACACGTTTTAAACGTGGAAGTTATTATTAGAAACCTCCCCGGAGACGACAGATCCTCATTATTGTGTTCCGCGAAGGAAAAACAACTTCGTGGAATATTTTAAAAAACAACACGCCCTAATAGCTCAATAAGGTTTATAAAAACTTTAACGCCTTTATTAGGTACCTTTGTAATGAGTTATTTGTAATTATAGATAGGTAACGAGCAATTAAAAGCAAATCATAAAGATAAATCCTTGTATTAATTAAAAGCCTCTATATAACAATATTAAATTACACAAAGCTGATCTTTGATTGTAAAAGAAATGTTCATAAAAAACTCGTATACCTACATTCGCGCCAGCTATTTCGTTGAACAATAGAAAATGAAGTCGGCAGTAACGAGGCATGGAAAGCGAAAGTCATTTTCCAGGGCGTGCTGATCGCGAAGGTCAAACTAACTTTCATGCGGCTTTCATGTCTACCAACTAACAGTAGCAATAAACTCGTATTAATCTACGGCGTCCATTGCTTATTAGTTTATTTCTTATTAGCTGGCTTTTCCTCGTGAATTAGTATATAAAATACCCTCTATTTTATTATCAGAGGAAGACTGTGTAAAAGTCGTTTGCTTGGATACCTCTGTCCTATTCGTGTTTTAATCATGAAGCAGTTGTGTTTGCATGGCTGTGTTTCGGTTTGAGGGGCGGGATATGGCAGTGAATTTACAGAGTACAGAGGCATAACACCTTAGTCCTCAAAAATGGCAACACATGGGGGATATCATGGGCGAAACAGTATACTTTGTTATATCCATGGTACTATATACTGCTCATCTCTATAGGCGATGGTTACCATTTTTCATCAGGTGATGGAAAGTGGCTTGTTTGCCATTCTAAGTTGCATAAAAAAAATATATAGAAATATGGAACATTGTCAATTTGTGTACTAAAATTAAAATTTCAGCCCAAGAGGAAATTGTTACTAATGAACTGCTTACACATATACGAGTACGCCGGGGGTATGTACTTAGAGGGTTTATGCGCAGTTAGTTTACTATTTTGGTTTCAATTGCTAGCAATGGGAACTGTATTGGCAAATTCCTAGTGAATTCTTTCAATTGATCAACAGACTTCTTTCTGACTTCGTCTATATGACTCGTTATTACGCTAGTGACGTAAAAACGAGTCATATAAAAATATGACTCGTTTTTACGTCACTAGCATAAACGAATAGCGCGATTACTGTAATGTAATGTTTTAAGCGACTTCAAAAAGTAGATTTATATTGATTTGATCTCAATTCGGTTGTATTTTTTTATATTTGTTACTTCATAACTTAGTTGTAAACCGATTTTTTAATTTAAATATATATATATATATATATATATATATATATATATATATATATATATATATATATATATATATATATATATATATATAGATTGGTCCCATAAAAATTTATGGAATTTTCAGTAGTTAAGTTTTTAAATCTTTATAACTGGTTTTGCCACAATTTAAGTTTTTATTTTTTGTGGAACACAAACTTAAATATGTTAAATATGTAAAAAAAAATCTCAGTTTGTAAGATGATCTATCGAAGTAAATTTTTTTATATTAGGTGATTTTACTCCAATATATAAGTAGATCATTTTTATCCGATGAATTTGTATATGTATATGTACGTATAAACATTCACATTTATTATATCAGTTTTTCATTCATTGTGAATGTGTCCTAATGATATAGGAGTAAAGGTCAGACATAAATGATACGTTAGGCTTATTTGATAAACGGCTGATAAGTTTCCTAATAGCTATCTAACGTACAGTTGGTAAATCTTTGTTTTATAATTGCTTCCTCGTGATAAACGCTTCGTGTGCACGTTATTTTATGGCTTTGTTTTTCTACGAAGTAGAATTAATCAGGATTGGGGAAAAAATAAATTATTTAGCATTAGCTACATGAAATATAATTATTACGGAAAATGACAATTTATAACCAATAATTTGTTATACTTTTAAAATTAACGCTCATTAAAAGCTTTATTATATTTTTAGAAAAGAATGGCCTCTAATTAACTCTGCGAGTGGCGTTGAATTTTAATTAATAATGTATTCAAATTATTTATAATAATGAATTCAGGACATGGGCTTCGTTATATGTACGTTACTATAATATAACAATACATATAGGTTCGCTATTGCGCGGTAAAAGCCCATTATTAAAAATAATCGAATAATAATCCAACTAATATAATAAAATAGTTACTAGGCGATTTGTATACATAGTTAATTTTAAGAAAAAAATATATGAGGGTTTTAATAAGAGCAACAGAAACCGCTTCGTTATCTTTAAGTTACTATTATATAACAATACATATAGTTTCGCTATCGGACATTATATGTCCATTATTAAAAATAAATAAATAATAATCCTACTAATATGACAAAATAGTTACTAGGCGATTTGTATGCATGGTAGATGTTTAAAAAATATATATATGATGGTTTTAATAAGAGCAATAGAAGCCTAAATATTTTTTTTGTCTTTCTGTTTGCACGTTTGTTTCGCCTTCACGCACAAATTACTCCACTATTTGAATTCGATTTTTATATTTGTTTTTTCTGAAGGTTTTAATTTAAAAGCTGGTGTACGTTTTATATTCATACATCATGTAAAAATATTGTATTTTTTTTTTCGATAATCATGCGTACTAAGCGATGGGCAAAAAGCTATTAATAAATAAATACCACAAAAAAACATCAATCTTGCGAAAATTAGTATGGATTCAATAAATATGGCTCCGGGTGTAAATTCTTTCGATAAAAAGGAGTTATAAAAATTGGTTCAGAATTTATGAACATATTTTTTTATTAAAGAAAAACCAACAACTAAAAATGTCATAAAAATTATCGCGTAACAAATCAACATATGCAAACCTCTTTTTAAAGCCAGTTGAAAATAATAAAATTATTTCAATTTACACGGCGACAGTATGTTTATTAACGATAACGTTTTTCGTGCTCAGTAATGTGCGTGCATTACATATTGACGAAATTAGTAGTGTAGTGGTTTACCATATCTTCCAATAGTCGCGGGTTCGATTCCAGCACAATACAAATATTTGTATTTATGAGTATATATATCTGTTTGTATTCATTTGAATTTGTTCTATGTATAATATGTATGTATTTAGAAAAAAATTAAATATTTCTATTAGTTGTCTAGGGTACTCATCCTAGCAATATCAATATATTGTAGTTACAACATATTTACATATATTGGCCCAATAACAGACATATTAGATATCGGTTATCTAATATACAATATCGGGGGAAAGGGATTGTTAGCAATTGAGTTTGACAGCCCCATTGCTAGCAATATGCCTAATTAGGTCGACCTCCACGTGTTTCCCCCTGGAGCCCATCGTGAACAATTCTTGTTGAATTTGTCACGATGGACTAACTGACCTACTACATCCTCACCTATCATCCTTCACTGGTGCCCCGCTGGTGTATACCGATAGCGCGGGTGGGGCTACCATTCCATTATCATATATATAATATCGAAGAAAAGGAAGATAAAAAAGAACCCGTTCGTAATTAATATAGATATCAGACTGATATGGGCGATATCGCAATGGGTGGTTCAATCAATGTCTAGAAGAACTCAATATATAGATATCGGATATTAAATACTCGTATCTCTATATGTCTAGTACTTATAGTACAAGCTCTACTTAATTTGGGACTCGATGGTGCTGTGTAATATGTTTAATGGTATTTATTGATATTTATTATTATATTCTATTGTAACCATGGGTACGTCTGTATTGGTATGGGTATTTTATGTATAATTTTAGTATTTACGGAAAATCGTTCTGTAAACGCAATAGCCCTAAGTAATATGCCCAAGTGTATTTGCTATGATGTTTTATTTATACCACTTTTATCATTATTTATTACTATATTGTGAAATGAAGCTATTCAGCAATACTGAAAATATCTCCTTTTGCTGAAATATAGTTACTTCATATTCATGACGAAGGTAGGGTCTAATTTCATTAGAGTAACCGTTATGAGGAAGTACCGCTGTCTGAGAAGCGGATTCGTTTCCTACGTCGACGTATGTATATAATCTGGGGAACAGCACAGATATCATATATCAAGTTGACACCATGAATCCTTAGCTGTGTATTTATAGTAACAATCTGGACGCTTATTGGGGCATACTTGATTATAATACTGGTAAACGGCTACTTCCGTAGTTTGTGGTGGAATACATCACAGAATGCAAAACATATTTATTAACATACATACATATGTACGTATTTACATTTTTTATACAACTAAGAATGACAAACAAGCTGACGGCCCACCTGATGGAAAGTGGTAACCGTCGCCTATAGACATGAGCAGTACCATGGACATAACAGAGTATACTATTTCGCCCATGATACCCCCATGCGTTGTCATTCCTGAGGACTTAGGTGTTATTCCTCTGTACCCTGTAAGTTCACACTAACACATAAAACATAACATTAAAAGCTTTTATTTATATTGCTGTATATATAAATCTATATATATAGCAATATAAATAAAAGCCATTTATATCCATCTATTTCTAATCACTCGCTGGTTTTGCGTTTGATAGGATTTCATTTATGTTGGCCCCATATATATTATTACAAGAGCTCACAAAGTAGCAGTAACGAGAGCATGTTAAATAAAATAATTATTTGTACATGAACTGAACATTTGTACTCGTACATGCATTGAACGAATTATTTAAGAGCTTTATATATACAATATTCTAAAATCCATAGCGATAAACTACTAAGTAAGTCTGAATATATACAAAGCAGATATTTGATTATCACAGCTATTCCACCTTATACTTTTCATGAAAAAATGAAGTCTCTATACAGTTGTATGTCATACAATGCGAAGTAGAAGGTACTAGACCTGATAGGTGGACGCTTATGTATTGGAATGACTGAGTGGAATCTACGGTAGGCTAGTCATTGTTCATTGAATTCAGAATGTCGATCAGCAAAGTGACGGCGTGATGTTGTGAGACAGACAACATTAAGCACTGACCCCATTAGGTCCATAATAACCACCATCTTTGTGAGAAAGATCGGACGGAACGCTGTTTAAAACGATAAAAATGCAGTAAGTACGAAATATATGCCATATGATGGTTATCAATAATAGAACTAATTTACAAGCTATTCTTTTTTCAGAATTGTTACTAAATTTGATAAAATGTAACCAACTTATTGGTTGTTGACAGCAAATTATTTACAAATTATAAAATCAATTAACTATGTGGGTCTCTTAATAGTTACATTGCATCTGAAACTTTAAGGTACATATAAATAGATTACTTTGAAAAGGATATTCCCAATGGCTCTATTAAATGAGGCCTGCTAAAATACTTTCGGAAAAAAACTTGCTGTAAGGATTCGATGACAATGACAAAGATTATCCCGGGTACTTTTAGAAAGTTTCCAATAGGGTACGTTAACTTACACAAACGTAATGAATCTCTGGCAACCCTAACTAGGAAAAGGTTTAAGCATATGTAATAGTAGATATGTATGTGGTACTGAAATAGGAAAACTTTGATCATTTCGGTTATGCTCGTATCAATCTAGAAGATGCGCCAAATGCCGGCTTCGAAGTCGAAGGGCTCGTATGAAATAATAGTTTACCGCTTCTTTTCTTATGTAAGGACGATACCATTTTTTCTTTTATTATTTATATGTATATATACATAATAAAGTCAATATTATATGTACATATAAAATAACGTTGATGAAAAATAAAGACAATATATGGTAATTGAATAAATGTTAACTGTGTACAATTCTTAAACAAAATAGTTGTTCACGTTTTTATAATGTAAAAATTATTTGTGTATATATCCCCACAGGAGTCAACTTAAATTTTTCCGAAGAAATGTACAGATAATATATTAAAGGAAGAACATAGATACCAAAACAAAATATTGATTAATAAAAGAATGGCATTCTTATAATAATAGCTATTTAGCTTCAAATTACAAAACATATTAGTACCTATAATACCTGTATATAATACCTACTTACATCACATCTTTTGGTATTAACTATTCTAGCTAATCTCAGCAATTGATCACGATTGAATCTCTTTGTAACAATAATTTTATAACAGTCGAATAAATTTTATAACTAACCACGGCCCAATTAGGCAATAATCCCTTCTTACGAGGGTTCCCATTGACTTTCGGACAGTATAATTCAATTAAAATCTAAGGGTTGCCTTTGACTAACAATTGAAAATCTATTGACTTTATTATAAAATAATGTTAATACAGTTGCTAACAATATTTCGTATAATTAAATAGTCCAGTAAAAGTACCCCAAAAATTCAATAGATGCACTGAACTTACATAAACTATGAACCCTGATTAAATAAATATAATTATAAATATAATCCCCAATCTGATAGTAAAAATCTGAAGAATTTCTCGGCTATTGATCGTAGATGATGTAGCAGTCGACATGCATATATTTCGTCAAATTAGAATAAATTGTGGCAGGGACACTTTTAATAAGTCGCAGTTATAGTTAAAATACTCGTATTATAAATATAACTGCAGAACTATTTTTAAAATACAGTAAAATCATTCTATCTTTCCAATTTTGTTTAAATATAAAAAATGATTAGAAGACTGTCATCATTGTGCTCTCTTTTATTTGATATTTATATGTTGTATTTAACATATGTATATATGTATGTACGTGTGTATATATGTGTGTGTGTATGTGTATATATATATGTATATATATTCTTATTTATGTAGGTTTATATTCATATGTATGTTTTAATATTGTATCTTTCAAATATATATATATATATATATATATATATATATATATATATATATATATATATACCCACTTACTACTTCCTATGCCACTGTGTTAGGTTGAAGAGAATAGAAAGAGATCTCTTTTAGAGATAAGTTCGCCTTTGCTAACATTGTTATTAACTTATTGTTGTTACTGTATGTTTTAGTGCAATAAAGAATATATATATATATATATAGTGCTTTTCTATATGTTAAATGCCAAATATTTGGCTTATGAAAAGTATATAGGAATTAAAAATTTCATGACAATTGCACCTCGACATGATAATAAAAATAAAACTTAAAAGTACCAAAAAATAATACAGGCTAGAACTGCTAAGTAGATTGATATTAAGCTCACACAAAGATTTTATAACTACTCAGTACGAAAGATCTTAATTGATCACATTACAAAAATATATATATATATATATATATGAAAGGCAAACATAACGCTATAATATAGCATTCTCTCTCAATTAAATTTTGTAAAACAGAAACATTGCCTTGAATAAATAAATATTATATTAAAAACATTAATTATATTCATGACTAGCCATTCCATATAGCTTTGTCTTTCTAGTACATAAAGTATCCTACGTGTTACGTTAGGATGTAACCTACCTGCATACCAAATTTCATTCAAATCCGTTCAGTAGTTTTTGCGTGAAAGAGTAACAAAGATCCAACCATCATTCCATTCTTATTTGCTTGCAAATTTTAGCATTTATTATATTAATAGTATGATCAATACTTAGCAATATGCTGTGCTAGTTTTCATTTAAAAATATAAAAAATATCAAATCTAGCACGTGGAAACAGTAAATTTATTGCTGTCAATATATTTTTATTAATATTTATATCCCTTGACGTGCAACTGTGTTACTTTATTTCTTATCCGTATAGCAACGGGATCGTAAACATGTTGTAGTAAATGAAATGTAGAAGGTAGTAAACATTAGTGTTTCAGTCGGCAGTAAACATTATCATGCTGTTATGTATGTAGCAAAACCACAAGAATTTTGCTCTTACTTCTCTAAAAGTCTCAGGTCAAAGTAATGATAAACGGTAAGCGTAAATCACGAAATAATATAAATACACACCAAATATGTAATCAATAATAAGAGATTGTCAGTATGCGATAAAAAAAAAAATATATAAGTAATTACAAGTCTTGTAAATACTCTTCGATTCAAAGCTTCGATGAAAGCGCATCATTGAATTGGATAGCTGAGATTTGTTTTTACTCGTATATTTATAAAAGTTCAATTAAAATTTTTAGGGAAAGAGAAAAAAATGGGATTTGGACAGAACAACATCTGTCGGGACAACTTGAAAAAGGTTGAACCAATTTCGCTAATTTTATTTTAATATCCGTACTAGAAAAAAATAAATTAGAATTTTAACAGGCGAATGATTATTGGGTTAGGTTTACTCAGTTTAAAACATATTTTAAATGATAGAAATCAGCATTTAATGATAAGTTTTATAATTATAATTTCTGTATGATATTTATTATCATATTTAGTGCCAATATTAAAAACTCAATTCGTCGTGTCTATTCTATGAACTTCCTTATTCCTTATATACCCCAACAAAATAATGGAGCGAATTAAAGTCTCACGTAGTTAATCTTTATTAAGTACACCTTTAAAATAATAGATGGACTTAAAGGCAGATTTGGTCATACGAGTGGCACTCACTTTGTCAACATCAAAAAAAAAAAAATAAAAAAAAAAACACACACACACACACATATACACATTGATATTTAGACATAGATATTTATTATTTTAAAAATATAGGTTGATGAGAACAATAATAATACCACACACTAAATGTCGTTAATAAAAGCCCTATTTTTTTTAAGTTACTTGTAGAAAGTCAAGATATTTACCAGTTGAAAAATATA
The DNA here is from genome assembly GCF_026898425.1 of Galleria mellonella. Taxonomy (NCBI): domain Eukaryota; kingdom Metazoa; phylum Arthropoda; class Insecta; order Lepidoptera; family Pyralidae; genus Galleria; species Galleria mellonella. The sequence continues at coordinate 9,090,582 of NW_026442090.1, read as the reverse complement.
GTAAGACAGATTACAACAACTAACCATTATCTATTGCTGGACATTTATCTTCATTAACTAGAGACGAAGAGAAATTTCACAAACAATTTTTTATATACCAGCATTAAGTACTTAGTATCTTTTGAATTATTATCCCATCTGCAGATCGTCTACATAATATAAACGGAATGAACAGCGATAATTTATAAACAACAGGTATATTTGCTAAGTAAAAAATCGACTTCAATCCGGAATACTTACACAGCGATAAATGACGAAAGGTTTGGTAAACACATTAGGTATATTGAAGGTAGTGTTGTTTGAATTTAGAGTGTCACGTATTTACAAATAGATTTAGCTACGCAGCAAGTAGTTTTTTAGTTTTCAAAGGAAACGAAAGCTTGAATTATTAAAATGTGGTATGGGACTAACACGGTATTCACATAACATAATCAATTCAAAAAAAATGAAAATCTGCTCAGAATTAGCGACATAATCCTTCTTTTAGAAGTCTATTTAAAATGGATGCACAGTCTAAAGAACTTTTCTCGTATTAATATGCAATGACTATGAGAAAGGCAGTAGTAGTACTGTAATTATGATAAAATCGGAAATGAGTAAGATCAGTTGAAATCAGATTCATTTTTCCAAAATTGACAGAAAACATTATGCGCTGTATCCTGAAACTTAAAAAATAAAGAGTCTGCAACACAAGCGATATTACACTTCATTAGAGATGTTGAAACATCAGGTTATAGCTTTACTGTATACTTTATTTGTCCTCATCATAATCATCACATTTATTTATTGTATTTTCAATAAACTCCGTGAAAACGAAAAATAACACCAGTGAGGAAATATATAATTTTGAACATGGCCCATTGCCCTTAGAGACAACAAAAGTTTTGTGATAATACGAAGCAAACCGCAAACAAGTCTCTAGGAAATAATAAACTTATTGTTAAATGGATAGTAAGAAGTCTAGTGTGTCCTTAATTGGATTATATGTCAGGTTAAATAAGGGTTCTTTTACTTGACAAACATACTCAGTTTCCCCGGATGAATAGCGAGTATAACACAGTAGAGTGATCGGATACCGAAACTTTTCTGTTTCAGACATTTCTAGTGAAAAGATATTAGATATATATGATTAATGTCTATATTTTATAACAAAAAATAGAGTTCATTTCTTCATTTGTCGTATAAATCAATGTAAATTCATTAATTATAATATAGTAAGGACATATACTTAGATTTTAATAGAGTTAATATTTCATTTCCACCAAGACTAGTTATCAGGTTATAAATAAATAACGTAGTTATATAATTGGTTATATTAGGTATGTAGAAAACATTGATAAGGCCTTGTGTCACGCAAGGTATCGTGACTAGGAGTTTTTTAATTAGTGTTTTGTCACATTAGCAAAGCCTTCCTAATGAAATTTTATCTACCACATTATGCCCTCATTAGCAAAATTCAAAAACATTGCAATTGTAACTTTATCGTTAATAGAAAAAAATATATTAAAAACAAATCTAAATCACCTAGTACGTTATTAAACAGCAATAGTCTAATATGGACTGTTTCAAAATACATATTTATTCATATTTTTTTGGACAATGTTATAATTTTTTTTGACAACAGCAAAACATTAACGGGCCTACAAAGGTAGATCAAAAACTTAAACACAAATCTATCTTTATATTATAAAGTCTATAAGATTTTCTTATTACACCCTGACTGCATTAAATTCATCAAATTTTGTGTAACAAACTCTATACCTTCTACAATTTTTATAATGAATTAAAAATGTTTATTATATGATATTCGTCGTGCGGTACGAGCACAGAATGGGTCACCTCTTCCTTATGGCATGGGCAATAGCGTTTTTTTTTAAACGTCACCAAAGCCTAACTGCCAACACTCTTGCCAAGAGTAGCAATTACTGACAACCCCCCCCCCCCCCCACTATAGGTGGTCTATGTTCAGCAATGGACAGTTAACGGCAGATATAGTATGGTACAGTAATATATGGCAAATGATAATTTAAATCTATAGTAATAAATATTGTTTCCTGGAGAACTTCTGTATTTAATAATAAATATAGTTAGGTTTCATATTAATAATTAATACGCATACTTAAGTGACCTTATCGTAAGTTTTTAATGGAATTGCCAAAGTAAAGAGTTTCAAACAATATCCACTCCGGCTTTAGTTAGTGCGGATTACTTAACGGCAAGTTGTTGTTTATTAAGCTTTTGATAATGTGAAAGCCTATGTATGTGAGGCATTGAAGTAATATTATGTTTAATTCTATTCCTATTAAGTAATATTATAAACTAGCTGTTTCCCGCAGTTGTCGTCGCATGAATGAGTATTAAAATATCCTACATGGTAATTTAAGTTATATCTTACCATTTACCATCGGGTGGGCCGTATGCCAGTTTGTCACTTTAGTAGTATAAAAAGAAACTTACCCGTGTACTATTTTCATTCAAATTTATTCAGTCGTTTAAGCGTGATTGGGTAACGACATACTAATATTCGTACATTTTTACTAATTTTGATTACAAATGTGAAAGTGTGTAAAGACTTGTTTGCCACGCAAACGTGGTGGAGCTATAGAACAAATTTAAATGTTTAATTCACAGGTAGATTATATCCTAACTTAATTGTCATCATATGTATCATATCAGCCGTTATTAGCAACGGTCCAGAGTCACCAGCATCCACTGATTCTCTGTCATGCATTTGAGATCATCACTCCATCTAGTGCAAGATTGTCCTGTATTGCCTTTGCACGTACGGGGACGCCACTCAAAAACCTGTCTTCCGTATTGGTTTTCGGTTATTTGAGCTACGTAACCAACTCCATTGCCACTTTCGCTTGTTTAGCCTTTGAGCTATGTCGGTCACTTTGATTCTTTTGCAGATATCCTCAGTTTGGATTCTGTCATGCAAATAAACTATGTGCATAACTCTTTCCATAGCTCGCTGAGTAACTTGAAGTTTTTGCATACCGGCAGCCTTAAGTACTTAGTAGCTTGTAGGATTTAATACATAGAATATTTTATGTAAAGGCGCACACAAGTAATGTCGCAGAATACAGCTAATAGGAACATAATAGTCTATACTTTGCATAATTCTTTATTATTTTTGCATTGAATCGATACACAGAACCTTGGTATACTTAACAATAAAATGCTATATGTGCGTATTAAATTAAGTCATTCATTTTAGTAACTCTAAAAATAAACTCTAGTAAAAATCAGGTTTTCTGGTGGTGTGTAAACTGGTGTTCAACTGTAGTGAACACCAGTTTATATATTGTTTCCATATATATTATATCGTTATACCTATTTAACTATACTACCTACCTACTTTCAATAAGCTATAAATGAGAAATCCAATAATAAAACGTAAAGTGTGAAGGGATTTGAAATAACCTCATACTTCTCATATTATCAAAGCAAATCCTTCTGACCCAAGATTTTCATGGATTGTCAGTTAATAAAAAGGTAGAATAAAATTTGTATAGCTACGTTCTGATACTCAGTCACCTTGAATTACAGTGGGCCCTGCGTGTTATTTGATCGTTTATATTTGTTTTGTGCCTCATTAAAACGACATTTTTTCGCAGCATGAAAATTTTGTTCGTAAATCGATGAATTTTTCATGTAAACACAGTAATGAAACATGAATGGATTTTATTTCAGCTTCGTCAAATGTCACCAATTTAGGTAGTCAATATTATAAAAGATTATATAAAAGATGTAATTAGGTTTTAATTGGACAGCTGATATAAAATTTAATTCCGGCCCGGGGATGCCGAAAATGGAACAGCCTAATCTTTGAAATTTTCCTATTAGTAGGAGGATAACCTTAGATTGGAATTAAGTATCCATCCACTAGAATATTTTGATGTCAATAAAATTAAATAATCAACAAAAATTACATACAAATAAACACTAGTACATTTTATTAATTACCATATTAATATAATAAAATTCTAAATAAATAACATCTGTAGATATATAGAAAATATTTAAGAAAAATTTATTTGAGAGGTCTAAATAAGAGCAATAGAAGCTAAGACAATAATTTCTAGACTTTTTGTTTGTTTGAACGTTTGTTTTGGCATGACGACAAATTTCTGCATGAAATTGGATACAGTTTTCACAGTTGTATTTCTCAAAGTCTAATTTTAAAGCTGGTGTATGTTTCACCTTGAACGCCATCTAGAAGTAGCCCATGCCATTGATTTTCCTATTTATAATATCCATGCGTACGAAGTGGCAGACAAAAAGATAGTTTTAATATAAATGTTGTTATCGCTACTTGATACGATCAATAATCATTAATTCTATTAAAACATTTCCTAGAACGTTTAAAGTACGCTGAAGGAATAATTTAGAAGTTTCCTTAATAATTATGTCTTACAAACATTATCAATATGTAAAAGATTTATTGAATACCTTATGTAGTTCGACATGAAGTGTGGATTGATGTTATATTAGGTACCCTCTGTACCACCACTACCATGAGTGGTGATTTTATACGTGATGAGGATATGTCCACTGACTAGGATAAAAAGTGGTCTATATCCTTTTTCAGTAGTAAGTGTATACCAAATATTATACTTGTAGTAGTTAAACCGTTTAGATTATATATGGTAACAAACAAACAAATTAATTTTCAAAGTTACAATATTAGTTAGGATAAATACTACACACACAAATAACACACACTATTACACTAATTATTGCTGAAATTCCAGTGATGCGACGTTGTAAATAAGTATCTCCATAGATTTTATTTTTATATTTTTTGTCTATTTAATTTAACCTAACCCTCCAAAAATAAATATAATATTGTCTGGTATACAAATTGGGAATCTGTTATTGGCTGATATATGGTGTAAATATATTATTTTTAATTATTCTAGATATATGCTATTGATTCCAGATGTAATATTAAAATAAATAAATAAAACGAAAATACATCTATATGTATAATGCGTAGTAATATGTATGTTAATTATTGTTGTAAATAGTCTAATATATAAAGTGATTATAAGAAAAGAAAAAATGTATTCAAAAAGAATTGTGTAATTATTTTTAGAACAATGAAGGACAAAACAAAAAGTAATATCGAACAGTAATTATAAAATTATGTCAAAGTTTGTATATCAAAATATTTCCATCCATTATCAACAATTATGAAATTAGTTTTAAAAAATTGTGTGGTACAATACATTTTAGTCATATACTGATTGTGTCGAAAGGAGGAAGGGAGTGACCAGCTTGTGTGCTATTCTTTTAATATTATTTACTAGTTTTTAAATTCACCGTGTCGTTCTCGACAGAATGGGCCACTGCTTCCTTTCCCGTGCGTGTCGTAAGAGGCGACTAAGAGAACGTAAGGTCGAGGAATGGGCAGCAGTGTCCCTCTTAAAAACGCTCCAAAGGCCTAATTGCGGTTACCAACTCGCTTGCCAAGCGTGGCAATTAATAGCAAAACTCCCCTTATGGGAAAGGCTTATATTCAGCAGTGGATAGTTAACGGCCAAAATGATGAATGATGATGATGATACTCGACGTCGTTCGGATAATCGGAATATATTGATTGACTGTTGGAGTAATTTATATCCTTCTTCATCCACCATTACGGGATACGGGTATGGAGGAAAAACATCATAATCCTCAAGAATGACAACAAATGACAGGGTACCATGGGCGTCACCGTATATTATGTGATGCCCATTAGGCTCTCGTATCTGTAAGTGAGGATTATTACTTTCCATCAAGTAGGCCGTCAGCTTGTTTACCGTTCTAAGTACCATAAAAAATACTATGTGTACCTATACCAAATTTCACAACGATTAGTTGAGTCGTTAAGATAACAAATAAATACTTTTTTACGATTTGTAAGGACTTACGGCTCAAGATCTGTAAACGATGTACTTAAATAAGTGTTAATGATACATAATAAGAAAATATATCTAATACCATATTGATTTCCCAAAAAATCTATACTATAAAACAATACGTCACTGTGTGGATATAAAATGCTTTAATAACGAAATATACTCGTATATACGCGCGCTGGAAATGAACATAAGCGGGAAAACTGTCAAAAACGTAATGCAACGCCCTTTTACAACGACAAATTGAAACACATTAAAGAAATTGTATGGCATAGACGAGGAAACGTACTTAATACTTTAACCTTGCCCCCGTTTGGTTATTACGTGCTTAGTTCACGTGTGTTTGTTTTCAAGGGCATACTTTTAGTACAGCTAACAGCTCGCTTTTAAAAAGGTTTCTATTTGTATTGTACTAGTTTTTAACGATGACTTCGTCTGAGTAACTGGTATATTTTGAATGACCAAAACTTAAACTATATGCTAAGTTTAATCGCATGATAAATATATATCAATAATACATAAATGTCAAAACGGTTGGATATATGCTTATTTTTAATAAAAATTTAGAAAACTTATATAAAGCTTCTTTGCGTACCTATTTTTCGTATTTGTCGAAATTAATTTGGCAATCAATTTATCTATTTCTTATACCAAAGAAATGGTAACTATTACTTATATTAAAACGAAATTTAACAGAAAATCAGCGTTAACGTTCTTTTTGAATAACAAAAGAAATTAATTAACTATAGAAAATAATTGCTTTTCTTTTATTTTATTTGGTAGCGGGTATTTTATATTCATAGTAGGTATATAGTATTATTATATGTACCAGATTTTCGAGACGCAAGACACTATTTAAAAAGATGATGTTTACTTTCATATTAAGAAAAATGAACCCTATTTATACAATAAAAAGTAAGAAACAGTGTTTATATTCTTTCACGTCGGTGTAATAAACCGCACTGCACTTAATAATTTGTCATAACCGTTTCTGCACACATATATATATATATATATGTTCTTCTGTATAAGTCTTTTCAATGAATACACTTTATACCATGATGAGTTATTTTCATATCTAATAATTAGTCAAGAAATGTTATTCACTAATCAACTTAGTGTAAAAACTTGAAGTAATTAAATACAATCTTTATTATTCGGTGTAACAAAATTGCATTTAAAGTGCTTTTCACGGATATTAACTTAATAATTACCAACAATTTATGGTTACAATTTTCCTTAAAAATTCCATTTCCTTTTTCGTAACATCTAGTAAAATACCATTTGGATACGGTGTTACATAAAAACATATCCATATAGCATCTGTGCACTACGTGTCTTCGTAGTCTCATCTGTCGTAGCTTCAACAATGTCTCTACGAGAGTTTATTGTAGTGCAGCACCTTACATGCGACTAAGAGTTTTAGCTTTGTATGAAGATCTGTAAGAATTCGTACCTATTTTTCCTTGCATGTTTACTTTAGATGTGTAAGTCACGACAACACACACTTTTCGGTTTGATGGGTGGGATATGGCGTGAATTTACAGGGTACATAGGAATAACACTTGAGTCCTCAGGAATGTAGGTATCATGGGCCAAATAGTATACTCTGTTATATCCATGGTACTGCTCATGTCTATAGGCGACCACCACGTTCCACCACTTTCTATTAGGTGGTCCGTCAGCTTGTTTGCCATTCTAAGTTGTATAAAAAAAAAACATTTGGAAGAGTGGGTAGAAAAGTAGTCGGCTTATCTATAAATAAACACATATAAAATCAAATATATTTTAATTTTTTCTATATAATCACCATTAAGTTCAATGAGTTTCTGCTATTTCCCTTTTAAAACATTTAAACTGTTGAAAATAATCCTTTTAAGTCAAAATTCGCATCTGTTCCTGCTTTGTTCTAGTCATTTGTAAAAAAATTTCTGATTTTCTATATGCTTCTTTAGGTTAGAGAACACAAAGAAAAGGGATGGTGCGAGATCAGATGAATAAGGCGGATATGGTAACGGTTCAAATCCACAATTATATATTTCAGTCAAGATAATAGCAGTGTTCACGCAACCGTATGCGTGAACACGGGTATTATCTTAATGAAACAGGACACTTCTTTCGAGCATTCCTGGTTGTTTCTCTTTTATTTCCTCACGTAAATGACGTAGTAAAATGCAGTATTAATCAAAGTTTATGTTGTGACCTTTTACAAGATAATCAACTATCATATAATCACACACCTCGGGTCCCGGAATACTAAATAAGGTAATGACCTTATTTGCCGAATATATCGACTGAAGACTTCTAGAAGGTAGGTAGCCAGGTCTTCATCACTGTTCTGATTATTGTATTGGCTTTAAGTAACTCCAAGCAGTAGCGTGTAATAGTCAATCGCGTTCTTTTTATTCAATTGAAAGTAATCACGCGATCCACTTCGTTAAACCTTTGTGTAAACCTAAACGTCCCTTATACTTAAAACATCGTAATTAATTAATTATGATGTTTTAAGTATAAGATACGTCTATAATTTGGACTATTTTTGTAATTTTTAATTTCTTATTTATTTTAATCAGCAGTAGACATCGAAATCCTTACAGAGGGGTCCGTTTTTCACACTCTCTCTCTACCACGCTTGAATTCTGCTTTCCATTTTATGACAAATGAAAATGACAGAGCGGAATCCGCTAATGTATTGACCGTATCATCATGGATGGCCTTTGGCGATAACCCCTTCTTATGGAGGTACTGAATGACATCACGCTGCTCAATTTGTAGAAATTACCTATTTTATTGTTAATTGTTTGATAAATAAGTTTATAAAATCACAACTAATAATTGCAGTCGTTCTAAACTTCTCACAGTTATCTACTCTTAACTAAACTTAATAATGTGAGTAGTTTTTATTTTACGAATTGAATGTACCTATGTCAGGTTGAGTACTTCTCAATCCATCTTTGTAACAATAAATTAAATAATAAATAATCATTATACAACTAAATAATAAATTATTATACTATTAAATAATCTTTTAAACTATTAAATACCTAATAAATGCGAAAGTTTGAAACATTAGATTAATAAAAGTTTGTCACTCTTTCACGTAAAAACTATTGGATGGATTTCTATGAAATTTGGTACACGAGTAGGTGTATCCACAATATATAATTCTGGATTTGAACCGTTACCATATTCGCCTCATTTACCTGATCTCGCATCATCCCTTTTCTTTGTGTTCTCTAACCTAAAGAAGCATATAGAAAATCTGAAATTTTTGACAATTCTTACTTAGCTCATAAGATATACTAATTCACGTGGAAAAAGTCGCAGGACACATATGATATAATATAATGCCTATATATGAAAAATTAAAATTAAATATTTTAGTACCTAAGTTTTACTATTGTAAGTACTATTTCAATAGTATTCAATTTTAATAATATAGATTATAAGAACAAATAATTTCAATTATGATTTTATATAAAAAAATGTGGTTGACATCCCGCCTGTTAAGCGTGGCAATTACTGGCAAAATCTCCCCTATGAGGAAGGCTTATGTTAAGCAGTGGACAGTTAACAGCTGAAGTGAGGATGACGATGGTGATATTCAAAAATACTACCTTAAATGATAATTATAGAATAATATTCGATGTTGATACTGCCATGTCTGTTTAGATAAACTTAACAATTCCAACTATTAATAGTTAATCTTGAATTGTGAAAGTTTATTTAAGCTAATTTAATGTTGGCTTTATTCAAGATTATACAGTTCAAACAGAAATTATTGATACCTTGGCCAAATTATTATTATTTTCAATAAAAGTTAAAAAAAAAATATCGAAATAATCAAAAGATATTATATTTAAAATAGATCTTATTGTGTTATTTATTCTCAGCAATTGAGTACGATAAACGGACTAATTTATGTTGTATATATTTGTTGCTGAAAATTACACGATAATCACAATTAAATTTAAATAAATCTTACTTCAATTCAAATAAATTGTATAATTTTTCAGTCTCATTGAAATAGCGGACAAAAAAATTTTTACCACAAGCATCTTAACTTTCGTTGTTTTCTTTTTCTTTTGCATTAAAATGGTATATTTTTAAGTAAAAATTATTTAAAATTTAACCCGGGTCGTTGGACTTACAACCATCTCGGAAAATTATTTCAATTTGACTAGAACAAGCGAAGCGTGAACTCTGATTAGCACGACGCCGTTTACCAAGAAGGTTCTTTTAACAAGCTTCAAATTTAATCAAAACACTTCACCACGCGTATAATTTTCGTTATGAAGTTTTTTAAGTAGGTAAATATACAGTAAATAATACGTATCTAATAATATAAATTATAAACATGTACAATTTATTTATTTGATTTAATTGTATTTAAATTATCAACGAAATGTGTGTTGTAACTAATGAAAGTTATTCAGAAAGAAAGTTCTCAATTAGACAATCAGGATTAGCAAAAAATTTATTTCGTTTTGTGTATCAGGTAATTCTAAAATACTAATATAAATATCACATTTGTATTATTATTGATTCAAAATATAAACATATTAAATAAAATAAAAAATAATTTTTAAAGACGCTATTTTTCCAATAGTTAAAATTGTATATGAATTTAAGATTCAGGGAAGTACCTACTTCAAAAGAAATTATTAATGTACGGTATTGCTAATTTACTAAAAAAAAAATGGTGCTATATTGCAACAACGAAAATAACAAATGGTATGAGGAAATAAAATATTATTCAACATCTTGTCCCAGTGGAATGAATCATAAAAAGTCTGATGTCCAATTTAGAAAGTTTTTGTTTTAGAATTACATTACTGAATGCTACTTTCATTTACATATAAATTAAATTGAAATTAAGAATTACGAATATTGATCAATACCTACAAATTATTTCCATTAGTACTACCGAAATTATAGTCGATACTTTTCTTTAGCAATATTTACCATTTCTCGCAATTTTCTGACTTCGCCCTCATTCTTTTCTTGTCACGTCTCAAGTAACAATCACGCATTTTTTTCTTGTTTTAAAAAAGGCAAAGAGAGTAAGCAAACAATTATACTGGGGCAGTCAGAAAATGCTTCCGAATACATTTTATTACTTATCTGAGAGTTATTATTAAATTATGTGATTCTCCTAGTAAACTCCAGATAAAAACAAGACTTTTTCTTTGAAACGGCTATTATCTATACAAATAGATTAATATTCTTTAACAACACATTTTGTTTTCTTTTATATTTAACACACTCTTATCATTATTGACATTAGTATCAGAATTAAGGTCCTCGACTAACATGAAATAAAATCTTTAATTTATTAGTGACAATCTAACGTTTAATTGCAACAATTAATTTAAGATTTGATATGAATGGTTCCAGTTTTACAGTAAGATCATACGACACCAAAGTTCTGAGTATTGTTATTTTTTTATTCTAAAGCAAATTAATCATGGTTTTGTTATTATAAATGTTAGTAATTATAGTTTAAGATCTAATAACACTTTGCTACCACCAATTTTACTTCATATCAGCCGTTATCTTTCCACTGCTGAATATAGGCTTCCTCCATAGTCTGCCGTAAGGAAAATGCAATTCATTTGAGAATATATATTTGTATGTAAATAAATGACAAAATATAAAAGGATATATATTTACCATGTCAGAGTAAAAAATAAAAAATATATGAATAAAAAAAAAAAACAGAAACAAACTTATAAAAAATATACAAATATCAAAAAACACGCATATCGTAGCTCTCATCTATCATCATCATTTGTACATATCTCATCCAAATTATTTTTTGCATATAAATTCATCACTACACAGCGGTTGACGATAGGTCGACTCCCAGGTGCGCAGCCGTGTCACCGCTTGAAGCGACCGCGTGCCATGTAGTCGACCATTCTCTCCGTTTATTGCAGTCTGTAACCGTTGTACCCAAATTATACTTTTCAGTTTCTTCAACACGTTATATATTTCGCAACTTTGACCCATTATAGATGCCCGTGGCGTGGATTTGACAACCAATGACCAGCCAACGGGCGATCGGGAGATTATTGGGGTCGCCCAATCAAAAGAAGCCCATTCTATTATCTCAGTAGCAGTTTATGGTCCCTAACTTGCAGTCTATCCCCAAATATATATTCAATGTGTCCAAAGCAGGCATCCCGCCGCCCGTGTCAAATAACGAGGACGGGATGTCCAAGCAAATGCACCTTCAACTAATAAAAAAAATGCATTTAAAATCGTCACATCGTCTAGTGGGGGGCCGCTCTTCACTGCGGTTGCCCATACGAGGTCGCCACTCGAGAACGTTTCTTCTTCGTTGGTTATTTTTGAGCTATATAATCAGCCCATTGCTACTTCAGCTTGGTCATCCTTAGGGCTATGCCCGTGACTTTAGTTCTTTTACGGATATCCTCATTTCGGATTTCTGTCACGCTAAGGAATTCCGAGCTTAAATTAAAAATGCTTTAATCTATAGAAAGCTACATTATTAGTTAGTAATATAGGTTACGTGTTATTTTCGAAAGTTCTATCTACTTGTCCAAAACGGAGCTGGATCGCTAGTAGTTCATATTATTTCTTGACGCGCATTTTGTTTGCGCACTTTTGCAGCCAAATTGGAATTCATGAAAATTTTGTATTACTTTATTACAAACAATAACAGGAAATTTTTCCGTGATCACAGACAATTGTATCAAAGAAAATGAAAGAAAAATAAAATAACAATTGATATTGTTGAATTTGAGAGTCCAAGTCGTATATTGTCAAAATATACGTACAAATTATTTGCATTTCAGAGTGTCAGGTCTGAGTATTTTTCGTTTTTTCTTTAGATGTTCGTTATCTGCTTTCTCATTATAGATTCTGTGTAATGAGAAATAAAATTTCCAACTTTATTGGAATTTCTTAGAAAATTATCCACATTAATCTCTATTATAATAACATAAAAACTTTCATATAAAAGATATTCTTGTGTCATTTTAAATAGTATATACCTTGTAAAAAAAATAATTTGAGATTGTCTAATGATGAATTTCGTTTCTGAAGTTTGCAAATTATTATATGATTTGGAATAAACAGTAATATCGCATCCAAAATGCAACTGTATAATTTAATAAATGACCAAGTTAGTAGCGCAGAAATATACTGTGATGAAATATTTTAACTAACATTAAGAGTACTAGTAGTTTTTTCCACTACATTATTAGAAAATAGTTCCCTTAACAGGTGGGAAACGAATATATCAATAAATGCGTTTACATTACGGTTTACTCGAGATAGAACGAGACAGCAACGTCCTGCATTTCATTCCTTCTCAGGTATGCTGTAATTAAAATTTGTCTAATAACTGACTGGTTACCATTGTCTACAGTGTAAGAGTTTTAAAGGGAATAAGAAAGTATGAGAACAATAACCATTCATTATGAGCATCACTTCCCATTAATGTTCCCTTATTGGACAAGACTTTCAGAATATTCATCTTCTATTTCGCTTTATCCACACTTATTATATCCTGAATGAAGAGGAGTGATTTTCTCTCCATTAATGTAATATCTCTTATTATCTCTTTAATATATGACAAAGCTTTTTTTACTATTCACATAATTCGTACAAAATTCAAGATTTCATTCCACAAAAAATACAGTTACTTCAATCGTGACAAAATTAATATGGTACCAACAAGGCAGTAAACTCAATCAGTTCCAAATAGAATTATTCGAATCAGTTCAGAATTGGCGAAGATATTGCCTAACATAAAAATTAAGAAACGAAAAGTTTCTTTTTGTAAAAGCTTAAAAAGAATCGTTATTAAAAAATTGCGCATAAAGGAAACGAGTTGGCTAATTTGCATTATCTTAGTTCTGATAAGACTCATCAGGCTAATCACCGCTGTAAGACAGTATAAAGTAGAAATATATTTCAAATATTTAGGTATAGTTAATTTATGTATTATATTTAAATTATTATTACATTAATAGTTTTAATTACAACCACTTTAAATCAAGATCATGGCCAAATCTATCATTTGCATTATTCAGTCGCATGAAATTTTTTTCAATAATTCAAAAGTTTTATTCGGTTTTAATAATATTTATAATAATTATTTAATAGACACATATAAAATTACAAGCAGTTCCAAAATAAATTATAAAGTTATTTTTAGAATTAGCGAGATAATATAATATAGTACAGTTATAATAGATATAATAAAGTACAGTTCAGTCTCTTTTTGGAAGTCGCTTTATTAGTATTATTATTATATTTTCACATACACAAATTTTATCTATATATACAACAAGATGTTCTCAATAACTAAGAACAGTTACATGTTTAGGCCACTTTAACTTTACAATGAGTCCTTTTCTAAATTACCAATGATATCAAGGTCTAATAGAGGACGGAGTTGTTTAGAGAAATAAATTAATTAGTAATTTATAGTAGATATAAAAATAAGCATATCTGCTATATGTACTTATTACATTTTGAAATTGTTTGGCTGTATTTAGATACATAAACTTTATTGTTTAGTATTTCAATTGTAAGATAATACCACATCATCAGGCCAATACTTTCATCTAACAATGCAAACTTCTTTAATCTCTAATATAAGTTACATATATTGTTTTGAAGCAACTAATCTGCATTTTAAAATAGCTTTTTCTGTACGTTCATCCATCTAATATACACTGCATAAAAAAGTATTCTATGAATAACATTAGTAAAAATATAATCGTTTAATTGAATTCAAGGGATAAAGCTTAAATTAATGTATGTGTATAGACTTGCTTAATATATTGTCGACTAGAACTATATATATGTATTTATAATAGCTACCTCCGCTCGCCAGGCCCAAGCGTCCGCCTGGAAAATAGCCAGGCCTCTATCAAACGAATATGTCAGGGTAGACGGATCAAAGATTACCCTGCAATATGTTAAGTATGGAAATTACGATATTTCACCTACAAAGAGGTGATAAATATTTAATTATATAGGGAAATGACTTCGATCAAGATATGCTTTATATGTTAATTGTAATAAAATTGCAATTATGTTTATAAGGCGTGCTAAGAATTAATAAAGTCAGATTTTTATGATTTTTTTTATAATAAATAAGCTAACGGTCTACCTCTTAGAAAGTGGTAGTAGTAGTTTATATACATAAATAGTTTGGACATCTCAAAATATACTCTGATCCCAATGATTCCCTCATGGGATACCATTTCTGAAGTCTTAAATATTATGTCTGCGTGACCTATAATCTATATATACATATATATTATATTACTTTTACTATTTAGAATTCTAAATACACAAAAACTAATTTAAACATAAAATGTATTGAAGCTATTTGATCGTCTATGTTATAGCCGAATAAAGAAGAGTTATTTTTAGTAGTCTATGAATTTACATAAGTACCTATCTTTTAAGCTTGTTTTGAATTCCTTTACACGACGTTACTTAAGAAATTGAAATGGTAATGTTGATAATAAAAATAATATAAAAAAACCTAGCTAAGAGTATACAGAGTATGTATTAATACAATCTTTTGTAAATATTTGGTTGTTCAGAAAGCTATCAGATGCTTTATTATTATTATTTCAGCCATTAACTGTCCACTGCTGAACATAAGCCTTCCCTATAAGGCGAATTTTGTCAGTAGTTGTCACGCTTGGCAGGTGGGTTGACAACCGCAGTTAGGCTTTTAGAGATGTTTTAAGGGGGACGCTGCTGCCCATCCCTCGGCAATATTCTTTAATCTGTTGCAATATAACTTAAACCAAACAAAAAAAGATAAAGTTTTATTGAAATTATCATACGAATAGAAACACTCTCATATACGAGTATATAAACATAATAAGTTTATAAAGACAGTAGATGCTCTTTTAATCTGCTCTTGAAAATATTCAACGATAGACTTTTGCGAATGTGTAGTGGAAGAGAGTTCCATAGTATAGCTTAATGAACTGTAAATGGATCTTTATAGCATGAGGAGGTATGAGGAGGGGTTTTGAGAATGAGAAACTTACTCGACCTACTGGACATGCCAGTGGGAACAAGGTAATTGAATCGCTCACAAAGATAAAATGGAAGCAAGAATTAAATAGTACAGAATACAAGAAAGATAAAATGAAAGCATAATAAATACGTAATGACGTTGACAGACTGGGAGGCAATTTTTTGTGATTTGTTAATGGTATTTTTTATCATCAGAAAGTTATTTGGAACTTTAAATTGTAAATAGTGTTCAGCTTTGAAATAATGATTTTAGTTAACTCGTATTTTATGATAAATTTCGTAAAAACTTAATAATTAAAAACTCAATTAAAAATATATGTATTTAAATGAATAAAAACTTAATTTGTTATGTACCGAATCTTTTTAAATTTTCGTGATGGATTAGTTTTAGTTTATACTAAATATTCGTAAATCACGTCGTTTCCTTGTGTTTTTATTAACAATTTCTTACAAAATCCCAATAATTATTGTATTACACCCGTTATAAAGATGATATTATATTAATTATTTACATGACTTTTATTCCTAGTTAATCACGTAACTCATTACAATTTATATTATAACCTAAGTAAGTATTCTCATCTGAGCAATTGCGTAACTTTATCTTTTAGCTTTTTAGAAATATTGTTAGGATTTTCTACGAAATCCAAAAATTAATTGCATTAGCCCGCCACCGTCACAAATATTTAGACAAACTTTTATTTGAAGTTAGTCACGTAACTTACGCCAATTTATAATCTCAACTGGGTATTCTCCTCTGACCATCTGCGTAACTTAATTCCCTAGATAAACATTTTAGAAATACCTACCCACTGTAAAGTTTACACAGTTATGTTTTACTTTGGGAGAAAACTCACACGTTCTAATATTATTTGTTGGTCCCATTGCGCTGCCTCGTCCAGGTTCTTGACAAATAGGTTGATATATTACAATATACCTACGTAAGCGATATAGTATCTCAACTCTAGTAAACTACTCCGAAAAAACCAACAATTTCAATTGTGATGTAATTATGTTATTTTAACTTTTTGCACGCTACTTTGTATGCGTGGACTATAGAGGTAAAAAAACCAATGAAATAGACCACTTCTAGATGATGTATCAAGTTAAAATACACAGATTTTAAAGTCAGACGCTCAAAAACACAACTAAGAAAACCGCATCAAATTTTGTGTACTGATTTTTGCGTGATACCCGAACAAACTGGCATACAGACAGTTTTACAAAATTGTTTTGGCATCTATTAATCTTATTGAGAGATCTTATTATTTTTTCCATGTATCTACAGATATCATTTAGTTAAATTTTTATTATATTAGATAAGTAGGTTTTTTTATACCACTGAGGTGGCAAACAAGCATACGGCTTACCTGATGGTAAGCGGTTACCGTAGCCTATCAACGCCTGCAATACCAGAGGTATTACACGCGCGTTACTATTTACTATTTCACTATTTACTTTATTTTAAAAATGAATAAAATACTCTACTTAATAATATGTTTCATTTCATTAAAAATATTATCTGAATTTGGAACGCGAAAAAGCAATCGTAAAAAATTTAAATGGACCAATGGGAGTAATCCCTATCTCGATTACAAAAAAATGGTGATAAACCTTCAGAGGCTCATGGGTCAGCGAAGAAATTGCTTAATACACATAAAAAGTATAGACGAATTTCCTTGTTTTAGAAGTCCCTTAGAATTTGTTCATAAACATATATTTTTATTTTATTTTTACGATAGATATCTGTAACTAACTTTGTAGGAATATTTGTATAGATAAGTTCATAAAAAAATACAAAAACATTCACATAGTTTTGATGATTAATATAATATTGGATGATTAATTGTTTTCTTTTTTTATGATTAACATTGTTTTTGTAATGTCATTAGTTTATTATATTTGATGATGACGACTTTGCCCCTTCTTTTACGTCCTTCCTTCAAGTTTGAGTTTATTTTTATTTTTATCTGGCTGCCAACGTTAAATACTTATAGTATAGTATTTTTCGTGTATATAATTTTATGTTTGGCTCTATGAAGTAATGTTTTGGTCATGAAGATTGATTGTCGATTTTAATCCAAATTATTTTGAGCAGTCTAGTAGTATAAACTCAATAAATAAACACACAAACATAATGAAGATAAAGTATTATAACAGATACATATTTATTTTTGATCAGGTTATGTGGAAATAACTAAACAATTCTAAGTTGATATTAAAATTTTAAATTAATAATTATTATTAAAATATCGAAATTAAAAAATTTGTCGGGTAATTATTATCGGAATACGGTTTTCGTATTCTAATAATATTTTTGTATTTTTTTTTTTTATATAATGAAGAATACTTTTTCAGTTCTTAGGAATTAGTAATAGCGATGTATGGGGGATTTATTTATCACAAAAAATATTAATTACATTCCTTTAAAATCTAAAAGTCAAGGAATCAATACAAATACCGTCTACCAATTTTAATGTCTAAATTAGAAAGCTTCGGATTTGCATTTTAATTGTTATCTCTGTTTTACAACACCTTTTCTTATTGCTTGGATTGGCTAAGAAACTCAGCGTTCATACTTTTCGATTGTAGCTACAAAACAGCTTTGGAGCATTGATGAGTCTATCAAATATTTAAACAAAAACTTCTCTTTACTGAATATAATTATATTTTATGTACATAAATAATATTTAACTTAGCTACTATAGAATGAAAAATTATTTATTATTATTATTTTGTTTTTTGTCGGTTAACTGCAGTTACTGTATTATTTGAGTAATAGAACATAGGGAATAAAATAACATAAACAATATTTCATTTAAATTTGTATCAATAAGGTAAAGCAGGCATATTACTAAAAATAATCATTTCATAAAGCAAAAAAAAAAAAAAAAGAAATGGAAATAATACATTGCTTATATCAACGGCTTTATGTAATTGTAGACATTATATCCTTATACCATCTCATGTCGTATATTCGAACAATCTGAATGTTACACAAATGTTCCCTAATAACGTAGCAATAAGTCTTATTGAATACTCAAATACTAGAACGACCCAAAATCTTGCAGAAAAATTACAGAGTAATCGTTTGTAATACGAGAAAATATAACGCCATCTCACACAATGGTCTGTGACTTAAGCAGAGCGGCAACCCTTAAAAATAATTCACCCTTAGAGTGTAAGGAAAAACTGTAGAGATTTTGTTTATAAGGATAAAAAGATGGGTCAAAGAACATGAGTTATGGGAGCGCTAGTTGGTGAACCGAGTTTCGTTTGAAATATTCGTCGGCTCTACCAAGCTGCGAAATACAGATATAAACTAAGCTCGTGTTTTATGCAATAGTTGTAAGAGTACACCCAAAAATTACAGAAAACATGTATATATGAGTTCATAAGTTCAATGAGACACACTGTATCTTACCTAAATTTGTGTTAAGTCATACAATAAGCAGATATGTTACACCTAATGACAAAAAAGATTAGTTGAATGATTTAAGTAAACTATTACTAATGTTTTGTAATTTAACTGCAAGCATTGAATCAGTTATGTTATATTACTTTATTCACTACAAAAGCTGAACTTTTAGCCCTTTTTATTCATAAAAACTAAAAACTCCTACATATTATCTATTTTGATAATTAGAGCGCTT
The DNA here is from genome assembly GCF_026898425.1 of Galleria mellonella. Taxonomy (NCBI): domain Eukaryota; kingdom Metazoa; phylum Arthropoda; class Insecta; order Lepidoptera; family Pyralidae; genus Galleria; species Galleria mellonella. The sequence continues at coordinate 9,070,982 of NW_026442090.1, read as the reverse complement.
TTTTGTTTTCTTTTAAACTAGAAATATAGCGTATAAGAAAAAGACAAAATATATATGTAGCTAAAATAGGTTTATGAGACATTTGACGTTTTAATAATTAAAGTCTTAGTACGTATATAATTACTTGCATTATATTAACTAATTACTACCAATTATTTTTACAGCACAAATTCCTATTCCTCTGGTTATACGAGTATCTTGAAGTTGAACATCTTAACTAGAAAACATAATACTACTCGTATAAATAAGATGTAACAGATGCACGTACCTACTTAGTCTTTCGATTTTGCCGTACATAGTTAGATAACGAAAAAGTAGTTTATCCCAAGAGTCGAGCGTTCTCTTGTTTTGTGCCTGAAACTCGTTTTAATTAACTAACTTTTTAAAACAACAAACAAACCTTTAGACCATCCAAACTCCTACTTAGCAGCGGAGGGTCATTTTAGTTATTAAGTATTTTTCCGTTATAATTAACTGAGTTTCAGGATAAGAATAATTCTAATAAAAAATAAAGTACTTTATTTCTTTGAAGGCTGTATATATAAATGTTTATCTTGCGTTTAGGATTTTTAATCTAAAGTACTAAAATGAAATTTTCGTTTGTAGATCTCATCAGAACGTATTTTGTAAACCATTTTTAAATATTTAATGCCATATATGACGAGTTAGCACATATTCAGATGGCGAGCGCATAAACCGCCTCCCCGCTACGACTGAGTAACCGTGAAGCATGGATCTCCCCAGGTCCATGCTTCACGGTTATATAAATATATATAGTTATATACATATATATATATATATATATATATATATATATATATATATATATATATGTACAAATCTATATAATATATACACAAAGAGTTTAAACTCGGAATTCAATTGAATTCAAATTCGGCCTCGGCCCATATAGCATGTCTCATCACTAAAGTAAACCTCAATCTCATTTTAAAATTTCAAAAAAATCTTTAGGCTCTATTAAAAAAAAAACAAAAACAATTATTTAGATGTTTACGAGTATCTTAGAAAAGTTGAATAAGTATTTAAAAAAATGAGTAGATCATGTAACCAAAGTCGGTATTTATTAATTTTTAATGTTGTTAAAAAAACGTATTCAATACTGATAATATTTATTAGAAATTATATTTTTAAGCTATTATAATATTTGAACACGACTATGAAGTGTAAACAGTCGTTTTATTATTATTGACGGGACCCGCGAATGACCTCAATTTCACATGATGGAAATTCAGAAAGGACCTCGAGAGTCCATAAACACATTATAATGCCCTTAGTTAAAAAAAGGAATTCATGAAGCTTATCGGTCAACCATCAGTAATGGGGATCAATAATCCGAAGAAGCCCTTACTTGCTACACCTTGTACATTAAACAGTAGTTATGTTTTTTGATATTTTAAAAATATTTTTTATATATATTTACTAACCTCAAATGAATTACTGTCTAAAATCTTATATACTAATAGTAATCACGACTCTGTGATCATATAAATTAAGTCATAAAAACTAATTATATTTTTGAAATGGTGGCTTATATGGGAATAGAAATACTTGCATACAAAGCCATTTATACTTATTTCAGATCAAAACCTACAATTTTTGTAGTTAAATATTAACTCCATTATGATTAAATTATGTCACCAGCAAAGTAAAGTTCTTGAGCTTACTGATGCGCGAAGAAATCGCTGATGATTGTGGCGGTCATAAAAAAGTGTGTGCGCCACCAAAAACGGCTCTTCCGCGTCAAAGAATGGGGCAGTAAACATGATAATTGTAATTTAACGCAGCCCCCAGTCCGCATCACATTCCCACCCTACCGAGTCCGAGCGGCTGTTTTCGACAAAGCTCGCCAACCGTGAAGCAGTCAGAATGCCAAACGACCCTTTGAAATATTCCAAAATTTAATTAAAATGTTGTAGACTTGTGTCAGTGTAACCACGGTGTCATAAAACTCATCAGACGAACACAAAAGAGAGAGACAAAAATCATAATGGTTATCTTTACCAATAAGTAGCCGTACTTGCATGCCTGTATCAGTTTAAAAGTTGAGATATGGCAGTGAAATTATAAGGTATTTTAGTTATCTAAAATAAAGACACATGAGTGTCGTGATATTCATGATGCTGTTCACGTGTTGGTGAAGCTTACCATTTTCTATCTCATGCAGGTAGAAGATTGTTTGCCGTTTCCAATAACGTAAAAATATAAAAAATATTGCAATAAACCATTTCACTTGAATCCTTGAAAGGACAGTAGTGATAACGGAATCCATTAATGAACGTGACGGGACTATGTCATTCGTAAAGCAATGTCGCGACGACGCCGTGATCGATCTAAGAAAAATTCAATCAGATACGTTTGTGACTATCATTCAAATAAAAGATGTTGAGTTCAAGATGCTTCAACTAATGTTCTTATTGCTCGATTATCAAATTTAGTTTTTCTTCGACTACTATAAAATGCTAAGTATACTTGTTTTAAAATGTAAGTGAGTACACACTAGTCAGATTAATTCAAATCAATTGCTCAAGCAATCTGTGGAATAATAGAGAAAATATTCAGACAGAACGGCATTCATCATTAAGTCTTATACCGGTATCATATTGATCTATTATATGGTAAGTAAAACCATATCATCTTAATTGCTGATAGTACTTTTGATAAATTTATACTTTATATATATATTATTAATCTAACCTATATAGTAATGTATAATAAGTCATTAGATCGATTGATAATTGATATCTATCGATTGTTATAACAGGAAAATAGCGAAATAGATTTCATCAAAATTTTATATTAAAAATATACTAAACCAATTAAAAAATCAGTTCAAATTATTCAATTTTAAATTGTGAATTGTATGAAGCTACATTTAATGTAAATATTTATCAAATAATTCTCAAGATGGTGATAGTATTGATACTATTCTTCAAAGAACAATATCAATACTATCATGTCTTATCAATAATCACACGTTGTTTGTATGAATTAAGTGAATTACTAATACGTAAACCAAATCGTGAGTACAGCATGCATCATGCTGATATTTTAGTAGGTAAAGAAAATTTTTAAGTATTAACTCATATATGGTAAAAATTTAATTAATTAATTAATAAAGAAAAATTTTCGCAGAAGATATATTAGATTATAGATATGTAAATTAAGTCCACTTTTTGTATCATATTTTTATTTGATCAATAAAGTTACTGAAATAAATAGATATATAGGTAATATCTATAAAATAAGACATTACTTATCTGTCGAAACTTGAAATAAAGCAATTGATGACCGAGTAATATTGGGGGGACGAAGCGAAGCCGAAGACTTCCTAAGTCATTTTAAAATAAATGAGGCCATTAAATGCTATTTGCGCCGAGACCTTTATAGTACTTACTTCAATTTGCAAGGAAACAATAAACTAATTCAAGAAACATAAAAGTTTAATTCACATTAAAAGTTACATTGTAGATAGTTTGTACTGTTATGAGACAACTACAATTGCACACTTTTGTAAGTTAAGGTGTTTCGTCTTACATAAAACTACTTTTTACTCAACGATGTCTCTTTATTTATTAAATAATTAATACATACATCATAATTTTTATTAGCATGTAGTTAAAAAAAAACAGTACTTACTACAAGTTCAATATATTTGACTTCGATGTTAATTTTAAAAAGTTTAGCAAATAATTTCTATTATTGTTGGAAATCAAAATTAACAAATAAAACTGTTTGTGCAATCAGTTGTTGTTGTGATCGTCATAAAAATTGTTGGTATTTTGATGTATTATTTTATTATGGACCGAATAGATCCGATTTCTTTTAAATATTGAATAGTAAAACGAGAAGAAAGGATACGTATTGCAAATATGCAAACACGTTAAGTTTGTGTAGTCAGTAACCCCCTTTAAATAAATATCTCCATAAACTTTAGAGAGTTTCCATAGATGGAGACGGCACGCTTTGAATGTCAACCTGAGTAAACCAAGTCAAAAGGAGTTTACGTGACATTTCAATTAAACCGTGGATTTCACTAATGAACTCTCCGTCGCTAAACTTTGAGAAAACTTCAATAAATTCCTTTTAAGTTCGATTGATTGAAAGTAATTTTACCCATACATTTTTCAGTCATTTGTAAACTCAAATTTATGCAACGAGTTTTGATAAAATGGATCTTTATCAATTTAAAAGAAGGTGAGAATTATGTTGATTCTAGAGTTTGTTAACATTTGGTAGAATTCGTCTAGGTATATGCTGCAATAAAAATCTATAACAATAATATATTGTATAATATAAATATTCCAGTATCCCGATTAAGCGAACAAAGTTGTGAGTAAAAATTATTATAGTATATTTTTACCACTAATAATTAAAGTTAGAATGAGAATGAAACCAGACGGAGACTTTGTAGAAAAGTCGTATGCCTGGATAGCTTTATCACATTCGTGTTTCTGCTATGAAATAGATGTATTTCCGTGGCTGTGTTTTGGTTTGAAGGGTGAGCATTGAAATAACAGGGTACAGAGATATGACACTTTAGTCCTCAGGAATGGCAACGTATGAAGAGTTTCACTAGCGACATAGTACACTTTGTTATATTCATGGTATTATTCATGTTATAGGTGACGATTATTACTTTCCATTAGGTGGGTCGTCAACTTGTTTGCCATTCTAAGTTACATAACAAATAAACGAATTGTTCATTTACTTATTGCGACATGTAATGGCAAAGAAGCTTACAGCTCATCTATCGAAACGTGGTAACCGTCATATATAAATATGAATAGTGCGATGGATATCATACAATACAGTAGATACAAAGTATATACTATCCAGATTAAAATGGCTGTGTAGGCACATTATTTTGCAGCAGAATCACGAGAGAGCCATAGCTATTTAGGTAGACGACTTTTTACTGATTGTAATAATTGAGATGAAATTATTATAATTTGTACAATATCTCCCTTTGGAAAGTTTTTTGTAAGTAAAGTACGGTAAAGTAATAGCATGACGTAATCTTTTAATCCAAAATTATTGTCATCATGTCAAACATTTACAATCTGCTTACTACAAAGAGACGCCTTTAGCTATCAGCAATAGCATCTATCGAATTCGTCATCGTTGACTATCGCTGCTAGAATAGGCTGTCTCCATACACGTTACACGACCCAATATCTATGTTAAGATTTGTGAATATTTGATTACCAGTTATAGTAGATCTGTTACCGATTTAATATACATATTTAGGTAAGTTATGTTAAGTTGAAACTTAACATAACGGGAAAATGAATAAGTTTTTATTAAAAATGTTCGATCATCCCACTAATTCCTATATCGGTACCTGTATCTTGTTAATATAGGAACTTTGCGAGACTCGCTAAGAACTTTTAGTGATTAACTTTGACCGAAGTAGGTAAGTAGTTGAAGTCTGAACAAGTCTAACGTACTGTACTAACTAATACTTTGATAACCCTTAAAGCTATATGATAGTACCCTCAAACGTGCAGCTCGTTAAAAGATTTTTCTCAACTCATGTATTACGGCATGATGCATTAAAGAAATCCCTTTTTACTATCCCTTTTTGTATTAATCTAAATGTATGGAAAAGATTACTATAAACAAATTATATGCGAGATTAGTAGTGCTGGCCCCATTGATAGCAATATAGCCTTTCAGTATGGCTTCCAAGTTATTTTTGTGGAAACCGTTGTGGTTAATTCCTTATACATTTTATGCGATAAATTTGAACTAATCTGATTTTATCCTCATCTATTACTCAACAACAATGGTGCAGCGCTAACTAAACATTCTCAATGTTGATCACTAGTGCAACGAACTGCTCTTTTATAGCCAAGAACAGATGAAGACACATTGCAAAGACCTCAATCGTCAAGAAGAGTTTTATTGATAATTTATTATTGTCATCATAAAAATCACAATCACTTTTTCGAGTGTCCATGACTGAAGAGAGGAAGTAGTCAATATTAAACAACAGCATAGGCGGAATTACCATAGTATTTTCATTTATTAGAAAAACCTGTCCGCCATTTTAATAAGCTACACTACAACTATACTGCAAAATAAAAGTAAATAAGTATACAATGTTCTGGATATGTGAAAATAAAAAAATGGCAATAAGGAAAAAGGCAGGCACTTCTGGCGCCCATAGATAATATTCATAAAATTGTTTAGTTACGGTGCGGCGGCGAGCTGCGCGACATTCTAGCGCACGCAGCCGGCTCACGTATAGCTGTAATTTTATTTTATTAGGTTTATAGTGTCAACACGTGTTATGTACTTTTAGATGGTATGAATACAGATGACACTTATTTATGAGATTATTCGTATTTCTATTACTTTGTTAAGTGATAAAAAATGGCGATGGCTTACACTACGTAACGCTTTTTTCAAGAAATTGAAAATTCAAATATAACACAATGGGTTTTATTTCACCACCATTGCCTTTTAATAAATAAAGCGAATAAATAAACATATAGTCTTTGGTTCTCTATGCCTAATCTGTAAGGGGCTCACTTGCATGGCTAGGCCCTTGTATCAAGGAAGAGGAGATCTTCTATATGTCTATATTCTTAACTGCAGTAGATTTAAAGTCTTCAATTTTGGTTATTATTCTTCGTGTGATTTATATTGACACTCAATAAAAATTTATTTCAATAATATAATATATATATTTAACAGCTTTGAATAAAACCCCTATAAGAGCAAAGGTAGAATATTTTATTCTATAAATTACATTCATTGCTTATGAAAAATTTACAAAGAAAAACTAAATAAACAGCTAATGAGATAAAATGGACTCATAAAGAAAATTGCGAACCTAAATTATGTTGATGTAATTAGAAAAAAAATTAAGGCGTTAAGCCCGAAGTTGTCGCAATACAAATGAATTACAATAATACATGTTAATTTACTTAAATATAACAATTTCTTATGGTAAAGCAATGTAATAAATAAAATATGAGTAAAATTTTATCAGAGGGTGATTTTGTACAAATTTCATCGGCGTAGGAACTGTCGCTTGATGGTCGGTGTTTTTGCAGTAAAGCAGCTGCGCTTGCATGTTTATGTTTGAAGGATGCCATATGGCAGTGAAATTACAGGATACGTTGGTATACCAGTCTTCTGAAATAGCAATCCATGCGTCGCGGAGTATTCTGAGATGCCAATCGTGTTGTTTACTTTCCATCGGGTGGACCATCAGCTTTTTAGCTGTTCTAAGTTGCACAATATAAAATAATACAATTTTTGTATATAATATAATATTTCATTATGTTTCGATTCACTAGATTGTATAAGATCACTATTTATCACACATATCTCTAATACTACAACGTAATACGTTGTATCTGCTAGTATTTAGTATAGAAGATAACTTGATTTTATTGAATTTTAATAAGATTTTATTCTATTTTATACAAAGCGGTGATAGTTTAAGTAAATAATGCTTTCCAGAAATCTCTAGATCGAATCTCAGTCCAAAACTCAAAATTTTCAAGTACATATTCCAATAATTTAAAAATACTTGTTAGTTGCTTAGTGCTTCCGATTGCACCCCAGAACCATCATCCAATCATCTTGACCCCAAAAAGGACAAATTCATATGAGTAGTAGTATATAATAATATGTCCTCTAAGATTATCGTCTATAAATACATTTTATATACGTACTCAATTCATTTTACCTAAATTGAATATTACCTAGATACATAATATTCCTCCTAATCTGATAATTCTAAATAAAACAATGTTAGAGTTACGTCAAATTAACAGTTTTAGTATAACTATACCTGGTTAAAGTTGCCAAAACTATAACTAACTAACAAATATTTAATGATTATATTTAGTACGCTACATACTTAAAAATAGAATTAGAAAAATCTTTTTATAATCTGTATATATGTATACGTGAATTCGCGAACAGGGTAATTTATTACCTTATTTATATTAAGCACCTAGGTATATCCCTTCCGTCTCTTGTGGATAACACATGATTTATCTTTAGATATTCCGTGTTATATTATTTCTGTAAAAAGAAAGTTACTATTTTTAAATTTAATACGTATTTATTATTACTAGTGACTAATATACATGTATAGCATATATTTATAGTTTTACACAAGTCATTTGAAGCGAAGTTGTATAATACATATACGCTTAGAATACGTTCTACGTGTTGTGGTAAATAAAGAAATAAAATGCCCCATTAGTAGACATTATTGTATTTCTGATAGTGCATTTTAGTGTTAATTATTTGAGAAGCAAAAGAAGTACAAATTTATTGCTTGTTACAGTTTCTTCAAATATTGCTTCCTACTAACTAGGATCAATCATCTATAATTGTCTAATTTTAAATGTTATGAACTTAATAGGAAAATAATCCAATTAGGGATTTTAAGGAAAAAAAAGTTTTGACTTTGCACACGTTTATTCAGGTAAGCTAATTAGTTATAAATACATACTATGAATAGAATACAATTTCTATGTAATCCAATAATTTAAATAACGACACCTGTCGTTATACCTATATAGTTACGAGTCTATAATTTAAATAATCTAGTTGTCTTTTAGGGAAGTTATTTTATTATTATAAATATTATTACTAGATTTCTATATCTATCCATCTGTTTATGGGGAGGAGGTGGAGGGATTACATACCCAACCAAGTTGAGCTCCTCACCCCCCTTTTCCCTGGAAACCAATTCTTGATGAGTTGGTCGTGATGGGCTAATAACTGACCTGTTTTTATTCTCATCTATGATCAATCTGTTATAACGTAACGCCTACGTGTACTTTTGCACAAAATAGCTATCTATAATTTGTCTATAAAAAAATTGTCGTGTGGTCCCGACATAGCATAGGCCACCCCTTCCTTTCTCGTGGATGTCGTTAGAGGCGACCAAGGGAGGGCATGGGATGGGCGCAGTCCTCTTAAAATATCTCTAAAGCCTAACTGTGGTTGCCAATCCGCCAGCTAAACGTAGCAACTACTGGCAAAACCCTCCAAGAGGAAGGCTAATGTTCAGCAGTGGACAGTTAAAGGTTGATATGACGATGATGATCCATCTATAGTTATTAATAACCAATAGGATAGGAGATATGAAATATACTAAGATATGCCTTAGCATGTTTATATTTTAATATATTCCGAATTAAATTTATGGAATCAAGTAGGATTACAACACCCAATTTAACTTTTATTTGTATTTGATTATAACGAAAAGAGTAAGTAATTATCTCTAAGTCTAAAATTAATTTTCATTGTAGCTCGAGGCGATACGTAGCTCGGTACTTATCGACGATAACGTTAGAGTGGCATAAATTCTAGCAGTTTATGGACTGTATTATATCAGTTACTAGAACTGCTGAAGGAAATATAATGAGTAATATGTATTTTTTTGCCATAGGATTGTTTCGATTGTATCCCACGGTCGCTTTCGTTATCGTTAACACGGTATAGGTTTTTCCTATAGTAACTTATCCAAATTACCATGTAATTAATATACTTATATAGGGTAAAATCGAAATTAGCATTTTTCGAAAAGAGTACTCTACCAGCGAATCTGATCGCTTTTCCTAAAAAAAAAACGTATCAAAAACTATAAAAAATTTCGTGTGTTTCATATTATCATAGCGAGTACAGCTGTCAAATTAGTATGGAGCCTCAAAAAATTTTTGAGCTGTGCTTTGTTTTGCTAAACATGTTCCCATTCGCTCTGATAAAGCTTCCTTAAAATTATGCTTTTTTATTCTGTATATTAATAGTGTCCGCAGAGTGTACCTCGATAGCGCAGGAGGCGTTACCATTCAATATTATCCTTTAAAAAAAGATTCATTGATACTGTAATATGGCCCTTAAGATTATTGCAATCAAAGTTATTATCTATAAAGTTATCGCCGTCTACTTAGCAGTAGGTGAATAATGGTTTCTATCTTTGACGGAAGTTATTGTAACTTTCTTATTGAGGTCGAATGTTCGATTAGTTTTTGTTGTTTTGTGCTATGCTTAACACGTACTTGTTAACATAGTTAATATATGAAACTGAAAATATAGTAGAGGTCTCTTAAGACCACCAACTAGTTCGTAGAATCAAGGCGTAATATTGATTTATAACCACCTTACCATAAATAAAAATACGTGCCAAGGATGTGATGGATTGCCGTTTCGTCACATTTGCTCTCAAGTTTCAATAAAATAACCTCTGATATATATTGGTATTTTCTAAGAGCACTTTATACTTCTAGTCGCTCTTACACTAGATATCTACAGTATACGGGTACTAAGATTTGTTATACGCTAAGCAATAAGATAGAGCCTTAACATTTTTCAGCCTCAACGTGACTGGAAAGGAGAACAACACGCGTGTAACGTGACCTAAACTGAGTTGGTCGTAGGGCAGTTATGTCGTAGTTATACAGCTACTAAAATAAAGTAAGTACCCAAATAAATGTCTTGGGTAATCTACGGAATATGAACGTCTTGACTATTTACCAAAATTAGTATAGTATTGTAATATCTGTGCATAGCAAGTATATCTACATTATATGATTAAGCTGTATTTTTTCAGCTAACACGGCAATTAGTAATTTGTATTTTGAAGAATATTTCTTTTTTTTTTTCTATTTATGTTTATCAATGAAAATTTTGACAATAAATTATTTTAACCCCTCGTAATAATCCTGTTAACTTTGTATGAAAGATTATTTTTTGGTTTAAGTATGACATTAACTTTCCTCTACAAACAGTCATCTAATTTCATAAAAAAATACTAGTATATAGTGGTGATAATAACTATAAATTTTCTTTCACAAATCGCTAATATATATATATATATATATATATATATATATATATATATATATATATATATATATATATATATATATATATATATATATATATATATATATATATATATATATATATATATATATATATATAATTTAGATCTAATATGAGAGTGAAACTGTGGAATGTATTGCACTCATAAAAAATACATTTAAATTGTTTATCTTTTTTCGAATCGCATTCAAACATTTTTTTTTGAATAGTTATTTATTCAAACGTAATATAAATGTTATTAAAATTAATATTCAATTTTAATAACAATACTGCAAATAATTATTACACTGTCCCTTTGCCAACCCCATATAGACGGTTATTTTGTTTATTTACTCGAGGAAGGCTAATACATATTTATTCATAAGAAGCTGAGTAGATATTCCTAGAAGCTCGCTTAACACCTCGTATTACCAAATATTCGTTCATATAGTGATGGGAAAGATATTTACAATAGCACAGTACATGAAAAGAAAGTTAAAATAAAACTTAAATTTATAAATTTATAACTATCTATAACAGTATTTTATCTACTTATAAATTGGTTTCAAATTTTGTTTGTATTTGAAAAACCTATAAGTTATATACTTGTACATTTTATTGCTAAAATTTTATGAATTTGTATATTACCTATTTGGTTTTGACGTTGTCCCTTGCAACCTGCAACAATTCAAGTAGTTCATCAGGCGAGTCTTCAGCTTGTTTACCATTTTAAGTAAGTAATATAAAAAAATCTATACACCAAATTTTACCATTAAAATTTATTAAACTGTTTGGCCGTGATTGAGTAAGAACATATAAGTATAAAACATCAGAATCATCAACATATATAATATATAGCTATAATATAAAAAGCAAAAGAGTTTACTTGAACGCGCTAACCTGTTTAACTACCAGTTAGATTTGAAAAGATCTTTTTGCATTTGAATGCTTATTTCTTGAGCAAGTTTATAGGCTATTTAACATAGGCAAAGCTGCGAGATATAGCCAATTTATAATATTAATGGGATAATAAGACTAAAACAAGTATATCTAATATGCCACAACACTAAAACTAGATTTGTATTTGGGTAAATTTTATGATGTAGGTACTATGTTATTCAGGATTGTAATCCCTTAGGGCTCCGGGGTGAATTCAAATTATTTACGCTTATAGACGTGCGTGATGAGCAAATCTGTCATTTCTCGCTGCTTTGAAACTATGCTATAACCGGTTTGTAAATATTTAAACCTGTACTATATAAAACACAAATCCAAAATATTTACAAAAATGTAGTAATAATGGGTAGAATATTAACTTACATAATAAATTAAAATAAAATAGGTACTAAGTTATAATAAAACAATTACAAAAATATTAGTATTTAAGTTCGAATAATAAACAAACTGTGCAAGTTTTTTGCATTTTGCAATATTCTTAAGATTGGTGCAAATATAGCCATGCAACTACTGTTGCTTGGTGATAGAAATACAAGTGTACGGAGATATATGTCTACCTATATCTATGTAGACGTCTACTATAAGTTTCCCTCTGGCAGAAAAACTTGAATGTTTTCTACATACTGGAATAAAGAATGATATGATGGGATGGTGAAAAATGTTACATAAGAACGATAATTACTATATTAGGTGTGTGAGACTAAATAAAAACTTTTATAATCTTGAAAAATCTAAAGTTGCATTTAAGATATTTACTCATTAGACTTAATAATAATTAATTGAAGAAAGTACCATTTGTTTGGAATGGGAAAATTTCAGTAAGAATGTTATGCTAACATTTCTAAATAAGCAAAATTCGAATAAAATACAATGAGTATCTTATTGTCATTTCAAAGTATATTCTGTGACAAGTACCTTCATTTTTTAACTCCAGTAAATTACAAATATGCACACCTATAATTTATATACTTATGTACTACTTATATACTGATTGAATAGATACAAACAATATTCACAAATACAATTTATAATAGACAACGTACACATGATGCCCCAGGCGTCCATAAACTACATTAACCGCTTATTGTTACACGGAATATATAATTATTTTCAAAGATTGCTGCACTAAATCATATTTATCATATTAATATAATAAAATTGTATACGAAATTTACACTTGGGAAATATTTAAAAAAACATGAACGGACTTGACACGACCAATAGATGTAAGATACAATTTTTTTTTAATTTTGTGCTAACTGTATATTTATTTTGGCATAAAGCTAAAACTACTGCATGAAATTAAATACAATTTAAAAACAGTTTAAGCGTAAGTAATAAATATTTAAACATCCAAACAAACAAATCACATAAGTAGGTATATTCATATAGTAGGTAGGATACATATAAACAGAATCAGATTGAAATGAAAGATTTATAGAGCTATTAAATTTGGGAATATTTAACATTATGGTTGGAGGATTGATATGACCGTAATAAAAGTCATAATTTCTCCGAATATTTTATTGTTATTTAAGGTTTTAGTATTCTAGTAGCTAATTATAGAAATATATCTATACACGCAAAAGTCATTCTAATACAGGTTAAAAGCCATTCACCTCGAATGATTTAAATATGCAGACGACCGTATTGATTGTCTCCAAGAATAAACCCCTTATGATACTCTGGGTCGACCGCTCGGTCGCCGCCGCCACCGCCACCGCACTGTGCAGCCAGCCCTTTTTAGATATTTTTATTATATTCTTTAAATGTAACCTATTTCATTATATGAAGAAATTTAATATTTATTTACTTCATATGCACGTAAAAATTTACAGGGTTGAAAAAAAATTGATCTTTCTGGAATTACCTTATCACTTTTTTTTATATCTGTAATTAGATTACGTATCGATTGGAGCTCTTTCAGTACAGGATTTTAGACGGTATTAGTACGGTTCACCAAACGACGGCTTTACGTATCCGGAGCACAAAGTAAGTGACAATTATTTAAAAAATATGATTAATATAAATGATTAAAATCTTTGAATATACTCCTAGTTTTAATAATTTTTTAATAGTATATATTTTCTTTAAGTAAGATGCAATCGAAAGAAGCACTTTCTTTACGATAATCTCTCTTAAATTATACTTTGCCATTTCAAAAGCAAATAGTCACATGTGTAAGAATAGCTCATATTATTGTGTAATAAAATAGGTTATTGGTTAAGCTATTTATAAACGAATAAGTATGATGATTAATTAATCAATCACTAGAAACACGACATATTTTGTTGGGAAGCCATGTCTCTGTGGACCTTAGAATTCATAAATAAACCTGTTCAAGTGTAATAAAATGGGTCCATTAATAGAACATTGATTTGTTAACACAATACTTACCTACAAAATTACATTCAATATTATGTTAACTACTTTCTATTACTTGACAATACAAATTGTCCTAGATAAAGTAATTTATTTTCAATACAAAAGTTATCGAATAGCGGAACAATAGGTCGATACAAATGATTTAGTATGATACGTATCTTGTAACAACGTTCATTTGTACAGTCACAGGCAATAATATATGAACATTTTCGTATAATTAAATTGTTATATTTACCATATATATTTAGATATTAGAACAATATTTATAATATGACAATAAAGTTTATTTTATCTCTACAAATTACGGAATATTTAATAAAATTACAAAAAGTATTGTAACTTGTGGGAAATCTGAAGGCCAAATTAAACATAACCTGTATCTTAGAAATAAGGTCTCCCTCATATTAATCGATATTAAAAGTTACAGGCACGCATAGTAAACCATTACATAATAATAAGACAACATAAACGTGAAATTGTTTTGTAAGTAATGTTTTCTAATGTATTCTATCCTATAACGAATACAAATTAATTTTAAAATTATCTTTAAAATTGTAATTCCATTTTTTAAACAGGTGTCGTAAATATGCGTGGACGAAATGGCGCTTGGAGATTGATATAAAAGGTTATAAAACATCTGGTAATAATAACAGAAGTCAATTTTTTAGTAAAACTAATGGTAGCGAAATTAATCAAAATAATTCAAATCAATTAACCAATTAATATTGTTTAGTGGTAATTTGTTGAAATATGAGTATAATTATTCAAGATGTCGGAAGAAATCAAATTTGCTGAGAGTTTTTCGATGAAGAAAATGCTGAAATATAAAAAAAATAATCTATGATGAAATCGTTCCTCTTTATTAGGATTACAAAATGTTAATTTTGATATTCTATATTATACAGAGAGCTTTTTATAAACATTTTAATGTTTAAATAATTAATACAAATTATGTGGAATTTGGGAAGCTGTTTAGATGGATACAATAGATATATTATTAATAACTCCACATTGACACCACATTGTGTTTATATTGCATCCGTGCGAAGTCGGGGCGGGTCGCTTGATATTAATATCATGATATAATATATAAACATCATGTCCATATAATTATATAAATATATAATAATAATAATAATAATAATAATAATTTATTTCATGAGAAAACTCTGCTCCCTAAATAGGTAAATCTCCATGATATGGCACAATGACACAAAATCCATTTATCTGATTTATCTGAAAGATTTGACTGTGTAATTTGTGAATGTATGGAATGGATTTTTTTAAAATGGCAGTCATAACCTAACATACTACTAATAACAAATCCTCAGTTTCATCATATATATATATATATATATATATATATATATATATATATATATATATATATATATATATATATATATATATATATATATATATTAATGGGTGATAATGGTATGGTAACCCCGTCTGCGCTATCGGCATACAATGGTGGGGCACCAGTGATAGATGACTAATGAGGATGAAAGCAGGTCAGTTAGCCCATCCTGATAAATTCAACTAGAATTAGCCACGATGGTTTCCAGGGGGAACTACGTGGAGATCGACCTGACAGGGTATATTGCTAGTAATGGGGCTATTTGACCCCATTACTAACAATCCCTTTCTCCCCAATTTTTTTGTTTATATTGTACCTATATAAAAAAAAATAGTTAACTAATTTTCTGATTTTTTTTTATTAAGTCATACAACAAATAGGCAATTTTCTACCAGGTCAGCTGTCAAATTATTTTCCATTTGTGTAAAAACAAAAGTTATGTAAAAAAAAGATCATAAAAATCTCACAACCTAGTTAGTATTAACTGAAACCCACTTCCATTATAGATGTTTATCAATTGACATGTCAAAGGATATTTTTAGATGATATCACAATAATAAATATCATGGACACGACAAACCAACCACCATTGTCCGTACAATAGCACTATAACTGCAGTAAAAATATTAACGTTGGAATTTTTCAATGAAAAATGTGTACGACTTGATATTAAAAATTCACAGTTGCACAATGAAGTAGCGCCATATAACTTTATTATTATCCTTACTAATATTCTATGAAAGTTTTTGTTTCTGTGTTCTTTTGTTTGTTTGTTATCTTCTGGCGTTTTAATAGCTCGTCAAGAAAGGTATACAGGGATGTAAACTACAAATTATTTTGATTAATCAACATTTCCCGGTCTCGTGTACAAAATCTAAATCAATTTAACAATTAACAAAACTAGTTATTTATATGTAGTACAGACATAATTGTGACAACGTTAATATGGGATCAAATGAAATGAGTAGGTAAGTAAGGTTCGTATGAGTATCCAGGTTGTCATAATAAAATTTGACTTAATTTTTTAAAAGAATAATTAGATATATCGTGATTATTTATTACGATGCGATACTGTTCCACATTTTTCTTTTCCGTGGGTATCGTAAGAGGCGACTAAGAGAATTTAATGGTCGAAGCGTGGGTAACAGCGTCTTTCTTAAAATGTCACCAAAAGCCTAACTGCGGTTGCCAACCCGTTTGCCAAATGTGATAACTACTGGCAAACTACCCTTTATTTGGGAGGACTATGTTCAGCAGTGAACAGTTAGCGGCTGATATGATGATAATGATGATGATGACGGTTTATTATGACACAAAGCAGCACTGGAAGGTAATAGCTACTAACTTGTGTAAATGTTGTGAAAACTTTCTCTTGTGTTTAGTAAATATGTGTGGAGTGTATATAGTCACAAAGTTTGTAATGTTGAATCCATACTGTTAACTTGCAACCAAACAGCGCTGTCCCTAGGCACAGATCCGAACTGTACGAGGAGTGATTTGCCTTTGCTGCTTTATGTCAAGAACTTCACGTCTTGCTTTATCTAGTCCTCGTCTGTGCAATTCTATAGAGAATTTCCATATTAAAATTATGCAGCTTAAAATGTAAACTCCATAAAATTAAACGAGGTACAAAATACTTTGAAAAAGCACGCGAATCACCTATACTAAACAATATCAATGTTAAAATACCAATTTGAATACAAAATTGCAATTAATACAGTATGTGGTAAAAATACATTAATATTTATCCAGTGTAGAAGCGAGCTTATTACGAATACGAGTACATACTCGTATGGCGCCTGAAAGCAGTGGGTAACTAATGTTGTTATGGTGATGATAATTTTATTAATTAAATAAAAAATTTGCCCAATGATGTACACCATGGAATTAGAAGTCCTAAATAAGTATTCTTGTCGATAGATAATACAGAAACAACTATGCTCTGCGTTTTCTCTAATTTTGTTTCCTAATATTTCCGGCTTATAAGTATAAATAATGTAAAAATAATTTTTCTTTAATAACCTATAACACCTCACGCTGCCACTACACAAATATATATCTTATAAATAACGCGTCTTAAATGTCAACATTGTACGTATTTAGTGTGAAGTGTTAAATTGACAGATGCTGCTCTGAATGAATGAATTTTTGAATTTATTTTATATAAATGTTTCCAAAACCATATAAAAAAATTATACGTAATAAAATAAAATTAAATTGAATAAAATTTAATATAAAAGTACACCATATACGAATGCGATACTTTTTCTTGAATTGTATGGATAAAGCCTCGAGTTAAAGCAAATAGCCTATATATTACTATCATAATACCTTGAATTATACGAAAATGAAGACATCTACTAGTATATACTTTGTTCTCTGTAAAAAACATAATCTGAAAAATAATATCAATCAATTTCCAAATAATAACTAGGTATTTAAATGATTAAATAAAAATATTATCGCCTAAGAGCACTCAGTTAATGAAATATCAACTTTAATTTTGAAAGGAGTAAGTCGCAAACACTTAATAGCTGTTTGGTTTATGGTGGCGAAGTTATTTGCCAGTAGGCACACACAAAATGTCGTGCGGTTGTGAAGCCTAATCCGTTGTGAGCTCGTATGAGCACGGGCCAAATTCTACATTTGGCATTCTGCGGTATTTTTGGTAGACATTTAACGAAATATCTTCTTGTTATATCTGTGTGAATATTATTGGCCATATCAGTAAAAGAAATACAATCTCTAGCGAAATAGTCGTATTCGTTTTCTTTCATATAAATAAGAACGGCAACAAAATTTTATAAAAATGATTGAATGTAAAAAAATAATAATTTAAAAAGAGGGCAAAATAAAAAAAAATAGTCCTAAATAAAGAAACAACAACTTACATGAAAAAACGAAAAAGCCTAAAAAATTTGAATATACCTCACAGAATTATATTGCCTGTATTAACCCGTATTTTATTGATAAAATACAGATTAATACACTAAAATAGGTTCTCTCTTTTATGAGCCCTAAATACATATTTTGATAAAATCTTTATTGCACTAAAAAGAGATAAAAAAGATAAGAATAGAACAATGTCTACGAAATTACAGAAAACGGCCTTAAGAAATATCCATTTTCCCAATTGGTATTGGGTTTTTAATGCGAGTTACCGAATGAAATGAAGGGCAATAAACAAACCGCAACCATTTCATCGCCTCATAGGGAGAAATTATCAGTTATTAGTAGCTATATTGGTAATATGTTCAAATACAGGTAAACAGATAACCATACAGTAAAGTATATCAAATCTTAGTAATAAACAGTTGTATACTAGGTATTTTATGAAAGTAGATATACATTTGTACAATGCCGTTTGATCCGTGATATTTACGTTTTGGTAAACCAAAACGTAAATATCACGGAGCAAAGCAACAATTTAAAAATCAGTATATCAAATCGCTTGTCACGATGTTTGTTCACGCTCAGTATCAGTATATGATATTGATTAGTTTCACTGCAATATTTTTTAATTCTTTCGCTGCATTACAACATCACATTACTAAAACACAAGCGCACACACGTACGTACGCATGTATGCACGCACCCACGCACTCAGTGCAGTGTAATTTTGCGCAGAAGATCAAACACACCGGCCTGCTCTATATTTTTGGAAATTAGTGTAAATATACACAAAACTATCGGTTTATTTGAGGTTAGTCTAGGGGCAATTTTATATTTTATTTTCTATATATCATCATCACCATATCAGCCTTTAACCGTCCACTACTAAACATAAGCCTCCCCTTGGGGGATTTTGACAGTAGTTGCCCCGTTTGGCAGGCAGATTGGCAACCGCACTTATATTTAAAGGGATGTTTTAAGACGAACGCTGCTGCCCATCCCTCACTCTCCCCTAGTCGTCTCTTACGACACTCACAGAAAATTCAGGGCCAATTTTCTATACGTTTACAAATAAATTATAAAAAATAGGATTCGACAATGTACCTTTCGGGAGCCCTGAACCAGCAATCTTAGCGTGTGATAAAGTAGGTGATGAAAACTAAAATTCCAACGAAATCCCTTTATTTAACAGATATGTTTAAAAAAAATATCTTCTATTTATAAAATGTCTATATCGCATAAATAATAAAGCTTATATTTAACGCTTATAAGATCAAGTATCTGAACTTATCCCTACCTTTTCAATAACATACAATCTACCACCAATCTATTGACGCTGAACTGCATTCGTGGAAATTATTGTAGATACCTACGAGTACATCGTTTTTACTGGCTAGAATATCCTGTATTATTAGAAACCAGATAACGGATATCTAGTTGTAGAATTCAGAACAACGAGATTCGGGCTTTAATATAATAATAATTCTTTTTACGTCTAATTCTACTTTAAGACGACATTTCAAAAATTATTGTCTCTTATAAACAGTTTCATATTTCTAGACTCACCAGTTTAAGGTATGAGTTGTTTAAAAGCTTTATTATTATAAATAGATTAGATTTAATAAGCAGGTACATATAAAAATCATCAACAAAGGCGAGATTTGATATTACATTTTGTGATAATAAAAATCTCTCTCTTGAAAATTTAACTGTATAAAACAAGATTGAAATCTCATATGTGCTTGATATTAATATCTATTTTATTATTGTAGTAAAAAAATATATATATTTAACATTTATTTTGAAACCAGACATTATCTGATTTCTGACTGTATTTACTTGATAGATTGTATAATATTACATTGTATAATATAATATTAAATATAGCAATGGCAAACCAAAGCATAAGAAATTGGACTTTATATTGTCACAATATAATTTTGGATATTAATAACACTAGATACTTCATAAAGTATAGATTATTATATAGTTCCTATTCCATAATTAATATGCAAACACTTCCACGTAATGGGGTGGCGTTATTTTATCGAAGTGCCTCATAACCTCAGGAATATAATTACTTATATTCCTGACATTTACATGTATGATGGCTTTATATGTAAATGCACTTAAGCAAAAACCACCGGAACATGCTATTTTATAAGACATTTCTATCTTGATAACAGACGGGATCAACGGTCTAATTAACCGTAGTTAGATAAAGCGAAAATTGGATTTTAATAGTTACCTATTTATTTCAGTAAATGATTAATCTTGACAAGTTATTCCCCTTGATATCTTCTTTTTAACTTACATAATAATAATCAAATTGTAATTTTCGTATATGTTTACATTAGACAGCAACTTAGGTATAAAAGAATTAGGCTAAGTAGGTACCTTATAGGGTAAATATATTATTAAACATTTTTGGATTCCTTTCGGAGTATTAACCTACAGTTCTTATTCTTATGGTATTACTTTGCTGCTGCACAAATTTTAAATTAACTAAATTCATTTTATTAACGAAACTAATAAATTATATTAAAGATCATCAATTAAAATTCTTTCAATAGTCTTGAAAAAAAAAGAGAAGCTTTTCAATTCGATTGTATTTGTTCTATATTTGTTAGTTTATAATATCGCCAGTTATAAACCGATTCAGAAAAGTATTTTTATATTAGAAAGAAAATACGAGTACCTTACTTACTTTCAGTTGGGTCCTATACAAATTTTATCTAAATCGCTTCAGTTCAGTTTTTAAATTAAAATAACTGATATTGCCGCAATTGAAGTCGCTTTTTTGCGGAACATAATCTTAAATTTTACGAAAATTAGTTTTGTTTTTGAAAGATAAATAAAGTCAAGCAATACATAAATTTGCTCGGCCGAAACACTAGACTTAGCGCGAAATCTCAAACTTTTTGATTTATGAAGCTGAATTTTGACAGATTGAGATGTAGACATTCGCTAACAAAGGATTCCCACGGTACCGGGAGATAACTGATTTTACGTAAAGCTATGGGAAACAGCTAGTTAATACGACAATTTGTTTAAATTACATTGTCTTCAACTCCTTTCACACTTACAAATATTTTATTCTGTTTTATATAATATACACCGCAAGTTATTTCTATGTAATCAACGTCGTATACAGAACACGTACCTAGGAAGGGTATACACAATCCCGCGGGACCAAACTTCTTACACAGTCATGCATATTCCGCATACAACAGGACCTTTAAAAATTTAAAGCCATTTTGACACAATTTACATTTTTGTGCTTCCTTGTAAAGTCTTTATTTTTACATGTTTTTTTTTCGTACATATAGCTAGCTGTACTATTGTTTCTCTGGAGTAAAAATATGTATTAAGTATATGTTCTATGAAACCGGCTAATGGCAACCCAAAACAGCCGTAACCAAAAGAGGAAGAAAAAAGAAAGTATATGTTTTTCAAATAGAATATAACTGAAAACCTACTTCAGACGATCAACTAATAATAAAAGGAAAATTAATAAAGGAGTTTATTTACCAAAAATATAATTATAATTGTACCTAAAAACTTTTATTTATTTATTTTATTTATTTATTAAAGGTATACACAACAGGTTACAATCAATAACATTATAGACATTATATAAAGATAATAGATTAGATTGAGACCCAAACAGGTGTACACACAGCATGGTTAAAGCAGTCGGCAAAGAATGTTAAATTATAAAATTATATAAAGAAATCATATGAAATTATATAATTATAATTGTACCTAAAAACTTTTATTTATTTATTTTATTTATTTATTAAAGGTATACACAACAGGTTACAATCAATAACATTATAGACATTATATAAAGATAATAGATTAAACTAGATTGAGACCCAAACAGGTGTACACACAGCATGGTTAAAGCAGTCGGCAAAGAATGTTAAATTATAAAATTATATAAAGAAAGCACATGAAATTGGTAAAAAACAGTGAAGTACATGCAAATAATTAAAATACATAAAGATATGGACATGTCAAAGAGACTTGATGACTGATTGTAAAATGCTTTTGAAGGTGTTTAGACGTGAGTTGAAAATATCAATTTGAGGACATTTAGCAGAAAATTCATTAAAAGTACGACACATACGGATAAGCGGGTTATAATACGATCTATTGTTCTTATAAACGCAGAGTGCAAATATTTTAGAACTCCGTGTTATAACTATAACTAAATAGGATCAAATCGATATCGTAAGCGGCATGTAAACCTAAAAATCTTTTATTGCCCTAGAACTTATATAGAAGATATTTTTTTTAAATTTGTCTAAAATCCTAAAATGATAAAAAAATTGAGTTGCCCATACTAATTCTTAAGCTGTATATGCTGTATCAATATTTGAGCCTACAAATTTTCTTATCCTTTTTTGAACCTGTTTCTTTGACGGAAATATTCAGTTTCGCTGGTAAAATAGCTTCTTTGAAGGATACTAATAATTTCAATTTGAACTTGTTGTTGAGGCTACTCATATAATATACAAAAGTAGTTTAAATATGAAGGTACAGTACAACTTGTGTTTCTACCGTCAAACTTCAAGGAGTTGTTAGTAATGGGGATTAAGGGATCCATTACTAGCAACATACCCAAGTCGACCTCCACGTGGTTCCCGCTAGAAATTATCGTGATGAATTCGTCCCGCTAGGCCGACTGTCTTGACTTCATAAACTATCATCGATTACTGACGCCCCGCCTGTGTATACTGATAGCACAGACTGAGTAACCATTCCATTATCATCTTATAAAAAATGCTTACATGGTTCTAAATTTACAGCATAAGAAGATTTAACATCGACATTATTTAGATCAGACATTGGTTGCCAGATGGAGATCTTCCGAAAGGTTTCTTCCAAAATGTTTTTATAATTTTTTTTTTTTTACTAGACATTATTAAATAAGATTATGTCAATTTACTAAATGGAAGTGTTGATCTTCATCTATAGAATATGAAATACGACATGACCTAAAGCACATCTCATCAGAGCCACTGCTGTAAATTAATAATTAATAGTAAGATGAATTTGTATTGCAAATAAAACTTCAATATCGAAAATTAAATATGTAATGTATCTAACTAAATAATATTTAAAATCACAAAAATCTACATGTACTTATAACAATTGAGGTCATTTTTCTCTGACAGGCAACTATTGAGCCGCTAAAATTACACGTTGAGTTGAATTGAAAATAGGCTATAGGTACCTACTCACCACGTGGTTACTTTTAGTACATTTTAACAGTTTGTAGGATTTTATATACCATTAATTTCATAATTATTTTATATTTTTAGATAATAAAAAACTTGGTTTTAATTTTTTTATAGCTTTATCTATCTAATAACTTCATATAAAATAATGTTAAAGTTACAATTGAAGTAAAATTTATGATCTAAATGTTCCCTTATTTAAAAGAAATATTTGGGTAATTATTTAATATTTCCCCTCACATAAAACAATAAAACACTTAAAGTTAAGTAATAAATATTCCTGGCAGCTGTGGTAAGTGAAACTCTGGAATTGGTGCCCAACGTGGGACTCGGGGAATTGCGGTAATAATATGTGTTGGGCGGAGGCGAGCGAACGGAAACTATTAATAATATCACCTGTCATACCTTTATTGAGCTTGGAACCTCATGGTTTCTGCTCTACAACGCTCCAAAAATATCGATTCAAGACGAATCCAGCATGTCGGCCGCCCTCCAGGGCAGACGGCTCCTCTCGCTCTATGTACACATAGGACACAACACGTCAAGCGAGATATCAAAACCGTTTCCCGCCACTGCTATTTCAACACTTATACTTTCAATAGCAAAAAATCCTTGCAGATAATAAACCTATGAAACATAACACATAATTTTTATTTTTATTACATCAATTTAATTTAAGATATGACTGAAAAATAGACTAAAAGTTTCATTATGTCGTCCAATGTTGAGACGGGTAATGTACCGTCCTCTCGCGCTTGCTCGACCCGACTGACTGACTTTCCTATATTTTCCCGGCGCAAGCCTTCACCCCTTGTAATCGAGCACGTTCGCAAAGATATAACAGTAAAAATCTAGATAGATATTCTGCATTCCTTTTTCAGATTCAGTAAAAGAAATTGTTGTGAATGCTAGACAAGCTTAATTGTGCAATGAAGATGAAACAATTTATTCCATGAGATTTAATTGGATGTTCCAATATTTTCTAAAAAAAAAAATATACGTAATTAACAAATATTCACGAAGTTAAGCTATTTATTATCTATGTAGTAAATTATCTACAATCTAAATTATCTAAAATTATTAGGTTGCTTAGGCTTAGGGCATAAGAATTATATTAATAATAATTAATATAGTAGGTACCTACGTAAGTACCACAAATTAAAAAGTGATACGTGTATACATAAATATAGTAAATATATCAATAAAATTTTTGGGCGATTTACTTTAATATTATTTAAAAATAAATAAATAAAAAAACTTAATTTTCGTGTATTACTCTTGTATATAATAAAAAACAAAAATTTTAAATTCAGTCAATCACAATATAAGTATAACGATTCCCACTTCCTACATTTAGCTACTGTTTGGATACTCGCACAAAATTTTATAATAAAATATTTATATTTACCTATATGGTAAGCAATATTCAAATAAGGCGGTCTTTAAAAGCTAAAACCAGATGGCGCATTGTACTATAAGCCCTTGTCATTTCAACTATTGATTGTTGTTTAGTTTTACAATTCATAATCTTATTTTTATTAGTTTTTATGTTTATTTCGTATATTGTTCTGTGAAAAAAGATATGCGGTATTCAGATATATATAAATTTTATTGTATGTATATTATACAATAAAATTAATAAATACAATAATTTAAAAATTCCGGAACGAAATTTTTAATTATTTTATTGTTAGTAAAAATTTTTTCCAATATTTAATGTTATATCTAAACCAATATAATATTCATAAAAAATAAACACAAACAAGTAGCTATGACAGGGATCATAAAATGATAGCGCCATCTGTTTAAAGTTTTCACTAACCACTTGTCTAATAAAATAGCCATCTAAAAGATAGGCTAATATTTAGGAACACAATTTTTGATAAATACCTACCTAATAAACGTTTTATTAAATATTAAGTATTAATAATTAATTAATTATTTAATTAAATATTGTTACTTAGGCACCTGTGTTATTTGTATTTATATATATATATGCTAATATATACCCTGTGTTATAGATTCCTTATATGAAAATTTATTATGGATATACCTGTAACATAAATTATCTTATTCAAAATTTTAAACTAAAATATTCTATATATTAAGTATATACTATCTATATACTGTCATTAAAATATTATTATATTAGGTAAAAGCCACGGATAAATATAATTTAGGGTGAACAAAAATGATGAATTATGAATGAAAAATTATGTATTTAAAAAAAAACTGGTCTTTAATTCTTTAGCAAAAACAAAAGAGAGGAAAAGAATGATAATTTTTTTACATACAGAAGCTAAACTGCCTTTCATATACATATAGCGCAATCTCTTGCAACACGTATAAACTTAATTAATTTTTGACAACGTGAATTTAAAATATTATATATAAATTCGGTCCCCGCGTTAAACGTCAAATGGCATGAGTTCTGTACAAATACTATTATAATGTATTATACAATAAATATTAAGTAATTTCCTGTTGTCTTGTCCATTTGATTTTGTACAAAATTATCCCAGGTCGTTAATTGCATTATTTTTGTCACTGTGACATTTGCTTCATAATGTACACCCGGCATTTAAAAACTATCATCCAGAGCTGTAAAACGTAGAAAAAATAGCTGTCGCTATAGAAGCCCCTTGTCACTGAATCGTCAATTGTAAATGTCAGATTTGATGATGCTATTATCCTTTTAAAGTTTATCATTTATAATATCGTATACTTTGATTTCATTTCAAATTACGTTTACATTAATGAAAATAACATTGTTTTTATATAATAATTTGTTTGTGAATCTAAAGAATATAGTCATGGCACAAACGGAAGACACAGAACTCAGAGATTTAGTTATTGAAGCCCTAGAAAAAAACGGTTCGCTTGCAAAAATTCGAGCTTTATTGAGAGCTAATATTTTTTTAGCATTTGAAGATGAAACAGGAAACAATAAAGAGAATGTAAGTCTAGACAACATTTTGAAAGTGCCGGAAGGCATTCTTTCTTTATCTATTATTCATGAATTTTTGGAATTTTGTAACCTAAACAATACTTTGTTTGTATACAAGTCTGAGACTAGACAAGGTAAAGAATATAATTACGGTGGACAGAAAACGTTACTAGACAAATTGAATTTGAGCAAACAAGATAGTGTTAATGAGCCAATACTGGTGATGTTACTAAAGATTTTGTTGACACAACAACAAAAAATAAACTTTGACAGCAAAGATAACTGTAATAAGAAAAAGGAAAACAAAAACAGTGCATATAGGGATAATCGAAACTGTACTTATATTGTTAACGAGGACTCCTCTACTGCCACTAGTAATTCACAGTCAGACAATTCGTTGGATGAAAAAAATAAATTGCATTTAAGGTTACAAATGGATAATTCTGATACAGATACCTCAAGTGACTCAGCAAGAGACAAGACAAGTGCTGAATATATTTTAAATCAACATGTCATCGAATCCAATCAATATGGAGATGAATCTTTAGAAAAAAATATAAATAATTCAAATTCTAATAATGTAGTAGTACCATCCCCTTATTATTTGAATGATTTAAAAACTAACAACAACAGCAGTAGTGACTCAACATCATATGTAGAGTTAAAGCCATATAATTCAGTTGATGAAAAAATGTTGAATACTATGGGTGTACCCACATTAGACAATAATACTTTAGAAAATTCTACACAATTTGCACAGGATAAATTAATGGAACAGACTGATATTAAAACAAATGAAAGTAGTCAAAAAGTTGATACTGTACCTTCACTTTCTTTAAACAGTGCATCATCTACATCACTGAAATATGACAATAGTAAACAGTCACAAAGTGATAAAAAACTTGAAGACCTTGGAAAGTCTGATGTTGAAACTATAGATTATAGTAATGATTTCTCTTCTACAGCAAATTCAAAACAAGAATATGAAAAAGCAATGCATTCATCTAATTCTGTTGAGGAAGATGTCTCAAAAATAAATAAAAATCTATCTACTGATAGCCAACTTCAAAACTCTCAGGAATCTCATAGTTCTATTTCCATATCTGATGTTGCAGATTTAATTAGTGAAAAAAGTTCCTCATTTGGGTGTGATAAAGATACTTCATGTAACAAGAAACTTAAACCATCAAATGACATAAATATAAGAAATAGCCCTAACAATGATGATGAATCTGGTGATTTTTCAGAATCACCTGTTCCATCTCTCTCTAATTTAAGTCTTGATGTTCATACCGATTGAGTATTAACATGGAAAATTAGGAATTGATTGTAGATATAGCAATACATATTTTGCATACAAATACCATGCTTAATTTTCAATGTCAATTTAATATTATAATCTACTTATAAGTATTAAAATATTATAAATTCCTGCCGCTCAGTAAAAAATAATATTTAATAATAATAGAAAAATAATAATGTGCTCATAACTATGTAATAAATATAAAGTAAACAATTAATATTAATTATAATGATGTGATAAAATCTGCTGACTAAGATATGACCTATATGTACGTTACTTGTAAATATCTAGCAGACATCTGCTGTAATTGTTCAATAAGAGTTTCATAATATATATGTTTTCAAACTCTTGTGGTTGTAAATCAAAAGTTAATATTTATCATTCATGATTACAAATATTTTTTAATTTTTGAAATGTTGACACCATTTTATGTTGTCATGTTGCATATGATGGAACAATTGCTTGTGTTACCTGCACATTTGCACACATCTATGTTAAAGCCATATAAAAATATGCTGAAATATATGAATCTAAAAAAATTTGGTTTAAGACAGAGTATAAAATACCTAAATAAGTCATGGATATAATCCCCATGGAATTAATTTCCTTAGAATTTTTTATTCTTAATAAACAGTAATACAATATACTTAATGTATATTGTATTATTGTCTTCACTTTGTAACTGTTGCCATGTGTCCAATCCTTGACTTTAATTTGCAACTTCAATTTGCATTTTGTTTTTTAATATTATGACATTACTCGTCATAATTTAATTTTTAATATATTGTAAACTTTTGTTCTATATTCTATCTCTATGTAATTACTGTTTATATTATAAACAAATACATAAAATAAACATACAAAACAGGTTCTCTACAATATAAATCTGACAGAATCAGTATGTTTATGACAATATTTGTTAAATAAATTTAACTAGAATGGCTAAAAGGTTAACATGAACTTGGAACTATGTATAATTGTATGCAATTTTGTATATGATAAAAAGATACCTGTATTTTAATGTATAATTTAGATTAGTAGAACTGAAAGTCAATCCCAATTATTATAGATTTTTTTTATTTTTGTGTTTTTCAGTTCATCTCTACATAACCTATAGATTTTTATTGAATTGCACCAGTGCTTCAATGTTTAATATCTCATAATCTCACATATTTTTGAGGTTTGTAGACAAGTAACACTCATTTTCATAAATTAGTTTATAAAATGAAGTAATGAATAATAATATTTATTTTTAATTTGTTTTTAAATTTTTGTGAAACTAAATGCAATAGTTTTACTTATTAGAACAATAACTGAATTTAAATTTTTTGTAGAGTAGCAATTTTCCTTGTTGCAATTTTGTCAGCAAAGTTATGAGGAATATTAAAATAGGTACTTAATATTGTATCCTATTTAGAAAATAAAATAAAATAAATACTTGTTAGATTTTTTAGATATTTAAATTTTTGATTTACATCACTTAATAGTCTGCTGGTTTATTATTATGCCTATTTTCAGTATTGCTTGATTTTTTTCATATAATACAATGTAAATTTGAACAATGTCACACCTTTACAGGGTAGAAAGAACAAACGGTACAAAGAAAGGAAGAATATTGCTTTAATATTAAATATATTTTATTTTGCTAGAAGGCAACATTCTTTTGATTTTAAAACTAAAAATTATCACAGAAAAAACATATAATATATATACATATATTATATGTTTTTATATTATAAATTATAAATCAT
Source organism: Galleria mellonella (assembly GCF_026898425.1). Classification (NCBI taxonomy): domain Eukaryota; kingdom Metazoa; phylum Arthropoda; class Insecta; order Lepidoptera; family Pyralidae; genus Galleria; species Galleria mellonella. The sequence goes on along the minus strand of NW_026442090.1, from coordinate 9,041,281 downwards.
ATTATAAATTATATAATATAATAATAATATCTCTCAATATTATGTTTGTGTCAATTTTATGAAACATAAATAATAGCAATAAAATGATGTTCCGTTATTTTATTATAGATTGGTTACTGTGGTTTGGTATGAAAAAAAAACTGTTTATATTTTGCCTTTTTAGTTAGTTCAATTTCCAGCTGATGTAAAGAAATTTATGAATGCATTTATCCTTAATGTTTCTTTAAAGTAAAATTAATTTATTCTGTATTGTACATTCGTTTTATGCCCTGTTCGTTTTTCGACCCGTAAGAAATGAGTAAAAAAAATAAAACATGTTCTATTTTTTTAAATGGTATTTATAACTATGTATTTTCTTCTTGATGTGTTCTTGTGTGTCATTAAATTTCATGTATTCATCATTAGGTATTTCTAAATATATGGCTATAAAATTGAATATTATGTTCACTACTGCAATTTTTTTTTTGCGCTGTATTATAATATTCCAATAATTTAAACTTATACGTATTTTCAGTTTTGAAATTACTGAATTAAAAAACATTGTTTTCTGTTTAATATGCATCTGTACTGTTTTTTTCTTTAAATGGTTGTGCCTTATTTATTATGGTAACGCAAAATTGTTACGGGATGGTTCCTTTTAATAATTCAATAATAAATCTAGTCCTAAATACAACTAGTTCCGTCCAAATTGCTCCAATATCATGTCTAGTGCTGATGTCGGTCTGGTGTAATGCAACTGTGCATATTTATAAACTCAATAAAAACTGTGCTCTATCTTTGTTTTTTATTTCTTAAAATCTTTGAACGATTTTGTGGAGGTTTAAGAAAAATAAAAAAAAAATATGTATGTGGAACTTCCCAATCGGTCGATATTTGAAATTTATATTTTAACTAAATACGTGGAAATATTTTAGTGATTTGTAATTTTGTTATTTATACATATTTTTGTATATTTTTTTATGAATATCATCAATTTTACTCTTCTACAATCAAAATGATATTATTATTTCAGTTATAGTTATAATACCACTTTAATAGGATCATATACATATTAAAATCAGTTACCTCTATTTTTAACAACAAACTAAATGTACTTTTAGGATAGTAACATATATATAAAAACATGTTACTAATAAATATGAGTAGAAAGTTCGTCACTAACTAATGTAGAGAAGGAAGGGGGTTTTAGTAATGCGGACTATCAATCCCATTGCTAGCAATATGCTCTGTCAGATCAATCTTCACATGGTCTCCCATAGAAACCATCGAGCTGAATTGCAGGTGTATTTATTCATCACGATGGGCTAACTGCTTTAAATCTAAAACTTACCTTTTTTTACAACACAGGGGGCAGAGCTTGCGGCTCGCCTGATGGTAAGTGACTACCATGGATGGCCTTAAAAAACGCACGGTGGTCCACTCGTCCAGATGGTTGGGATGAAACTTTATGGCGGGTTGTACGGTGGTGAAAATCAACAGCAGGTATCAATTCGAACAATTCCTCAGAGCACTCCCCATGATAAATTCAGTAGAAGATGCACAGAGACGCAACATTTCTGCGCAGTTTTAGTGAGTCGAGTCGGACAGTAAGGCGCTGACTATCAATAATTCGAGCCACCCGACTTTGAATGCGGTCTAACGGAAGGAGTTGGTACTGTAGCACTCCTGCCCGGTGAGAACCTTTTCATTATCACCTATCATTCTTCACTGGTGCCTCACTAATGTATACCGTTAGCGCAGGCAGGGTTACCATTCTATAATAATCCATTAAGAAAGACTAATTAATGTATTAGACTACATTACTATATACATGGTATTTATACAATTGTCTTTAATGTTTTTAATAATTTGTACTCGAAAATTTGAATATAGATATAGTTTTAAAAAATAAAGTTTAGGCTAATGGCTTATTAGTTTCCTCAGTTAGCAGGGTATTTTTGTAGACCACAATTATATTACATTTCAATTAGCAAGAATTACATAAAACTAAACATAGTTATTAAATGTATAAAATGCAGTAGTGAGGTACTTTCTCATAGTAGAGCACTATGTATCTGCCATATAGGAATTATTTATATTTTAGACATATTAATCATGGTCAAATATTTTTTCTCCTCCTTTCCTGTGGGTGTCGTAAGAGCCGACTAAGGGAAGGGAGGGAGAGAGATGGGCAGCAGCGTCTCTTTTAAAACATCTTTAAAACCTAACTGCGATTGCACAGGGGCGAAAGGGATTGTTAGTAATTAGGTTAAATAGCCCCATTACTAGCAATATACCCTGTCAGGTCGACCTCCACGTGGTAAAAATTTGACGTTCATAAGCGGCTAAAATGTCCTACATGAATAAATGATTTTTGAATTTTGAATTTTGAATTTTGTTCCCCCTGAAAACCATCGTGACTAATTCTAGTTGAATTCGTCAGGATGGGCTAACTGACATGCTTTCATCCTCATCAATCATCTATCACTGGTGCCTCGCCGGTATATACCGATAGCGCAGGCGGGGTTACCATACCATTATCACCCATTAAAAAAAAACTGCGAGGGAGGGGGTATATATAACTATTGTGGCAATTCCTGATAGCCAAGGAAACGTAATAGATATTTTTTGGGTATATTTACCTAGTTATAACATTAGTAAGGATTTGAGTATACATAGGCATTCTGCAGTTGTTTAATAAAAAAAGAAAACACTTTTATAATCAATGTTTATTTTACATTTCAGTAAAGCATAGATTGTAGATATCACGTTTCAGTTATGCACACAAGTCAATCCATACAATACACTGTAACGCAGTCCTTACGCATTTCTATACAAAAGTAACGCTATACTGTATATGGCATAGTAGCGGTTAGTGTAATCGCATAGAAAAAAATTATATTAAACATTTTATTTACACCTAAAAATATTTATTAGGTACATGAGTTTTTAATATGAAAATGGTATAAAAATTACACTTTCATATGTTAATTTACATGTATTAATACAAATGCGGTCCGTATCCTAACTTTGAAAAAATATAACAATAGTAAAAGCCGTCATGCTTCATATAAACAGTAAAGTCCTACATGTTTGTGTAGTACTTCATAAACATGGAAAAAATATCGCTCTAGGCACTGTCGTTGATTTACTCACGAATACGTGTAGATATTTTAACTTGACGTTAAAAAATTACAATTTGCAACAAAAAGGAAACAGGAAGGACTATACACTCTCACTTATATTTGATTGTTTTACAAATATTGCAGAGCAAAATCCTTTCGATTTGTATAGATTTAATATTTTTTTAATTTGTTCAACAATAATGAAAAGAAAACAAAATGTTAACTAAAAATAAACGCTTAAAGTAAATAAATATAAATAATGTACATATGGCAAATATTTGGCTTAAAGTTCATACGCAAATAATGCATACATAGATATTGTAACTTAATAGCTAGTGTATCGAACATTTTATATTAGATCATACACTTGATGACATAAAGCACTTATGTTTACTAACAATAACATAGTATATAAAAATGTACTGCAATTAAAGGAATTAAATACAATTAAATTATAGCATTATCTCGTGCTCGACTCGAAATAAAAAGGGACATTATCATTTTACTTCAGTAAATACCAATTTGGTTATTTGTATATCTAATATATATCACTAAATCTGTGTGAGATTCTCGTAATGTATAGTTTCACATATCATGAATGCAAAATATTTTTTAACAAATACCTATCCACTTTATACAGAAAGAAAAAAATTCGCCCACTAATATAACAAAATAATATACCAAAATAAATGTATTATTTGTATATGCCTAAATTATTATTGCAGTACATTTTTAAACATTATAGGTATACCAAGTGTAACGGAACAGGCATAATCAGGTCCAGTCCATCTAGTGATAGTATTTATGAAATTGAATATCTTTCCCAAAGAAACTTAGTTCAAAATATGAATGTAAATTCAGTTTTGAAAAAAAAATCACTAAAACATTATACTAAATGCATAACTGTACGATTTGTAAAAAAAAAAAGTATTTTCATATTTAAAATATAATTCCCGGGAAAAGTTTTTCAGTTTCATGAATACTATCGCTAGTTCTTAACATGTTCGTTCCGTTATACGCTGTATAAGTAAACAACGAAAACAAGATGCTTACAGTTTAAAACCAATTGAAGAATGTGTTTTGTATTTAGTTACACTGCTATTACAATAGTCTCACTCTTAGGAAGTTTATATTTAGAGCTCGTTGCCCATAGAGCTATCGTGTGTGAGATTTGAGTCCATACTGGCATTGTCGGAGTCTTGGCTTTGGTTCCCGCTGTAATTCGCTGCCTCTTGTAGCCGCATTAACATGTTTAACTGTAAGAGGATAATAAATTACTTAAAAAAAATTAATATAGGTACCTAATTATTAATACATATTATAAAAGACATTCCAAGTTCTTTTTCATTTTTTCGTAAAAATGGATGTTTCGAATACAGTTACCATTTACGATGACAGGGTTTAACTAGAGAAATATCTACTAAACTCTGGGTAGGTCACGAGGATATTTTTTTATAAAACTTGCATCGAAATTTATGCAAATATTTGTGTATTAATTATAAGTACAACAATCTTTCTTTTTGAGGTAGACAGACAAGATATTTGGTTAGAAATATTGTCACGTATTTACTTACCAGTGGATCTTGGTTGTTATTAGTGTTAGAGTCTTGATTTGAATCTTCAATGTCAATATCTTCCACTGTTATTGCTCTTAGTGTCTGTAAGAAAAAAAAAACTAATATAAAATATCTATTTCATCATCTTCCTACCCTTATTTTATTATTTGGGATGGATGTAATATGTTTTTATCCATATTACAAAAAGGTTTGGCTTTTAGTATTAAGACCGGTCGCCTGCCTGAGGTCAATCCTCTTTGATTTATACATTTGTTTGTGGTTTTCTCCACCTACTAACGTTATTAAAATATTACTATAAAATATCTACTTAATATTTGAAATAGTAAACTTAGTAGTAGTAGAGTAAGAAGCACTTTTGTCGAGGAAGAGATTTTCCATTCTCCGTATTCTTGTGCATAAATATATAGGGGGAGGGTATTTGCACCAATTCTAAACTGATATTGATATTTTTTTTTTTTTATAATCGATAGATTTTATTCTCGTGTTTGTTATTTTATCATGATTAGTCATTGGTTATTTTTAGTAGATATTAATTTCACAATTGATATGGTTTTTCGCATAATAATATCTGCCTATGAATAATTTAATAAAACTTAAGTAACGTTTTAATGAACAATCTTTGAGTAGTTTTATTAGCGTTTTATCTAACTTGGAATAGAAACTAATCTAGCTGCCTATCTCATAAAATTATAAGTAAGAATAGAGTGGGGGTGAGAATTGTTAGTAATGGGATGTAATTGGCTCCGTTGCCTGCCAGGCCAGGGGTTGTTGTTTTAATGGTGTTGTTATTCCTGTAGGTCATCGGTTCAAATCCGACTCGAAGGACCATGAAATAAGCAGGATTAACTTTCAATGGCGGAGTAAACAAAAAGATGTCAATTGAAGTCACCAGTTTATTAGAAGAGAAAAAGTTGCCATATATATAGATATTGTGGTTAATTCTTGGGCAATTTGTCATGATGAGCCAAATGACCTGACTTCGTCTCTCACCAGTATTCCACCGCTGCTCGCGTATTCCAACAACGCAGGCGTGGTTACCTCCCACATTTATCCTTAAAACGTAGATACAAATAATACTTACATGTGAATGATTGGGCTCTCTCCAAGGGTAAGTGGACTTGACGTGGTGCAGCGGATCGGCGGCAGCATGTCGCCGGCGGCCGTACAGTGCGACGCCTTCACGCACCGCCTCCGATGCGTACGGCACTATGCTGTAGTTCCACACGTCCGCGAACCACGCCTGATGGGAGCAAAAATGTTAAACTTAATCTAAGATCATACACTTCATACATATCATCCTGTGGGCAGGAGCGCCACAGTACCAACTCCTTCCGTTAGACCGCATTCAAAGTCGGGCAGCTCGAATTGTTGACGATCGGCGTCCTACTGTCCGGCTCGACCCACTGAAACTGCGAACCGATACGACAACATAACCTTCAAGAAAAGAGCATATTCCTTTTTAAAAGGCCGGCAGCACACCTGCAATGCCGTAGGTGTTGTGGGTGACCATGGGCGGCGGTAGTCACTTACCATCAGGTGAGCTGCATGCTCGTTTGCCCCGTGTTGTAAAAAAAAAAATACACACGTCTAGATGGAGTATTGAGTGTGAGAAACAACGTTCAGACAATGAATGGGGGTAAGGGGAGTTTATTGTTATAAATAGGGCCTACCAGCACCATCCTTCTTATGGGAGAGGCTATGTGCAACAGTGGACAGTTAACGGCTGATACAAATAGCACCATTGCCTGTTGTTTGTTGAAGTCTCGGTTTTCCATACTAAGCATTCAGATCAAATGATCTGTCTCTTGTCAAAGTGTCTTCAATGTCTTCAATTATAAGATCAATATAAATTCTAACACCTATCATTTTTCAAAGTTAATGTGAATGGAAATTGAGTCAGCATCCTCCATCTTAGGCTACGTTACCTTAACACTCATATGAGATAAATACGCTCGAATTTCATAATAGAAAACTTTTAATTCTCAGAAATGGCAACGATGGTACTCAGACATGGATCACATGCTTACAGGTGACGGTTATCACTTTCCATCAGATGGACCATCAGCTTGTTTGCCCTTACCAGTTGTTTAAAAAATATGCCATCAATTAAGGAAGTACATTCGTTATTTCTTATGAAAACTTACTTGACTAGCTTCCAGATCCATAGGACAAGCGAGGAAGAGCCTCGGACCGACTGTGACGTCACTCGACGAGTGCGCCTCCAGGAACGCGTTGAGTGTGGACCAGACGCCAGGCAGCCACTCCAACACCGCGGCTAATGCGGCTTCACGGCGGCCCAGCCGCAATTCCAAAGAGAAAAGTTTTCGACGGAGATACCTGGTAAAAAATATTTATTTATTTAACTCTTTACTACGCTAGAAAGATAAAAATATACAACGACAATTAAACAATTCAAGTGAAATATAGTATCATAAAGTACAGATTAAAATATATACATAAAGGTACAAAAGGCGGTCTTATCACTAGAGCAATCTCTTACAGACAACCTTTAATTAATTTAAATAATTGATTTATATAGTTTTTATTTTGTGGTTAATTCTTGGACAATTTGTCATGATGAGCCAAACAACCTGACTTAGTCTCTCACTAGTACTCCACCGCTGCTCGCGTATTCCAACAACGCAGGCGGGGTTACCTCCCATATCTATCATTTAAAACGTAGATACAAATAATAAAAATATAGTTTTTATTTTTATTCCACTAGATACTTTATACTTAATATTTACAGCTAATGTTGTCATACAGTCTGCATTGCTCTACATACTGCGTAGTAACATATAAGAAAAATCGGTAGTTAAAAGGTTTTCAAATGATTACTACGTACAAGTAATCACAATGTGTAATGACTCCCATTAAATGTAGTGACAGCCTCAAATGTATTATAGGGAGTCTGGTAAATGGGGGTAGATCAGGACCATTCCTTACGTAAAATGTTTGGGGCCTATATTAGGTAGTGGACAATTAACGACTATAATAATGATGGTGAAAATAAGTATATGGTTTTACAGTGGAACATACCTAGCTAGGAAACCCTTGACTGGTTCCATGTGATTTGCTGTTAATAGCCACCTGAAGTTGTGATGTAATTGGAGATTTGTTGTATTACACGTCGCTTGTGACATTGTACCTAAAAATACAATTTGTAATCAGATTATTTGTTATTATTATATTATTCACAATTACTCATTGCTTCATTTTTTTATGCAACTGAGAATGGCAAACAAGCTGACGGCGCACCTAATGAAAAGTGGTAACCGTCGCCTGTAGACATGAGCAGTACCATGGGCATTTCAATGAGGTTCTAGTTTCAGTAGAATCAATTTACAAAATAAATTAAATATAAATTTTTCATAACACAGATTACAAGATAGTTTGTTCAACCAATAGTCAGGATTAAATTTATTAAATATATATGTATTTTATTGAGATCGAACTTGCGACAAACAAAAGTAGTCGACATAACATTGTACAAACTTTTACTTAATACATATTTATTTTTAAAAAAACTTAGAATAGCAACAAACATGAATACACTACACGTGGATGTCTCAGTATACTATCTAATCCGTAATATCCTCGCATTGCTATTTTATACAATTAATATTATAGGTAAATTTGAAAATTTATAAAGACGTTTGTATATTTATTACTCAATAAATGGCCATTTAATACCCTTAAATGGCTGAATAGATTTGAATGGAATTTGGTATTGGTATTTGATATATCATGTATCAGTTACGGGAAACAGTAATGGTAAAAAATTCAATACTCACCAATAATGACAGGCATATTTCTATTGTCAGGCGGCAAGAGCCCCGCGAACGCGTCACCAAGCGCCGAAGCATGCTGCAGATTGTCCAACACAACCACTGAAGGCAGAGCGGCCTCTTCGCCGGCTGTGATTGCAGCGCTACACTGTTCCGCTATGTTCGCGAGGTACGCGCGCAGTTCATTGCACGATTTACGATCAACGCTGGAAATTAAATGGCCGATTTTAAATCGATCCATAGTTAATCGGAATGTTATAATTTGGGCGGATTTTGAGCCGTTCCACAATAATTGTAGACTGTTATTATTATTTTTTATAACGTTTTGATCGGATCGGATTTAATTACTAAATGTTTTAAGAATGCAATATCTAGTAAATTATATTCACGTCTTCATTCAATTCGATATTTGATTATTATGCTTAAAATTTACATGCTCTAGGTACTATAATTTCGTAATACCATTAGAGTTTAAGATTACCAGATTTAATCTTTATTGATTCACTATTTGAGAACCTTTCAAGTAAGAGAATATTATTTACAAAGACAGCTTTGTAGGTAATATAAAAAGAAATAATTTAAAAAAAGAATGTTTTCATACAAATACAGTATATTGTAAGGTTGAAAAATAAAAACTTTTTAATTTAATTTATTCGTAATGAAACGAATCATTGCGGTCTGTCTATCTGGTTCCTTCAAATATAAAAACTTTATTGTTATCTTTACTAAATACTTTGATTTATATCTAAGTATAGACATAAAATATTTTCGTTTTTAAATAATTTAAAATTTCAAAAAAACTTTATCAACTTTTCATTAAGTTCTAGAGAATTCCAAGGCTCTGATCTCACTGCCTACCTCATTACAAATTTGACATAAAGATTATTGAAGATATATAGATAGTGAATTAAATAGACTAACTCGTTTATTCATAAAAATGTCAAACCTCTCATATACCTATTTTAATGATAGAAATGTTTTGTCCTTTTCTTTTGCATTAATTTATCAATTTGAAAAGCAGTAAAAAAACAATCTAATAGTTAAAATAAGTTTGTAGGACGTTTTAGTTATTATGAATAAGGGGGTAATATTATAAAAACATACTTGAAAGTAGCGACAGCCTCAGCAGGGTTTCCGCGGCGTTGAGTTTTCTGTACGTAGAACTCGGCGAGTTTGGCTGCCAAGTATGACTTGCCAGTACCGCTTGGGCCGCATAATATCACTCGTCGATGTTCCGATAGTAGTGAAACGTACCTGCGAATTAAAGGATTATTTATTTATTTTTCAATAACATTTAGTAAATAGTGTCCTAATTCGCTCACATAATGTCAATGCTACTTAAATAATAATCTAAATTAAACTAACGTCTGGTACGTACAATGACACATGATAAATAGAAATTGGGCGATAAATAGAGCAATTGTTAGGCAGTAATTTAGAGTTAGAGTAAGTAATTTAAAGGTTAAACAATAAAAATTTATAAACTTGAATTACTCAATCACATACAACTAACGCATTATTTTCTCAATATCTCAATAGTTAGCTCGTTATATTGCAAAGTATTTTGAAAGGCCGTTAATGTTAAGTATAAAAAATTTTTAATTATTTTTATTTTTAAAGCTTTTGTAACTGTTTGTCGGATAATAAATACATTATTATTTAATTTAGTCTCATTGTCTATTATAACATATGATTACTTACCTATATACAATGTTTTTTGGTATAAGACTATCGAAAGCCAAGCTTCCAACTCCTTGCAGGCAGATATACAGCGTGTTCACTGTCCCCACTATGTAACCACACGGCAGCAGTTCCGGGAAACCGATCTCTGGACCTCGCGTCGCTTCACCCAAGTGATACGACGTTATAGAATCTGTGTTTAGTCCTAAATTCGTCCCCGGGTCTATTCTAGACAAATAATCTTTAAATGTTTTCCTAACTATATAATCTAAGTTTTGCCAAGTAGTCTTGCCAGATATATAAGTAAACGCAATCGTGAATTCATTACAATTTATTGTCGAGTCACTGTTATAAACATTCTTATACGAATTACTGTGCGTAGACTTATTGCTTTTAAGGCTATTCGTGTTTGACTTATTTATTTGCGGGAAGTCTTGTCCCTCCACTTCAGGGCTATGATTTTGGGACATTCTCGGTGAATCGAAGCTCGGCTGCTTCTCAAAGTGGTTATTGTATGCGCTGGCCGATTGTTTCGCATAAAATCTACACTCTGATTCTGTCAGCGTGTCCTGTACTTCCTCGAAATATCTTTGGAATGTCTCCGGTTGTCCTAAATATACCGCTATTGCTATTTTCTTTCCGTCAGCTGTGTCTCCTTGACTGTCTGCAACACCTAAAAGCAAATATTAAAGAAATTGTGGTAAATGGTATTAGTGACAACTTTACTCAATATTTTTCTTCATTAATGTTTTGTATAATTCTTTATTTTGTCATTGTTAGTTTACCCAAATAAGTGAAAAAAGAAAAGAATAAATTTTCATTTTGTTATTGTCCAAACAGATATTGACTATAGAGTACTTATAAATTGATGTGATCTATACATAGAATCGATTGCTTTTATTATTAGGATCTTTATCTCAACTCAATGAGACTCCCTCTAAAATAGTTTTAATATGTAGATAGATAAAATATAACCTACTATGGTCTGACTCATTAGTACCTATAGTTTATTGTTTGATGGTTGAGGAATAAGTCAGCGTTACATATTATCAGGTCTAAACAAAATATTTTTTTTAAGAAACCAGCGAATATGCATTTGAAACATCATTTCTAAATCACTTATAAAATAATTACAATTTACTTACAATTATAGTAAAATATATCAAAGAATAAGAAATTTAAGGTTACTGTTGACTAATATTTCTGACAATCCAATTTGTAATTACAGTCGTATGTATATTATATTACAAAGTGCATGTTAGTTACGAAACTAGATAAAACAAGAGATCTGACGATACATTATCTTGAGAAACAGATAAAAATTATATAACCGTGATTTGTTATTGATGACTGTAATTGTTAAATGATCCTTTAGCTACGTTTTTATCGCTTAGCTGTTTTATTTATCTTAACTTTTTTATGTACCTTATCTTGAGAAATAAAGATAAACGTACCGATATCTGAATAGCTTTCCCCTATCGCCAACTCTCGACTTTTAGGCGGCGGTAACACCGTATTAATATCGTAGTCTCCACTCAATCTCTCTGTAGTATTCAATCCATTAGTGAACATATCACTCGTGCCGTTTAGAGCTAGTAGCTCGCCTTTTTCATTGAGGTCGCAGGCTGCTTTATTCCCGTATATAGGTTCGACCATTGTAGAGTTTGGGGATGCTTTCTTGGAGAAATCCATGGTGGGCGTGGAGGTTATACAGTTAAAGTCTAGGTCTAAAGGCTGGGAATGAATGTCTATGGCAGCCTGTAAAAAATAATGTGATACCAATAATTATATGAATAAAATGAGGTATACCATCAGTGTCATAGTATATTTTATAACGTTCATGATCCGGTTTATGTCAAAAAGATTCGTCGTGATGGGTAATTAAATTTATTAAATCAATATCAAAACTAGCTTCTCAATAGTTTTCATGCAATTGAAAATAATTTTTGAACTTTTCATAACAAATTTGTCAATAAGTCGGTAAATCTTTTTTTAGACTTATCTTAATATAACAAAACCAATTTTATTTCCATGTTTGTAAACTCGTAAATAAATAAAATTTTACATCTTATTCTTAACGTCATAAATTATTGAGAAACAATTACCTATCATCCTGAATGTTAAAATAATATATTGAAGAAAATACCTGATGCATAGTAGCTTGGTCTGCCAAACTAAATCTTCTAGGATCCTCGACAGCAGAGCCACCGGTACCTAACGAGCTTTGAGAGCCAGCTAGGGATCTGGACGTCACTAGCCTTTGTAACCGCTCATTATTCTGTTTTAGATTTAACATTTCATTCTGTAACGAAATATTATTTAATATAATTAGCTCCTTGTAAAATTTTATACAGGTATTTACTTGTCAGAGAGATAAATAACAACTGATAAAGAATCTTTGATATCATAAGCAAAAATTTTTTTATACGACTTAGAAAAGCTGACGGTCCACCTGATGAAAAGTGGTAACCGTCGCCTATAGACACGAGCAGTACCATAGACATAACAGTACACACACATACTGTTTCGCCCATGATACCCCCCATGCGTTGCCATTCCTGAGGACTCAGGTGTTATTTCCCTGTACCCTGTAAATTCACGCCATATCCCACCCTTCAGATCGAAACACAACCATGCAAACACAACTGCTTCACGGTAGAAACACGAATGGAACAGAGGTACCCAAGCATTCGACTTTAAGTATTGAAAGTACTACCATGGTGTCTATAAAGTAAATAAATTTTATGTACAAAATTATTTAGGTCTATGGCATATATTTTCTGATGAAATTTCCTGAGAGACTAAGGGTTCTTCAAAAAGAGGTAAAGAGGTTTCTTCAGGGTCTATAATGCCCTTAACATTGGAACCGCTTACCATTATACGTTCGTACGCTTGCCACCTCAGTTGTATAAAAAAATGTTAAAGATATATAGGTACCTATTTACATGATATCAAATAGGTACGCAGATAACACAAATATCCATAAAGGGAGTGACTGCACACCTCAATGATAAGATGGCCATTTATAAGTCACTCTTACAACTATCTATAAAGTGGCGAAGCTTTTAACGAGTTCCGTCGGCATTACTTTTATAACTCGTTTACAAGAGCTGTTAAAGGGGTTTAAGAAAAGTGATCTTAATTAACTTCATTCATAGTTAAGAGGTAGATGTAAATATCATTAACGATTAGCCTTTACTTTATAAAATATTAGAACCCGTTTTATACATAAACAGCTAATATGTACATGTAGTTTCATTATTTCTTTATATAGTTACGAAGATGCTTTTATACATCGATCGCTTTTCTTTATTCGGGAAGTTTCACATCATTTTTCACTTTAATAACGTGCGAGTTTTAACAAATCTAAAAATTTTAAAACACGATAATTGAATATTTAAGAATGCCATTTAAATTTCGGAATCACTTATTGTTACGAGAATGTTGTGAAAATTGCAGTATGTTAAATTAACTTCAAGTATTATCCTATAATGAGATACTGGTTATTATTGCCATCACGTAAAATAAAATAATGCTTACTAGTTATTGTGATATTTTTGGTATTATGTATATTAGCCAATCAGCGTAAACAACTTACCCTCATTTTAATTACGGTGTCTTTGAGACTTTCTAGTTGATGCGCCGAGCTAAGCGCCTCTAACCGGATGTCGGTCAACACCAAGTCTTTCTCCCGCAACTGCCGCTTGAGCTCATCCACTAACCCCGACTCGTCAGGTTTTTCTGTCATAATTATATAAATAAATAAATAATATTTATTTCATTACATGAACAAGACAACTCGAGTTTCGTATGCAATTAGTGATATTGATAATGTCAATGCTACGGTTTCTCTAAATTTGAAATTATAATTATCTACGTAAGTCCATTACTTTATACTAATTACCCATTAGTAAATCATTAAAAACGTAGTACTTTTGATAAGTATCTACTTAAAAGTGGATGATTAAGACGTAAAAAAGAATTTTATATGTAAAGATGGCGGTAGACCGGTCCTCTGTACTATATTGATTTCCTACGTAAATACTCGAAGAAATCTAATTAAAGTCGAGTGTTATATACTCATCACAATGGCAAGTGTTAACAAAATCGATTACAGCCGTAAATATGTACTATATTATCTTATAGAAAATTGTGTCTATGTTTATACCTGAATTATTTAGGTTTTTGTCTAAATCGACAATAAAAAAAATCAAGATAATTCCTACTCCTTGTTTTAGCTATAAAACCTATATTATTATGTATTCAATTACAAATCAATATGATAAATTTATATTAAAGTATATAATAACAATTTCCTGTGTCAAGTGGGCATACTTCCAATAAATATCCACATAAGAACTTTAGTGATACAGTAGAAGTATGTGAATGAAAACAAGAATTGGTATATTCATCCAAACCACTGATCCAAAACCAAATCCAAACATAATTATGTGAATGACATAGCGATGCAAATGGGTCATGAACTCATGACGGATCGGTATGGGAATTTGTACATAAAGCAAAATATAGATCTAGTTATATAGACGTATGTATTTTTACAAATTGAAAACTTTGTTGGTCATTGTTAATTGAATTACTTGAATATGTTCACTTTTGCCATTGTTATAAATTGAGTATAACAAAAAATTTTGTAACGTTTATGTCTACAGGCAATGAACGATATTTTATTTTTACATTACATATACATCTATGAACCAAATAAGTTTCTTTAATGAACATGGATTTATTAATACAAATATTTTTGCACCTTTGGTAACAATCGACAACGCGGTTTATATGAAAGATGTTTTATTTTATTTTTAGCCCTTTAATTTTTCAGAGACCTTTATAAAAAATTTTAGAGATACTATTACCAGGTTTCAAATTGTTACCTCCTTTTTCTAACAGTTCGTTGCGTGTATCTATCAATCACTATAATGCTTTATCAATATCAACGTCCTAAGTTCTCTATATAACCTTGTTACAACTAGTTATATAACTTTTCAAGCCTCTACTGATGGGACTACGCGATTATAGAACACCACATTGGAATAACTTTTTATAGAGCACAGATTCTAAGTACTAGTGGACAACATCCGGTCGGTCAATGTTTCATTAAAAAACCATTACGTATGATAGATGTGCTTAACAAAACTTTAATTATGACGCTTGGAAATTAATTGGTTATTGCTTATAATAAATAGAAAATTTATTAAGAATAGAATTAGTAAATGATAAGCATCATGGTTATATTTTTTTGGGATTAAAAGTAGAAGCAGATGGACCTGACATCTCTTAGTACACTTTATGCTCTTACCAATGAAGTTTCCGATTTATTTTTAATTACTTTAATATTATTTTTTAATAACTTTTCAGTGTTTCCATTAATAAAAAAGTTAATTATTACATGTAGGTGATGTAGTGTGTAGAAAATATCATAGCTGTTTAAATTACGACCATCGAAGTACTTTTATATTTTTTTGTTGATTAAATATTTTCATGTTCTTCTTTACAATGATCTTTATGGTCTTCTTGTTAATGTATGGATTATTGTAATCTTTATTGTTATCTCAATAAGAACACTGGTATAGTGACATATAAATCACAATGATGAATCGCTTGAGATTGTTGTTAAGAAAGATCAAAAAATAAATGACGAATCGTCTTCGATAAACCCTGATATGTCTGGCAAGTTAAGTTTACAATCAAAACACAATCATATAATTAATGAACGTTTGTATTATACATTTTTTACTCTACCAAAAATGGTACAGCGGGTACCAGATTCGTGTGTGCCATAACACGATCCGTTATGGTTCATCGAATACCTTTCACTGGGTCAACCTAATTCCTCTAAAAGTATTTGTAAACTAACTATGGCGAGCATTGTTTGCTCAAGTTATAAATCATTACGAACTCACCTTTGGTCTGTTCTTCAGTCTTACCCGCAGGGCACGTCGGCTTTTCCTTAAACGAAATTTGATTATTATTGTATGCTGCATAGGTTATCTTAATCTATATAAAAGTTATCTTAAATATCTAAGAGTTAGATAAGTACTCTAAAAATATTAAAGCAGGTACACAATACCTATGTATAATGTACCTACTTTAATTATTTACGTATCTATTTAATTCCTTAAAAAGTTGTCTTTAACAGTGATAACATTATTTCTAGGATCACTGTAGCTACTGAATTTGAAACGGTTTTTATATATGAGTTATCAGTTACAAGTAATTAAATATTTAATTGAGTAATAGAAATTAAAAAAAAATCTAAATTAATGAATGTAATTAATTAATTTAGGCATAATAACGCCTATTTGTAAATTCTGACTATTCTGGATAATGAATTGTGATTATTTAGAAAGTATTTGAACATTAAAAACATACTTTTTAATCTACTTCGGTATATACCTACGAACCAGTAAAAGATAAGGCGCAAGCAAAATATGACACCAATTCCGATAGAGATAGTAGAAAAGAAACACAGAAATGATCATAAAACATGTTTATAAAGATTGAACATGTTTTATGTCACATTTATAAGCAAGCATGCCTATTTTGAGACACATGTCTAAGAATAGAAACAGAATAATCTATGTACTACGTGTGTAGTAGTTCTTGAATTATAATTAAGTACTTATTTTCATGTGAGCAGTTGCTCTGACTATAAATAAATGAATAAATAAATGTTCTAACTCTTATTTACATATATTTACTTATAACGAGGTATATAAAACGGGTTTTAATTATATAAATATAATTAAGTTTTTATAAAGTATTTCGAACGCGTACGAATACAACACTACGGTTATAAAATTGCGCAATAAAAGTAGGTATACCAGTTTATAAAAATTAAAACATTATAAACTTATTTATTAGCGTATATGAATAAGGAGTTATTTATATACATAAGATATTCTTGTATATAGGTATGCCTTTTATTCTAAACCTTATTCGTAAAGGAGTCAAATGTATAAACAGATTTTAATAGTAATTTATCTGATATTATAGCTATTAAATACAGATTAAGGATAAAATTTGTATTAAATATTTTATCTTTTTATTTTGAACTAATTCGTAATTTAAAAGTGACACTTAAAGTTAAAATTGGTTCGTAGGGATTTTAGAAACTTATTTTTGTTTAACTAAGTAAGAATTAATCTAAAATTAAAACAAACATTTGATAGTAGCCTACCTTATTTTCAGCAAGAGCCTCGTGCGAATGTTCTAGACTGTTCTCGTTACTGCCCTCCCGTATCGTGTGAGGGTCGTCGTAGTGGTGCGAGCCGGATGAGCTGTCCTGCGACGACAGTTGCCCGAGGGACGAATGCTTTGCCGTCTTTGAAATCTTGGCGTTTCGCGAGAAAGCCTTCGTAAACGACGAACGGAGCTGTGGGAGACGTGATTAACATTACTTCCATGTTTGTATTGTGTCGTTCATGTTTTGTCAGACAACAATGCATAAGTATTGTGTTTGTTTAAGAAATTATTCATTTCTCGTGGGAAACAAAACGTTAATATTGATCTTATGTTATTAGGCTGTGATGATACACATTATAGAATAGAATTAATCGGATATATGTCCATAGAAATAAAAGTAATCGTTAGATACCTTAATATTAAGTATTTACTAATATACGCTTTAAAAGACGATAATTCAAACATATTTTGAATAAAAATTAACTTTTTTTTTAGAAAGTTTCAGGAGATTATTTTAGAGATTCATTGTTTTTACAGTGATAAATGAATGCGTACCCATCCTTTTTTCTTATGCTTCTTATCATGGGGCATCGATGACCCGCTGCTAAGGCTGTTAATGCTAGATACGCTGTCAGTGGATAGGTGTCGTGTGATAGCGCCATTGCCAGTTTGAGAGACACGTTGCGGAGATGATTGTTGCGTTTGTGTATTGGGATCCTGCTATAACAATGAATGATATTATCTTAATTTAATGAACAACGTTCTAGTCCTAATATCCATCTAAATACAGTAATAGTGCTTACTATTGTGAAACTAGTATGTTTATTACATTTAATAAACTCAGGCTAAAGTACGTATAACAATATAAATTTAAGACAACATTAGAGATCACTTTACAATTTGATATAAAGCTTCTTTCTATATTCGAAAGTACGGCTTTTGTATATTATACTTGAAAAAGAGGCTGAAATAATCAACAGTATTTTATTGCTCACAAAACCATTAAACAGGTTAGTTCGTTAGTTGACGTGAACAATTCTATTTACATAATCGCATCTCGGATAGGAACTATGTCACGATATTTTGTCAATTATCTAAATAGGGACATCCTTATTCAAATTAAGTCGTAGTAAGGTGAGAATACTATAAAATAAAACTTGAAAATATACATTCGTATAGTAAATGACTTAGTTGTTGTGGCTTGTTCTAGAATAGTTTCTTAGAATAGATTTGAAGTTTAAATGCGGTGCACGAGTTCGCTGGTAGAATGAATGAATGTGGTCAGTGACCAAATCACTTCAAGTTTTTATTAACCACTGTTTCCAAGCGATAAAAATTTACGTGCACCGCATAGCACGGAAATACTCAAAATACCGCTTATAGTATTATCCATTCAATGAAATGGAAACCATTTTGGTTAATATCTGAATGGAATTGAACAATGAAATCTAAGTCGTGGGAATTCAGTAAATATATAGATTTTATTATTAGTGCAGTGCCCACTTCTTTCCGTGGGTGTCGTAAGAGGCAACTAAGGAAACTTAATGGCCGAGGAATGGGCAGCAGTCGCTCTCATAAAACACCACCAAAGCCTATCAGATATTGCCTGCCAAGCGTGGCAATTACTGGCTAAACCTCCCTTATGGAGGAGGCCTAAGTTCAGCATCAGACAAATAATGGCTGATATGATGATGATGATTCAGATTTTAATTATTTCGATTACATTCGAGAAATGAGATAAGTAGTAGTGCATATTTATAAGATGTTAATGTCCATATTAATAACGAATATAAAACATTTAACAGGAGTCAAAATCCAGCACCTATTAAGGTAAAGAAATATAAGAGTAAAAGTGCGGGTTAAACAACTGCATTTTCCAATTAGTATTCTGATAACATACGGCCACATAGGTATAATTCATTATACCTACATAAGAAACACACATTCACTACCTTAATAGCTTCTGAGTATAATAAGCATCTAATAAGAATGCACTTGATCTCATTTATGCCTTGCATAATGATCGATGGCCTTATTGATCAATCTGATGATATAAAAATAATATATTTCGTTCCACAAAAAAGAACACCGATTTCTATCGTAACGAAACCAGTTATTTTGATTATAAACCAAACAACTAAACTGATTTTGATAATATTTCTATGGAACCAATCCAAAATTGTCTTTTCAGTTAAAAATAATATTTAAATCGGTTTATAAATGACGGAGACGAACATAAAAACAAAAATAGCGAATTTAGAACCTCGTCCTTTTTTTGAAGTCTGTTGAAAATCGTTTATATACATGTTAGATCTTTTGCCTTTCAACTTTATATTATATACAATATTACAATTGCTTGTTCGTAAGTACTAGTTAACAATAGTGTCTATCAACTTCTACTAAGATATTTGAAACTAATGTTATTCATAATGGTACCTGTCCAGTTACGTTGACACCATCGGCTCTGATGCCCATGGACTGCATATGAGCCGTTGTAAGACCAGCTTGAATAGACTGTTTCCGAAGCAACTCGATCGTTTGACGTAGCTCCGTTACTTCAGAGTCCTGGTGTAAGCATTAAATAAAATAATAACACAATATTGATAGAGATAACTTTGCATTTTTGATAAATTGTTTGTAATTAATTCAATTCCAATTTAGTTTCAAGTAAGTCTTTTTGAAAAATATTTCTAAATTTATGACGTAATTGATATAACGATAGCATAATTGATTACCAATATAACTTCTATGCTACTTCTATTACAAATAATATTATACTATACGATATAAAGACAGAAATATCTAAAATAGTCATTGTACATACGAAATATTGTATAATACGTAAAAACTTTCTTTATAAATCTAATAATTCCAAAGATGCGTAAAGTGAACGGAGAAATTGAAAACAAAGTCATAACCGGATTGCAGAATCAAAGACGTAACCTTTTAATTAATGTACTTAAACCATCGATTACATCACATTGATATTTCACGGTCTTTATGTGTGTGTTTTTCTTTTTTTGCGGTATCTTACTACAACATATTGTAATAACGATAAAATTAATTGTTACTTAATTGAACATATAAATTTCACACCCAGCTTTATACTTTTTATATGTGAGTACTCGAAGATGCAAAAATTTGTTTGGAACCAATAAAACGAGTTTATTACCTTTCTCTCAGCTGTAGCGGTGAGCTGCTGCAGCCTTTGTGTCATGTTTGATAAGCTTTGTTCGAAAGCTGACACCACGTGTGCCTGTAACAAGAAAACGATAATATGACAATCAAAAGATACACCCACGTAAGCTACATCAATGGTTTCAACAATAGACGAATAATAGTTAAAGAAGATTAATTCACTTTCAACTTAATTAATAATAACAATCTTAAAGTCAATATTTCTTTTTTTTTATACCACTGAGGTGGCAAACAAGCATACGGCCCACCTGTTGATAAGCGGTTACCGTAGCCTATGAACACCTGCAATACCAGAGGTATTACGCGCGCGTTGCCGACCCTGAACAAACCTCTTTACCCCCCTTTTGAAGAACCCCATAGTCGAATATTTGCGATATATTATTAAGAGAAAAAAGTCAACGTTAAAAAATACCTATTTCAGGTTATGCAGTTATAACTATTTAAAGAAAGTAAAACTCTTTTATATTAGCTATAATTTTAAGATACATTATTTTATGACCTTATTATATCTATCTCAGTTGTCATTATTAAAATACGTAATTTCCATTACGATCATTGTCATAGGATGCGATTTCTATACTAAAGTAATCAGAGGTGACCACAAAACGACACAGATCTCTCCTTAACTTAGATTACACGCAGGGCGATATTATTATGCATCCAGTTCGACATCCTTTGCTCGATTACATTTCAAATTGCTGGGGAGCTACATTAAACCGGTTTGTGTATCGGCTTGCTTGTTGTAGAATAATTACTTACGTCACATTTTACCGTAGTTAAGTTATCGTAAATATTAGCCATAAATATTTTAGTAACTGTAAAAGTGACTCATCGTATTAAATTGGTTTATAGTTCGGTAATAGTGGACGTGGGTGGAGCTGGACACGGGACCCTTTGTTTGCTGCGTCACAGGAAAGCACTCAGCAAAATTAAACAAGGGTAACGACCCCAATCCTAACAGAATATGAACAAAATAGTTGCATCTATTTATAAATATGTAAATTTAATGCAGGTATCTCATCATGTAGATACGAGTAGGTCGTGTTAATCAGTAGCTAGAACAAAACGTGAGTATGAATAATATGAATATTTCTAATAAATAATAAATATAATTTAAATACGCATAGGTATACATTCTTAATAGGGCAATTCACCTGCCTGCGAGTATCTCGCTTAGCCAATTATGGTGTCCGGGTGTCATTGATAGATCTTCCCGGAGAACATCTTTTGCGCGTGCCATAGTAATCTTTACTGTATGTTAAAGTCAATGTACGTCTTAGTAAAATGAGTAAAGGATCCGTATATAAACGATAATGTTAACTGAAAAATGAATCGAACAAATGTGATCTAAGGTAATCAAAATTCAATTTTTGAAGGATTATATAAAAATCTTTATTTTTTTTAAGTAAATCCTTGCACTAATTACTGCAAGCATGAAAAGAAGAATTTTACGTACCTACATTGATTTTTTAAATATATTATACTATATATTCTATAAGTATCCAATTTATATAATATTTTAACTTTATATATAAACAAAAAAAAAAAACTATATGCACTATTGATAAATATAGTGAAATAAATAAAATACTGGATATTCCTTATAAACAAAAAGCCATAATCGCTACTCCTATACCAAAATAAACGTATATCCTTCCATAGCCCAACTATCACTTGTACTAATACACCAAATATCATCTATAGGTAATAAACAAACACTTTCAAGTTAATAGAGATTATGACATCATTTCTATCTAGATAACGTAATATTTAGTGCTTTATAGTGGAACCCTGATAAAGATCGCTCGAATTGCACCGACAGGTGGGTGCTAATTATTAATCAACAGCTGCAGAAAGAGCCATATTTTTATGTATTTAATGACACGATTAAAATAGTCACCAAAACAGTAAAAAATACTCTACAAGCATGCACTTGTACTGCAATTTGTTCCTGTATATAACTATGTTAAATATGTACGATGTTTTTGTCCATTTTTATAAAATAAATAAATACATAATTATAGTATTGAAACGAGTAATATTAAATACTTGTCTGTATAGTTACGGATACATTATAATTTAGGTATAATGTGAAATCAGTCCTATTCTTTCTTAGGACGACATAACGAGGTGGAAAAGGGGACAAAATACACTAAGATACTATAAGATCAAGGAAATGAAAAATATCTATACCAAACCACTAGCTTGGGTATGTATGGAAGAGACTTGTACTCACTTACAAGTAATAATGGCATTAAATTTTAAAAATTGAAAAAACGTAGAATATCTAGATAAAACTATTTTGAATATATGTTAATCCTTCAACTTTCTTTTATATATATGTATATTAGTATATAATGTACTCATTATTATATATTAACAGCAAATGCCGATAAATACAAATGACAATAATATAATGATAAATAGACAAGATAATGATATTTAATAAAAGATCCATTAGTAAGCTTGGTAAAGTATGAAAGTCAATTCATTTTATTAATGGCGCGAGTACTTGAATATAATAGACGACAAACAATTTGCACCAATTGGATGCACTGGTCAGTGCAATGATGAGTGGCTTCCGACCTTTATATAATTATTCAATATACAGTAACTATAAAGTGTCATATTTTTTCCGAAGTGATAATTTAGTTCACGACATTGAAAAAATGCAGTATAATTTATAACTTACTTCTGTTAAAAATCGGTTTAATAATTTACATTATCGAATACTTAAGATGTTGAGAATTTGTGCCTCAAAGGAGAGAGCAGTAATCTATCTAGAGCACCATCTATTACTAACTGCTACTTTTTTTAAAAAGTAAAGTTATTTTCCAGGCATATTTTAATCTTAGGGCTGTTTAATATCAAAACTTACGTGTATTAATTACAGTTGACATTATAATATAAAAAAAGTTATGCACCAATATATTCTATGTTATTATTTAATTTCGAATCAAGGTAAGAACTGATTTCATCATTACAATCACATCATACTAATACTCTTGGGTACACGGTTTAAATTGGTTAGTAACAATGGTCACATAAAACGAGTCCTGCTAGAAATGAGGCGGATGCGGCTACATTAGGAAAGTGTGCCGAGGTAGCCGAGGTTTGCCACCACAATATCGGAGACAGACTGCATTGCGTGGCCGCGATATTTATCTCCCGTTGGATACCGCTACTGGGACAACAAAGCTTACTAACTTTACTAATTAGACGCTATATCCTATCCGTTGCTAGTTTTTTCAAAAAGACACATCATTTATTAATATGCATCGATTCGTTTAGCTTACAGGTAACGTAATATACTTTATACTTATTTATTTCTTCACACTCGCAAACAGTATCCTTCTTTTTTTGATAATCGGGTAAAAAACGTTAAACAAAACTCCGTTACTAATTAATTCGTTTGTGTAGTTTTGACGTTATATGTCAAATTAGTCGTTGATTGCCAATTAGCGTGATTATATAAGTGGAGGATTAATTAACGAATACTTACCTAATATTAACTTATTTTTAGCAATATTTTTGTTTCATAATTATAAACGCGAAATACACAGTATATAAGTAGATATGTAGTTATAATTGCCAGTTGCTCAAGTTCAAAGGTGTCCCTTGTGGCAGTAACAATCGTTCGACCAAGTCATGATTTCGCCCACGCTCACCACGACAATATATATTATTGCATAGATCCTATTCGGTACAGACTAAATCTACAACAATAGTATTATCAAGGGAATTGCAAATCACTAGTTGCCGAGAGATTCAAGAGAAGTTTGAAAATTCCAATGAGGTTCTACAATTTGATAAAGAAACCAGTTGTTCTAGGGATTGGACAGCAGCTGTACAAACACCTGTATACACGAATAGAAATACCACTATTACCAGGTGACTTATTTAAATTTAAACGCCTTATGTACGAAGACTATATTGTACATAGTCCATATATTATAGTAATTAAGACTTTCGTTCTATTTTGCTATCGTGGGAAAATATTATATCAGTGGTATTGAATAGGATATCCAGGGGACGATTAACTCCGCACCTGACCATTAAATCGTGAACACTCTTTTTATGTAGTAGCCAGGTAATTTTTTTTTCTCAGATTTATTATAGAGATGGTTCGTTATATTCGAGTCTTCTATTTTTTTTATAATGAAAAACGGTGCGATCGTTATTTTAAAGCTTTCTACACCTGTTAGCATTTTGTGTATCTAATGAGTATTTAGGATAATGTTAGTTTGGACAGTAAATTCAGTTTTAATTTTCTCTATAAATCTAATTGATATAAAAGCAATAAGATACATTATATATATATATAATATATATATAATATATATATATATATATATATATATATATATATATATATATATATATATATATATATATATATATATATATATATATATATATATATATATATATATATATATATATATATATATATATATATATATATAAAAATAGTAAGGTATAGAACAAAAAAATATTTCTTTGAACCAAATTATGAACTCATTTTTAACTTACATAATATTCCTAGTATTTTTGTTTCTTTATTTAGGTGTTTCAATGTGCCCGAGACATTGATTAACCAAAATAGAAAGTAGCCTATTCTATTCCTTACTACATGTATGTTAAATTAATTTTATGACGATTAGTTAATGCCTGAAGACCCCAAGAGCATCGAATAAATAAATTTACTTTCACATTTTGTCCATAAATAAGGATCTTACAATATTAGTCCATAAATAAGGATCTTGATGATTTATTGATTAATATTGTACATAAAAAGATATATAGTCAATCGCGTGTTAAGAATATCAATTTTAATAGTAACAAAAACAACATTTCCTGATTATTTGAGGTAAAGGAAGTTTTACATTTATACCCTACCTAACAAAAGACTATCAGGTGGACATGCTATATCATTCTTTTGTATTCTCCCCTAACTAAAGTTTCGATTTGATACGTTACTTTCATTACAATCTATTATACCATCATGTTAAGCCACAGGGGAATGAAAACCACACCTAAAATGAAAATTAACACGAACAGTATAGAAAGTGATTCACGTGAACAGGTCCATGTTCCTGTCTACAGACTATATAAAGTAAAACTCTCTTTGAGATAATAAACACAATCGATCATGCTGTCTTATAAGACTTGTTGTTAATAGAACGTTATCAACTACGATAAAATCTTCATATGAGATACATGACTAGACCAAAAAATGTTTGCTGAGCAATACAATAACCTCAATAAACAAACGCAAGGTACTCTTGCATAATGTGGGGATAGAACTCAGACCTTTAACTTTTAAATTGGTTCTTATTCACAATAATAATGTATTAATCTACGAGTAGGTATAAGTATAAAAAATAATAATAAACTTACCTCTTCCAAAATTGGGCAGCTTTTGTAACGCGATTTTTTGATAGCCAATTCCCACCATGGAATTGGAGGTTTTGATCGAAGTATAGTTTGACAACCTATCTTTGGATCCTGTGATTCGTATAAAGTGCCTAGTGTTCTAGAAAGTGGTTGCTGTGATGGTGGTTGTTCTTCCTCTGCTGGTACACCGGTAATACATTCGCAGCATTTATGAGGCCTTTTTATAAGATTTGGCCTATAGTCTGAGCTAAATGAATGTCTATAATTAAGACGTTTCGTAAAGCCATTTGTTTCGCTTACAGATCTTTTAAATCCATTTCTATTATTTTGCAACGGCATTCTTGGTATTTGTTGCACTTCACTAATAATTGTATCGTCATTCAAACTGCCATGATCTCCTGTTAAAGGTGTATTCGGTTCAGAATGATAACCCATTTTCGTTCTCTGTAAGCTTCCATAAAATGAGTTCTCTTGAACGCCAGATTTTAAATTAATAAATTTTGGCCTACGTAGATTTAATGTTGCATATTTTTGTGGTGAGCGATGAAATTTGGATTTATTTGGCAAATCTTTGAGCACATCTTCTGTATCTGTAGATGGTATCGTGGAATTATCACTATAACTAGATATAGGACGGTCATTATCAGTAAGGTACGAGGAAGATTCCGAGCAATTATCTCGATCGCTATGGCTTCTTCTACAGTCAACGGATGAACTAGTAGCTTCGGTACGTATGGAATGCTGCTCTGCACTATCTTGGTTTACTACGTGATAGTCATAAGTTTGTCTTTCTCCGTTATAAAAGTTGGAAATATGTTTCTCACCACCTCTTATATCTTGTTCTCCAGACTCTAAGCTCTTCAAACGTCTACGTGGTTTGATGTCTATAGAATCATAACATATTTCTTGCTTACCGTTTACATATTTTACTGGAGAATTGCTTTTTGAATGCGGTGGTGAAACTTTTGCGTAAATTGGCTCTGTAAAGCTGAGACGTGAAGGTTTATCCGTATATGCACAGCTTGTTGATAAGTTGCTCATACATT
Source organism: Galleria mellonella (assembly GCF_026898425.1). NCBI lineage: Eukaryota > Metazoa > Arthropoda > Insecta > Lepidoptera > Pyralidae > Galleria > Galleria mellonella. The sequence goes on along the minus strand of NW_026442090.1, from coordinate 9,014,288 downwards.
GTACATCATTACTATTACTTAGAAAATTATTCTTCGATGGTCTACGTAATGTGAAATATTCTGAATGCCGTTGAGGTAGATTAGGTGTATGATTTGGTTCAACAAGATTTCTAATCTTGATTCGACTTCTTGGCGCACGAATAGTAGCAAAGCCATCGTGTATCGGCGAACCATGATAGTTTGTAGACGTAGTCACGGCCATATCAGTGACTTTTCAAATCATATGTCTCGAACATTTTCAATGCTTAAAGTCATACACTTTCACAACTTCAAATGGTACCAAGCGTACATTAGAAGACATCAGTATACTGTTACCACCATGCATCCTCTATCCTATTATTGAGAAAGCGGAAAATTGTAAAATATGCTCTAGTGCCTTGCATTTATGGAGCCGCCGTTTATATTCGTAAGTGCTTGAGAATATAAATGGCTTTAATCACAATATGTAATGGAAAATGTTTAAACATACCTAAGTTTCTTTTATATATAACATATTTTCGGCACATAATATAAATTTCAGTCATCATAAAAAATCTGAACAAATCTTATCCCAAAATGAACTAGGATATAACAAGGAGAAACGATATTAGTATAGTATAGCTAAACAAGAAACACAAAAAGAGCACGTACACATTTGAATTTTGTTTTACTAAGACCTTTACTTATCAGTTATATTTTGAGCACTGATTATGAATATTATCGTTACTGATGATCAAAGTTTCAAATAAAAGATGTTTGCATGAGTATGTAGAGTATAAGTATATATATTACCCACAATATATTCGTATAATTTTAACCAGATGGATTTTAAAGAAACAAAACTCTTGACCCATTAAATTTGAACTATGGACTATTAAGTATTTATTTTTGTACTACTCTTCCTTGAGCTGGATTCAACAGACGCCACTTGACAAACACATTGCTGTCGAACATTTTTAAATAAACTACCCTTCCTATAAAACATTATCAAACCTTTCAACCATATCATGTATATGGAGGTATCCTATAGATAATAAAATATAATTTATTCTTAAAAACGATGTAATATATATATCGACACTACAGTTTGAAGTAATAACCAAGAACTCTCCCTGTACTAAATGTTTCAATAAAATTATAAATATTTGTGTTAATATTTAATAACTTAAAGAATTATGACTTATGTGGTAATATTATTACCGGTAATAAGTTCAATAACACAGTGAACAAGAGCTTTCTATTCTAATACAGGATTTTTGCACGCGTATATCTATGACTAACTGTTCTGAATTGTAATTAGAAATTTTTATATTTGAATTACACTGTCATAATACAAACATTATAAGAACAATAAAACACGCGCATCCGGTGATTGTTCTAACCGCAATAACTAAATTTACTTGTTAACTTACATATAAATTTTTTTCGAAAATAATAAATCCAAATCTAAACATACCTATTACGCATACTCTTAAATACTGTGATTTTAAGTGACAACTCTACCTAATGTATAAGATATGCAATTAAATACTTTAATAATCAAATAAAAAGTAAATCGCATTACATTTAACCTTTAATATACATGTGTAAAGTAAGATAATAATAGAGTTAATCTAGAACGGTCTATTAGTGTACCAAAATCATTCAAATCTGTTCAACTATAAATGCACGAAGGAGTAAGTAACAAATTTTAAAACTATCAAATTTACAATGTTAGTAAGAAGTAGAGTAATTGTAAAGTATTTAAAATAAGGTCAGTGTAGGTGTGGCAACAATAGTTTACTTTTCATCGTCATTTTGTTGCTAAGTAGCTACCTGCCAGAGACAGAAAAATAGTAAAAGATATAAATACGTAACGCTACGGTAATATATTTTGTTGAGAATTGTGAAGTTTACAACCCTAAAAATACATAAATCTTGTATTATAATATGACTGTTCAGCCAATGGCCGGTTGTTCAGACACAACAGACTGCGTACGTGCGTTTGAGTGACTCATTTCGCTTTACGTTACTATAATATTTACGTTTATTATCGACACCAAGTTGTTGAGATACAAGTAGAAATTACTTGTTACATGGCTGGCTAGAATGGTTTAATTCTGTATAAACAACCTAGATAATCTTCATGGAATTGATGCAATATGTATGTTAAATAAAAAGCACTACATTGATGACCAAAATAGATGGCACGTGCTAAAAGCAAATTTAGTATGAATACATACATATATTTTTGGGAACAAAACAGTCAAGATTTTTTAAAAACGTATATATATTTTACTTTTAAGAAAACAAACCGATTCTATATTTGATATGTAAATAAATAGGTCAATGTATTGTATAAGTAAGTAGGTACTAGAAACTTGATCATTCTTCAGTAGGTGAAACAATATCAGTCTATTTGTCTAGAATTATATTGAATTATTTAAAAGGAAATAACTTAATATAAAAATACGAGCTATAAATATAATCTTATAGTTTCCTTGATATTTATATTAAAATATTATATTTTAAATGTCAACTGGATACTTAAGTAAAAATATCAAGCTCAAAACGTAAAAGTTCAATTCCGTTTTCTTTTTATTTTGATTGGAAACAGAGAACTAGTTCGGACTCTAGTAATTTGAGAAATTAGAGAAGATTAACATTTAAACGTGTCCAAACCAAAGAGTATTAGGTATTACTTTTTCTGATAAATAAAAACTATAGTCTATTTAATAGAGCAAGTTACCAGATATCTTTAACTACATTATTTACCATTCAAAAGAATTACTAAAGCAGTCCAAATTTGGCTTTACAAAATTGACTTTTCACAGTGCACTTCACAGTATATGAGTATTAGTACCGCAGATAAGAATAGGACCTACGTTATCAGTGATAGTAATGTTATCCAAACATCATATTTCTGTAGATAATAAGATAAAAACATCTCACAAAAATTGTCAGCATTATACAAAATCGAATCGGAAATAATAGTTATACGGGTTATGCTACAAATTATATGAGGGTCGATTGCGTCGCCGTCAAACAACCAAACGTCTCAGATCGAGCACGAGGGGAGAATCGTCAGACCCTTTTGATCCTTCTCAATAGTTCTCAAAGTTATTTTAAACTGCCAACAATCAATAGGACTTTAAAGAGGTACGTTCTTATTTGTAAAAATAATTCTGTACAAAAGTAAATTTGACATAATAATATGTCCTTTATAATATGTATAATTGCTTTCCAACAAAATTATTTTATTTAATTAACTATATTGTTCAGTCATTACATTGTTTTTAAATTTATTTAATTGGGATTGACTAGCAGAACAAATAATATATTTTTAAATAAAAACCTCGCTGCAGAGTTTATTTCGATGTTGTATATAATAAAATAATTTACTCCTTTACGGTTTAATATCAAAGTTTGAGTGTTACTGCCACTTGAAGAAAGAGAAAGAGGGCAATAATGTTATTGGCCTCTCTCTTTCCTGCTAATGCATAGTACGTCATCCCGTATCAACGACCTGTGTGTAGCCTTTGCTCACCGAGGCCGTAATATCTGGCCCAGTACAATATTTTCATTTCACGGCCATTTCGTAACATTACAATAAACTGAGTTAGTATTCATACTAACAGTTACAAAATAAATATTGATTAAAGATATACACACAGTAGATTTGTTGATCAAAATTTTGTTGACATATCCGTGATTTAACAACTAAGTACCTACTTACAGATGCTGATGCTTTGTTGACCATTTCAACTTTGATTTGTATATGGATGGATAGAGAATTAGATTTAGAATTATTTGTTAATGTAATGATTCAATCGCGAGAAGATTACGGAAACTGGTATACCAGCTATTTCTTATATCTAGGTATTCCATCTATTTTCTATAGTACAATATATTACTATTAAGTTTGAGTATCAGATTATTAATATTGTATACTGTTAGTGTAAATTATTTTCCATTTACTAGTCTCACTAAAAATACTTTTACAGGTAAGCAAATTGGTGTAGATAACCAGGTAGAAAGAAAGTACTTAGAAGATAACTTTATCTATAAAAAAAGTTGGCATACATTCGCGTAATCCACAGACATTCATATATTAATTACGAGTATCAATAAAACAAGGAGATTTGTTTCAAAAACAAAAACACACCGACTTCAATTGTAACAAAATCATTTATTTTGATTTAAAAATCAAAACTACTGAACCTTTTTTGATGAAATTTCTTTGAGACTAATCTAAAAGTATATTATCCTTTCAGATAAAAAAAAAATCAAACCGATTTATGACGGAGTTCGGTGGCAAGAAACATAAAAATTTACAACCGAATTCATAACCTCTTCCTTTTTTAAACTCTGTTGAAACTTATAATTATGAATCAATTTTACTTGACAGAACAATTGCAAGCGAAAACTAGTAAATTGTTTTTGCCTAATAAGAACTACACTAACAAGGTGAATACTTTCTCACCGTACACAAAAAGATACGTGTTGTAAAGAGACCACGACTACGACCCTAACGGTTCGCGTACAAGAGTCGATGCCGACCATCATATGAGAATCGATTGTCTAACTAGCAATATTAATAACAGCTAGATTATTAACTGTACCATGTATTGCGTACATCTTTTTTGATAATGAATTCAGAATGAGCTGGCAGAAATTAATCATACTCGTAGTGTAAAGATTCTATTTTTAATCGACTTCATAAAATATTATTTCACATTATTTTCCACATCTGCATGGGATTTTAACGATTCTTTTTATAAACGAATAAGTTTATTACTATGCTATAGCTCTTGTTTGAAGTTATTTTTATATGGAATATGATTTATTAAATGTAAATACCAAAGTCCAATATAGTATTATATTAACAACGATCGTTAGAAATATACATACATATATAAAAAAAAAAAATTATCGCAAAATAAAGATCAAGATCCAGGCAAGTCTTATAATAATAATTCTTAATTTGAATATTACTTCTATTCATCATATCGTTCGTTGCACATAAGAACTATCCGTTGTTGCACATAAGAATCTTCTTTGGAGTTTTGTCAGTAGTTGCCATACTTGCCAATCCTGGCAACCGCAGTTAGGTTTTGGATATGTTTTAAGAGGGACGCCGCTGCCCATCCCTCATCCTCCCTTAGTCGCCTCTTACAACACCTACGACAAAGTTAGGGGTGTCCTATCTTATACTGGGGCCACACGGCAACGTACTTTTATTATTATAACTTATTTATGTAATATAACTGATGTAACTCATTTACTTGGACATTACGTGATTATATCGTCGTACCACTAGTAGCTACATAAAGTATATAGAAAATTATAAAAAACTTGCTTGCGGACAAAATATAACTATCTTAATCATGAAGTGGAAAGGAGATGTATTTTGATAACCTTCCAACATCATTACGGAAGAATACTTGACTATACTGTTAAAACAGATTCTTAGAAATGCTTTTTAAAAAAATTTTTAATTTCCTACATAATTATAATAGGTAATATTTTAACAAAAATTTTATCATTTCTAAATAAATAATCATATCTTTAAATTAAATAATAAGAATGTTATAGTTAATCAGTGTTTTTAACAGTTTAATTCTATTACTAAGTACGAATACATAAAATATTCTAAATACAATATCGGAAATACACAATAATATATGAGTCGATAAAGTCCATTGCCTGTCACATTGTGTATTGATACCAAAAAGGTGTTAAAATTCAAGAATTAGTCTAAGAAATAAAACCTATATTTAAGGAAATATGTTAGTACGTAATATATCAGATTAGGTAGGTTGTATGTAAATTAAGTATTGTAATGGTATTCAATATTATCAACAGTATTGTGAATTCTGGCATGGTTCTACTAACTAATGATATGTATTGATAACATGTGCTAATTGTAATTAAGTAATAAATCTTGTAGCACATACGCATTACAATATTAAGCAAATAACGATGATCTCAACTACTTATTAGATAATGATTATGCCATGACCATAACATAAATAAAATTATGTGGTCAAGTATATTTATAACTATTGATGATGATCAAATATCTGAAATAGAAGCAAAAAAATATCAATAATCTATGGTTTGTTATACAATAGAACCTTATGATGGTTACTATTTAATTAGTTCCATTTATCAAAACATTAAATAAATTATCAATTTTTAATTTGTACTAATTGAAAATTAGTAATCTGTCTTATGTCCTGTCGATTTCTATTTTTTTTTTTCATTTTCATTAAGTGCAATTGAAATAAAATTATACAATATCTACGTCAATGGAAAATAAATTTTGCAAAAATTATATATTATTGAATAAACATCAGGATTCCAGTAGCTAAAGCCAAACGATTAACCGTTGAAGCAAAAGTTCGAGGTTCAAGAGAGCATCTGTCGCACACATGGCCTCTATAAGGCGGTATAAAAGAACACTTGACGGGATAGACATTCGATACGTACACGAGGTAAACTTTTAAAATGGCGTCATCTGTTTTAATTTCTTAATTACTGAAAATGCAGCCAAGGAACCCAAAAATGGCAGATTATTTGACAAAGGATTGCAGATTGTCTCAGCATGCTCAGTTGAGTTAAACTAACATTTTAGACAATCTTACTAAGGTCAACAATGCAATTATAAAACTAATAAATTTTATTCCAAAATTTCTCTGTTTCCGGTATAATTTGCGATAAGTCCTGATTAACGTAAGCATTCGATTTCTAAATATCGATAGTCAAATTCTCAGTGAAACGGAACTTGTACATTCATTATGAGAATGATATAGCTACATGAATAATAATACGATTCATATTGCGAATAGAAATATCCAAGAGCGAATTTCTCATACCATAGTAGCGACGGTAATAAACAAGCGAATTAACTGTGTGGGTTGGGCGCATTGTATTTGTCTTGCATGTATGAGCATAGGAACGTCATACAGGAGTCACAGAAATGAGTTTTAAGGGCAACTGCATGACCTCCGACCGACTAGTCTATGTGCTATTGTCATGCTAATGATAAAGACAACAGTAGGTTGGTACTAATCATCCGTAACGGAAACTTCATAATATTGGATACATACCTATAGTTTTTTTTTAATGTAACCTAAGTCAAAGCGTTTTAGTATCTAAAACTTATGAATCTAACTTTAATCACAGTGTATTACAAAATATATGCAATAATACTCACAATTTTCGTAAACGTTCAATATTGGCTTTGCTTAACGTGTTGTAAATACAAAAATACTTTAGTACCATTATATTACAAAACATATATTGTATGCAATGTAAGTTCAAATTATATGTATATAAATATCTATTACGTAAATTGTTCTTTTGTAGAAACAAAAGGAACAATATTAATCGTTAGCTTAATAAGCTTATCACTCCATAAGAAAGAAAGCCATTAACGACTGAGACATCTACATCCTAATAGCAGTTGAGTCATGAATTTCTGACCACCGGCACCGGCTCGCTCGTCAGCGACGTTATCTTTTTTTTCAGTTGACTCAGCCGCGACCACCTCGTAATAGCTGAGTATACTGTTTATTGAAACTCAAGCATGATCCCTTACTTATCGCTGATTAAGTAGGCAAGCTACTGCACGCTTCCTGGCTAGATATGTAGAGAGACTGTTTTGTAGAGCTTCCTTCCGCGCTTCAGTACGGGATAATGTATAAACCACTTTAGGAAGTAACTACCTACACGTTAAGTGATGCCCTCCATGGTTTATATTATTTTTATGCGCACGTGGGATTGTAATTTTTAACGTTTTTATACTACAGAGTAAAAAAGAGTTACAGTTTTTGTTTTTATGATGGGCTATAACTTTAAAAATATATGATTCTACCCACACAAAAGTTAATGTACTTATATTTTTTGGAATGGATGTATCTAGATTCGCAATTCTCCAAGGCCGAACTATCCGTTGGTGACGCAACAGACGTTAAACAAGTTTTAAACGTACGTAATTCATTGATAAATCCTCTGCAAAGGTCAAACCGCCAAGGATGTATACATGAGCTTTATTACCTCAATTAGTAATAAGATATTATGAAAGCAATTTAAAATATGACTATCTATAATAATTTTGTTTATCAGGTTGAATAAAAACTTTTTACTAAAAATTTTATTAACGGTAGATACAGAGAAATTTAAAATTATAATAAAAGAAGCCTGGTTTATAAATTATGTTAATAGTTTTTAAATAATATTCTGGCTATGAATTGAAATCTTAATTCTAATATTCAATCTCGTATTTCGTGTAAATTCAAATTTAATATGGCTAGATATAGGGTACCTCAAAACAAGTTTCGATTGTCTCTATAAACGGATAAGATTGCGTGGTTAGAACTAAGACTGTTATTTAATACAAGACCACATTAGAAACGGTCAATAAATACACCAGCCATGACAATGTGGTAGCAATTACGAATGAATGGAATACATAAGGCAATATAAATTGAGGTTGTGCCATATAATTACACTCGAGTCGTACATGTGGATACAATAAAATCTCTCTAATACATCTTAATAAAAGATATGATAAAATCTAATCTTAATTACTGAACATGACTATATTTTGTTTTCCGTTTTGCTTACTTCTCTTTACATAAGATGTATGTTATAATTATATTTATATTAATATAAACATAAAACATCTAGATAAAAGCAAATATTTAAATTGTTGATATAACCTATAATACTAAGTAATATTTATGTAATGTAGTATTATAATACTAATTGTGATAAAAACATGACTGATAATTTTGTGAACTGTGAATGAAGTATCTGTATACCTACAGATACATTTATTAAATAATATTAATATAATTATTAATGTCATAGCCACTTATTACGACTGAATTATTAATTAATATTATCCTTTCTTTTGTATACAAAAGTCCTCTGTGATTTCTATTCGACAATATTCAGACGATTTCTTTCCTTTTCCTTTCATTACGACCAAAATTACATAATTATAAAACTTATACGATATTTCCTTCCTATAATCATAATGGATACCGGTTCTGTTTCCGATTGCTGTTGCTAAAAATAATTTTGTTTGTAATAAGAATTAGCTACATATGTGTTACTCTAATTAGCTGTAAAATCAATTCTCCATCTATTGTGTGAAATATCCTAGTACAGTTGCTAGTTATGTACGTACATACAATATGTATTGCCATGTGACCCCGGCATAGAATGGAGCATCCCTTCCTTTCCTGTTGATGTCGTAGAAAGCGGCTAAGGGAACTTAATGATGAGATATGGGCAGCAGCGCCCCATTAAAACATCTCCAAGGCCTGACAGCGGTTGCCAACCCGCGTGCCAAGCGTGGCAACTACTGGCAACCCCCTCAATAGAGGGAGGCCTTTATTCAACAGTGCACAATTAATGGCTGATATGTTGTTACTCTAATTCATTGTAAAATAGTTTTTTATTATATTAAATCCCAATAAAATTTTACAAACTGTATCAAATTAACTTTTTACAATATTTATAACGATTAAAATTATATAGGTATTTATATAAAATAAAGAAAACCAAAATATTATTTTAAAATAAGTATTTAACATTTATAAATTCTTTACTTCGATGTGAAAAAAAAAGCAAAATAGGTGCTTATCATGTAATGTCTTTACACAACATGACCCATATGGTATGGTCGAGACATAATATTATGGTTATTTATATTTAGTGCATAAAGTTCAGTCGAAGGCAAGAAAGCACCTGAAAGGCCAAAGTAATTTTATATGCATTTTACGAGTTCAAAGTCTTTGTTCTGAACACAACTACACACTGTGTTTTTGTGTGCACCCAAACTGTATAAAACATTAAAGGTTCTGTTGACGGTGTAGCTCGTAAAACAGACATTACAACTATTACTAGGAACACTGTATAAAAATAGATACCAACATATTTTGAAAACGATTGTCATTCGTTTCTCGCCGTCACATCTTGTAAATTATTCGTTTTAGAAATGACAATTCAAAACGAATTCAAAGCATTTATTTATTAATACGAAGACAATTTACTAGGCCATTTAGCTTATTGAACGAATAAATAATGCAGGGGCGCTAGAGATCCCTGGCCAGTGTTCGTATGAATTAACCTCAATTGACAGTACCGAGGAGGCGCTTCGCTGATTGAAGACTGTCTACTTGGTCCGTTAGTAAAGTCCCTTACGGTTGTGATATTTGAATAAAATACACAAAATGTAATGCATAGATTATTAGAAGTTAACCTTGGCGCATCTAAACGCCAAATTGATAACCACAAGTTGTGGAATGATAAGGAATAAAAATTGTAGTATAGATACTGTAGATAGTTTATCATTAATAATAAGTATGTGATAAGTAAATATTAAACACGAATGCGGAATAGCCAAAATTTGGTAATAATATTTCTTACACACGTTAAAAACAGCATATTAAAAAAAAACTCAAATCAATCTTATCAACGCATGTCAAAGTGTGAGAGTTGAATCACATACTGCCACACACTAAGGGTACCGTAAATGGAGTGATTCCACAAATGGTATATGATTAATGAGAAGAAAAAAATATGTTAGCTTTACAGCTTAAGCACCATCCGGTACCGGTAATAGGAATCTTTTGAACCGCTTCTTTTACTTCTTGGAAAAGTTACTACAAGCGTGTTATCTTTGATGTACTGATAGGTTAAGTAGAGCATCATAGTTAAGTGTGTTTGTATATGTCTTGTGTTTGAGTTAGATTAGTCCAAATTATACAGGGATGCTGCAAGCGTCGGCCACACAGTTGCGTAATTAGGACGTGAACCGTTGTCAAGTTTGTTATGATACTGCGGTGTACCTATACTGTACCACGTAGTGATGTTTCTTTGTCACGAGCAGACGCTACCAGTTACCGCAAACTAGCTTTGATACTGTCAGTAAGATTTATTACATTCCTCCAAGGTAAGGCGATGTTTGTTTAAGCATCAAATGACTATACAAAGTCATTGAAGACAGATATAAATTATTAATGTTATGTATTTATACACGTATAAAATGTCTGCATAATAAAAACTGTAGAGGAAAATATGACTATAACTATAAATTCTGTTATGGTACAAAATAATATCGTGTAAATTAACATTTTTCTTTATAACAAAAAATTTTTTATTAAAAATAAATATAATAATATATGTTATTAAATGGTACGTTAGTACATAATTATCCTTCAATGCTTTAAAACCACCTAAAAAGGGAAAGGAATAATATCATCCATTAGTTATTAAAAACCTTGATGAGAATAATAATCAATATAATGAGCTGTATCAGATTTTATATTATTTCCTGCTGTTACTTTGTGCGATCTAATTTTCCAATCTTTAGGATATCATACATTAAAAAAATGAGGAACTATACCTAGATGGGTAACAAGAGCATTAGCAATACTAACAATGCTATATCAAATTCATAAGTCAATATTAATATTAAATAGTACTGTGTGTACGTAATGACTAAATAACATAAACTTTGTAACTATCCTGATGCAACCAGATATATAATTTTATTAATTAATCAAAATATCTCATAACGCATCACAGCTGTTTCTCATGCTGTAGTTAGTTTAGTAAATTAAACATCAAGGAAGTAATTAAGATGAGCTGTGCCATTAAATGTACGCATCTTCATTTGAAGTAAAAAAAAAAACTACGTAGTTAGTATAAAGAAAAAAGCTGTAAGATATAATATCATCGTAAAACACATCAAACGCACGATATCAAACGTTTGACTCTAAATAAAACCAGATTTATCTGAATACATTCACGTAGGGTCCAGTTTATTTACTCTTACAGTTACATAGTTAGTGCATCTTCTACAATTATTGGAAATTAGCAAGTTTCACTGCCATCCCTTTTAGCAAGAAAAATCTGTAGGTAGGTAATATGCTAACAAGAACTACGTGAAATTTGTATTCCGTTAAATTTCTATTTTTGTATAAAGCTACTTTATAGCCGATTCGTAATGTGAAACATTTCTTTAACGAATAGCTATTGAAATCTGTTATTTAAGAATAGTTATCCGCTAAGAATAATATTGACAATAGATTGCCATCCAGATCTGCAGAATAAAGAGAATTTACAAACATGATGTAAAAAAGGGACGCAGCAGTTACCTGCTCTTTACAATTTACTAACTCAAGTTAACAGATATAAACATCGGTTGCACATTTTAATCTTTTCAGTAATATATTATAAGATAATAATATCACTAAAACCGATTGGATTTTAATAGAATTTTATAAATAAAAATATATATGAAAGTTTTCCATTACATATCTTGTTTATTAATGCAAATCATTTTAACTAATGATTCTATAAAAACATGTGATTTCATCGACCAAATAGGGGATACCAAAAGCAAATTACACCCGGATGTCTTGGTAACAAAACAACAAATCATAATCAAACGTGTTTAACTCATACGAATTTTATATGACGCACAAGTCTAGTTTCTAACAAAATTCAATTGCAAGGCACTATAGCACTAATAATCACAAAAACATTTTCACATTTATAACAATTTGATTCACAAGTGCAGTTTGTTTATAGGGGCGATGTAACTAGCGCGTACAAAAGCGCGGAATAACACGCGAGCGTCTGTCCCGCAACGTAGTTCAACACATACTGGTCTGACCTGACTTCGTTGGTTTGTAACCAAGTGTATTAAATTAAACTGAGACACGGAACCCCAAGGAACCCGGATCACCAATAGTTTACAATTCATAAGGGTGGGTAATAAAAAGCAAAATTGGTATATATATCTATATATGAAGAGTTATACAAAGCAAACCATTAGTTTGTAGAATATTAAATTTGATCATTTTTGATTAATCCAAATCTATTTTTTATCGTAGTAAATTTAAAAAAGATCTCATTATTCATGTTCATGATTGTGATACTGTGACCAGTAACTTGGGACGAACATATTATCACGCGAGGCACTTGTTGCGCAAACGGCAGGCACTTCTAAAGATTTATGGGCCACGGACTCGAGTTACATTTGATAACGTCTCTGCGCACATACGGCGACCATACAGAAACGATACCAGCTTTTTGTTTAACATAGTACAAACAAACGACAATAACTTATTCATGATGTGTTTGCCCCATATCTGGATAGCGATGACAACAAACAAGTCCAAAATGATAACGAGTTTATACTTTTATGCACGGACAAGGTAATAAATTTAGAATTATGTTGATAGTGTACCAGTCATATAAAGTATAAGGAATCAATGTAACGTAGAATATATTAAAATTACAAATATTTTGAAAAGATGATCGTATAGGATAGGATCTATTAGTCAATCACGCTTAAACAATCAAACGAACTTTAATAAAGTTTCATATACAAATAGAGCATAGTAATATTCCAATAATGTGCTAAGTGTTAATCACTTTATAAACAAGTAATAATAGTAGTTTATTTATGCTTTCAAGAAGATGCAAATCCCTTTGTGTGTTATCTATACAGAGCGAATGCTCGCGAAAGGTGTACCAATATTTGTAAATTTTCCAGTCTCTTTTCATTAAGCTGATATCAGATTATACTATTCACCGTATCATTAGTTTGAGCCGAGTATGACTACGAGTATCTTTGTAAACTTCAAAGACATAAATACTTGAACGTTAACTTAATCTATTACCAATGACTGCATCTGTATTACACTTATATTTAGAACCAGAATAAATTTATTTAACAGTAGGTTGCTGTTAAGTTTATTTATTTATTAGAAGCACAAGGCAACTTTACAACAAAACATTTAATAGTATCAATACAGACTTTATGTATCACGACAAGTTACACGTTATACATTTAATACAAAATTACTTTCATATTAGCAGAGAAGTTAAGTTAAAACAATGAGACATTTATTTGCAAATGCACTTCTTTGTTTTGTTATTGTTGGCGTGGTTCCAAAACACGCCCCAGCTGCAGAGCATAGGTGGCGTTGCCAAACATGAACTCTACTGCAAAGCTTGTTAGTCAAGATGTAAACAATCCACACGACTCCGACCAAATTAAATATGAACATAATAAATTTAAATAGATATAAGCAATAAGGTGTGTAGCTTGAAATGAAAAATAAGGATGTTATAAATGTGAAGGTTATACTGAGAATATTAAATTTTAAACTAAAACATAAATTAACACTATTATTTAATTCACTGTTTGTATAGTGACTTTATAATGGATACTCCATTCATCATTCAGTCATTATATCGACTGAATTATATTATTTGACATACCAGAGGGAGACTTTGTACAAAAGTCGATTGCTTGGGTACCTCTGTCCCGTTCGTGTTTCAACCGTGAAGCAGTTGTGTTTGCATGGCTGTGTTTCGGTTTGAAGGGTGGGATATGGCGTGAATTTACTGGATACAGAGGAAAAACACTTAAGTCCTCAGGAATGGCAACGCATGGGGGGTATCACGGGCGAAACAGTATACTCTGTTATGTCCATGGTACTGCTCATGTCTATAGGCGACGGTTACCACTTTCCATCAGGTGGGCCGTCAGCTTGTTTGCCATTCTAATGTTGTATAAAAAAAAAAACATTGTAATATATATTCTAATATATGCCTGGATATCTTGTAAATTTACTAAAGCTATTTTAAGTGCTTTCTGAAATAATTTATGTTATGATTAATTTGGTAGGAAGTTTAAAAAAATCGACCTCACTTAGGAGCAGTGAAATTGGGAGTTGAATTCTTTGTTTCTTATTCTGTTATTTCTGTGCCATTTTTTAACATATTATCGAAGTTGACTAAAACAATTTTTCGCTATTACTAATTTACACAAAATGAAGAGAATATTTTTATTTTTTACTAACACGACAAAATATCGTAAAAGCGCCTTTAAAATAATTATTATATTATCACAAGTAGGTGGAGGACATTTTGATAATGTTAAAAAATAAATTGACAGCCAATATCATTCAAAAGGAAGCACCAATAATGGAGGCATCAATTCAGGTCGCTATTTAAAATAATTGGTTATTCGTTTGTAACAGTTAAGCAAGCGGTCTGGAAGATATGGTTAAACATCTGATATTAAAAAACGAGAAGGGCAAAAACTTGTATGAAATCGATTTCTAATGATTGTAATTAACAGAAATTATTACCGCTGTATCATAAGGTAAAAGGAAATAGCGATCTAGATGATCTGGAATGAAGCAGCTCGTGCGAGATAAAAAGTACTCGATTAGTCACGGAAATAAACCTTATTTCAAAGAATTAAACTACGTATTGGCAGTGTAGAAAAAGAAAGGCCCTTTAGTCGAACGCAGCGTTCCAAAACTAAACAATA
Organism: Galleria mellonella; assembly: GCF_026898425.1. Taxonomy (NCBI): domain Eukaryota; kingdom Metazoa; phylum Arthropoda; class Insecta; order Lepidoptera; family Pyralidae; genus Galleria; species Galleria mellonella. The sequence continues at coordinate 8,998,957 of NW_026442090.1, read as the reverse complement.
CAAGTGCTACGATGGACGCATATACGCTGTTGAATTATTTATGGCGGCGAAGTTTACCGGGCAGTAAATTAAATGAACAAAACCCGATACTCATTGAAAACTTTTCTTTTCCTTTGTTACGATGAAAGGATTGAATGTGCAGGTGGACATTAGAAAACAGTTATTCAGTTCAAACTTTTTTAGTGTGTACGCTGTTTGCCTCGTAATTATTATATATTAATGAAAATGAGGATTAAATTGCCTGATCAGTGATCACAATTCTAACATGCGAATGAAATAATGTAGAAAATGAAAATGAAATATAAAATTTTTTAATACGATTTAATTTAATTATCATATTAATACCATGTTAGAAAAATAAAGCATTTTTATGCTTAAAACATCACGTTAAACTTATAGTCGTACCTATACGTGTGTATTTAGGAATCGTACAAAATTTAACTTACTGCAACACTTGATAAAATGTCTGTACCTGGGGAAAGGGATTGTTAGTGAATGGAGACTGAGAATCCTATTGCTAGCAATATATCCAACCAAGTCGACCTCCTCGCGGTTCTTCCTGGAAACTATTATGGTTATTTCCTGATGAATTCATCATGATGGGCTAACTGGCCTGTTTTCATTCTCATCTATCACCGCTCCGCCAGCATATTCCGTTAACGCAGGCGGGGTTACCATTCCATTTTCTCCCATAAAAAAAAAAATGTCTGTAGATACCTACTTTAATAACTATCTGAGATTACAGTATGTGTGTAGTATTTTTTTATAATAATATTTTTTGTTAAGTTGAACTAGAAATATCAATGAATTTAAAGTCACGGTGAGATAAGATAATGCGAACTTAGTAATTTAAAATTAAAATGAAATACGACCTGTATATTCCTACGTACAACTTAAATATCTAGAAACATATGGCCACCTACAGTATCTAGATCTGTTTCCACATTTGGATATAAAGGGAACACGTCATTTCAGCAGTACAGCTATCAGGTCAACAGAAGGACCAAGTTTGTCGCCATCCGCCATATCGGACCGCGGTTACTGACGCTTTGTCACGCCGCTTATATATACAGTGTACAATTCATAAAATGTAGCGATCATTATTTATTTCGCCTTAATTTTTTTTTATTCTTCTGTTAAATGTCTAAAATACTAAATAATTAAAATCGGTTTAACTCCCAAGTATAATATCTGACTCGTGCAATATCTAGATAGTGTATTGTCAGTCCTATATTAATAAATGTATATCAAACAAGACAGATGTAACATCTATGATGTATGTTTTTTTTTATAAAGTGCATTCTTAGTTACTGTAGATCATAAAGTACAAAATAATAAACATTAACATCTATAAAAAAATATATCCAATACCGACAATATTAATAATAAGATTTTAATTAAGTTAATGAGTAAGTTATAGAAAATATTGTAATTTTTAAAAAAATATTTCCATAATTTTAATACTCAGCTTACCCAACTAGCCTGTTTGTTAACAAAATTAAATGTATATTTCAAAATTAATACAGCCGTCATTATTATTCATCATATCATATGTAAAATATGTAATGACAAGTACCAACAAACTACATAAGTAGTATCTGCTCTGTATTCTGACAATAGCAAAGGTGCGTCATGATCGCGATAAGCAGAGCTACAGTAGGACCCTACCTTTACTTAACATCGTATTCGCAGATAGCACAGAGGCAGTTGGCGTTTGGCATACATTCCTATGCCAGATATGGGAGCGAAACGGGCGACTTAGTGTCTCACGGTCATGCTGTACGTTACTATTATTTGCTGACCCTTAGTATCATTTCATATCAACTTTCTTGCTCTCAACAAGGTTGGCTCTGCAAAATATGGCTACATTGTTTAAGGGATAATTTATAATGGACAGTTCTTGAAATGTTGAAATATGTAGGTTTAGGGTAATAGAACACCTATCGATCTAGGCAAATAGGTATTTATATTTCAGAAACTAATAACGAGTCCTTTTAATATCGTTCACGTTATACTTTACAATCTAATAAATGAACCTAGTAACAATAATATTTTACTATTTTATGTCTCCTATTCATTTTTTATCTTAATTTTATAATCCTTTATTTATAAAATTTCATATCACATTTTCACATTTATTTCAGAGCACAAAATTATATAAGTTTCATGTTTATACATTTACATTAATGTTTATATAACACTTTTTTTTTCTTTTTGGGCTTAGAGGTCAAATTTTAAAAGATACCTAATAATGAAATCAAAACTTCATTTATTCTTAAATTGTTTATCTATATTGTATAGATAAATAATAAGAATAAGGGCTCCTTTTAAATCTAAGACTATCGGGCATCCCGAATTTAATACTTGAATAAAGCCACGATAGTTCTTATATCTAGTTTCATCTTTGAGATTCAATTACTTGTAGCAGAGCGTAAATTATGCCTATCAAACATTTGAGAAATACACAAAAAATAAAAACAACAAACAAGTTATACGGAAAACACCATCGTCGACATATACCTAACCTATTATTCAAGAAATTTCCATACTACATCTTTTCGTCCATTTTATCAGTTAGGGCTTGAATCGTATTTTAATAATGTATTTAATTTTTCCATCATTTCGTATCTACTTTCACATGTTTAAAATGATCTTTAAAAACTGTATGATAAAGCTCTCATATGATAAATAATATGCGCCCACCGAGTTAACGGTAATAACAAATGTCATTTGAAAATAGAAAGTGAAAGTTTAGTAAAACTTGTTAATGAACCTAGTCCTGTCAACCACAATTACGAAACGACAGCGTAATAAGATATAATGTTACATTGTTTCGAATAGTAGAATCAGCATCAGTGGACACTATTTTGTCTACGATTGTGGTGTCGCGTTACACTGTTGTGGGTTGTTTTGTTGGTCGTTGTTGCTGCTAGTTATGCGAGCGTCAAAGCAGTCACGCGATGACATGTTGACAAATTATAATTCTCACATTTCATTGGTTGACATGCCTACCTTGTAATTCAATAGACGACTAGAATAAGTAGCTTTGGAAACGGTTGAAAATGGTCGCACTAATCACCTTTGTTTTCCGAGAAAAGGAAATTAACCTGTGTAATGAGAATGTATAGATAACAAAGTATGATTATTACTCACATTAGTAGTCAGTTGGGTGGTCAGCGTATGCACTTTTTCTTTGGCGTCTGCGAGCTCCCTTCTCAATTTCCGGACCTATTATAAAATATGTATCTATATTTGAACACAATATAAAGCGTTATAATAAATGTAAATGGATTCTCTTCTGATAATATTAGAAATGTGAAAGTTATTAATCAAATAATTTGTAAGTATAAATTTCTACGAATATTTTCAATGTGAAAGTTTGTAAAGGAGTTCAGATATTTGTACATATATTTGTTACTCAATCACGTTTATACGGCTGAATGGATTTGAATGAAGCTTGAAATTTGAGTAGGTTATATCCTAACTTTAAGATATTTTATATACAATTACTATAACTACATGCGGATAAACTATATACGATTCAAATAAGAATACATAAGATTTTAAGGTAAATAAGAAGGTATCTATTTAAGTGACTGAAAAAACAGCGTTTCTTAATTCAGTTATTTATTTATCTTACGCAATTAAATTATATCTTTGGCAATAGTTATATTAATTTGTATATTTTTCCATGCAGTCGACAGAATTTAGCTTTTTTGTGAAATATGATCTAAAATTATTTTGATCAGTAGTAAATAAAATATGTACAAAATAAACTGAATATAAAACTTTGCAAAAAAAAACAAAGATTTATTTTTAATAAACATAGCATAGAACCCACATATACAGAAGTAAACTAAATAGATCGATATTAAGAATATCAAAATCGGTTTAAAGTCAGCGGATATTATTGTATAATATATGCACTAAAATACAGACGAATTGACAGTATCCTCCTGTTTGAGATTACTTAAATACTTACTTTCTTACGTCTTTCTTATCTCTCGACTTTAATGGCTAAACCAATCATCACGAAATTTGTCATGCACATACTATTTGGGATGGGGAAGGACATCGAGTATATTTTATCTCTGTTGATCTATATATCTCGGTCAACGGACTAGACTTACCTCATGAGCTTGTCTTTCCTCAGAGCCTGCCCCCGCTGCCAGCGACGACGCCGTCGATACCAGCGATGCAGTAGAGCCATGCACTGCATCATAATCATATTATTAATTTCATGTTATTAGAATTTAAAAAAATTAACAGTATATAAATTTAGACATGACTATAACTATTACTCAACAATCATCTGAGGTTAATGTACTAAAATTTTTAAACGCCTTCGTTCTATAAAAACACATATATGGGATATAATACGACTATGGGAGTAAGTCGTATTGTTTTCAAAAAAGTTTATCAAAATCGGTACATTACTATTGAATCCCTTATATGATATTATGATTTATATCATCAATTTCAATAGAATTTATAATAAAATTAACGTTGTTGAAATCATCACAGAAACACTCTCTAAACAAAATTTGTAACAAAATGAAACATTTAATCGATTAATCGAATTCATATTTCAACTGCTTTTGGACATCAACTGACTGTCTTAGGATCAATTATTTATGTATTGTATTGTTAGTAAGTTCTATTGAAGCAAAACACAATATCTTTCTTTTTTAAATTTCTTAAAATATACTCACCGTCGTCATTTTTCTTAGGGTAGTGATGGGAATGTCTTGGTGTGTGCATCACATTGCCGGGCTGGTGGGTGGGGCTTAGGGCTGATCGCGGGGAAGGTGACGGTGGTTCCGATACACCATAGTTTAGACCTATAATTTTATCTATGTATGATTCAAACATGCACTCTTGAATACACTTTTATTATCGAAATCGCTAGAATTATTCAAATAATCTAGTAATTCTAGTATTATTTGATAGTATTTAATAATATTATATATCAACCATATATTAATTACATTTGGACTCTGCTACTATATACGGCTATGTATATATTGTAGATGTATTTTTATTTGTAGAAAAGTTATTAGCTAAGTTAGCCGTACGTAAAATTAAGAATATATTCATGCTTAAAACAAAAATTTCTAATATTAACTTAATAGCTGGATGCGTAATGTTAGTATAGACGGTTCTTAATTTTTTGTTGTTATTTCACCAATTTTTTTTTTAAATAATCTGATAATTTATAATCATTTGTATTTTGCGACTCTATTAACAGCATCGGCCGCCTTTTATAAAACTTATAGCAATTTTATTTTTGTATTAGAAGCGCCTTCGCTAACCAGATAGCAATGATTAACTGGTTTGCGTAAATTTATTCGAGGATACAAAACTTGGACATTGAGCTTCAGAAATAAAGCATACAACACTGTGAACGACAAAGTTATTACTAAATAAAATTTACTGACACATTTTGCGGAAGAGAAAATAATAAAATTTATCTCTTGCCTCGACAAAGGGGAGAGTTTATGAATCGTGCCTGTCGTGTTGATGTTGTAAGTCTGAACAGGTTTATACAAGAACAAATAAAGTTTTTTTTTTATTAAGGTTAATAGGAAGCAAGCGGTAATTAAACATAAAATTATTTAAAAATAAAATAGTCATATTGAAATGAAATGTCTTACCTTGCCCTGGTCCATACTGTACAGGTAAACAATAGTATGGTTCATAATCGCTCTCCGACGATCGCTGCAGCATTGAAGGGTACAATTTCTCGGATTTTGTTGATCTGTAAATACGATTACTATCAATTTTTTTTCAAAAACGTCAACGATACGACACAGTATACAAACATATTCAGCGTAATAACGACAAAAGCCTATGTATTACTGAAAATAATTATTGTATTTGTAAGTGATTCAATTAACTGTTACAACGAATAGTTGATGTTATAAATAAAAATAATGAAAAAAATAATTAACAAACGTGACTGTGTAAACACGATTGTGCGTTGTTTTGCAAAAATATATCCAATTAATTGCACAATTGCGAAAAAACAAATAGTAATGATTAAGTACACAGTTCTTTAACGAGTAATGTATATTAATGACAAGTGACAGTAAGCCGTGCCATGTTTTGTATATCATGCATTTGTTTTGTACGTTATAGTGAAGCGTGCCACCTCGAAGCGAAAACATGAGCAAAATTCCAACCTTGTTACAGGTTGCATACCTTGGGAAAGTCCTATCTCTGAGGTAGCTAAAAATTCAACCAACAGGACTTCAAATATTGTTAATTTATATATTAGAGATACATAAAATAATAATGTGAAGCCTGAACGACAATATATACATTAGATAAGCATGAAATAAAAAAAATAGATAGGAAATTATGAGAAGATATGATAAGGGACTACAATGATAATTATTGACACCATTCACCACGACGATACAGATTAATATTTTTTTACATCTGTTATTAGAGTAACTAGTTACTTATATCTACCTTATTTACGTAGTACTTATGTTACTATAATATAATGATGACATTTACAGAAATTGTTGCCATGTATCCTAAAATAAAGCAACTCTCAAACCTAATAACATGATCCTTTCTCAATGTTTTATTGTTATCTTTAGTGTTGACTCTCTTCTACTACCTGAATTAAAACACAATTTACTAGTGCTTAATAATTATGTAGGTATATTGTATTTTAAAATAGCATAAAATTTTAAGACTGCAAGTTTAAGATTTTCTTTTTTCATTTCCGGACCTATAACAGAAATTGCTAAAATATGTTTTATTTTTTAACGTGACGAAACCGCTTTGGTCTATGCTATGGTGTGATTAATTTATGTAAGAATAACTATTTATTTCCAGTAGGACCATGAGAAAACTATTATTAAAACTAAATTTTATCTGTGGTACGACTATCAAAATCAGTTCACTCACTATTAATTGTGGACGATAAAAATCTGTTCAAAATGTATGCATTAATCTGCTGTACAACCACGACCCACCTAATGCTGTTGCTCCTGTTTAGTCTGGAGCCCTGAGCGTCTCGGTGCATGATGAGCTTATTGTGTGTGAGTGAGCTGCGGTGGTGTGAGTTAGGGGAAGAGGTGTGGTTGTGCGCCTGCGCAGAGTGCAGCGACGTGAGAGACTCCATCGACTCGCCCTCGGAGAGGCGTCCGCTCGCCGAGTATGTATTGCTGAAATGGGGGAAAATGATGATGGATCGTGCTGGCCAGCTGTAATGTGCTTGCACGTGCAAATATGCTCACTTGATATTTTTTTTTATAAATATTTTAATATATTAAATAAATTCATGGGAATTGGCAGAATGTTAGAGCTGTTAAAAGTAAATATACCAATTGTGGTAAGCATAATGTTAATGCAGGTAAACTTTAGTCAATTTATTTTATTACTGTTAACTATGATTGCTGTAATTTTAATGCCAAATTATTTATATGACCAATATATATATCTTTTATTCTATTTGAACAATTTATAAATAATTTATAATCTAACCTTTTTAATGGCGTGTTCGTGATATTTGCTTAAAAAACATTATAGGATACAAAATAGAGTACTTTTTGCATATCTGCTTATCCAAAAACATATCGATTCTATTTTTAATACAAATAATATTTTTATAACTTTTTTATTTTTCATACTTCAAGTAAATAAAATGCTTGCTATTTACAACTGGCCATGATGGATACAGGACAGTACGAGTATAAAGCATATGGATATGATTAAAGAATATATAAAAGTACATGAAATATACTTTGCGACAGATCAAAGATAAATCGATATGACACACAAAATGCATACAAATCGAGTGATGAATATAATAATGATAATTATAATAAGAATCATGGCGATGATTATGACAATGATATAAACGGAACAACATACAATTTTAGGCAGGTATATACACATTGTATGAGTTTAAACTGAATTATGAATAATATCTAGTAATAATACAATTAGTTAATGTATCAAAATTAAAAATCTAGAACGTTATTATTTTTCACTCTAATAGGTATTCATTGGTGAAAGTTATATTAAATGTAATACTTTATCAATTAAATTATTTATATTGAATTTTCTTCAAAGAATATCGGTTGCACCTAACTGTAATTCAAAAGAAAATAATATTATAACACACTATTTACACTAGCACACAAGTGAGGGACTGTTATTGCAAAACCACACTTCAATCAATCCGAAATAGGTACAATATTAAATACCAACCTATGCCGCAGCCATGGTGCGTAAGGTATGCCGTAATCAGATTTCACTTCAGAATACGTCTGAGTATCTGAGAGACTACCGTCACTGATCTTCATTCCTCCTCTTGGTGTTATTCTGAAAATAAAATATCAAATTTAACAAATATTATCTACCGTTTCTTTCCGTGGATAAAACAACTAAAACAAATACACAAGGTGTTTTATTTTTAAAAGACACTCGATCTCTATTAAATCAAACTAAGTACTGATTCTAAAATTCTCACGGTTTATAAGTTTTATATCCAAATCAAATATAAACAAAGATAAACATGTCTCAAATCTTATCGTTTGATTTTACATCAAAACCATCAAATATTTATTTACGCGTTGCTTTAACAACCATATAAATGTAAATAAGACATATTACATACAATATGTATTATTATAGTATGTATTTTTGTACTGTGTATAAAAAATTGTCACCTTAATAATATTATAAAGTTATTTATTTATACTTTATTGTACACACTAATATTAATGTAAATGATAAAGTTTATAATGATTTTTTCATATTGTTATTCACTCATGCTCAACTGGCTTTACGAATTTAAAATGAAATTTGCTATATATAATGCTATACATAAATGTACTATATATATCCTATGTCACAGAGAAAAATTCATTATAAATTTAAATTCAATTTAATTTTTTATGGTAAGTTTTATACGAAACTTATTCAGTTATTAATGTTTTTTGGACAATACAAAATCACTTTATCTATAATATTAATTTTTTTTTTCAGAAAATTGACTGATAATAAAGAGATTACCACATTTCGATATGAATGCTTATAAATTAGCTATTAATACCAAAAAACTATAATGAAACAGGTGAGAACCTGTATGTGTAAGGCATCTTAAACATATTCTACTAATGCACTGATCACTACATAATAGGTATCTGTATAAAAACACTCTATCACACAATGACAAAGTCCACGTCCACACACAACGAAATACTTTGATGCAGTGGACTTTATGTTCATTGATCAATATTACACAGAGATGCATTTGTATTTCTAATACTTCATTCTTAATTATTTGAAGGCAATAATCCTCATGATAAACATACAATCGCATTTTCAGCTTATTAAATAATAAGTATGTTTCCTTGTGTACGGGGCCATATCTGTTTTGATAAACTAAATAATATAATTTTAGTAATACTGCTTCGGTCTAAAGTCAAGTGTATTCATTATCATTATTATTACAATTTATATTATTAATATTATACACATTGTGCACGACGCACCTTGTTATTTTCTTTTTTAATTTTATTAAAAAGATATTTTGTTTATAATTTGAAGTCTGTGTCAGTTCAGTTTTTTTATTATATAAAATATTTAAATCAAAATTATATCATAAAAAAATACTAATTAAAATATTGAAAAATCATTAAATATAAAACCTTAAAATAAATGTTTATTCAAAATAGATAAAAGTACTAAAAACAAATAAAATACAACTCTGTCTCACTATTTCAACATCATCATGACGATAATATAAAATTCGTTGAGAAAAAATGAGAACGTATGTTCTATGTCTCTCACTCCGACTTTGAGTTAATCAATCTCTCAGCAAATGATATAAACTGTTTTAATTGGTAATGTCAACTGGACAATTGGTACGGAAGAATCATTGGTTTGCAGACCAGTTATACAATAATATTAGCTGTAGATAGGATACAAAAGCTATTCAATTTTTGCAGTGTATCTTCCAAATTATTTTGCATATTAGTATTTATCCACGACTTTCTCCACTGAACTGGAATATATTGATAGACAGCGATAAAAAATATCCTATGCTTTTTTTCATTAAAAAAACCATGTAGGTATGCCAATTATTACAATTGGCTAAGAGGTAAGAAACAAACAAAGTTTGTTTGTTTTTTACATGTTTTTTACAATTTTAACATTTACTTTAGTAATGTACTCGTAAATAAATATTACTGTAAATTGTTGTAAATCCTAACAATTGTCAAATTCGAAAAATTGAGGAATTTGCAAAATTTTAGGTTTTATGAATATGAGTTAGTAAATGTACGTAAATTTTATGCAAACTTATAAGAATTTTACTAAATATTATAATCTAGCAAACACTATTATTATAACAGTAAGTACATCTATAATACAAAAACAATTATTCTACTGAACCAGGCTTTATTTTGCGATATTTCATAACTGATTATTTGATTAAAATTATTTGGTTTATTTCGGTACTTTGGGTGCCGAACAGTTAACACTAAGCTCCTATTTATTTGCCTCGTTTAGATGTGAAACACGTGTCATAAAACATGCGTGGATGAAATGGCAGTCCGAGTTTTATGACCAACATGAAAGATTATGGAACTTCTGGTAATATTAATAGTGTTCAATCTTGAAGTGTTGATAGTCGCACACACGCTAATGGTAGCAGAATTAAACAAAATAATTCCAATCAAATAATCAAAATAAATTGATTACTAAAGTGATTACCTGTGATGGTGAAACAGTGCCGCAAACTCGTGGGTCCCAGGTTTAGGTAGTGATTGTGAGCCAAGCAGTCGCTCCCTTACAGAAGCAGACAACTGTGCCGCAGCCGTACCTCCCAGCGAGTATGATTTGGGACCGATTCCATTTTCTGACGAGAATAAGTAAATTAGTTATAATAAATCTGTTTCTTTTAAAAAGTCGCATGTATAATACAGCTAAATTACAATTCCGATATTGATAATAGAGACAGAACGAAATGCAGTTAAGTTCTACTTACAAAATACTTACAAGCTATATAGAAGCATTTAATTAACTGTGATATAAATTAAGATAAATATGAAACATGGTATTGATACAAAAACAATGAATCTTTTAACTTATTGAATGAATTAAGAATTAGGCGAATAATTATTTATTTATTACAAAATGTGACTTACTATGTATTTGGAGGTCTTGCGTACATGTTTGTGTACCGCCTGATACTTTAACTTTCGTTCTAGGAACCGCAGATACTTGGGCCGTTCGTCCACCTAAAAATATAAAAGAAACAATTTAATTAAGCACAAATTCGCTCATAATTTTTATAAACTATTATAATTAGCCGTTAACTATCCACTGCTAAATATAGGTTTCCCCCTGTGGTGATGTTTAAAAAGGGACGTTACTACCTATCCCTCGACCATTTAGTTGTCTCTTATGATACTCACAGGAAGGGAAGGGGTGACTTACTCTATGCCGGGACCACACGACAAATAAAATGATGTATGGCGCCATTTCGCTGTTATAGTATTTTCTTCTATAAATATAACTGCGGCTTTGGCATCTTAATTTTTAGTTTATAAAATCGTTCATGTAATGAACAAGAGAAACATCTATTCTATTGAATTTATTTCTATATTTTTATATTTTTTGAAAATCACGTCATAGGTCGGTAAAAGTATGTGTTAATTTTTAATATTGATGGGTTCTTAATTTTCTAGTTTTTTTTTTTGCACTTCACTGTTCCTGATTTGAAATATCAAGAAATAGATATTTGTTGTACGAGGTGTCGCTTTAAAAGAAGTAAGTAAAGTAGAAACTATCTTTAATCTATGAATATTACCAATATTTTGACTTCTCCCCGAAGATCATAAATGCCAAGTATATGGATTAAGGATAGTGCCCGTGTATAATTAATAGTGTCCGTTTGTGTTACTTAGGTACAATTTTGTTTTTAAATATTTTACATACCATGTCCATGTTGTGGCGGACCATTGGCTTGAGGAGCAGGCTGTTGCACACCATTTTGTCTCTTCACGTATCCGAAGTTTTGGGGTACTTTGGCTTTACTTGCTGAACAACTGCTACCGTTACCTCCACTTGAGACGCTGGAAGGACGAGATGAAGCACCACTGGGTGACTGCAGCTGAAAAAAGAATTTCATGATTATTTAGAAAATATTTACCATAAAAACTAAATTAAATTAAAAATTGTCCATACAGATTTGTATGCCGCGACTTTATCTGTGGTTGCATCGTGATGTTGAATAGCCTATAACTTTTCTTAAAAAGTGAGCTATATTTGATAGTAAAACTATTTTTCAAAAATTAACAAATAAATATTTCCGCTTTATAGTAATAGAATAAATTTCATATATAAGTTTTACACTATATTGTTTATGTCGAATTTACTCAAGTTATAAATTCGGGGATGCTCAACTAGTTTCGAATTCAGTAGTTATTATAACTATTACTTTTACCGTAATAGTTTATAAGAATATCAAATGTGTCGAACTGTAGTGAATGATTATCGGTGAGTCTAGTCATTCCTGATTAGAAATAAACGAATTTCATAAAAATAAATTATACAAAAAAAAATATTATTTCTTTTTTATAAGAAACTAACCTGTGCAGCACCACTTCTTGAGGAATGTTGACTAGGTGAATTAGCCACTGTTGGGTACTGAAAAATAATTATATAATTTATAGACGGATATTTGATTAGGACTGTTACTTCTCGTATAGGTATATAAACAGAGGGTCTACCATGAAATGTTTTCCGAAATTTCGGAATCAAACGAAATTGATGTTAAAATTACATAATATACACTGTTTCAAAATGTTAAAATATCGTTGCTTTGAACTTTTATTGTAGGATTTATGACAAATAAAGTGGTAAGCTTCATTTATTGGACTGATTTCAGTATGAACAAAAACACGAAATTGAGACCGAAAATTCGGAATTTTATTTTATTTTATTCCTTTTTTTCAATGTTACAAGTAAATTAGAAATTTAACATTTAATAAACATTAATTTAGAATTTCGTAGCAAAAGTCTACCTGTGGATGTGGTGCGATACCCAACTGTTGGGCCGCTGTAAGTTTCTCTCTCTTGTGATGTTGTGGAGAATGGTGTCCAGTCCGCCTCTCCCCCTTGCGTCCATGCGATGGACTCGGCGGCGCTTGAGCTGGCTGACTCTGCAATAATTGTTAATTTATGTTATTCTATTTAGGTTTTCTTTCAGTACAATCTGTCTATTGACCAGTCTGGAACATACTCTCAGACATATTTCAGCACAAAATACGGTCCGGAGTTATCTGTATCAGTGTAAAGACGTATTTTAAACTTAGATCATAAGTCAAAAATTAATAAGGAGAACATGAAGTTTACTTGATTAAAATACTTAAATATAATAGAATGCAAATGGAGAGCAAACGGAATGTAGATACTAAAGAGCTATTAAAACCATCACAAACGTAGAATACTTTAACGTTATGCTCTGTAATACTGCGAATGAATACCAATGGCGGAGTCCCCACCCCTGGAGAGTCGGTGTATTTCTTCCAGGTGGTGTCCTGACGAGGTCCTGGTGGTTGCCGTTCAGTTTGCTGGGCACAGTCAGCCTTACTTCTTGTGCGGCCAACTACTCTGTACACGACGCCACTGCCGCCCTCCATACTTCTATTGCGACCTCCAGCACGTCTGTAAAAACATTATTTAATTAGAAAATGTAATATAAAATGTAAACACAGTATAAAAATAACACAAAGTGAACAATTGAAAAACCCTTTACTATTCAGAATTGATTTTCAGTTTTTTACGAATAGTATGAAATTGTTAGGATAGGAGATGAAATTGATTGACGCCTAGCTTTACATTGTTACTATTTTATCAGCTGTTATCTGTTCCATTGCTGAACATAGAACTCCCCCATAAGGAAGAGTTTTGCCAGTATATAACTAGTAACGTAAAATTTTATACATTCCTCGCTCCTTTACTACATTACTCCTTTGTATTTATCTACGATATCTATCTACTTATATGACTAATTCCTTTGATGAGAATAGAAATGCTGTAATGTAAATAAATAGCGAAAGATTCAAGATTCAAGACAAAATGGAACTCCTTAATAATAAAATTACAATTTAATACTAACTTTGAGGATAAAGCAGGCATAAAGGGCTACCCACATCATTTCTCTAATATCAGGCTACCCAAATCATAACTTCCTAATCTGTTAAATATAATTATGATTTTACACAGCCTTGCGAAACGACCTTTGCGTGATATAACCAAAGTTCAACGATTAACATGAAACACTTTATTTCCAGCTTAAGAAGTTTATTTAGCGTTGCCAGTAAACGCTACCTCATTTAGGTTCTGGTGCAAAAACTGAAACTTAATTAGTAAGCAGTTTTATTATTTTCCAAAGAAACAAGTTAGAGTTCTGATTCTATAAGATTTTTTACTTAGCCTTCAAAAAAACAAACTCCATAAAAAGCGCCTTATCACACGGGTGACTTAAACATGAGTAGATTTTATCGACCCTTCTTTGTTTGCACTTAGAAATCTTTTACGCTCTATGAAGCACTTTTGTATAGGTTTATCCAGAAAATTTTAAAATGCATTAAAGTTACTTATGAACATTTAAATTGACTGATTGATTGATGAAAAAGGACTTTTATTTGTTTCAACCAATTTCTCCCTGATAGATTATTAATTCGATGTATATATAACCTGTTGGCTTTAGAGATCAAAGCAGATTGAATACATACTGCGCTTTAGGCTCGAACACAAAGGCATTCAATTGGTGGTTGTTCATATAAAGGGTTCCCTCAAGCCGTGCAACATGTCGCTGTCATCTGACCTACATTTTCGAATTTGTGGATCCAATATTCAGTTCTTTGATGATTATATTTAGAAAAATACATCTATTATATATATAGTTACTACATATATATATATTAGTATTATAATTATAGAAGTATAATAAAAATAATAGGTACTTAAAATTTTGTGTAAGTTTTACTGATCTGGGCTTTTATTCTTTAATTTCGTTATTGTGCAGAATTTTATTTTAATTTGTTTGTTTTGTCGATCTTCTTTCTTTCATTCCAGTTTTTAATAAAATTATAAATTTATTTTGTAAAACGAACAAACTACTTAGATTCATTGGTATATTTACAAGTAAATACATTAATAGTTAGTGCTTCATAAATATACATAAAATTATATAATTATAACTTGTTTTTAATCGATTTCAAAAAAGGAACAAATACTCAATTTTCATTTATAAACCGATCTGTAAAATTATACTTGTATCTAAAAGGATATACTTTTTGGTTGATCTTATAGATTTAATTTTGACTTCAACTGACTTCAACTTTTGCCACGGTTGAAGTCAGCGTCTTATTTTTTCGTAAAACTGAATCTTAAAATATAATATCTTTTAATTGTACGTTAAGTATTATTTACTTTGTTTATTGAATCTACACTTCATTCTCCTAAATTATCGCAGTTATCAAACATTAATATTGTTAGTCCAACTGAAAAGATAACATTTTTGTATTACAAATAAACAAGTGCGTTCTCAATATTTACACCTAATTATAACAAGATATGTAGTAATTCAAACTTAATACGGTATAAGAATGGGTGTATTCATTTTGATCATTAATCATTCGTTATTAGAATCTGAGATCAATGGAACCTTTATGTTGAATAATAGCACTCGGCTATTTTTAGTAACGTAAAGAGGTCGCTATAGTTTCGCCTACTGCGATAAGAAGTATATATTTCAATTAGAAATAGGTATAAATATGATCAATCATTATCGAGTACCTCTTGGAGTACGATACGTTGTAGGTGCTTAGTTATGTGTAATCAATATAATTAACCCATAGATTCTCAACGTGGCTGATAACACCCTCTTGTGTGTGGTTGAGACTTTCAAAGAAGCAGTAGAAGACCAAGAAAAATTAGAGAAAATACTACTATTTAATAAATAAATTATGGCAATAGTTGTTTTTATTTCGCGACAGATGTTAAGCAAAATTAAGACGGGGTTTTCAGAAAATAATAAAAATGACAAAATGGGTAGTGAGAAAAATAAGGTTGAGAAACTATGTATGAATAAGACTGTTAAATATACAATTACATCTAATGTTACAGGATACTTCATCATCATCATAATCATCATATCAGCCATTAACTGCCCACTGCTGAACACAGCCCTTTCCCTTCGGGGGTTTGGTTAGTAGTTCCCCTGCTTTATAGGCAGGTTGGCAACCGCAGTAGGCTTCGGTGATGTTTTAAGAGGGACGCTGCTGTCCATAAGATAGTACATTATAAATCAATTGTTTTACTTTATATGTAAGAAGCAGACTTAAAAAGTACTTAATATAGTAGATATATCTACAAATAACACAACTATTTGTGATAGTAAAGCACACATATAATCTTTGCTAATGCTAATAATATGTAATATTATATCTGTTGTGATATAAATGTTGATATATTAATACATATTAATTATTACGTGCAATATAAAAATTGTATTCTAACTACAAAGTGATCAAAAATTACGAAGTGTCACGAAATATATCATTCGTTATTTATCGGCGGGTATATAGGTACTTATTTAGTTTCAAAAATACAGTTTTAACGAACTCTACTGAGCAATGACAAATTATGCTGTGTAATAACCCTAGAGTTAGTTACAAAATATTAAAACAATCGTATTAGTCTGAGAATTCTCATTACTCTCGTTTATAACTGTAGCTATGTTTACATTCCTTCGAGATACGTAAATCAAAAAGAAATGTAACTCTTATGTGTGAAATGAATGACGCTAAGAAGTTTTTTGTAGACTGTAGGTTAAGCAAACTGTTACAGATTACGTGGACACTCGAGCCTTTGCGGTTACAAATACTGCAGTGTCCCACTTTATCGCGAATGCAAATTTAAAAAATAAATGGATATTTAGCATTTGAAAAATTTAAGTGATTTCACGTATTTATATATAAATAAAATAATTGTCTTAAGATTGTAATTAATAATTACATACCCTACTAAACTAAATATATAAGATATAGATTTAAAAACACGTACAAAGTGCATCCTAGTATAGGTAAATGTACTGACAAAGAAATTACAAAGACTTTATTTATAGCATAAAGTTTGAATTTGTACTAACTGTGTAAAGAAGAAAAATTTTATTTTTTGCATATTTATTTGTAATGAATACACTTTAAAACTACTCAACCGATTTTAAAATTTCTCATGTATAGAAAGCTATATTATTAGCGAATATTATAGACTTTGTTTTGTAGGTAGTAGGTATTGTTGGCTTTGTTTTTAAAAAATAATTTAAAGTTTCTACAAAAATTACACTAATGTAACCCGAAGTATAAAAAAAATCTATTATAGCTAATATAAAATACTATATCCGTTTATATATCCTTATATATCTTTATATCCGTTTATAAACAGATATACCTGTGCTCGCCAAAGCGGATCGTCGGTATATTATAAAATTTATTTCAAAAATGGGTATCAGAAGTGTTTATTAGAGCCCACATCGTTATTCTGAGCAGAGATAACGTACACACGTATAAACAAAGAAATTATAATTCAGGAAGTTTGCAAAGGATACGCTATTCCCCAAGCGTATTCTCCTTTATCCCTGTAATAACAGGTACGCAAGCTATAATCGTAAGACACGCTAATCTGGGTCTCCACAACCCCGGGTCTTCACTGTTTTGTGATTTGAAACATTGGCGTCGTAATGAAAACTCGACGCCTGAAGCCGTTCACTAATGATGACGGATCCACTGAAAGAAAGAGACTGCTACCACCTCATTATCTATGAACTGAGCAGCTCCCTCATTATTCTTTCCTTCCTACTTTACCATTATTTGTATATATATATATTACGAACGTCTGGGCTTTGACTGCAGTGGGACCCCTTATAATGCATACATGTTTTTTTATATTATGGAAATTAACATGAATGAAAGATATAAAAACAGGAATAATTGTAAAAAATCGTGAGCAATCGCGAGAAAAATAAACACCTTATTTTTATAAAAATTTAAGAAAGAATAGTGATATTTCTATTAATATCAGTACAATTAAGGAAGATTATTAAAAAACTTTATATCTATCCATTATCACAACTTATCGATACTTATGCAATCTTCTATTTTAATGTTGACAAAAATAATATTAAACAAAACATTAATAAATACGTAGATAGGTAAACTTTGAAAGGAGACGGTAGCTCTAACTAGTAACTACTGCAAACCAGCATCTATTCAAAAGCAATGGATTTCCTAGCGGCGCATTCAACTTGAATTCACATCGATTATCGATAAAGCGATAGCTTCTCCGACATTTTATAATAGAGATTTAAATTTAAATATTTTTAGAAACAATTGTTAGAAGTTTCAATTTCTATAGATGTAAATAAAAATTACAAAACATAATTAACTATAACCAAATTAATCCGTTACATATGCATTTGCTTTTATGATTTTACTTACTTAAAAAAATCACGTAGGCTAGGTTCTATGTAGGTAGCTATGTTCAATTTGTATTATTTTACAATTTTATAGCTAAATGCAAATTTTGTGAAAAAAGCACGAAATTATTTTTGATAACTGTAGCATACTGTTAAGTTAAATTAAAAAAATATTTTATACAAATATCAGATATATTTTATTTAGTGTCGTCAATATTCAAACTAAAATAAACTTAGAGCTAACAATAACAGTAAGAAAGAGTGGTAGTAACAATTTTGAAATATTGTCATAGAAAAATTCTAATTATAGAATGTGTATTTAGAATTTTTCTTTATTTATTTTACTTCATTAGAATCATAGCACATATATAGAGGTCACTGTTTTTACTTTACATATATGTATGTTCATTATTTTCTCGACCATAAAAAAGATTTAGTGTCACCCGGGGCGATCAATTATGCTCTCATAGTGCAAAGTGAAGTAACGTGTACTAAAGTTTAGACAAGCCTTGTCACAGAGACGTGAGTTAAATATAAATATCAACTAAATCTGCAAATAGGGATTTCTTGCAAAGTTAAGTTTACAAAATTAGAAATAATCCTTAGGTTTATGATCCTTCCAACCTGACGATAGCAGGCTGCAATATCAGTGCATTCCCCAACAATACCCAAATACGTAATTAAAACTTTTGAAATGAGAATTGTTTACAAAATATGCTCCGAATTTTCACAGGGTTCCTAATAACTTTTTATTAGAGCTACATATATAAGGTCGGATTATGTAGGTATCTGCATTTAAACTATATTACTAGTGTCTACTATACTAGTTTTAATTCATGTCAGTATCCTATGGAAACCATGGCTCTAGTGAATTATTTTTATTTATCTTTTTTTTTATGTCCCCGTATATGAGAAATTTATTCAAAGACTACTGTTATAATTTTCCATTCGAATTCATTAAACCGTATGGGTTGGACAAACAAATTGTAATTCATTAAATTGATTCTGTCTCTCAAATTCAATAAGCGATAGATTACAAGTTGATTATTTTACAGTATGTTATATATATATAATATTATTTTATAAAGATCGACATAAATAAAAAATAATTATGAACTTTGTAACAATAATGCATACAACACAAAATTAGAGAGTAATAAAAGAAAGTTCAAGAACCGTTAAAAATGTAACGAAATGTAGTTTCTTATAGCTGTTAATTATCTAACATCTGTACAGGAATTTGGTAATAAAACAAATTAGCAATGGAATGTGTATTGTGCATCCTACTATAAGTTCAAGAGGCTTTCAATAATGGGTTCGTTTATTATCAGCAATCGGCAATCAGCCAGCATTGATCGAAAGACCAGAAGACAACCGGCCACTCAATAACACAAACCATGATTCATATGCCTATCTGTACATCTAATAATCGAAACCCTCCATAAAACTTGACCGAATCGATAAAAGCATTCTACATTTTACAAAATACAAGAAAACGTAACAAAACAATATTAAATGACTAATGTAACTAGTGAGTTAGCCATACATCGCGATTTGGTCGGTTGATTTTCATTTAACTAGGGGACAAGTTTAACGCAATTATCCATCGATATAACGTAGGTCTATGAAATAATTGTACATCTATTGACAATTAAGACTTGAAGTACGTATCTTAATTATTTTGATCATATGATATAATATGTTTTTGTTCTTATTGTTGTAAATTCTATAAGTACTTTTTTAAGACATTTATTACTATATGTGTGCCCTTTTGTGATTATAAAAGGTCAATATCAAAGTTAAGTCTTTAATATCTAATAAATACTATTCTATAAAAATGAAGAATCATTGTTAGGGGAGAACGTAGGGTATCTCGCCCCTACACGTAACCCTGTGGATGCTGAAGCAGTATAATAAACAGAGTCCATAAACATCTTATATATTACGAAAAATAATGTGATTGTAAAATTTAAAGGCATAATTAAATTACATTTCAAGCATTTCATGTTTGTGGCATTCGTGCAATGAAATTATAAATATGTAATATCAACGCAGGAATGGTGACCACATGTGACAAAATCGCAATACATTGACTTCTATAACACAACCAGATGTTTACAAGGTTATTGCTCCACAGTCAACAAAGTTTAATCTAACAAAAATAATTAACTAGGAAAAAATAAAGTCTCACCAAAGAAATACAATCCATCTTCAAAGCAGGAAAAATTCAAATGTCTTCTAGAAGTTCAATTAATTTCTAAAGCACCGTAAGCTTATAAGGTTATAAGGTCTACCGCGACAAGCAAAGACACGTAGCAAGGCAACACTGATCCTTACATATAAATTCACAAACTTATCTAGTTATAAAATAACAGCAAATTAATCGTCCCGTGTATGACAATAAGTATTCGCGATCACCACAACAAGCGACAGAAGGCACAACGCGTATGGTCCACTACATCGACTAAGATACCCTTAAACTAACACCAAATAACAGTATCATGAGTTTACAAGATCAGAAAAGAACACGGCTGTTTCTTTGCGCTCCTTTGTTAAGTACGGTCCAGCTTCATGGCGCCAGCTGTGATCGGCGTGCTCGGTTCGACGAGCGTGCGTCTCGCGACGGAACGATCGATGCCGACAACAGATTTACATTTTCCGTCGAGGAAATCGGGAAAGTTTGTCACGTGCGTGTGTGAGCGCGGGCGGCGAGTACGGCGCGCCCGCACGCCGTTAGTGCGCGGCGGCGAGTGCCGCCCGCCCTGCCTGTCGCCGCTGCGCCGAACCGTACCCGACGTACGATCACCATACTACGGCAAACCACCCGCTCACACAAAGCTTACACAGCCATTTACACAATCACTTATACTGATATGTTTAACATACAGATTAATTTCGACTATTGTACCGTCCGATTACTTCAATTAATTATTAAATTTTAAATTTATTATTATCATATTCTTTAAAACTATCTATTTACAAAATGTAGGAAAACGAGGGAAAAGATGACAGCAAGTAATATATGAGTGTCATTGGAAACTGTTTGATATTAAACGCCTCTGCGGTGAAAGTACAATTTTATGCTGAGATCGTTAAAGTCCCGAATGGTGCGTTGCTGTTGGGGGTGGTTAGGGTCAAAGCGGTGTAGATGGAGCAGTCGAGCGGGGCAGGGGCGGTGTGAGACGTAGGAGTATCGATTTGGGTCACCCCGCCCTCACCCCTAACATTGTAAAAGTGTGAGTGCGCCATGCGAGTTCTCACTTGGAGGTCGTTGTGTGCACTGCACGGGAAGCAGAGTCCAAATATTAACAAAAGCTTTATCCACATCAGTAGTTCATGAGCATTTGTCAAATGATGCGTCCAAAAGGTTTGTTTGTAAATGTCGTCAAGTATGTGTCAAAAATTACGTTTAAGTGCTATTACGTCATCATTGGGCGATACGGCTACCTAAAGCGAATATACATATAAATACCTTCTAGATATGAATTATATCCATAAAATAGAAGATTTATGTGATTTTTTAAATATCTGTAACTATATGGATGTGTTCATTTTTATTACCGAATTTGTGAATCATCAAAATTTTGTACGATATAAGACTAACAAAAGATAATAGATTTCCTGCTACTAGTGCTATGCTTTTATGTAAGTTCAAATATAGATCTATAATGTTAGAGAATAACTGAAGGCGTGTCGACCACTTGTGGATTGAGGGAGACTCAGACAAGCACCAACGCGGAAAATGAATTTGCTAATAAAACATACTCGTATTTGGAAATCTATGTGGTAAATATAGTAATGTCTAAATATTCCTAAACACTACAAGGATGTTGAACAATATATTACAAATATATGTTGTTAATATATGTATGTTTAATAGTAATTCTCATATGAAATAAGTGACTTAAACTGATTTCGCCTTCAGTGTTATTTAATATAATTATAAACATATCTGTATCTACTACTTTATGTATTATATTTATAATTATATACAAATATTTTTAAATGTATAGTCATAGAATCGTTATAGAAAATTTAAATAAATTAAACAATTACAATAAAATTTTCTTCTAACCCCTCACTAAAAACGTAAAAAGTACAGCTATTGCCGGTAAAATCCCTCCCTGGCCATGAATCTCACGCCCTAAGGGAGTGTTTTAATTTCAGTTTTATTAGGGCTTTGTGAGAGTGAGTTTGCATCTTTGTTCTAACAAGATTAGCTAAAAGTACATCTACCATAATATTAAAACTATACACGCATATAAAAAAAAATCCCCAATAGGTTACCTTTCATCAAGCTGCTGGAACTGTGATGGCTGCTGGTAATTCATACGACGACCATAAAGCGAAGCACCGCCTTCCGACATATAACCATCCATAATGTCGTTATTTCTTCCAGATTCTAATTCATTCACATTAATCCTTCGTAAACAATCGCCATCAGACATATACCCTGAAGCTATTTCTAGGTCACAATAATCAGGATTAGAAAAGCCTGGCCCATAATTCATACGTTCTCGTAAGCCCATATTTTCTCGACCAAAATTAGCTTTAACTGTGTTTGCATGATGAGGGTAGCCTGGTATATTCTTTTGTGTTAAACCTGATGTTCTCATGGGTAGTGTTAAGTGACTATTGTAACCTCGTAGTAACGGCCTCATAGGTAAAACATTCATTAATGGATTTTCATCCTCACCAAGAGAATTATCTCGACAATGTGAAGGCGTGCTGGATCTACTGTCAGTTTCGAGCTTTTTATTAATTTCCGTCAAAGTTTTGTTTACATCAAATGATGGTTTCAAAGCAGTATTTAATCGTTTTTGTGCCGCTTCCTTTTCGGAGATCTCAGCTTCAGTAATCACATCATTTAAGTATGTGGTATTCATATCTATTCTTTTATTAGGCACATTGTTTGTAGTTCGCGATATCTCAGATCCCGATTCACTAGAAGGACGGTATATAACACTACTATCACTTGAATTTGAATGTTGCCCTGTAGTACTATGAGTAGAATTTGAATGTGAACTTTCAGACATTTGTGAAGTAGGATTTCCTGGATTCGGCATTGGTGAAACAGCTAGAGTTTGTTTTTGAGATACATCTTTACTTAAATTAGATTGTTCTCTATTAAACGGAAGTGCACTTACGTTGTTTGTAGAATTTAAACTAGAATTGCTTTGTATAGGACTTAATTGACTATTTGTACTTTTACTTATAATATGCCTATCATCTTTAGATATTTTAAATGTTCCTTTTACTGCGGCCGTGGGTTTGGGAATACCGGTGTGGTTTGGTATCCCAAAGTTTTGTGCTCCAGGTGACGTTAGGGGTTGACTTATTGAATGTTTTGGTTGTGTTAATGTGCTTTCTTGAGTTTTATGATCTGGTGCATCAGATTTTTGTTCAGTTAGTTTAATTTGACTTCCTGATAATTTTACCATTTTTGATTCTAACTTTGACTTTGTAGATCTTGAATGATCATCAATTTGATTTAATTTTGTGTTACTAATAGACTTAGGAGTCGCCAGTTTGGATTCCTTATCACGTGAAGGCAGCTTTGGACTGTGCTTTGACCTCTCTGTACTGCTAGTTTTTGTACTAGCTTTACTTAAATTCGTTGAAGATTCTTTTGGAGCTTTAGAATTAGTTAACTTAGATTTAACATTTTTACCAGACTTGTCTTTTGATAATGCCTCGTTCTGTTGTCTTATACTTTTAGGTCCTACTAAATTGGAAGATTTGATATGTGTATTCGGTGTATTTGATTCATTAAGACTCAAACTTGAATCTGATCTTTCACTTTTTGCGGAAGAAAATCCGCTGGAAGAACTAGTACGTTTCGAGACTGCTGTACTTTTACTATGTTGTTTTTCACTACTCAGTTTATCTTTGTTAAATAATTTTAATTTATCCAACATAGAATGTTTTGTAGGTGTTCCATTATGATTATTAGATGTCTGAGAATGTTGTTGCGCTTGAAGGGAGGATGGTATTTTACTGCCAGGTGCAAGTAGCGATGAATTCGGACGGGATCTATAACAATGTAAAAAAGTAATTAGATATAAACTTACTTATATATACACGTAAATAAGTAACGATAAAAAGTAAGCATAAAAAAGGAGGCTAATAAAGTGTTCAAAGTATTAATGTCACCATGTATAGAGATAAAATAATAAACTACAATTATTCAAAACTTCCATTATTAAAATGAAATCACGATAATTATCCTAATTATATGCCCTATTATTTACCGATGACAAGTAGGTGAGTTTATTAGCATACTCGTATCATATCGGTTGATTGATAATTAAGAGTTAATTATATTGAGCGCCCAGAGACCATGAAAAAGTATATTCTTACTAAATTAATTAAGTTTTACCACTAACATCTCATTAGGTGCACACTTTTTTTTATATAGTATTGTGCCATATAATAAAATGCCATAAGTACCCAGAGGATGAAGTCGGCGCGCGCGGAATGAAAGTAACCACCCCTTGTCCCAAGGGACTCGTAGAACGACTGGAACTTGCCGAAAGTCCACTTTTGCTCCCTGAAAATAAATTAAATATGTTAAAAATGAAAATGTTTGGTATTCTTATTTATAAAGTTATCTGTCACGTCAACCTGGACAAACATTATCTTTGTTGAACTAACACTCACTAGATAAGTGAACTTTTATCGTGATATGGCACGGGTGGTCTGGCGTGCGCCGGCGACACACTGATCGGAGGGCCAGAACATACAAACTACCAACTATGACACCAGCTTAAATTAAACCTCTTCACCCCTCATAATTCATCCCCAACACAGACTCAGAGGGGAACCGTATTTGTAACAATGGATCTAATTAAAGTGGTTCATTCCAACGATCGATATCATACAGACAAAATAATAATTCGTGACGTCATTTCGTTACTAATATATGCACGTGCGCATAGCAACCCCAAATAAGGGGTATCTATTATAGTAGTTCATTTTCGTGTGCAATTGTTTTATTTTCAAAATAATTGCTGTTGTTATGGTAAAGGTAAACATGTAAGGTAACAGGTAAGTACTTAACGTTATACATAGAAATCGATTGAATTCTATAAATATCTGGTTTTCAACGAAAACACAGACTGTCAGAGATACCTAATTAACACTCATGAAGATTATTTGTTATTTGTAAACAATTTTAAATTGTTTAAAGGAAAGAGATAATAACTTGTATATAAAATCAATTTTTTGTTATCAATACATTAGATAATTTGTTTTGTTTAATTTTAAGACTATTTAAGTAGTTTTATTATTAATAATATAAATAAAATACCACAATAACAATGCTTAATAAGTTTAGTAGCGAAATGGACAAAACATCGAAAAATATTATTTGTCGTATCTATTTGTATACTTACGTATCACAGCATCGTAATTTGATTTTCAATAAAACATCCGATACAAAAGCATAGAGGAAAAATGAATGGTAAGAGATATAAGAAAGTTAATATGACTCTATTCACAGGTAAATGCAGCTTTTTATATAGGTTTTTTTTTTTATTTTTATATAGGTATTAAACAATCACTCGACAATTATTAGCATATCACTATAATCATAACAAACCCAGGTGTTCTCAAACAATGCTGAACTGTATTTAAACCAAAGGAAGTTATCGCATAACCGTTGCAAAAATACATCGGAGTCAATCAACAAAGTGCATCCGCTCTTTATTCCAAGGCGATCCATCACTCAAGATTACTCAGGAACAACGAGCAACGGTCAGCTGATTTTTGCATGTAGGCGTCGAAATGGAGATTGTAAACATTATTTAAAACTTTATTGGACGTGTAAATAGAGTTCAAAATGGTGTTTGAATTTAAAGATTTTATTGTCACACTTGTACACTCTCGTATCTTAGACAGGAATTATTACCAACTTATTCTGTAACCCTTCATGCACGATGTCATCGTTTTCATAGTTTAATTGCTAATAAAACTAGAGAAAGTTAACACCGTCTCCATAGACCATGTCTATTATAAATGCGAAAATTTGTGAGAATGTTTGAATGAATGTATGTTTGTTACTTTTTTACGCAAAATTATTTATTAGCGGATTAAAATGTAATTTCTTACACAGATAGGTAATTTTCTAAGTTAGCACATAGAATATTTAATGTACTGATTTACGCTAGCGAAGCCGTGGAATATAGCTGATATTAATTTTTTTTTTTTAATTGTAATGGTAGTATAATTAGTTATACTTAGATATCATTCATCCAACTTTAAGATTTGTATCTCATTTATCTATCTGCGTTTGTATATAAACGCATCACACAAGAATTTATTGAATAGTTTTGATAAAATTTGATAACTAGATACTTTAGACAATTGCCATGAGAAAGTAGACAAACTGATTTAAGAAAAAAGTATACCAAAATTATATTATTTGTAGACTGAAATGAAACTCGCGAGATTAATAATAACTAATTGGACTAATTTCTGATTAATAATTATGATTAAAAAAGATAAAAAAAATCAATGCAAAGGCACAAAAAGCTAGTTCGGAAATAAAAATTTTGGTATAAAATACAATAATAAATTTATATAAATATAAATAATTTATATAAATAATTTATAAAAAATAAATATGTTTCCTTATAATGCAATTAAGGATAAGTAAATAATAAAATGGTGTAGTCATTTTATACGTTTCATATCTATGTACCCGTAATTTGACTTTGAAGTTAATCAACAAAATGTAAACATAAATGTACCCACAATTATTCTTTAGGTAACTTACTAATAGGTAGGTATTATAAATGCGAATATTTATAAACAATGACGTCGTTTGAGTATTATCAAATGCACACATGCTCAAACGATTGAGTGAATTTGAATGTACCTATCTACGATACAATATCTTAGGGATATTTTTTCTTTTTTTATCTTAACCTAATTCTTGATTTTTTTAAATTAATAAATATCTTATATGTTTATTTCTAATTTATGCGAAAACAAAACTTCGAAAAAAAAAACAGATTCATTTTCGTATAAATTAAAAATAGATAATTAGAAATAAATTAGAGGTAAGATAGGAATATAATTAAAATATAGCTCTATTTTACATATTAACAACTCACTGCTGAGCATGGGTTATTACCCAAAAAAGGGGCTTGGTATAGAGTATTTATTTAGTTTTCCTTTACTTGCACTATTCAGTGCATTGTTCTTTCTGTCACCTTTTGCGTGCTTATATCCTGGGGATGAAAAGCGTTAAAATTAAATATATTATTAAAATGCACTTCACTTTACCTCAAACACTTCAAACAGTACCCGTATTATGGATATGGTAAAACTATTAACATATCACTAAAACTAGTGCTATTCAGTATTCGTTAATTACTGTTAAGTATGAATAATTAGGTGATAACAAATGAGTGCTCGCTGGGAGATGTACGCGACAACTGCCGATGCGCCCGCGCCTGTCTGCATCTACGCAATGTGAATGATAACACAGGGGAGAGATAAGTCGCGGGATAATCGAATCGTGAGAAATAATTATCTTTTAAAATATATTTAGTAATAAATAGATATGTTATTTATTTAGATGAAAAGAATTGGTATTCGATAGGGGAAAAAGGTTCTCGAGAAACGAACTTGTACGTGCAAATGCTGTGTAGGACGACCCCCATGAGATGGAGCAATGACCTTAAATGTGTAGGAGGGGATCAGTGGATGCAATTCGCTCAGTATATTTCCTTTTGGCAGTTTGTGGGTGTGCTATGAGACTACGGCCTATGCACAGCAGTAGGCAATGAATTTATCGATGAAATTATAAAAACTTTCATTATGCAGGAATTCGTTTTTATTTACTTTATGATTTATTTACTAATTTGAATTAAATATTTAGTGTGTAAACTCTCTGAGTGGTGATTGAGGTAGAATATGATGTGTTACCACTCTTTTTCATTTGTTTTGCCTCTAAGACTTTAGATTTTCGCCTAGTTTAGCTCAATACCCCAGAATTTACTTAAAAAAAATCGAGCCGTGCGTATTATCCGTTGCCAAAAATCCAAACATTCATATATGCATACTCTTAAAAACATTACACCTTCTTTTTGGTAAAAATAAGAAAAGAGCATCTCGAGATGTATGATAAGTGTCGAACTGTCGACCGCCAACATGTGAGCAAGCAATAAAAGGATGCTCACTTATCAGAGCGGAGGGAAAGCGAATAAACCTTAAGCATGATTTTCCTTTGCGGTTTATCTCGTGATGTCCTTTCAGGTGTTAGTTTACGACCGATAAATGGACACAGAATGAGCATTTTGGCGCCATCCATAATACTAAACCTACCACGGTTCAACGATTTATTATAATTGTGTATATATACTTAAAAAATAAAATATAAAACGGAATTCTTATTATAATGTACTTTATCGAGTATATTTTTGTTTGTATTACACGATGCTTTCGCCAATATTAACTATTCTAAATCGATTTGGATAATTAATTTCAAATCGGTTGAAAATGGGTATAAATTATTATTTATGGTTATAGATAACAGTTTTCTTAGTGATATTCATGTTCTTAAATTGCAAAATTTACTTAGACAAACGACTCAGCGTAAATTCTTCGTAATGTAATGTATCTACGAATAATCTTATCATTTGTCATTGTATTTTGTTTAAAATAGTAAGCAACGGTATCAGTCATATATTTTAATCAATTTCTCGGGAACAAAGCAAAAAGTATTTTTGTGTATTGTAAAATATAAAGTTATACAGAACAAGAAAAAGAAGTGCTAAAATTCACTTCCAAAGTGGACAGTTATTTCATTCCTTTTTATAAATAAAGAGAAAAGAAAGACAGACAATAGAAAGTTCCAGCATAATGCGTAATTCGCATCGGGCGAGCTCCGCCGATGCCGGTCGTTGTGCCCCCAGCGATGGATGTCTTTTATACAATTGGATTAATTAAACACATCTCTGTCTTAATAGACAGATATCTATCAATTCAATTTCTAAATGTAATTTACAACAGATGGTAAAGGCGACCGTTTTAACCTTTTCATGTTCTAACACATCATAAACGGAATAATTAGGTACTTCCGCATAGAGAACTAGTCTTGGCTACAATTAAAATTATTTATTTACTAACTGTTTGATGCAGCTTTGCCCATATGAGATAATGTATATATATATATATATATATATATATATATATATATATATATATATATATATATATACAAACATATATATATATATATATATATATATATATATATATATATATATATATATATATATATATATATATAAAATTTTGGTTTTCTGTACCTATTATATAAATTACAAACACAGGTTGTTATGCTGCAGCGCTGCTTTTCAGCGAGACCTGATACAAGTGGACGCTGATAACCATACTTTAAAACATTTGAAAATAAAATGTGTACCGACTGTATGTGTACAAATACTGTCACGTATCCAATCTTCGTAATATCAATAAGTAATGCAATAATGGGTAGTTGCTACAGACCTGTATGCAACGGGGTAGCTGGAAGCGGCCGTTTGTCTGGCGGGGCACGTCGCACTGCCGCCGCAGACGCTGGCAGCGGGATAGACGTCTGCAGCACAGACACTTGCCTGGGGACAAAAGAAAAAAAATATATTAATTTTTCGACTGTAATAAAAAATATTATTTGTTTATAACATTTTTATCTAGAAAGTACATTGTACAAATTTCAAAATTAACATTACAATATCGGTCGCTACCAATCAACATCTTAGAAATTTATAAAAATCTAGTCTAATTTACGTTTCTTTCATAAAAAAGATACTATATAATTATCAGGGGACCAATATTAGAGTTTCGATAATTTGTTTCAAACTATTTTGCATACGCTAAATATATAAAAAAGTAAATTAAAAAAAATACTGTCAAAACTCTCCCCAATCTTTATCAATTTTCAAGTTTTTGTTCGCGTCTATAATCAACTGTTACTACTTAATTTTCAGTTTATTTACTGGTCTAAATTTAAATAAAAAGTATGACATATAAATCAGTTCAAGGTACTTCCTCTTAATATAAATACCAATTTAAAAATATTTTTCTTTCCTCTCATTAAGAAACCTTTAACATTAAAAACATAAAAACACCCTCTTCATTAATTTATTAGCTACCATCTTGTTTCACATTTACGTCAAAGGATATTTCACACAAAGGCGTCATGAAACGAACGTAAAATATCGCCATTTTATCTTTTGTTCATAATTGCTTCTACCTTTGCCAATAATTTGAGCAAAAGAATCCCCATTAAGGGTGTTGATAGGGGGAGGTGACAACGAACAGGTGAATATAGCTCCAAACCATCTCACCCTCCATATTACGTGATAGGACTTGGGGGACTAAATTAAACAAAATATAAAATAATACTTAATCGTGTATAAATAATTATATAGTTTAATTGTTCTATATATGTAAATTATTTTATTTAATATTATATAACAATTTAATACGCTGTCTAAGTTTTCGATAGTTGCAAATCGATTGCTGGACATGACAAAGATTTATAATCTTGAACGTGTTTAATGGATTTGTATCTACATTTTTCCGTTTACTACTTATATGTATGTATTTATAAATGAATATACAAATTAGTTATGTACTATACGTAATACAGTTATAATTTCTACTAGTGAATAGATGGCACTGTGTACTGACTGTATCAAGAGCATGGCGGCATTTATTATTTATTAGTTACTTGCAACGGTTTCACGCGGTTTTAAACCGGGTATCAATTATTCATAGCTTATAATATAGTTTTTTTACGTGAAAGAATTTTTAACATCGGTTAAGTACTTTTAAAATTTATCTATTACAAACAAACAAACAATAGATTTTCAGTTTATCCGTGACAAATAAAATGTCAAATCTTTTCTCTTTATAATATTAGTTAAGATAAAATTATAGTTTTCGTTTTTACTACTTATTTATACAGCAGTTTGTGTAACTCTACATTTTGATTAATAATAAGAATTCATTTTATTATAATTAATATTATTTTTTATATTATTTACTATTTCTAAATGCTAAATAGTTCCCTGATATATTTGTAATGTTGCTGTTACTAGGAAGGTAGGTATACCCCACAAGCGCAATTGTGTCGAACTAGATTGCTACAGGGCGCGTGCAATCTACAGATTAAGTAGGTACTAACACTGACGAGGGTTGCCATTTATTGGGCCGAGTGAAGATATTGCCATGGGTTTAGGATACTCTTCCCATACAATTTAAATAATATCAACCATACCATTTCCTGTGTGTCGTATAAGTTCCGAAAATATATTTATTTGATTACGACAAATTAAATCTCCGAATTTTTTTTTTTTTTTTTATTATTTGGAAGGATATACTTTCAAATTAGTTTCATAGAATTTTCATCAAAATCTAGTCAGTAGTTTGGTTTTTAATCAAAATAACTATTTTTTTTTTACGATTGCAGTCGATGTTTTTTTGTGGATCAACATTTATTTTAACATTTGCCACTGACCTATATTTACAATAGATATTATTATACACTGAAACTGAAATGGATCAAATTAAATAAGTATTTCCATCGATACGATAAGGAAAATAAAGTTATCTATTCAAGAACAGTCTGAACAAAATAGCAAGGCATGGAATACTGAATCCAATAATAACTTCCATTCGTAAGCACAGTCGTGGGTCACGATTTCATAATAAACTACCGGCTAAGAAGCCGTTTTATACATAAGTACGTAAACACAGTTATTCAGTGAAATTATTTTGCCTCCTACAGGAAGATAGAAATGGATAGTAGTAGGTAGGCAATTACAAAGATAAAATAAATCTTATATATAAAAATCTCGAGTCACGGTGTTTGTGGTTAATCTTTTCTGAAACGACTCGACCTATTTTCATATGTATATTTATATGTGTATTGATAGGTACGTATATAAGAATATGTGGTAAACCATACTTCATACCACTAGGTAATTACCACATCATAGCATACCATATTAGCCGTAACTTGTCCACTGACGATAACAGGCCTCTATTAGGAGGTTTTGCCAGTAGTTGCCACGTTTGGCAGGTGGACTGGGAACTGCAGTTAGACGTTGCAGATGTTTTAAGAGGGACGCTGCTGCCCGTCCCTCGACCATTAAGTTCCCTTAGTCACTTCTTACGACATTCATGATAAAGGAAAGGATCGCCTATTCTATGCAGTGACCACACGGCAAAGTCTAGGTGACTAGGATATTCTTTTCCAGAAAAAAAAAATATGGCAGAACGTTTGCCGGGTCAGTCAGTAATAGATAATAATAAAATATGTAATTTCTTATAAACTAATACCTTCAGGTCCCTGTTCAGCAATGAACAGATAATAGCTAATATGGTGATGAAGATGATGATGATATAACTTTCTATGCAATATCTTGAAAGACATGCTACTCTATGTTGGGATTGCAAAAACGATAAAACAAATTTAAAATAAACTTTGTAATTATTTTAACATTCAAGTAATATACATTGTAGGCTTAGAACAGATGAACATAGATTCTATTTTCAAAAATGTTGGAATAGTTCGAATGTAGGTGTACAGTAAATTGACTTTTAAGGCTGGATAAAAAATTATGTGTATAATCAAAGATATAAAATAGAAGCGATTGTAGATAGAAGGGAAATTTTAGTGCCAAGGGGGAACATTAAAACGCCGAGGCAGCACAAACGGAGCAAATATTTTCCTGCTGCGTCATTTAGACCTTCAAGAAACGTGGAATCAGGATCATCATAATCTAAGAATATTATAGAAATCAAGTTTTGAGAACATACTGGGCTATTATTTTAAAAAACTTGAAATATTTCCCAATCGGTCGCTAATCAGAAAAAAAATCTTATTGATTAGTTGACATCTACATGTTTGGTTGATATAAAAGCATTATTTTTTAATTAAGTATACTAAAAATACATAAATAAATACAAATATTTTTTACATAAATATATATACTTAGCACTTTTAATGCTATCTATTAAACTCATTAATACCCTTATTATTTATATAATAGCGGCATTGTTTCAGAATTATTAATAATACTACCAGACGCTAGATGGCGTTAGTAGTATTTCCCTTCTTGTAATTTAAGTACAAGGGGAAAGGGATTGTTAATAGTGGGGTCTAACAGCCCCACTGCTAGCAATATATCCTACCAGGTCGACCTCCACGTAGCCTCCCCTGGAAACCATTGTGTTAAATTCAAAGTGTATTCATTCATCACAATGGGCTAATTGACCTGCCTGGGGGGAAAGGAATAGTTAGAGTTTGTCAGCCCCATTGCTAGCAATATGCCCTATTAGGTCGACCTCCACGTGGTTTTCCTGGAAACCATCGTAAACAATTCTCGATGAATTCGTCACGATGGGCTAACTGACCTGCTTCTTCCTCCCCTATCATCCTGGGGGGAGAATGGATTGTTAGTAATGAAGATTAGTAGCCCCATTGCTAGCAATATACTATATTAGGTCGACCTCCTCGTGGTTCCCCCTGGAAACCATCGTGATTGGTTTATTGTTAGATTTGTAACGGCGGGCTAACTGACCTGTTTCATCCCCACCTATTATCGCTCACTGGTGCCCCGCCAGTGTATACCGATAGCGCGGGTGTGATTACCATTCTATTATCACCCATAAGAAACTGACCTGCCTGGGGGAAAGAGCTTGTTGGTAATGGAGTCTAGCTGACCCTTTGCCAGCAATACACTTGTCAACAATACAACAATCCTTGGAAATCATGGTGGTTAATTCA
The DNA here is from genome assembly GCF_026898425.1 of Galleria mellonella. NCBI lineage: Eukaryota > Metazoa > Arthropoda > Insecta > Lepidoptera > Pyralidae > Galleria > Galleria mellonella. Next base: position 8,964,635 of record NW_026442090.1, on the reverse strand, counting down.
GGTCACGATGGGCTAACTGACCTGCTTTAATCTTCACCTATCACCATCTGTTCACTATCTATCTCTCACTAGTGCACTGTCTGCGTGTACCATTCCATTCTCATCCATTAAAATAAATATATCTTTTTTTATTACTATATAGTTTATTTATTCGAAACTATGTAATAATGAGAATATTTGTAATGTTCATTAATACACAAAAATGGCTTTTTTATATTTATATAATAAAAATTATGTTCTTTATATATATATGTCTATGGTAAAATAAAAATAGGTATAATAATAAGTATTTACAATTATTATTATAATCTAGATATAATTATCATGTGCTCTTATGTTTAATTTATAGTTTATAGATCATAAGATTTGTTTTTTTTTTATTCATAATCGTGAGAAACGTTTTCGATATAACAAAGTTGTTTGACATACCGTCCTTTTGTCTGATCTCTAGTTAACTCGATAACGAGGGTGAAATCTTAAACAATGAACATATGGCGATTCTAAAACACTTGTGCTTGTAACATGACATTTTACTTGTGCTAGTTTTATTTACACCCATATAATAGAACTTGCGCAAGAAAACAGCTGTCACGTTTGTTCTAGAGTAAAATTGAGTAACTTTTGGATGTCGCTTAGCGAAGAAAAATACATGTATATATTATATGTAAATAAAATGGACTCGATGAACAGACAAAAATTATTAATGAAGCTGAATTTGTAAGTACTGACGTATTACACTGATCCCAAATTAGCTCAATTATAGATAAAATTTCCATTTATTACTAAAGCCCAATTGTTTAAAAACCAAGGATTTTATGCCATCATTGTTAGAAACTATAACACATTATTTGACAATTATTCTAATTTTATAAATAATCAGCTATAAAATGAAATGTCTGAACTGCGATCACCTTATGTATTAGGTATCATTTAGATGTGTTATTTTGTACGGTTTGATCGAATTAGCAATGAGGACGTCCTGCTTAGGGTTAAGGAAACAAGACAAATTATTAGAACTATTGAGGACAGAAGGGGGAAAATGTTGGGACACTTGATACGACACGACGAACTTATGAACATTATAACAAAAGGTAAGATAGAAGGAAGAAGGGGAAGTAGGAGACCAAGACATAGTTACATCAGGCAGATCAAGGAAGGAGTTGGTGTCGTGTCATATCAAGAGGTGAAGAAACTCGCTGAAAATCGTAGTGAGTGGCAAGAGCTCCACCGACAAAAGCGCAGCTCTTAAATAGGATAGATAGATAGATTTTGTCCGGCATCAATATTGTGTTTGTGTTGTAACTGTATTACCTATTATTTTCTTATGTTTAATTAGCTATTATTTTTTGTCTCCACTAATTCACAATTTCTATCAGACATTCAAATGTTGACCAGTAGAAATCCCTTTGGATATGTCCGCCATTGCATCTTTTTCTTAAGAATTCTATATCATATAATTTAAGACTTTACTGTACCTACAATAAAGTATTACTTCAAGCAAACCTAATCTAATTAATCTAATTTTTGTTTTTGATCTGCAACTTAATAGGTATAAGTCAATAAGCAAGCCATAAGTATTGTGTGTTACTAAAATATAAAATCCATCTACGTAGTTGGATAGCAAAATTGTTCGTTTATGAAAATAAAATCATTTGTCTTTTAAAATAGCCTAATCTTTTAGCTTATTTTTACAAATTTAATATCATTTGATTTCATATAAATGATATCCACGTCAAACTGTCTAACTGAAATGAAACTGAACGCAAGACCCTTGTCATTAAAGCCCTCTCCATTCTACCTATAAATCCATATCCCTCCGATGGTGGGAAAGCCAGAATTTGAATTATATGACGCACGGGTCTTCCATAATTTTTACTTCAGGAAATAAATCAAGTTGGTGAAAAACATTTAATAAATGGTTTTAGCGCATATTTACCCGCACCATACTGAATTACACGTAACGCCTACTTTAGGGCAGGAACAGTCATTTTTTTTCTCTACGCATCTATTTTTATTTTTGTTCATTACAAATTAATACTTATCTATACAAATATTATAAAGCAGAAGCGTTTGTTTGTTTAAATACAGTAATCTTTGGAACTATCAGTTGGATTTAAATAAATATTTTTGATAAATTTAATAGCTCGTATTTTTTTTTTAATAATATTTTAAGGGCTTTTACCTTTTTCAGGTATATCAGTCCTATTGTACCCTGAACTGATTTTTAAATAACATTATATTCGACATCACGATCAACAACAGATGACGCTGCGGGCGCGACTAGTATAATTAAAATATAAATACGAGTATGAATAAGAGGACCTGCAATAAAAAAAAATTCGACTTTAAAAAATTTCTTCAACAATTTAGTCTGTAAATAAAAGCTATAAAAAAATGTTAATTCAGTGACATGAATTTGTACATTATGTCTATTTTCAATTTACTCTTCTAGTCCTCTGATATGACATTTCGACGCACGGCTGTTTCCAAAACAACGGTATCATAGGCGACGTTTAGTTTCCGGGAGTTGGCTTTTATAGGAAATGAAAGCTGTCAAGAGTAGAGTTCGGAGTGGAAACACGTTATTGTGTTTACAAATTTACTTTAACCTTTCGTTCACCAACATTGAATTTTCGCACTGTGGCATATATATGTTGAAACAAGGTACATTCTCATCATTATGAATTAATGGAAGATGAAAAAATGTTTCATCACCATTATCATATCAGCCTTTAATTATCCACTGCTGAACATAAGCCTCCCCCTTAGGGGGTTTTGTCAGTAGTTGCCACAATTGGCAGGCGGATTAGCAACCGCAGTTTGACTTCAGAGATGTTTTTAGAGAAACGTTGGTGCCCATCCCTTACCCTCCTTTAGTCGCCTCTTACGACACCCACCGGAAAGGAAGGTGGTCTATTCTATGCCGGGACCACAACATGGCTAAATGTTTGTATTAAAATAAAAATCACGCCCCTTTATTTCCCGTAATATAGTAGGGTTAGATTCTCGACGGAACCAATTCCATTTATTTCACTATAAAATCTATTGGTGTTAATAATAAATCAGGTCTCAGATTTTTTTTATACAACTTATAATAGCAAACAAGCTGACGGCCCACCTGATGGAAAGTGGTAACCGTTGCCCATAAACATGAGCAGGACCATGGACATAACAGAGTACTATTTCGCCCATAATACCCCCCATGCGTTGTCATTCCTGAGGACTCAGGTTTTATTCCTCTGTACCCTGTAAATTAACGCCATATTCCACTCTTCAAACCGAAACACTGCTTTACGGTTGAAACACAATTGTTACAGAGGTACCCAATCAAACGACTTTTGTACAAAGTCTCCCTCTGGTAATTTACTGTAAATTTTTTATTCATTTTATGATTTATCACAAATTTTTTTAAGATTGTTAATAATTCAAATTGTTTTTATACATAAGTTTCTTCGATAAATTAATTTTGAGTGTGCTTATAAGTAAGCTAAATTCAATTACTTATTTAACATCAGCAAGCCATAAAAGTTAAAGTAGCAAGACCGGTAAAATACAATGTCTGCTTTCACTGTTTAGGAATCTTAACAGAAATCCATCAAAGAGATCAAAGGTTACCAGTATTACTTCACTTTTTTACGATATTGATGTATTACTCACTATTAAAAATTTTTAAACATGACTTAAAACATTCTTTTGAACAAAGATGCTCTTTGTTACACAAAGATGTTCTAAATATTTTTTTCTTTTAGTTTAGCACGATTTAACTTATAAGAACTTCTATGAAACTTGGACTAATTGAGAATATTTCAGTTTATAACTTAGTTGTAACCGAACTTTATATTAGATTGTAGAAATGTTATCTAAGATAAGAACTGACTTATAATGCGTTCAAGAGTAACTAAATAACGTGTTGTTGTTGTTTCAGCCGTTAATTGTCCACTGCTGGACATAAGCCTTCCCAATAACGTGTGTTCTGTATTAATATTAATGCAAATTTTTTTTTCATTAATCTAGCTGCCCGCCAAGCCTACGCACGAGTGTACTAATTTTAAAGGTCTCTTTATTCGGTTCTGTCTCACTCACTCGCTTGTATGGAGATTTTTTAACCCAAATTTTCAAATATCCGACCGACTTTTTAAAACAATTCTTTTATACAAATCATATCCTGACATTCAACATTCGGCAACTGAATTTTATTTATATAGAAATAAAAAAAAAATATTAAATATTTATATAGATCGTATGTACAAATTTCAAACGATATATTTTTTGTTTGATACACATTAAGTATCTAAGTAACATTAGGTAACTAGCAGACGAAAATAAATTTAAACAAATTATAAAATTGTCAATAGATTTGTATTTTTTTTAATTATCTGAAAATAAAATAGCAAGAATAAAATTAAAAAAAATATTAAAAGCATTACAATCAGATTCTATGTTTACAATTTTAATTATTTCATATTTTAACATAACCAATTTCAATAAAAAGACAAAACATTTCAATATTGTAGAATAAAATTAATATTACGCAACATACCTCCTGACTTCGGGTGAAGTGGGCAAACTCCTGGACTTCCTGTTTTTACCCTGGTTCCGGGGGTGGCCATGTCCCGAGTTTGTGTTGCCCATCGTTACGTTTATTCACTAAATCACTATTACATTATTATCACAGGATGTATTTATAGTTTGAACACATTTTGAGTTGACATATTGAGGACGCACTATTGTCACATTTTTATTAATAGGTTATTTCATAATACTTGTCAATAATTTAGGATTAGTATCATACATTTGTTATCTCATGTTCTGAAATAATGCTATAATTGTTCATTGGATTAGATATATTATATTTATACCAAATACAGGCACCGTTATTTATAGAAAGAATTCAAAGTACAACGTACCTACTTTATAATACATAAATATAATAATAAATATATACTGTATATATACACACTATGTTCTAGTAATGACGTTTATTAAATTTATAATTTTTAGACGGTTATTATGGCTTATTTTATTCTTCCATACCTTTGTATGTGTTTGTCTTTTTTATGATGTCATTCTTTGATATTCAACATAATGTAACATTGTTTATGAATAAATTAAATTGAATTACATACTACTATGATTTCTATATTTGTAATAAATGAACGCCTTAATATTAGCAATGATAAATAAAATCTTAATTTTATATTATTTTGTAAAAACATGAATTGCTTTTTTACAAAAACAAATATAAGTAAATAGATCATTTTTCCAAAATCTTGGAATTACCCGTTACAAAATCTCATTTCTTTGATGTGGCAAACCTAACGTGTGTACACGAATATCCGGATATTGTGGTTTGACCTGGGCCTGAATCAGTTTATACACTCTTACATAAACAGTATACAGTGTACAGTTCCAAGCCAGGCAAATGCAGGACCTCGATGCAAACCATCGCAAGAATTCCAAAGGTCGATTCGGTTGAACCGGCCCCTACCCGTGTAATAATTTACTGACCATACTCGCTGACCACAAATACCTCAGAGTTGTGTATGTATATGTAGTTAAATATGTACAATATTTTTAGCGTAATATTTTATCTCTGGTTTGCCTGAAACTATTTTATACTAACTTCTACCTGTGACATCATCTGTATGGCCGTGATATGTATCATCTCGAAATCATTCCGAACTGACGATAGATTTGACATATCATAAGAATCTGTAATAGATCTACATGAATAAAGATATTTTGAATTTGAATTGACCAAGATAAAAATTAGCCTTTAGCCTAAAAGTAGTTTTCTATCCCCTATAGTACGTGTCTTACAAATGTCATTATAATTCGTTAAACCGTTAAGGTATCAAGAGGTAACAAACAAATTTATACACTTTGAAATTTATAATATTTGTAAAGATTTCAAATTAATAAGATACTAATATTTATAATATATTTTAGTTTTAGTTATATACCTACTCTGTTTTTTCTGCTTAATCCACAAGACAATTAGCGTGAAGATAGAGAAATTATACCATTATATTTACAAGTAATATTTTCTTGGATTACTAGTTTTTACCCGCAACTTCGTTTGCGTGCCCCGAGATATGTTTACTCACCAAAAATTAGTCTATATCCTTCTCCATCCCATATAGTACATTTATACTAAATTTCATAGTAATTAATTAACCCGTTAAGATGCTATGAGAGAACAATAAAACTCACTTTCACATTTATAATATTAGTATGAATAACATTAGTTAACAATAAACAAATAAGTAAAGTTTAAAAATATAGAATCCTGATTATTGTATTTATGTTTTAATTAATTAATCTCGTTTGTAAATGAATTTTAGAACAGGACAATAAATTTAAATAAATGAAAATTAAATTAATTTTCATTTATTAATAAAAGGTAGTTTCATAATATAAAAAATATTAATGTTATATAAATTAAAAATAATTAAATCCCTATATCCATATAATTAATCATTTTAATTTATGAACTATGCTTATCATTTTTGAAAAAATCATAAATTTCCCTTTACATTTAATTAGCTATCTGGCCTGGTTTCGCAGGAATAGATAGAAGTTTCAGAAATAATAATATACAGCGTATGTTACTCGCTAATAATGAAGCTTTCAATTGGTGAAAAAAAAAATCCGCTGAGTAGTTTTTGAGTTTATCTACTACAAACAAATAATCAAATCTTTTTTCTTTATAGTATTAGTATAGAAAAATAAACATAAGTTATAGAAATAATAATGCCTATATTCGTCAAAAATTAATTTGAATTTGGACAATCATCGATAATTACGATAATAACGGGCTAGAGAGGGTTCACAACCATTAGGCATTATTGTCCTCGTTCCATGAACGAAGGACAATGGATAAAAAAAGTGTAATTACAAGAGCCGTTTGAATGGAGCACAGTTCATTGCCCTTATTGTTTTACTTAAAAATAACTTCTATTATGCGATTAATCCAAACTAATATTATATATGAGAAATATTTGGCTCTTTTAACCGACTTCGAAAAGGAGGTTCTCAATTGTGATTGTTACCTTATAACTCCGTCAGTTGTCAATCAATATAGAAAATTCTTTTTTTCTGTAAGGATATACTTATAGATTATTCTCAAAGAAATTTTATCAAAATCTGTTCAGTAATTTAGTTTGTAAATCACAATTACTGGTTTCGCCACAATTAAAGTAGGTTTTTTTTTTCTTTGTGGAACACAATCTTATTGTTTATAATTTGTTGATAAATTCAAATACTTAATATAATATTTAACCGACTTTAAAAATTGTTTCACCTATAGAAAGCTATATTATCAACAAGTAACATGGACTATATTTTATTTTAAAAAATATTGTGCACTGCCAGTGCCGGTCGCTAGCCTAAAATAATATTATAAAGAGATTTCTTGTTTGTAATGGATAAACTCATAAATTATTTAACCGATTCTAAAAACTCTTTCACCTATAAGCAAAAAGTTATATTATTAGCAAGTAATACGGATTGAAATTTTTTTTAAAGCGTTCGAAGCGAAATCCGTGACAAAATTATAAATAAATTAAAAAAAATATATGAGACCTTATTAAATATAGTTACATTGAACACATAGTGACGTATATCATATAGACATCTCGATAGAGATTGGATATGTATGAATGAAGTCAATGATGATCTGTATTTAGATCAGAATAAATACATAATACAACATTGTATTGAATACAAATTGGATTTAATAGTTTGATAGATATTACTATGGTAATCATAGTCGTCATAGTAGTTTAGTAGAGCGAGTCCTTTTTAAATGGTGAATATTAACTATTTTATTAACATATAATGAATAAACAGACAATTTTTAGTATTATGTAGGTATATCACAAAAAAATAATATAGTTGCATAATAAAAAAAATAGCGAGTTTTAATTTATTTTTTGTATTGTACAGTATGGATATAAATTTATCATTAAACTTGATGTATTTATACATTACTAAGTTTAATAACATCATAAAAAACACGGTTAAACAATATACCATTATCAATATAATAATAGTAATAGTTATGGAAATATTGTACAGCGCCATCTAATCAAACAAAGCAAAACTAATGCTCTAGATAATAATTTTTTGTACTATACATATTGTAAGTACAGAAAATACCCAGATCAATATAAACAGATATAGACATATATACTCGTGTTGTATTATTACTTATATTAAACGTGGATCGAACTCGCAACCAACGGAAGGTGAAGCAGTATATTTGACCATTACAACACCAGGATCATCATTGTAATAATAATCAAGATATTAGAGCATATTAAACTTTTAAACGAGATCTCTCTTTGAATTGCCATTGCCATCTATCCGAGTTCGTTCTCAGTTAGAGATGTTTAATAACTTTATAGATTGTAACAAAATAATAACAAAAATATTATAAGTAAGAGATTATATTAAATTGAATATTATCTACTAAAGAAAATATCGCGACCTATGTATATCGATACATATATCTAATAATAAATTTTAGTAAATGCAAAGTTTAATATATTTATATCTGAAATTATATTAATTGCATTGACTGTGCAATTTTTATAATAAAATACCTACAAAGGATCACACTATCTTCTTTTGATTTCAATAGAAACACAACAATGCACGCAATATTGCTTTACGAGTATAGCTAACCAAACGAATAATAACAAAACTTTAGCAATATGTAACTAAAGTATTACATTAAAAAATATGTTTCTATTAAAGTATTTTATTTCTTCTAAATATAGCGTTAAATATCAAGTACCTTTTTTTTTATACAACTTAGAGTGGCAAACAAGCTGACGGCCGAGCGGGCTGAGCAGTACCATGGACATAACAGAGTATACTGTTTCGCCCATGATACCCCCCATACGTCGCCATTCCTGAGGACTCAGGTGTTATTCCTCTGTACCCAGTAAATTCACGCCATATCTCACCCTTCAAACCGAAACACAGCCATGCAAACTGCTTCACGGTTGAAACACGAATGGGACAGAGGTACCCAAGCAATCGACTTTAGTACAAAGTCTTCCTCTGGTCCTCTGGTACCTAATTTAAATCCGTGTATTAAATTACTTTATCAATACGACAACCCTCAAAATACATGAATTCATGGTTTTAATTACTTTATTAGTACCACAGTCCTATAAAATGTGATAAATAACAAAAAGATGGGTCACAAAACTTAGGTGTATACGTATATAAAAACGCGTTCATTGTCGCACGTGCCGTGATGTGTCGGATTGTCGTGCATTACTGCCTATTGTTAGCTCTTTCCCTTCATAAACGAGCTTTTTGTGTCTAATTTATACGGGGACGGTTATGGGTATATTATGACATGTAGTAACGACTCTACGTCTATTCTTTTGTTATGTTCGTAATATTGTTGTCGTTCGAAATGATGTTAAGTAGTTTATTATTCCATACATACATTCGCTTTAGAATTCACAAAGGCTTGAGTTTAAAATAAAAACCTTTTACGACTTAGTGTTAAAGTAGTTGACAATTTGTATGAAAATTGTATAATTAAAAATCGACTTCAGTTGTGATAAAACCAGTTATTTTGATTTAATAACTAAACTATTGAACCCATTTTGATTAAATTTTTATGGAACCAATTTATAAGTTTCTATATATTTTCAGATAAAAAAAATTCTAAATCAATTTAAAACTGACAGAGTTTAATAAACCTAAAAAATGTATAACCGAATTGAGAACCTCCTTTTTGAAGTCGATTGAAAATAAATTACGGAATTTCAATAGCAAACATTTATGCATACTTAATTTCACCACTGAATGTTTCTATCAAGGATTTACAACCAAATAATTAAATTTTGAGGTCCTAACTCCATCTTAGATCACATTATTCGCCATCAAGTGAGATAACGATCAATCGCGGGATCCCATCTCATCATCATTAAAAAAAATTGAAAATTAAAGTTGATTAAAAACTACTAGATTGAAAATAGGAGCAATCCATCTCGTAGACTTATTTCAAAACATTCTTCGTCATTGTATAATAAAACGATTTTGTGACAAAACACGCAACTAAAAAGAATAAACTTCTATGAGAACAAGAAATAGTGATATCCGTGTGGTAGTATAAACGCAGGGGTAAATAATTCATGAGTGGCTCTTATAAGAATCGCGCCTAGATATGTGTAATAATACAGCCATATAATGACAATGGACAAATCCCATAAAAGGATTTTATGCTCGTGAGATGTTAAACGCTGTTGTGTGGGTGAAATAAATCCAGATTTGCGTGATGCATTCACTGCAGTTTACTGTCTCATTTAAAGGTATTCACTCGGATACTAAGAGGAATTTCGTTTATTTTTATTTAAACGATATTATTTGTAAATAGCTGAGATAGTAATATTTTTCGTTTAGTATGTCTAGCCTTTCTTAACGAAGTTTTATTGTTATATGTAATATTATATGCCCTATTTTATTTGGTACCAATACTATATTTATATATATTTTTTTAATAAAAAGAAGGAAATTAAGGAGTCATACTATTTTTGCTAAATTCTAAACTCATTTTTATAATTGGTTTTGCATTTTCCTAAATTACAAATGTAGTTAAATATCATGTTCGAAAGAACATGGCATATAGCTGAGACACCATTTTAGTGCTTTTTCCTTTTTATTTTTGTTTGTTGTTAAATCTTTTTTGTTATTATATGTGAAATTAAGCAGTAAATAAATATTTCTTTCTTTCTTTCTAATTTACTTCCATATTGACACCATATTAAAATTATTACAATTAAACTGTTCTTTCTTTTAGAGCATAAATTAAATTACTTCCGTTCTATGGTAGAAAACATAGCTAATATATTACATTAAATATAAAATATGTTACAGAGAATTATTGAGAGTTGGTCTATAGATATGTCTATTCGTAGGTGTTGGTTTATAGATATTGGGTATATATGATAATGAATAAACAGCTCAATAACCAGTCTTTGAAATCACGTCCTAAATCTCACACCGCTCACCGTTGAAGGCTAACATTGCAATAATTTACGAATAATCGCTCGTAATTCATTTCAGCGTTTAGTATTAAAGTAATAGCTCTTTTAAATTATCATCCCCTAAGAATTACTCAGTTCTAATTTTAATAAAGCGAGCTCCTTTGTTTGTTGGTGGTATGTACGAACAACGAATTGCTTTTCGCAGAACCAGTCTGAGACGCTTGGCAGTCCTACATATAAACACGTTTGGTGGCAAATATATGCATATATATGGGATACACCGATATAGAATTAAAATCAATCAAATGGTTCGATGGTGTGTAATTGGAATGTAAAGTAGCGTACAAGATTTCGTATGCGAACAACATTTGTCTATGGCGAATTATAATTAAGTATGGGGACTCGAAAATCACAAAGGAGTACGGTCTATTACAGTGTTTAATTCTTACTAAGAATATAATAAGTGAGTTTGTTTGTTATGTCTTAGCGCCTGAAAGGGCATTCACCATGAAATTAGTACACAGATACTATATGGAATGGAGGACATAGGCTACTTTTTATCATGGTCAGTTTACATTTACCAGTCACGCAGACGAAGTCGCGTTTAGAAGTTAGTGTATTATTTTGAAGAAATTAATATGACTCTGATTTTACTCCAAGTATACAATACTCTTAAGCTTAGTCGTTATTCGTTTCAACTATTATAAGATAGCAAGGTATAACGATTAAATAGAGTTTTGTGATATTTTGAAGGTTTTTTTTTATTTAGATATTTAGATCTCAAATCTTTTATGATGTTTTCATATGAAAACATCATAAAAGATTACCATAACATCATAAGATTGGTATACCTACATATCTATTATATAATAGATATGTAGGTATACCAATTTATAAAAAATTATAAAAAAGTTTTTATACGCTACTAACAGTAAAAAAAATTTTAAAAATTAATATCTTTATACTTATATAGACTGGTAGAAACGGCAATTTTTAGCAATGTATAACTAAAACATCAAAATTCGTTACAACAATTTCGTAAGATGGTTTGTAAATAGGCATATATCACGATCATTATGAAAGTAAAGTTACTAAACTATGTTAGTAGAATTTACATAATATAAATAGATTCTATGGCAAATTTATCTATGTTTTACAACACTAACAATAACGTTGAGAAATTCAGGCAATAAACATGTCAAGAGTACGGTATCGGCTATGTTCATGAAGACAGATAGGCCAGCGGTCGTAATTTCTATCTGAATACATTATGCCTACAAGTAAAAGTGATGTAGATTAAATTTAAGTATCTATTAATCTGGATCACCACTACTTCTATAACTTTACATTGAAATCCTTACTAATATTATAAATGTGAAATTGTTTGTTTTCACCTTATAACGCATTTATGGCTTAACCAATCGCTATGACATTTGCTATACTCATACTATATGCGATGGGGAAGGATATAGGATACTTTATACCCCAGTCAGTAAACATATCCCGGGTACGCGTACGAAGTTATGAATAAAAGCTTGTATAAAATATTTTTCATTTCAAAAATATCTCAATTCGTATTTACTTATATACTATAATGTGTATGTATATAATCTATATATTATTTATTATGTAAACATTCTTCTTCGCTACTTCTAAATCAATTTTGATAAATGTTTTTGCGGAGAAGGAAAATCTTTAATTATAAATTTTATGTAGAACGGACAACCCGTTACTAAATGATGCCAAATTCAGACATGTTGCAAAGGAATGTGTGGATGCAGGTGACTCAAGACCATTCTTTGTAGTATGTAGAGACCTAAGTTTAGTAGTGGAAATGAATAGTTGAAATGATGGTAATGAATTAAATACAACTACAACAGAAAAAAATATTACGCTACTTGAAATGTTAAACGACTGATTATTATGTATACTTACCCATACAAATAACATGATAATAATTTACATTTAATACATACTGCATTACAATATTAATATTAATTCAAAGAGTATTTAATTTATTATTATGACACCCATAATTTCATTGCAACATTTGTATGAATAATAATAAAACCATAAATTGTTTACTAAATAAGAATAAATAAGATAATTTAAGAATTATTTGGCATAATGACCTACATGACCACAAGTAACTTTTTTTTATTGTTAGGGAAACAAACGAGCGGACGGTCCACCTGATGGAAAGCGGCTACCGTTGCTTATGAACACGAGGAGTTGCTTGTGCGTTGCCGGCCTTTATACTTAAATGAGTATGTTCTAATGTTAATTAAAGGACTGAAAAGATTTCAAGAAACAGTAAGTTTAGTTTAGTCTATTTACCGATTATATTATTTCCTAAAAATAAGGTCTCTATAATCTACGTTTATAAAATGTGGAATATATCTGACAATACTCAGGAATACTGATTCGACGAAAGACTGTTTTTATGAAAGCAAATTAATTAAGCCCATACAATACCCAGCTATAAACAGGGTGTTTGTTTGTGAGGGGGCGTGAGTTGGACTATAGTAGGAATATACCGAAACGCAAGTGACAAGAGAATTACGAGTTTGTCGAGCGATAAAATAAAAGGCAATAAATGATACGTAAAATGTCATCAAATAAAATAGTGCTTTGATCTTGATTTATGGAAAAAGAAACCGCCCTGATCCAAGGTACGTGTGGATTGATCACACGGAATTATGACCTGTTTCTATTAATTATAATTCTACTCTCTAAATTAGTAAGTTGTGGAATAAACCTTCGTAGAAATTTGTGGGCTCATATTTATTAATTTTACAAAATACATTATATTAAAAGCAAAATACTCTATTATGTTTAATCATAAAAATGTCTGAAAATATTAATAAACTAGTAAATTAATTTTCAGCAGCATCATATATTATTACTATCTAATTATATATTTATTCTTTCCAATTTGCAAAAGCGATCATTTAGTTATATATAACTAGACTTAACTTGCTTAGTTTCCAATCCAAAGTTATAACAGACTAGTCTCTGCTCTCATCTTCATTCATGTAACCGGGATATCTTTTATTAATTAACAGTAATATATATTCTTATACAATGTCTCAAATAATATATGTTTGTCAAATTTTGTGATGATTAGTTAAGCCATTAAAGTACTAAGCAGTAACAAACAAACTCACTTTAATAATTATAATTATTTGATATTTGTACACTATAATATGTAAATTTAAATGTTACTACAATTTTGCACAAACATCTGAATTGCTTTTAACAATATACTTTAACAAAAGGCGATTGCTTGGGTACCTTTGTTCCATTCGTGTTTCTACCGTGAAGCAGTTGTGTTTGCATGGCTGTTTCAGTTTGAAGGGTGGGATATGACGTGAATTTACTGGGTACAGAGGAATAACACCTGAGTCCTCAGGAATGGCAACGCATGGGGGGTATCTTGGGCGAAACATTATACTCTGTTATGTCCATGGTACTGCTCATCTCTATAAGCGACGGTTACCACTTTTCATCAGGTGAGCCGTCAGCTTGTTTGCCATTCTAAGTTGTATAAAAAAATATATTATACTTATAATGATTTTTTCCTAAATTTATTACCAGCAATATTATTCACAATATATTATTTGTATACTACTGAAGTAAATACAACATTCGCTTATGACTTAATACAGACATTACATTACACAGCAAAATCCGCTCTTAATATCATCAGAGTGCCGTTAATAACAATAATAAAAGCTTTTGTGTGGAATTTCAACTGCGAAAAATCTCTGTACTAAGCCTGTATACAACACAATGAAGCGAGAGCTGGCATTTTTACATATAAATTCTCATAATGAAAACAAGGAAACAAAATATTTCAAAGATCTGTTTTTAACGTATGTCATATTGTACGAATTTATTTTTTTCATCGCTATCTTACCTACAAACAATCCGGCATACCGATACCGCTCTACAGATTTTAATGAAATTTTTAAAATGTTTATTGTTTTTCCTTAACTTAAGAGAAAAAAGGATAATTTTTGTCCCAAAAGTTAACTTGGTAGATGAAGGTATAGAAAAAAATAATGTTTGCTGGATTAGCTTGTATTAGATATAAATAAAGCAAGATTGTGTGTAAGCGGGAATTAATTCATAAAAGTGTATGAAAAAATTTTTTACACACAAAGGTAGCAAAACAAACATAAAGCCAATCTGATCATAAACGATCATTGTATATCAGTATAAGTAATTATTGAATCTCTTTAAACTTTTCTTTTACATACTATTCATATAACAATCCGTAAGCCGACGATAATACGAGTATAAACTGAAAAACTTTCGTCAAGGAACGTAGTCGGAAGCCCTGTGCAATAAAATATATTTTAAACCAAACTATTTCAGATTGTATTTAGATATATCAGTCAAATATAAATTAAGTAAATTAAAAATATAAACCCTAGTGATTATTAAAGGATATTTTGCGGCATAGATACACACATCTATGCATTTATGTAGATCCAAGACCAATTTATTTACATACCTAACAATATTTTTAGTGTAACCCAAAGGGTATTTGGAGTCCTACAATATATTTTCATTATGTAGGTGCAGTACCTGTGAATAATGGCAATGTGGGAGCGGCACTGTGGACTCATGAGTCGTGTCATGACACTAAGTCAGATTTATCACGCGTTCCCCCTCACTTTTTGAATGTCATCTAAGAAAATTTCAAGTTATAGACATTTTCCAAATGCCTCGTAAAGAAACTGATAAAGATAGAAATATATAATCGTTAAGATCATATGTATTATAAGAAAATCTTCTATTATTTATATATTATACAAAAATTATCCATCCTTATATCCATCCTACTAATACATACTATAAACCAGAAAATGAATTGGCTTTTTTATTTATTATTTATATTCTTCTCCATTTCATATAGTATGTTCATACCAAATATCATAGTGAATGGTTAAGCCGTTAAAGCGCTATAAAATAACAAATAAACAAACTCACTTTCACTTTTATAATATTAGTAAGAATTATTGTCATTAATTTCTTTATTTTATTTTTATATGGGGGGTATCATGGGCAAAAACAGTATACTCTGTTATGTCCATGGAACTGCTTATGTATATAGGCGACGGTTACCACTTTCCATCAGGTGGACTGTCAGCTTGTTTGCCATTCTAAGTTGTATAAAAAAAAAAGTTGTATAAATATAATTTTATTATTATCATTTTCATTAAAAACTATCAACGGTGATATTCATACAATTATCGAAGAAGAACTTAATTTATAACTAATATCAGTTGTTATTATTTAAAAGACATTTCAAAATGAAGTAGGTCCAATTCGTCTACATTCTTTATGTGCTTACCATGGGATGTCTTCTCCAAGACAAACTTTGATAAATCTTTCTGCCATCGATAGGGCTTACTGGCTTATTGACACGTTAGTCGCATATTAATTTTATCACGAGTGACGCCTCTGTTTTTTGCTGAATAAACGGAAGACGCAACAATATACTCTGTTATGTCCATGGTACTGGTCATGTATATAGGCAACGGTTACCATTTTCTATCAGGTGGGCCGACAGCTTGTTTGCCATTCTAAGTTGAATAAAAAAAAATATTTTTGCGGAGCAAATCTTAATAAAACTCAGTAAAATAAATTATTTATTATTATATTGCGTATAGATAATTATATACAATAGACATATTTGAATGCAATTGCATATAAATATGTCTATTCTAATAGATATATCTATCATAACTTATTTATTTATTTTATTAAACATTTTGTTGCACAAATAATACATTAATTATTGAATAATTAGAATGAGTAGATGAAGCGTTAAAATAATATATAAACTAAATATAAGTAGATAAATCCTTACTTATAAATGTAAAAGTGTGTTTATGTGTTACCTCTTAACAACTAAACAGCTTAACTAATCACTGCGAATTTTTTTACTGAAATAGGTGTTATCTTACGAAAGTTCGTATCACTAATTATTTGATTAGAATGATTTTGTTTAATTCCACGACCACCATAATTACTACCAGAAGCTCAACAAGCTTCTATTCAGTTTTCAATCACCGACTGCCATTTCGCAAAACGTGCATGAACAAATAATGGTAATACTCGTACGTACTATACGGTACGGGAAAAGATATCGGCTAAGTATGTACTTTTTATTCCGATCGGATAAAGTCGCGGGTAAAAATTAGTATTATATATACAAAGTACTGTAAAATAACTAAATTTTGCTACACAGACCGGCTGTGTACCATTATCGACATTATCGACCCATCCATTTATGTCAAACATCTTTGTAAAACCGACGTCAAGTTATAAGTAATTTTAATTAATATATCTACGTTGATAAACTTTCTATTGTCCTTTGCTTATCGAATATTTCATATTAATTTATCTGTAATAACTTTAACACAACAACAAAAACATACATAATAATACATTGAGTATTCCAGTTCAAGGTCTAGCCAATTGGTATTATTTATAATTATATTAAGTATTATGTAGCAGGTATTTCATATTTTTGTATTTTATCCATCCTTTGGGGATCAGATAATGAATCAAATTTATAATTTTAATTAATGTCATTATGAGTCATAATATTGTGCTAGCTATGCGATTAGCATAAAAAATGTTTTAATTCACAATAAACGGACGTATGACATTGTAAAAATAACTTTTTGATAGTTCAAGGCCACCATATTCATTTATTTTATTACACTATCATCTTTATAGCTTCTAATACTATAATGGCATCATATTTATACATGTTTTTTGTACGGTAAAATCTTACTCTGCAAAAAAACTTACTTCAATCGTAAAAAATAATATTCACTGATAAGAATACTATATTACATAATATTGGAGAATTATTTTTCTTATTTGAATACGCAAATGAACGGGAAGATATTTCATTACAATTAAATAAATAATAATAATAATAATAATGAGAATTCTAGTAAAATTTAAAAAATAATAATAAAGGATTATCTATATCTTTATCATTCACGTAACAAATCATATATTTATACTGTTAGTATAAATATACGATTTGATAAAGAGGAAAGATTTGATTGTTTGTTTGTAATGGATAAATTCAAAAGCCTACTCAACCGATTTCCAAAATTCTTTCGATTCCCAAAACCTATAGAAAGCTGCATTATTAGCAAATATAAGGCTATACTATATTATTTTCTAAAATAATATGTGCGAAGTCGAACTAGTCTTAAACATATTAATTTTTCATTTATAACTATTTTAAATAAATGCATAGTACAAGCTCTGTTTATTTTAGAACTAGATGTTGCTGTTCAAAGCTATTTAAAAGAACAGTGATTTGAATGACAAAATAAATTTATAATCAATATCTCCCGTTAGTAAAGACTGCAACAAATGCAAAAAGAATTGACAAAGTCCGTTCAGAATTGACGAAGATATTTTAACATATGCAAAAATAAATTCAAATTGGGAACCTTCTCTTTATGAAGATGCTTAATTTTTTTTTTTATTACGTCAGAGTATACTTATTTTTCATATTTGTACAATCAATATTAAAAAAAAAAAGTTCCCGGTGCAGGCGCATGACAACATGTAATAAATTCACATGCAGAGGGACTCCAGTTTCGTTCGTTCTGGATATTATCGATTATTTCGTGTGAACTATTGTTGTGCCGGGGGCGCAGAATCCTAAGGGGACGTATCGCCACCCTAGCGAGCTTGCACCACCCTCTACAAGCAAACAAATATACCGCAGTTTAATACGTTAAATTTTTGTGGAATTGCCACATTATAACGTCGTAAACTTGTAAGTTAATAGTTACTTTGTTGTCGAACAAAATAAAAAACTGCATCGTTAAGTTCAAGCAGTAAAAATACAACACGATTCGATGTTTGCTGTAATGAAATGGTACTGTTTTGGGGATTTGTTTTCTTTTTATGGCATTATTCATTTCAATGCTTGTTTAAAATGTAAATGAACACATAAAAAATTCTGAAAATTAAATAATTCATGATTAACATAAAACCTTTATGCGTTATTAATAAAATATGTATAAAACCATAAAGTTCAATTTACAGCATAAAACTATGTTCCTATATATAATATGGGAATACATATTACTATTTTTTATTTCGCACTATTGCTATTCATAGCATGAAAGAATTTGTATTTCAAAACTTATCCAGTGTTGCATTGCAGAGAACTGCGGCGGGTTGCACACCTACAAACATACACCTACTCGCTGCGAACTGGTTTACTGAGATAAACGTATGCGAGTGCTTAGCATACTAATAATTTCTACAGAAATCACAAATTCCTATCAACGATTATTTCCCATTGCAGGTAGAAAATAACTATTTACTATTTTTTATTTTAATATACATATATTAATTGGAACATAACTTATATTATTATGCGACTTGAGTTGGCAAATAAGCTGATAGCCCTGTAGTGATACAAAGTCGTAATCACTGCCCAGCACAATTTATTTGTCTGTGCCCATAGACCTGAATAGCGCCATGGAAACCATAGAATATGTTTGTGTAACCATGAGTTTTTATTCAGAATGTGGTATTCTATTTTCTCTTACTATATCTAATAAAAACATTTAAATATTCACTTTTATAGTATCAGTAATTAATAAATAGAAATACAAATAAATACATATATTTTTCAAATCAGCCTAAATAACAATTTCAATTCTGGCAATATTAATATGGACTGGTAATCTCACTATTTTTATTTTAAAAACGAATCGGAACTGATGGATGACGAGATGATTCATAGACACATTCTATTTAAAATACATATTTGAATTCAGAATGCGGAGTGTATGTCAAATTTAGAAACGTGGATACAATAGGTAACCAGTTTTGACTCACAAACAAAAAAAAACAAACAACATAAAAGTAAATATTATCGATTGCTAAAATAATTATCACACATACAAATACACGATGGTAAGTCAAAGACGATATTTAAAATTTTCTTTTCAAAAACATTGATAGATAAGGGTTTTATTGAACCCAAGCCGCTTTACCAGTCTATGGCGAGCTGTGGGCGTGAGGCACTAACCTCTCCATTCCAGATACCCCACTCGTTAATATGTAAAGAAATCGCGATACGGTGAGGGTATTATCACACTATTTACCTATTATGTTTTCTGAATATTGCTATAAATATTATGTAAATTAATAAATAATAAACCATTTTTATACACGAATATTTGAACACGTTCTCTTAAAATAAATGTTTAAAGCAAAAAAATAAAAAGAGCACTTGTATTTTAATAGAACAGAGACTTGAATTTTTTAATCGATTTCCTTATTAAACGTATAATCTTTTGATATTATATTCAGACTTTTTTTTTAAATTATTACTGACATTTAGTCAACGACTTCGTCAGCATGTTCGGGACAATTAATAAATTGACCGCAGGATAGAAAGTCATTTTCAAATTAATAATTTAAAAATATCCAGTATTCTGCAAGTACTATTAGCCTGAAGGGCTCTGTATTTTAGTAAATAACTAATTTATATGAAAAACAATTTAATATTATACAAAAAATCTTTTCATTTTTCAAACATTTCGCTAGGTTACTAACCAAAAAAACTAATGCTAGTTTAATACATTACCTACATAAAAATTTAACTGTATAATAAGTCCTTAACTGACCACAATACTTCGCCACGGTCAGCTTTCAAGTATTAAACAAAAGTAATTAAAAATAAGCTTGCGGTTTAAAGCTATATCTATTTTATGAAATTATTACATGTAGATAAGTATTTTTATTTGTTAAGTCTGGAAACTAGAATCGCAATGTAACAAGAACTAAGAAGTTTATGTTAGAAAGCCTACAGTTCGATAAAATTAATTGGTTTGTTCTGCGTGTTGCGAGTTTGTTGTAGTACTTGTAATTTCTACAACATGTAAATTATTCAAATCAGTTGTTGCTAACTTTGAAAATAAATTCAATAATACATTGTTATCAATTGTTACAATGGCATCGTCACCTGGTAGATTACTACCCCAATTTATAAAACGTAAAAGTCATGTATTCGGATCTGTCAAACACGAAAAACTTTGCGTCAAATTTAATTTCCGATGATGAAAAACACTATAGCAAGAGGACCAGTTTAACACAGAAGTAAGTCAAGCAAAAGCCGATATACATCTATCTACCAAAGTACTCTATCTGAAATTAAAATCGCAAGTAAAATTTGCTAAAACTTTTAACGAAATAAGTATAAACGCTGCTTTGAGTTTTCAATTTAAATATATAATTATATATAATTCAATAAAAAAAGGCAAGTGAAGTTTAAAATCATTAACTGTATGAAAATATATTTCTGAAAGCTTTCATTCACAACAAATAGAAATATACAATATATTTTATATTCTATTCTATCTCAGCATAGAAGTATTAATAAACTGATTACTGAAAATAGAAAGTGAGAAGTGAATACGCGCCCAACTTGCAATGATTGGTAACTTCAAAGTAAAACAAATAAATCCAAATGCATGATACTTAATGCTAAATTTAAAGTTCAGTTTCATGTTAAGTCACACTGTCGGACTGAATCACAAGTTCATCTAAACAGCATTCGCTCGAATTAACTTCAAATAACGTAAACAACGAAAACTTAAGTTTGAATGCGTTCACTTTTGGTAAGATTTGAGAAGAATCGTACGTGTAGAGTAAATAATCTTGAACGGCACAAACATTAACACGATTTGTCACAGTAGTGTCGTGTCACGCGTCGACAGTGACGGTTGTAGGCGCGGGCGCGTGCGTGCTACCACATTGAGAGCACGAGAGCGTGTTCGCGCGACCATTGCGTCCGCACGACAGACAAAACATTCGACGAAAGCGCAAGGGCCTTCGCCCCTTCCGAATCCGTGATCGCGCGGGATGCAGTGAATGCTAATACTTAGCTAGGGTTGTCGTGGTCACTACAAGAATGGAGGCAGCTTTCTTAGTTATAGTAGTACAGTACTATCTAATCTTTATATTTAAATTATTTAAAATACTGAAATAAAATTATAAAAAGAAATGATAAGAACATTTTATTTTCCTCAATAAAATGCGAATCTTTAAGGAACTTACTTTATTTTTAATCAATAGCAGAAAAAAGAAAGTTTATTTATTCGTTCCATACTGTTTTTTTTTAAAGAACTTTGCACTTTCCTCATATAATTATGTGATTGTAATAATAAACCATTCATATTTTTGACCGCATGCATCATATATTTCATTTCTGAACTGACTTAATTACATTTTTTTTAATCAAAAAGATGTATTTTTGTATTAATTCTAAATTAGGTAACATCACAAATAATGTTGAGAATGAATGAATTAAAGAGAAAAAACACTGAAAGAAAAGCAACACTGAACATATTTTTTTGTTTGAAATTTTAAAATTGTCTAGCAGCAACATTTTTTCTGATAGGTCTTAAACACAGAATTATGAAATATAGTATAATTTTTTTTCTTTGAATGGATACATACATACATTTTAAACAATTGACAACCCTAAACAACATTGGATGTATGAAAAACCATCGGCACGGGTGCCATCTGCGTCGGGGAAGGACCCTTGCATTAGTGGGATGACATTATGCACTCACAGAAGGGTTCGCGGCTTATCTGCTAAAATCACTAGAACCGACGCAAAATAATTCACACAGAGTCCGCGGTAAACAACTTCCTGGAGATAACTACAAGCTACGGTGGGCGTCATTTTATAGTCATTTACCGGCGTTTGATGAAGGGTGCGCACTTAATTGGCTTTCGAGCATTTTATATGATACAACTTAACACAATTTCATATTCTGCATTAATTTAATCAGCACACTTTGTTACCTTTTTAAGGAGAATACGCCTTTTTTAATCGACATCGTAAACTTATTTAGCATAGATGTAGATTTTTATGTAAAATAGCATTTCAAATTTGAAATGGATAAAGAACTAAATTGTAAATTGGAAGTCAGTCAGTCAGTCTTTTTAGTAATTTCCCAGATCGAATTATAGTAGAGTAGTATGATGTTAAATCCACCTTTTACACTGTCTAAATGAATAGTTTTATATGTACATATATAATAGTTTTTAACCATGGACTATATATATGGATGGATATATATTTTTTTACCCTTTGACGGGTTTGAATAAAAATTGATACGCGGGTAGGTTATATTCTAACTTAGTATATATGACATTGTATATACTGATTCACTCGGATGAAGCCACGGGAGATGGCTAGTTTATACAAGTATATTCATGTTAATGGTAAGTACATTACTTTTCTAGTTCTTTCTTAGTTTTTATAATAGTCCAATTAATGATTATTGAAATAGTGAAAAATGGATATTGAACAGAAAAACATTTGGGTTAACATTTTAAATAATTAGAGTACTTGATGGCGATCTCTCGCATAACAATGAAATTTCGTTGTTATATATTGAGAGGGTAAGGTCCCGTCGCGATGAATTAATATTTATCGATAATGAGCTAAATATTCATTGTAAGTTTATGACGTAAACTATTTATTTATATTTATAAAGCTTAGTCAAATTTATTGATTGAAACGTCAAATGTGACATTTTAATCACGCACAAAAAGTACCTAAAGGCTGGTGTCAATTATAATCAAATTATGAAAATTGCAATCATTCAGAAACAAAAAAATTAGAACAAACTCCATTTACATTCAAGACAACTATATTAAATTGACATCGTATTTTTTCTCAAAATTAACAAAAGTCTTTAAAATATTTAGACGAGATTAAAGTTCTATTCCGACGCAATAAAAATAAAATGCGGAAATGTTCCACTACGGTTAAGAATCGACTAATTCCCCTTTCGCTTGTTAAACCAGATTAAACTATTCGTAGAACATCTAAAAGCAGAATGATTTATAATAGAAACGTGAGAAAATATGAATTATATTGTGAAAGAAGTTATATTGATGGATCCGCGAATAGTGTAGGAAATGCATTATTATTATTACTATAGCATACGACATCAAACTGTCACTGGTATAAAGTGCAGTATTAATCGTGGGGAGAGCTGATATTTTTTTAAACATGAAACATTTATGAGGATTTATGCGATGGCTATGGATGGTGTATTGAATTTTTTTTCTTTTATAGCATCTTGAAGAATCCAAGTCTATATAGTTGTACCAACATTTGGTACCTATTCTAAGTTTTACTTATAGGTATAATAAAAACTAATCAAAACAAGTGTAAATATGAATATTTAGAAACTAATACAAAAAATATTAGATACCTAAACATTGTTAAAAAAAATGTAAACCAATCCAATAATTACCACTTTCTATTAGAGGAGTAGTCAATATTTTTGCTATTCAAAATTGTATAAAAAAATTAAAAGCTGATAATAATAGGTATATTTTTTAAATTTTATTTCGGTAAAGTTTTAAGTGTAATTTTTATGATCATATAAAATTAAAGTTTTTTTTATATCAATAATTTAAAAGACTCCCCAACTTCCTATGTAAAAATACTATCGGCTCATCTATAGCTGCCCGTAAAACAACGGGTGGATTAAACGAAGCATTGAACTCATAAGTCGTAATTTATGAGGACATAAACAGTGCAGTTTAATAAGTGGAATTTTCAACAGGCCCTCAACCAGGACCATCGTAAAACAAATTGCTGACAAACACTTAAGGCAAAAGACATTTTAATCTATTATTTTTTATTCCATTAACTAACAAACAAAAAGTAGCAAAGTTAATAATTATGATCAGATTTAAAAATAATACTAATATAATTTTATTTCGCAATAGATATGAAATAAAATAAGTTCATAAATGAATAAATATTAATTTAACATTTTGTTTCATATAAAAATTTCAAACATTCAAGAAAAACTAAAATAATGAAAAAATCTAATTAAAATTGTTTAAAATTAATAAATAAGTAAGTATTTAAATAACAAATACGAACCTTGAATTTAAAAATTTTTCTTCACCTAATATATATTGTAAAATAATTTTCACATTTCAATTAGTAGGTATTTCTATATCAATTTACAATTATGTAGTAAATTGCCAACTAACTATTCATAATTTATTTTCTTACAGATGAAAATGGGAATATTATATAAGAAGATTTAAATATTATAACTAAATAACTATCTATTACAAAATATAAAATATTTAATCTAGAATTTATCGTGTATAAGCGAAAGTTATTACCATTATCGAACAAATAATTTTAGTACTTAGTCTTAATAAAATATTATTTTTATGGGATGATTAAACGAAGACAGTGTAAGGGTAATAAACGGTTGTAGAACTTTGGTCATATTTAGATTTAGATACTTCGCTATGGACCAAATTGACTTAAGAGTTATGTTTGTTGACAGTATAGATCGAGGAGCGATGAGGAGAATGGGCAAATGTAAACACATGTAGCGTGACAAGATGCGGCTGCATTCGACCGGCTTTGCTCTGAATAATATTTACAGTTTTAGCCAAAAATGTTTAAAGATAAAAAGTGCATATGATGAATACTAGCTTTTATAAGCGCAATTTTATGTACAGAAATGTTTCATATTTAACAACATTTGAGTTATATTAAGTTTATTAATATCGAATTTCCTCCTATATATTTCTAATAATTTAGAATGATACGCATATCAGGTAGGTATATGCGTAAGGCAAGCACCTGAGAAACATTAACATACATTCTTTGACAGTGAGGTAAAAACTCATTAAGTTCATAAGTTCCAGTAGGCATAATATTTACATAGATATACTAACCTACTTACGAAGACACCATCACAAAAGTAGTCATCAATCATGCTTGATGATTTATAAAAAAGGGTGACAAAAGGTAAATTAGAATAATAACAGATCATTATTTTATTAAACGACAAACGCTATTGGCCTATTACAATGACCACTGTTAAGTAGTCTGTAATGTGTAAGTTATTATATATGTATATCTTGGATTATATAGATAGAGTGTCCTATAAAGGAATCACTCATAAATAGTTATGAGTGATTCCTTTATCTATATATGATCTATATTTATTTTGTCTTATAAATTCTGCATTATTTTAATGCGTAAACACGTTTTTTATTAAATAATAAAAGAAACTCACTTCAACATTTATAATTACTTAGTAAAAATTTTCTTAATTGCCTTTTACCTATTTCAATATCATATTGGTATTTATTTCGAAATGAAAATTTTGCTTTGGTGTTTAATTATTCACAGCTTAATACTGTGTATCGACAGCTTAGCAAGAAATTCAATAAGCCTAATCCCCATAACAGTAATCACCCCAATTTATCTAATTGGCTCCCTGAACTAACACGCGCGGTTGCAATATGACACTTAACGCTTGCTGAGATGACAGGAGGACTCCTTGGTACATGGATGATATGAGAAATGATATTTGCCTACTCATAAATTAGAAACAATTATGTGTAACAATTAAATGCAAATCTTGCAACTAGGCAAAACTTACTAATATAATGAATCTGCACATAGTCCAAATCGACATTAAAATAATAAAAAAAAATTAATATGAGGAGTCTTAATAAGTACATACACACATATCTGTCACTATTAATAAGAACAAAAGAAACCAAAACAATATTTTTTAAAAGTTTTGACTGCTATGTGTCTGTATGTTTGTTTCGGCTTCACACTATTACTAGTGCACTAAACTGGATACAATTTTCACTGTTGTATTTCTAAGTTTAACTTAAAAATTTGGTGTAACATTTATCTTGATAAGCTATCTAAAAAGTAGCCTAATATCATTGGTTTTCCTAATTGTGAAATTCACGTGTATAAAGCGGCGGACAAAAAGTTAGTTTATTTACATTATAAATAAAGTACCTATTATTATTCAGTTTAGCATTTATACATTATTTTATAAATTATTTATTCATCGTCGTACCTACATGAAAATTGTTTTCGGTCATTCGCTCGCCTGACATGAGGTGATATGGTACTAAAGAAAATAATTTTGTACTAGATTTTACCCGCGACTACGTCCGCGTGTGTGTGTTTACTAACTAAAATAAAGTCTCTACTCTTCGTCATCGTCAGTATGTATATACCAATTTTCATAGTGACTGGTTAAACCGTCAAGGTGCTATAAGGTAACAAACACAATCACATTTATAATATAAATAAGGATAATTCTTCTACTTATAAACGGTTTCATAAATTCTTCTGTGAGAATCCTGTTTTACCTAATATATGTATGCTCAAAGTACCTTTGAATAAAAAGAGTAATTGTTATTATATATTTTGATATTAAAAAAAAAAACAAGTAATTCCATAGCATTATATAGAATTAGATACTGAAAATAAGATAAAACAACAGGGATTGACCTGTTCAAATTTCATCCTTTTCTCCCTAAGTACTGGACAGGAATCGTCAAATTAGTCTAAACCTTTTGAAATGACAGCAAAATTTAAAGATTCTCAGACTGTTTAAAGACATCATTAAAATACATAATGAGTTTGTATACGTAGAGATCACACTATAAGTATGGCATTCGAGCAGTCAGACCAGTGCTGTGCAGTGATTCCGTACAAGGCGTGTCCCTTTAAGGCAAGTGGGGCCATTGTGTTTAGCGCGCTACCTCGGTTGTTCACCTATGAGAAAAACTGCATTTCAGAAACTGGCCGCATGCATTTGCATCAGAATGTCCTCACTTTTCCCTTTTACACTTACAATGTTATATAATTTTATCATTGACAGTACTTTATTGCGATTCTTTAAAGGTTATAAATTTTGCTCACAACTAATATTTATAATTATTATTATCCTCACATATTTAATTGACGGTGTGCAACATACAAATTTACTCTATATTAAATAAGCGCATATTCAGTGGATACAAACTAATGAACGTCAAATTTTCCATTTTAAACAAATTGAAAGTAAAAAATTAGAAATTCACTCTCTCATTATCTATTTGCAATTTCTAATAATAGTTAACCTTTTTTTTGAAACAGCTATCGATAGTGGATGGATGAAGCTAATCCCAGGATGAATTTAATAACTACTGCGATCCTAAAATTTTTGAAACCAAAATGCGTCGCTATCGGGACTTACCATATATACAACATACAATGGTCATAGTAAGTTTGTTAATGTTTTTATTTTTAGTTTTGATTTATATTTAAATAACTTTCATCTTGAGTGATTTCTAAAAAGAGAAGCCACTGAAAGAAGAAGGTTTTGTATTACTTTTTTTATTTTCAAACTAGTTTTTGCTATCGATAAAATTTATTCCCGTGTTATTATTTTTCTTTACAGAGCAAAATACAGCTTGTTACAAAACTGCAATTTATTTATAGACTCATGAATCCGCCTTCTCGATTAAAATATTTTCAATCTAATAATCTCATAATCGTGGGTTAATAATTTTTTACGAAGCAAAATGTAGATTCAATTACCATAAACAGCCGCTCTCTTTACAGTAAAAACATTCTTCGTTGAAGAATTAAATAATGTGATTATTAAGTAGAAAGTCCCATATGAACATGACCTTTAAATCTTGAATTGCGGAGCCGGTTTACCGTAATTTATTGAATATTTTATTATAGCATGCATAAATGTTATTAAACGTAATGAGGGTTCGATACTAACATTGTGTTTTTATCGTCTTTGTCGAACATGATCAATCAGTTGATTTAACGGTCTTGCACCCACTTATTTGCCTAAAGGCTGCAATTCATCTTTGTCCAAAAGGATCCCACTTATTATTGAAGCAAGCTAGCATTCGTAAATTTAATCTTTAAAATATTTCAAAATGGAGATCTTCAATTCACTCAATTTTGATAATTTCTGCATCAAAATTGAATGAGTTGACACATCGTCATTCTATAATGACCTCGTATTAATTTTGCCAATCTTGATGTTACTGTTTTGTTTTTTTTTTTTTTGGGTGGGGAGGAGCGAACTTAATTTATTGTGGGTAAAAACTAATTTAATAATTACCTATCTACATAGAATATACAGGGTTGCTAGTAATAACAAAATATCTAACAAAAACCCAGTAACGTAATCACGCTGTCACGCCAGCATGAACACTTACGCTTCGTTAATCTAAAAGTTATATGAAAAAATATTTATCCCGCACGTGTGAGTAGCGCCCATTGATGCGGCGTCAGGCGACGCAACAACCGACAACGAAATGACAAACAATAGCATGTTTAGTCTTTTGTCGTGAGTCGAGCTCGGGACTCCTCTGTCTTGACGTGACATCCTCGCATTGTCTGCGTAATCAGAAACATTGACCGGCGTCGAGAGGGTTGAGTGACGTCAAGTGATGCATGGTAGCAATGCCTGCCTACTTTTTATAACACCACTTAAGATAGAATTTTTGGAATTTTCAAACAATAATATTATATGGAATATAGAGATTTAAATAAAGAAATATATACTAAAAAAACCAATATTTGAAACTTAAAAGAGGTACCTACTCAATATTTTACTACTGTGATAGAATCCTTGAGATATTATAAAAATATAAACAAAGTTTGTATCTATGTATACAAGAATAATGCATCAACATCATATCAGCCGTTGCTGTCCACTGTTGAACATATGCCTTTTCCAATTAAAAGATTTTGCTAGTAGTTACCACGCTTAACAAGTGGGTTGGCAACCGCAGTTAGGTGCGAGAGGGGGGGAGGCGGTTGTAAGTAATGCGGTCTACTAGTCCCATTGCTAGCAATATACCTTAACAGGTCGACCTCCACGTAGCCCCCCCTGCAAATCATCGAGTTCCAAATGTATTTATCACGATGAGCTAACTAGTTTTCTCATTCATTTTCGCTTATCATCCCCCACTGGTGCCCCACCGGGGTTATCATCCATAAAAAAACCGCAGTTAGGTTTTAATGATATTTTAAGATGGAAAATAGTGCATACCTGCTATTTTTTCCTAAAATAAATGGTTAACCATATTGAATACTCGATAAGCATTCTGGCGAGACATCCAACTATCTATGTATAGTACTGTTCCCCTAACGGCGATAATTATATAGTCTAAAATTTTGCTTAACACTATCTGGCACTATGTTATGTATGATTATGCGACAGACGCGGCGGGTCGCTGCGCTGCATGCAACAAAATAAACATAAATCTTAATATGTACACCTATAAACTCATAATAATATTATAAAGAACTACTTTTATGAAGACTCTTTACACTGTGATAATAGCACAATATAAAGGACTACTTATTCCTTACACTGTCATATTAGTAAATGCAAGTAAAGAATACCGAGAAGATACCTTGTCTTGGGAGGTGGTCAGACCAAGAAACTAGCTTTGGTGTGATAACATTTCAGAATTTAGAATCTCTAAGCATTTTATTTTGATTTGATTCAGAAACATATAAAGTACCTTTATAATTTCCTTGCCTTGAATGAAATGCAAAATCCTTCTTAGATTACTTTAAGTTGTTAACAATCGCTTATTTCAAATTACAAAATTTTCCGTTTCAGTTCGAATTGTATTTTATTCGTTAGATTTCAATTATTTTTGTCCTCTTTGTTTACAAACATAGAATATGAGTAAACCTAAAATTACGAGCATCATCTCGGCAACTCGCCAATAGAGGGCGCTAGTGACAGAAATAGATATGTCACTGGCCAGTCGCCTCGATGGTACCGCAAGAATTATTGCCTCTGCGGTAGGCATTTCCGATCTTCCGTTTTAATGTATGTGCTATCTATAAATTTTGTAAATAGAATAGAAATAGAAATATGTTGTTTAAAATATTAATAATATTTTATAGGAAATCCGGAATTTAACTGTGATTTTGAGAGATTTTTATTATTAATAATATCATCATAATTACACAAATTACATATAAATAAATAACAACAATTTTGAGATCAGCATTGCTCATCAAACTTTCAAAAGATAAATACCTATCTTTAAAAAAGTATCTATTTCCCTTAAACATTTCTAAGCTAATTTCCGCAGCATATTAGAAAACGTGCTGAAAAGTGGTAGAAATAGATTTTACTTATCGAGGCGCTACACTACTGCAAGTGACAACTGAAATGTTATTTACATTTCAGTTAACGGTGAAAAAAAATATGTAAAAAAAAATTAAAATAAACACAATTATAATAATCTTTATTAATTTCCAACATAGATGTGTATAAATTCTAAGCTCTGACTTTTTAGACGATAAAATTTTACCAGAGGGAGACTTTGTACAAAAGTTGTTTTTCAACCGTGAAACAGTTGTTTGCATGGCTGTGTTTCGGTTTGAAGGGTGGGGTATGGCAGTGAATTTACAGGGCACAGAAAAATAACACCTGAGTCCTCAGGAATGGCAACGCATAGGGGTATCATGGGCGAAATAGTATACTCTGTTATGTTCATGGTCTGCTCATGTCTATAGGTAACGGTTATCATTTTGCATCAGGTGGGCCGTCAGCTTATTTGACATTCTAAGTTGTATAAAAAAAATAGTAAATTTAAGAAGAGAAGCATAAGGGAACTTCTATAAACAGATATAGTAGATCTAAAATACCTCGACATAAATTTTTTTACAGTTTATATATACCGTACTTACTTTACACTACTGCCATGTAGCCTATAATATTATATATTTCCATCGCATTTCAAGACATCCTAATTATTAAAGTTTATAAATATAGTAGATACATTCGAAAAGCATTTCTCTCCTTTCCTCGACAGTCTGATGAAATACAAATAAACAGCATAAAATATGATACGTGATGGGAATGACGGCTGAAAAGAATAAATAGAAAAGAAAATCCCAACCCAATCCTAAATAAATGTGATAAAGGCAAGAAGCAAGCGATGGATCGATGTTTGAATGGATTACAGTGTTGTTATTTATTCTAGTACGAGAAGATACGGTATATGTTCTGAGTACCAATTGTTCACATTTTTTCGAAAGATTATATAGACAACTTAACGGCGCCTATAGCGGAAGTTTAAAAAAACAGAGACTTCCATACATACTTTAAGTAAACGTGAATGTGATCGTAACGTAAATTTATGTATAACTTATACTAGGAGCTCAACCGAAAAACAAAATATTCCGAACACAACCATAGTATACTTAGGCTTTTTACCATATTATCAAGCAATTTAAAACGGATAAAGATTAAAATAATAATAATAAAATGACTCGTGTTTTTAATTTTCGAAGTAGTGCATGCAATGTTATAATGGTACTAATTAATGCTATCTGCAAGTTTTATTTTCAGAAAACTTGTAAGATAATCTACCTTTTTCATCATAACAATATATCATTGCCTTGTACTTATAAAGCTGTACTATTAGTGTTTTACAAGAAAAAATGACAGTGATGTATAACGATAAATGCACCAAAATAACTTATTAAGTATTTCTTCCAAAAATAAATATTACCTACGTCTACTTATTTTCTTATCTTCCAGTAAGTAATAGTACTTATATTCTACTATAAAATCTTACTTTGCTGGCAGAGCTTAAATTCAGTCACGTTATAGATCTAAAAGAGGATTATTTATACTTGGAAAGTACATCTATTTATAAACGCGAGCTTAGCTCCTGATAGGGTTGTCACGATTAAAAGTAAAATTATATTTATTTTATAAATATCTAATATCGCTTCGCTATAGTTAAATAATACAATATTAGGTACTTGCTATTTTCTAAAAATCGTTTACTGGCAATTTGATTTATTTAAATATATTTATGTTATAAATTATATAGGAAGCCACTTATAACCAAATCAAGAACGGATAGCAAATAGCAAATTAATCTTACTATATAGGTGTAATTATAATCTTTAGGGATAATTCCTACTAGTATATAAATTCTTCAGTTTAGAGAGATCTTTATATATTAATAAGTCCCTTTGTTACAGCAAGTATCTGTATGTTTCATATTCGCATTTTTTTAAACAAATAAATAAATGTTCCAGATTTTTGTTGAACATCAGCTAACTGAGCAAATTAGTGTGATCCCGACATAGAATAGGCCCTTCTTTTCTCCTAGGTGTCATAAAAAACTACTAAGGGAATTTATGGTCAAAAGATGGGCAGCAGTGTCTCTCTTAAAGCACCACCAATAGCTAACTGTGGTTACCAATCCGCCTGCCAAGCATGCCTTTTACTGGCAAAACCACTCTTTATGGGGGAGAACTATGTTCAGCAGTGGACAGTAAACGGCTGATATGATGAATAAATTAACTCTCTAGCAACCTACGCAACTCCCTCGCTTCGCGTTGAGAAATCTGTTTACGCCGCAAGCATTCCCTTAATAACTAGCCAATATAATTACTGAGTAGGTTTAAATGTGAGCATATACCTGTTTTACAAATATCTGCTTAAGTTTTGATAAGACCCTAACTGTAGAGGAATAAAATACCTACGGGTCGTTAATAAATATCACAGAACTCTACACTTTCCTGAAAGCTAGATCGTTATGTTCACTACAATTGTAACAATTGCTTATTGTTTTGATTACCGTAACGTAAAATATTAATAATCACGATATTTAAAATAACACTGACATCTATCGTACATCGTATGAATTACCTTTAGTATAATAACGTTTATTTATACTACTTGATAACAGATGGCGCTATTTCATATTGTACTTTAAAACAATAATTGTAAATTTATTGAGATATTGAAAAATATATAGAAAGATATAAATAAGAATTCCACTTACCTATTAGCTGTTAACGTCGTCATTTCGACGTTATTACCGCAAGCCGTCAAAATTTCATCACAGCTGCTGCCACCTGTTATACGTTGTACGGAGTTTATAGATATGTCATCACTTGCGTTCTTCGCTAAGTTTGGAACATTTCCGCTAGGTGGCACTGTTCTTTGTTTTGATGCCTGCTTATGCCGGCTGAGAGCGAAAAATAGTGCCAATACTGCTTTAAGCTTCGCGTCCCGTATATCAACTGCCGTAACTTGTTCTAATCCCTGGACCTTTTGCGCGTGGAGAAAGTCCAAACAGCACTGTACGTTTTCCAACTGAAAAGAAAAAAATAAGTTTGACATTTTATTTTATAATATAGCTTCTAGCAGCAGCCAAAGGACTTTATAAATAGCCTAACCGAATTTATGAAATGATTTTATGAGTCAAGTCAGTTGGCCCATCGTGTAGAATTATTTTCATATTGTATATTTATTCATTGAAATCGAGAAATATAATTCCCTTATTAGTTTAGACAACTACAAAGGATTTTATAGTGATACGTCAATTTAAAATTTAGATTTATAAAGAAATTGCTTCATACAATACTAATTTCTATTATTCTACAAGATATACCTGCAGTGGTAATAACAGACGTAATATAACATACTTCTGCTGAGTCGCCAGTTCATAGCTTGAACTTGGCTTGACACGCTGCCGCGTGTCTAAATAACTAGCAAGTAAGATACCTTATACTAGGTACTATTATAATTCACCATTGACAATCTACGTGCAAAAATGTACAGGCAAGATCCCATATAAGTATATGCATTGGAAAAAATGTATGGCTTTATAATGGAAAGTAATCAGCGCCAAACACAGTGTGTTTATGTGGTACAACAAGCGAAATTAAAATGCGAAAGCTTAGCGTGTCTCTATTGTCATGCGCACGCGTTTCCGATCATACAAGAGGCGGTTACCAAATAAGTTGGTCCTTGAAATATACGTGTTATTATGCCTGTTACGTAAGTAACCATACTGATCTCATGATTTTAAACAATAGGGCTTTAAATAATTCGCTATTAAATGATCTTAAGGATTTCAGAAAGAGATTTTGAATGAAAGTTATATGCAAATGTTCCTGTCTTACTAGTTTTTTTGTTGTTACTGTACTGGCTGTATTTTGTTTGAAGGCATACAAGCATATTTTTTTAAAAAGCCGACAATACATCTACAGTTCCTCTGGTGTTGCAGGTGCTCATAAATAGCGATAGTAACCTACGACCGCCCACGGGCACCAGTCGGGTGAGCCGCGTATTCGTTTGCTCACTATAACTTTTAAAAATGACAACGTATGAGGATATCACGAGCGCTACAGTGTATTCGCGATCATTATCACTTTCCATCAAGTGGTCCGTGGCTTCTTTTTCATTTCATATTGCATAAAAAATATAGTATATAGTATTCGTTATGATCGGGTTCTTCTTTTCTATATTGTATATTAGATAACTGATACCTAATATATCTATTATTGGGTCAATATATGTATAGATATTGTAACTGCAATATATAGATATTATTACATATATATTTATTAACTAGTACTGCAATTACAGGTCAAACAAGATTTGGCCACATTATTGCCCATATGTATATTAATAACGATCGACCTTACAATTTTATTATATATTTTAAATTTTTATAATTTTATTATATGAATGTATTAATACGCAATGTTTTTCATACATATTTTATCCTAGAGTCAGGTACTATTGATGTAAACCCTGTTATAGCTTATCGTAACTTTGATTTATCAGAATTTTTAAAATTGTCAATAACATTACTATGATAAAATACAAGTGTTTATGTTACGAGTATGTATCAATATAATCAATCATCAAGTACATTTTATATAGTAATTTATTTTTTAACACGTGTATATATCGTTCCGCAAAAAAAAAAACGAATGTTGAATCTAAAAACATTCAAATTACACACTAACGCATGCACGCACGCACGCATGCGCGCACATCTAAAACCAACACAGAAGTAAATTCTATCGGTTAGATATAAAATTGTGACAATCGGTCCAGAATTTTTGGATAATCGTGTAAGATAACCACAAAAAATCAGATTCTTCTTCTTACTACCTTTTTAAAATTTCAGAGCAAGTAATAAAATTGGCGAGATGTGGTGGACATATCATACATCGCCTAATGTTTAAAATATTATTGTTTGCTAACCACGTTACTGTCCAGCCAAATGTAACAAGAGCTTAATAAATGTATTCAAACAGTAAATACTGTGTAGCCCTTGAATAGCATTCATCAGTCCTACCAAAGCTCCGACCTCAATGTCGCATGTTGGAGAGCGTGTTTGTTGCGACACGCGGGACCGGCGCCGGTCCTTAAAAGGCCCGTCTCCTGATCTCGAGGGTCACCGATACAACCACTCCTGGTCACCTATACACCAGCCTTACAGAGTCACCCCGCCACCCGTCTCTGTGGGTGAGTAGGTAACCGTGTAAACATACAATACCTTTTTTAACATACCAACAATACAATGTCTAGATAAGTCACGACTGAATGAATAATAAATACATTTTGTAATTACCTATATCTGTTTGAAATTGTATTTTACTTCGAATTAATATTTAATATATTTATTTAGATATTGGTAAAATTCTATGTTGTCTGTCGAGGCCAAAAGCAAAATACAGTGCGTTTAATATTTTTTTAATACAAGAGAGTATTCTTTAGAAAAGACCCGACTTAAAATATGGCACAACAAATTGTTTTGATTTAAAAATTAATCTACCCAACCGATTTTGATAACATCTTTATGGAACCAATCTGTAAGTATATAATTTCAGATAAAAAAGAATTTTGCAAATCAGTTCGCAACTGACGGACTTATGAGGTAACAAACTTAAAAAAATACAAGCGAATTGAGATCCTCTGTTATGTCCATTGTACTACAGATTTTTTGCCATTTTAAGTTGCATAAAAAGAAAAAAAAACTCCTTTTTGAAGTCAGTACCCAATTTAATCACAATAAAAACAAATATCTCTTCATGCAAATAGAATCAATGTTAACGTATAAATGCTAGTTGGCTAAGATAGACTAAAAACAACCATTGAAGTATAAAAAATAGAAACTTGAAGATTTTAGACACAAATACTGTTTGTTCGAACCCGCAACCGTCAGAAGGTGAGGCAAAAAACCGCTACACCACCAAGGCCGTACCACAGATTATAATAATATAATACTATACTGCCGTACACACCACGCTCTATATCTTTGAAACTTTTAATATGTTTATTTCATTAATATTTTAATATAAAACCGAAATATATTTTCTAACTCCCAATAAACATAAAACGGTCGTTAATATATATTCATTGAGGAAACGGTATATTATTACTTCTTTTTTTTACTACGACAATTTTAGGATACATTTTATCCACATTAATCTAATTAGTGTACTAGCTATATAATAAACTAGTGATTTGACCCGATTCCGCATCAGTAGATAGACATTTTAAAAATAACAGTTGAATAGTTTTTGAGTTTATCCATTACAAACAAATAAACAATCAAATCTTTCCTCTTTATAATAGTAAATACAAATAACAAACAACAAACTGACAAGCTCAGGTTTATGTTTATAGTTTAGGTAAGTTTTTACTGAAGACGTTAGCGGAGATCATCGGTTAAGACCTTTCTACATCCATTAGTTACAATTAAAGCGACATTTTATTCAACGAGTAAGTGGTGACATCTTTCGTGTCCGGTGCTACCAATGTGTTTCATACTCGTATCTTTGAAGACCGGTAAACACCGGAATTAATCTTAATTTTATAAAACTATCTCTAAAATTGTAATATAAATAAATCTGTACTAATGTTATTACAAGTAAAGATTTAATTTTTTGTTTATACTTGCAAAATTCTAAAAATACTTTCACCTTTAGACCATTACATTATCAGCGAGTAACACGTAGCAAGTGACTGTATGTTATTTAAAAAAAAAATACAAACGGGCGAGTCGCTAACTTAGAATAGAAATGAATATTATATACTTGTGAGCTACCATAGCAGTGATTATGATTTACTAATCATCATAATATAGATTTTAGAATAACGTTACACAAAAAGTGTATAGTGATAATTAGTTTTTAGAAAAAAAAAACCTTTATTTTAATAAGATTAAGATGATACTAATACCGGACCCAAACTCTTAGAATTATATAAATAAATACAAATATATATTATATAAATAAATTCAATAAATACAAATATAAAATAATAATCAAAATCGTTTAATATATACCAAAAACAAATGCCTATAAATTGATAAATGCCGATATCTAAACAAATATTTAAATATATAGAAAAAAATATAATATAGAGAAAAAAAATTTTTTTTGTTGTAATGGCTAAATTAAAAAATACTCAGTTGATTTAAAAAATTCTTTATCCTATAGAAAGCTACATTATCAGCGAGTAACAAAGTGTATTTTATTTCAAAAAAATAAATTATCTTCTACCTTTCTACCCATATGAAAACGAGGTGGGTCACTAGTACTTAAATAAAACAAAGTCATTCTCTGCCATTTTCATTGATCCTATAATTGCAACGTAATATAATGAAATATCGTAATTGGAGTCGATACAAAAGAACGATGTATCGTACAGGTGTACAAATCCAATTCATAAATGTTCATACCGTATCATTTAACTCAATTGCTTGTGTAAGCATTCAATTTAATCACACGGGTCGTGTGTAACCAGATTTTTACTCCATTGCAATATAATACAGGTGTCGTACAATATAATTACATATAATACCTACCTACTTATATAATACATGTTAAAATAAATGAATATATTACTTACATTAGAAATTTGGTTTAATGATTTTAAGATTTGATAGTTTAATTAGAAAAATAAAAAAAAATACTCAAGGGAAAGAAAATGTGATCAACCTTTTCTTGAAAGAGGTATTAGAGGGACTCTCTTGTATGTGGGAAGGGAGTTTGTTCCATAACTGGACAGCTCAATACGAGAAAGAATTGCCCATAAAATGTGTCCTACATAAAGTTTATTTATTTATTTAACTTTTATCTATGTCACAAAGGTACATATAGCGAATATAAAACCTAAAAGCATTCTCTACCAGTCAACCACGAAGCAATTAAAGATATTTGGTGACGGTACTTTAAAAGGGAAACTATATAAAAATTCATGGAATAACATAAACTTTATCTCTGCTGTTTAAGAACTTATGTATAAAACTAATTTAAAAAGTGGGTAACTATATTTTCTGATATCAAAAACATAATATAGATGGTTCACTTAAACGCTTTAAATTGATAATTTAATTTAATAAATCAAAGTGAAAACCGTTACAATTCAGAACTTATGATGCGTAATTTAAATATAGTGTATTAATCGTAAAATACATATCACATTTAAACCTTTTAGTTGGTATAATAATAACAGTTTGCAAAACGATTGTATATTTTATGTATCTACAACAAGATAGTTACCTAATTCTAACTTTTAGACTTTGCACTGCATGTTTTATGTATTATACGAAATAGAAATTAACCCGATCATTTAGATAATCTATGATAATTCACGTGAATTTATCTTGACGTTTCGACCAGGTTACAGTCTACTCGTAACCACGGCCGATGTAACCTAATCAAAACGTCGAAATAATTCCGGTAAATTAACATGGTTTACCTAAATGATCGCATTAATTTCCGTCGCTTGTAAAACATAGTCACCCAAATAGTTATTATTCTTATTATGAGTAAAACTGTATTACTGAATTTATAGACCATATTTTACATTGATCAAAAATAAAAGAAAAACATTCCAGTTAATTTTTTTTATAGATTGAAATGTTAATTATAGGGTATCAATAGGTTATTATAAGGTCTCTCATTAAAAGGTAAGGTCGGTATATCGCAGCGTGGTGTTTTGTTGTTTTTATGTGGATGCTGTAATGTGAAGGACGAACGTTTCGTCCTACTTCAGAATTCCAAATTAAGAACGCACGTGTTTCTAACGTGATACGCTAAATTTAAATACTTTTCACTCTATACAGTAATTAATTTCGGTCGATATTATTTTATATTTTAAAATAAAATTATTAACAAAAATTTGCTATGAATATTGATAAAATTATATATATATATATATATATATATATATATATATATATATATATATATATATATATATATATATATATATATATATATATATATATATATATATATATATATATATATATATATTTATATATATATATATATATATATATTATCGGGATTTCTATATATATAATGATAATATATATACCAAAGGTATACGCTGGCGGAGCAAGAGATGATAGATGAGGACGAAAAGGCAGGTCAGTTAGCCCATCGTGATGAATACACCTGGAATTCAGCACGATGGTTTCCAGTGGGGACCACGAGGAGGTCGACCTTATAGGGTATATTGCTAGCAATAGGACTGGTAGTCTGCATTACTAACAATTCCCCACTCTCCCAGATTGTAGCACTAATAGGTAGAAATTTACTATGAGTTGTAATGTAATATTGTAATGTAATATTACACATTAGCTTAAAAAACGTTTGTAAATTAGATCATATACTGAATTAACATATAGAATAATTTTAATTGTCACGATAATGCACTAGATAATTTAGAATTTATTTACATGTAGACGTAGATGTGCATCTATTAAAATTCAGTACAAGTTGAAAACACACTTTAATCTTAATTTTTAAATGTATCACTTTGTATAATAAAAAAAAAACGATGTTATGTAACAACCTACATTTATCTTTATCAAATGTGAAAACTTTTACGGTAAAAACCACATTCTGTGCGCGCCCGTAATTTAGAGTCACACGTGACAAAAACATATAGGGTATCGCGTGACCAGTACTTCGTGATGGCCCATCACTATTGTTCCGTTAAATCGTTATCACCTCACTGTAGACAGGGGTGCGATAACGTAATATATTATTGTCTTTTGATAGCAGGAAACTGTTTAGGCTACTCGTGTGGAAGGTTCTTTATAACGTAGATAAATTGTAGCATTTAATACGGTATACGTAAAGTAAAACGGTAGTTGAGATTTTCCTATTTTAAATTTGACATCGCTTTACGAGTACTTGCTCAATATAAGTAGAGACCACTCTGTGTAATTGGGCACAACCTTTTCCCTCTTACGAGCTAAATTATTTTTGGAAATTTCGTAATTTCTAGATAGGGAGTTATAAAATATAATATTAGTAGCTTTAATATTATTTTATATACTGGATGACTTCAATTTTATCAATTTCATTTTTTATTTAAGAGTTGCGCCCTTTTCTGTGGAGCTTTTGCCACTCACTACGATTTTCAGCGAGTGTTTTCACCTCTTGCTAAGACACGACACCAACTTTTTACTTGATTTGCCCGATATAACTATATCTTAAACTTCCCCTTCCCCTCCTTCCTTCTATCTTACCTTCTATTATAATGCCCATAAGCTCGTCGTGTCGTATCAAGTGTCCTAATATTTTTTCCCTTCTGACCTCAATGATTTTTATAATTTGTCTTTTTTCCTTTCTCTTTTCTTAATTAATAAATATATCTAGACTGATTCTATTGACTGATATTATTTTTCATTTGATACTAATATAGATAAATGATGATTATTGACATATATAAATCCAAATGTTCTTTTTTGCATCACATAAAAAGAAATCTCTCTATATTTTACTAGAATTAATTATAATACAACTATACATAAACCTACTATTTAAAAAGGTGTATATAAACACACAATTGTATTGGTTTTGGTATATCCATTCAATATGTAGGTATATACCAGAGAAGAAGACTGTAAGTCATGTTTTGGTTAATACAAATTAAAATTGTTTTTATGCACCTTGAAATACCAAATAAAAGGACAACAATACGATGTAAAGTTTTAACTAATGCCCATGGACGTAAACAGCACCATTACATGTACACAGCAAACCCTTGCTTTGCTATTCCTAAAACTAGTGTCATTTCATTCCTCAATATATAAATATAGTCTTGTAAAATTAACTGCCTAACGGCAAAGACACAAATCGGCCACAGGTAAGTGACTTTACATACGATTTCCATAGAAAGTCTTCTTGTAGTAAATAATGTGTATAAAGTAAGCGTACAAACTCTGCGTGAGTATAAAGTAGCACAATCTTAGGTTAGTTTACTAATATATTATATGTAAGTACCTAAAGATAATAATACCTACGTGACATAAAGCTATCTATATGCATTTTAGCAATCTAAAAGATAAAAGTTGAGATTAATCTTACTGATAAATCATTACATTAAATTACGCACTTCGTCATTTAAAATATTCATGAAAATAGATAAATAATAGATAATTTATGCTCGTACAATATACTATAAAATTGAGTATTAAACAAATAAGAGTATACAAAATATGTTTCAATTAAAGAAATGAAACCTTTACGAACTTTATGAACGATGCTATCTAATTCGACTAATTCGATTCGAATAATTGTAACAAAATTAATATAGGACCAACAGCAACACGAAATTAAACCCTAACATTTGTCAAAATAAATATCAAAATAAACTAGCGAAAATATAAGTAATGAAATAAATGCAAAGAAATAACGAATTATGAACCTCGTCTTAAAAAGTCTCTCAATAATCCAATCGCACCTGATTGAAAAGAATTTTACAACCAGTTATTATAATAAAAAGAATTTCATTATTTCTCCTACATACTAAATAAACACATGAATGTCAGTATGGTACTAAAAATCTTAATTATTCCACAATCAAGTTTACATGTTGTTTGTTTTTTTGCTTTAAAAATCTGTGACCTTTCAACATTGTGAAAGACGACCTTGTTCCTGTTAATTTTCGTGAGATCACAACACGCGAGATTTCAAGCAAGTTACACTTATTTCGACTTTCCCTGAGTGGTATATACTTCGTAGTTAAATACTTAAGTAACATAAATCTCGAGAGTTCATTACAAATTAGCCTACTTACGAGTACATTTGAGCTGACGGGATGAAGCGAGGTGGACGCGACAGCCGGAACAAATCACGGAATGAGAGACTCATTTTGTATAACAAAAATATTCAACAATGTTAAGTTTCAAAAGTGCCGTGAGAAATGTAAAAAATACGAGTATGTACATTCCTCGTTATACAAGTGGGCCATTCCAAAAAGCTTTATGAGTGAGATCACTCTAAAGTCTAAAGTAGATATGAAATTATTGATATATTATATACACGTACATTACAGCAATACACAAAATATTAATGTACAGCAAAGCTTTATTCATAACAAGTTAAAGCCAAGTACCTATTCTTAAATAACTACCTATTTAACAGCTGTATCGTTATCCAGAAGTATACCGCTATATAATTTGAAATGATTTTAGGATAGCTAAATAGACTTTAATAAACTAGCCCCATTGTGCCTGCAATACACTGCTCTTT
Organism: Galleria mellonella; assembly: GCF_026898425.1. Lineage (NCBI taxonomy): Eukaryota > Metazoa > Arthropoda > Insecta > Lepidoptera > Pyralidae > Galleria > Galleria mellonella. The sequence continues at coordinate 8,921,369 of NW_026442090.1, read as the reverse complement.
AATTCATATCGTTGACCGGAAGTCCAAAACAAGGAACTGGCAAATTGTTTAGTTTCACCTCCATGTTAACGTTATCAATATAGCAGCATTGGGGGGAAAAGGATTGTTAGTAATGGAGACTGAGAATCCTATTGCTAGCAACCAGGTCGACCTCCTCGCGCTTTTCCTTGGAAACTACCATGTTTTTTTTTAATATATGTACTGCCGAAGCAAGTGCCTGAACTATCATGGTTAATTCCTGATGAATTCATCATGATGGGCTAACTGGCCTGTTTTCATACACAATATACATTCATTCTACATTTCAAATTTAGAATAAAATAGTTTGAATTTACTCTCAACTATTTGTGCTTTTTCCGCTTGATTAGAATAGAAATTTAGCCTATATTTATGCTAATCTGGGATGCGGTCTATCAATGTACTAAATTTAATTCAAATACGTGTGCATGTGTATGCGTGATTCAGTAACTGACATGTAAACAAACTTTTACACTTATTGTATTTTTTATACAAATTGGAATGTCAAAACAACTAACAACACATCTTTTATATAGAAACGAACAGCACAATGGATATGACGAAATATACCATGACGCCCATGGTGTCCTTTAAACGTTGCTATAGTTTATTTTAATTTTTGTAGTACAATTTTAATACATAAAATTAATATTTATTTGTTACTAAAAAGTAGTAATACAGAAGGTAATCAAAAACGGCGTGGTTATATATACTCTTTAGTAAAAAGAATAAAGAATGTTGTAAAATCAGATAAACATAATATAACGTAATGCATCCTGACCCTCATTAATGACTCAATAATCATGGTCGAGCCAAAATTATTGCTGATACTTAATATGGGAGAATATATTTATGATGTGGACATACAATCACACATTGCGTTTTATTTTACAAATAAAGATAAAATATAAAATAAAATTGTTCAAATAAAGATTTGTATACAGATATAGGTGATTAATATGCAAATGTATAAAAAACTCCTTAATGTAAATGTAATATCTCTATTAACAGAATCGTTAACAAATCCTTGACTTATTGGATATTTTAAAACTAGTAGTAACACCGATATTGTCACTATAAATCTTAAAGTAACTGAAAAGTGTTCTCTACAAAGAGTTCTCGAGGCTATATTTAAACATTATAGTTAAGTCAAATAACCATTTTATGTTCAAATTAGTTGAACAAAATACGAGTAGAATCGAAAGATGATGACATTTGAATCATGATATTAATCCTTATCTAATGTAATCAGTGTTGGTTATATACATATAAATTCATCTTTAAATTATTCCAGTCGAATTTTTCGCTTAAAAGTTACAACAGGAATAAATGTTAAAAGTAAGAAAAAGAGTCGCAGTATGAGTGAACAGTTTCTCACTTATTATTGTTGTTTTTCTATTGGTTCAAGTGCCAATTTAAAATACTAATTTATCTTTCTATCTATTTACCCTTGCAAAGACATAAAGATATCTGTTTGAAGAAAGAAATCGCTCTTTAATACAACAAAAAAAAGTTTATCTAAGTTTGGATATAATTAAATAAAAATAATGACCTCCACTATTGAATGATCATTGCCTCTTGCATCGTGTTTGTGTACAAATAAGATAGGCTTCATTAATATATGCACACACTGCGACCAGTCTAAACAGGTAATCAGATAAATTCCATTCAAACAGAGTCTTCAGTTATTAATCGTAGAGCAATCCACAGTACTGGTAACTGTGGTTACTGAATGAGTATAAAATTAACCTACAAGTAACTACTTAATACGAAATTCCAACATTCTAATCGAAGAATATTTAAATGTATATATATATATATACGAAATGTAAACATATAGTTTTATGAACAATTAGGAATTCTGATTTGTTTTGTTAGTATAAGAATAGCAAACAATATGCTCATCTGATGGAAAACTTCATTACCTATGAATATTATCAATATCATAAGCTAACCAGTACCAGCTGTGTGTCAGACCTCCTTTTATATAAATTTACCTTTTTAGATTTTATATTTTTCTATTTTGAATATGTCTTGTTATAACTCTTTAGTTTTTACTTTATTATCATATACGCCTACGCAAAAGGAATAAAAACTGATAAGTTTCTAATCATATTTATTTATTGCCGCCACCCTTCCCTTCTACAAGCGCACATTTAATACATATGTATTATAGATACGCTATATGTTATCTGTTCACTCTTGCAAAGTTTATTCCTGAATTAAATTTATTTTTAGAATATAATAATAGATACAATAATAACAAGTACATTATACTCCAAAAAAAAGCGACATCAATCAATACAAAACCCACTGATGAATACAAGACATTTCATGGGCGTACTTTGATTTTTACATTATGATTATTAGGTAGTATATCGTACGTCTGTGATGTATATTATCTTATTATATTAAGACTGTAAAAGTATCTAATCGAAATCTAATATATAATTGTTATTTTAATCTATTATTGTCGCATACATATATGTATATATAATATTAAAAGTGTTATAAACTCGTTAGCTTATACGTACAGCATTCTGTACTAAGCAATTAACGGTGTAAAATTTTAAAACAATTAGTTATTAAACTTCATATAGTGAATATAATGTGAATTGTATTACTGTAGCTGTACCTAAATAAATAAATATACTTTGCAATAATTCCTTTTTGTTTTGTAAAGAAAAAATGCAATTTTATTCATCAAATAAATTACAACATGAAAATAGACTCCATCGATAACAAAACGAATTATCAAAATTGGTTAAGAATTAAGTGAAATTATCGCGTAACATCCAACAGAATTCCAAAAAAAATACAGAAAAATTAAAACCCTCTCATTTTAAAAGTTGCTTAAAAACCACATTAAATTAATATAATACAACAAAGGAAATTATCAGATCGTTTCCTTTAACTTTTGCATTTACCTACAATATGCAGCACACAGCTGACGTACTTGTATAGCTTCATTCATAAATAACTTGTAGTCTTCGAGCATTATAAAAATGCTCTCGGTCAGTGCCATTAGTTTTGTGGTCGTTTAAAAAAATAACGTTTCTTTATCGACATAGTCAACATTGTATTAATCATAAAGAGGACCGTTATCAACCGTTATTATTAACAAAGAACCTACAATTTGCAACTTTGAGATATTAAACTATGCTTATTGATTGTAGCTGTAGCTGCCCGCGTAGTTTGACCTTCAGCCAAGTTCAGGGTCAAGATACTGCGGCCCTTGTGAACTAATTCGTTATAACTAAACACATGTTCAAATTTATTCATGAGACGCACACTCTTTTTCTTATTTAAAAACGACGGCCAAACAAACTTTGTTTAGAACACATACATACTTTCATATTTGCAACACTTCGCATATCTAAGTGACTTAAATAGCATTTGTTAATCAATCATATTAACGCTTTTATTTGCACTTTAGTCTGTACTGCTAATAGCCACATGTGCTATTTTAACATTTTTGACACATTCATTATTCACTTCAGCGTGAGAATATTTTTGTTATTTTAATGTCAGATTGATAAAAAAGGAACACTTGTCCCAAAAGGAAGAGATTCTCGATTTGTCTGTATTTTTATCGTCATTCATATCACTATTCAAGTCGCTGGTTTTTGTTTACGTAAAAAGAATGCAAGTACATTCTTTAAATAAGAACAACGATCTATTTTATTCATTCATGAAAATATACCTTAATAATAATAATCATCTTAAAAAACATAACTTAGTAATATTTTTAATTTTTATAGCTTTATATTATATTATATTTTTTATATAAGTAAATATACTTATTACTGCAAAAGTAGTTGAAAGTTTTTACAAATATCTGGTCATAAATTTTAATTCAGATAGTTAATTCCAACTCAGCGCTATTTATAGCAGCACATCCAATATATCCGTCCGAACACTTACATTGTTAAAAGTAACAAAAGAAGGTAAATTGTATGACCTATATACAGGAATTGCAATATCTGTGGGAGGACTTCTACGGACGTGACAATTGTGTTGGAGACGTGACACCGTCTCGACGTGATCTCACCACTCACTCTCTGGATTGGTTGATATCTTTCAAAGACATAGAGCTGAAAAACTCAATAAGGTTACGAACAAAGAGTACTGACCTTCTGGTTTATTATATCATATATACATATATTACTATAGATTACACATTTTTTATAATAGTTAAACATTAAAGAACATATGCTTATACTTCAAATAACGATAAATCATTGAAATAAAATCGCCTTACGTTTTTACACAGTTGCTATTTTTTATTAAATTTACGCCAATAATTCATAAGTGTTTTCTATCAATAATTACCTGACATATAAGCAACGTGATAAACTAACAGACATAAACTTACAAGATCTAATCATGGTTCAAAACTATTCGTCAAATAATACAGATTCTATCAAGATCAAGACTGTACCTACTTCCCCGAATTGTGAGATAATTTTGTAGCTCACATTGAAATATTCATATGTACAAAATTCGTAGAAGCAATGTCGGACCTCTAATTGCTCTCAGCAAAAACACGTTATTGACAATGGGATTGTTATGACCAATCCGTTGAGTAAGATCAGCTTTATAGGTTCTGAGTCACACTTTCAGTGCTCTTCTGTTCGCCTACTTCATGTACTACAAGGAAAATAACTGTGAACTATCGCCCACGTCTTTTTCTATAATTTTTTTTTCTTTTTATTCAACTTTCAGTAGCATAATCCCATGATCTAAGCCTTCCAATTGGGAGAAAGGATTGCTTATAATTGAAGCTAGTAGGCTTATTGCTATCAATATACCCATAAGACCGATCTTCTTATAATCACTCCTGCAATCAATTCTAGTTTATTCCTGATTCGTTACAACGAGCTAACTGACATGGATTGACTTCACCTACCATCTTTCACTGGTACCCCGCCAGTATAAAGTCTTTACATTATATACCAAAAATTTTGGTTATTTTCAAAAATTTTATCGATGTTTTCTGCAACTAATTGTGTACATTGATAATTTTACAAAAAAATAAATATTGGTATGTCTTATCTAATGTCAATAAAAAATGTTTAAAAACATCACAAAATACGAGGTAGATACCTATTTCGTTCCTCAGTATTATTTTTTGTTCACTTGTATTTTAAAATTTAAAATTATTTTTACGATTAAAAGTGTCACCTTAAAGTCAATTTAATTGAAATATTTTATTGTTATATTTTTTTACAACTCAATTTTTAAGATTCTGATATTGTAACTATGTTTATTACGATTTGCACCCAATCAATGTAAATTTAGACTTTTTATTTAATCTTTTTTGTTTTATATCTACTTACTATCTGTTTAATTAACCCCAATTACGCAAGAATGGTATAAAATAAACAATATATAAATTGTCAGTTTCATAACCCTCGAATTTATTTCTTTATTTTAGTGAATTTATGTTATACTGGTTCGTTCTAAAGGAATTTATATATTTTGTATTTAATGTAGAATTAATTAATTACGCAACTATGTCCCGAAATTTAATCATACTGGATTGGATAGAATGAATTCATGTTTGTATGAGTATTTTTTTAACGATGGTAACACCACCGGCACTGTCGGTATACACTAGCAGAGTTCCAGTGAGGAATAACAGATGAGAATAAATGCAAGTTAATGAACCCATCATGATGAATTTCACAAAGAATTAACCAGGGAAAATCGCGCGGAGGTCGACCTGATAGGATTTATTGCCAGTAATGGAACTGTTAGATCCCCATTTCAAACATTTCCTTCTTCATGGAGGGGACTCCATGAGTATTTACAAAAAAAATCCATATGCTCATGTCATATGAGATCTTAAAAATCATTGTAATATAATAAAAATACTCACACGAAACCTATGCGCAAATTTTACGTTTCGTGCTTAATACTTTTTTGTGCGTCAATAGAATAGTCAGAGGTCATTTGCCTTTATTTTCTTGTGGATAATTATATATTACATCCATCTATAGTAGTGCTATTATGGTTCTTGATTAATGAATGAACATGTTGCTTGAACTGTCATTATTTAAACAAATGTTCACAAACTAATCATATAAACAATCTTGATCGTTAATGACGCGGTGTGATCAAATAATGTGATCAATATCTATTCTAAATAATACGAGATATAGTAATTTGCATAATTACAGCAACTTGTTTTCAAGCGGTTGACCCGTTTATACTAGACAAGTGGACTTGTATAAAAAATATCGTATAACATCAGTATTAATCAGTGCGTTCTAGTTGTGTCTGGTTTTGACAATTATTTATAATATACCTATTTCATTTAGGATTATACCAAAGTCTTTAACACTAATAATACTGTACCAATTTTAGCAAAACTCTACATAAACGTAAAATTCAAAGGATATGAATCAAATGCAAACTAATTCCTATTTAGAAAGATATATCATTATTATAATGCTAAAAAATTTTCATTCATTTTGCGTACTTACATATAATTTTATTCTCTATTATATTATATTCGTATTATTACACAGGTACATATACATATATATGGTACATCACGCCTGACTCCCGTAAGAGTAGACAGAAACAATGCAAATACCAAGTGCACATAATACACATGATACACACAAGTGTATGTGTGTTATATGTGCATCCTTGTATTCTGGCGATAGAATAGTAAGAAATCTATTATAAATATGATTCATTTTTAAAAGAAAATCTCTCTTAACTCTACCTTTCTAAATAAATATTAAAAATATTAATTTAGTTTGTAATATTGTGATGAAGATCATTGCTTTAGAGTTCATTTTGTTCACAATTTTAAGAGGACAGGGTGACATATTTGCGTGCAAATATTTACGTTATGCGTTTGAATATAAAATTGTAATACCTATATACATAAAGCGCGCCTAAAAATTATAATCTCAGCTTAAAACCGTACACATAAAAGTGATAAGCGGCATAAACCTGTTTCCTTGAAAAAGTTCTAACATTGTTATCACAGACATATCTGCACAGGTACATAACTAAATATAATATGATGTTTCAGTATAACTGTATTCTGGAATTATACATATCTATTATTATGCATCAAAACTTTTTTGATGGATTAATTCGATATTAGGTAAATTTATGGAGTACATAGAATTAACAATTATACTTAGATACTGATATCTACCTAAGTATAATTTTCATATAATTGAAAATTATAATCCTTTATAATCCTTGTGTAAGGATTATAAATTTTAATTATATGTAAACCACATAGATAAGATATTTTTTTCTACATTTTTATATTATATAATATTGAAACTAGTCTAAGCTAACGCTGTGCGTAGCAATTAATGGTTTACAATTTTAAAACAATTAGTTATAAAGTTCATTATATTCAATTTAATGTGAATTGTAATACTGTTGCTGTGCCTAAATAAATAAATAAATAAATAAATAAATACAGTTCAGTAATTTTACAAACGTAATTTTGTGATAAACCTAAGTAAATCAAAGATGACCCTTGTAACACTGTTCCGACGGATCGACTAAACATTTTTTAAACTCAATTTAAAACTTAATAGACAATTATCGCAAATTTACTAGCTAAAAATTATAGTAAAAAAAAATTTTGCTAAAATTAAATTAATTACAAATGACATCTACATATTAAATCCATGTCACTGTTCAAATCTCTCTCTTGTCATTTCTGAATCACAATTAACATATGCTTATCAATTTAGAACGATGCGCGACATTTTATATTGTGAATAGTACCTACAATCAAATGTTACGGGATTAAATCTACTATAGTCTATCTAGACATAGATGGCGATAGATGACGCAGGTATGTCAGCATGTACCATATATTAAACTTACGCATTCCACTACACTATTTATTGTAATGTAAAAAATAAAACAATTTATTAAAAGCTACCCCCTCATTTGGCAGTAAGGTTTGTAATATTTTCCTGTCAATTCTACAATTTTTTTTTTTAATTTTATGATTGCTGATATTTCATATTGATACTCCAAGACCGTGATTTGTCAGAACATTTTTCAAATTTATCAGCAGTATATATGAAGATACATATACCTTCATGTATGTTAAATATATATATTACGTACATATATATATATATATGTATGGATATAGGCATATCTATATAAATCGACGTCTATGCTGCTTGTCTTTGAGCACTTATGACAGTTCAAGGCGACGAAATGTGTGACTGGCGCCCGCGCATCGAACATTAGTTGAGGGCACAACGTTTCGTTTCATCATATCATTTTTACAGCTGCATACACGCTTGATTTATATGTAACGCTTGGTAAATCACGTTCATGTTCTTTTGTTGTCATTCGTGAGAAAAGGTCTCTCTTGCCATAAACAATTGTTATCTCTTTTAATTAAATACGCATAAGGTAGACCTATATTATGTACTTTGATCTCTTTTATTGAATTATCATATAAATAAAATAATTACCTACGGCCATAAATTAATAGCAATTAGGAATTAAGCGCTAAGTACAATTTGTGTAAATTTTTCTATCAATTAAAAGTACGTATTGTTGGATATTTTAGATTACTTACATTAATCAAACAAATGCTTATTTAAGTGGTGGTTATTTACATTTTATACATATCTAAGTATAAAAATATTTACAGCTATCTTGTCAAAAATAAATTTCTTATCATTCTGCAATAGGAATTTTATTTGTACGTACACCTATATATGTAAATAGGTTTAACACTCACAAACATATTTCTTATGGAAAGAGATTTTTTAAATATTTCTTTCGTACTGAAATTAAAATACTCCTAAAATGTAATAATTTTTTTTTTTTTTTACATTTAACAAATTTACTAGAGCATTTATCTTTAAAATTAACCCTTCCAAATAATTAAAAAAACAATAACTATCAAAGATATCGCGTTATACACCTACCCATATACAGAAAATAGAATCATATGTGTATACATAGAGAACTTCCCTTCTTAAAATCTGTTAAAAAAAAATTCCGTAACTTAACCCGCAATGATCCTGTTATGACGTTCTATTCCAGTGGGAGTTAAATAAACTTTTTTTATTCTTCTAAAAAGTTTCTAAATCATTCAGAGACTTCAAAAAGAAAGGAATTTCTCAATTAAATGGCATGTTTTAATACAGGATAAACATTATATTGGTTTCATGTATATATATTATACTTTGTCGCGATTAAATTCACTGTTTTTATGTGATATCTACCCAACCTTAAATTATTGTAATACTAGATACATGTATACAAATTATTATTATTTTTTATAATTTTATCTTAACGAATCAATGTATATTATTAATACTGTGAAATCTTTATAAAATATAAGAAAATCTGTGTTAGGTACAATACAACACGTCTTATTAGTGTGATAATTCCTTCTTTATAAACAGGTGTAAGTTTTTATAATTAAATATGATGGTATAAATTCTATATGCCCTTTTTTGTCTACTTAATAACAACCAACTGATTAAATATTTGGGTATCCAGATCTGGAGAATGTACAATTATCCATCACTTTCATATCCCAAAAACGGAGAAACCAATCGACGTACAAGATTTAACGGAACCGGTAGGCTGAGGACACGCCATACCTACCTACTTCAATTGAGCACAACTAGACGAACAATATCCCTGATTTTAATAAACACCTATAAAAATCTTTCGTAGACTTCATATTTAATTATATTATATTAAATTAATTACCTTAAAAAGTAATTGTTTTAAAAGCACAACACTCGATCACTTTATGTAAAACAAATAACACATTAAATAACACTAATCCAATAAAACACAACACACACATACAAAATAATATTTTAGAAATTAATCGATTTAAAAACATCGGTACGGTACGTCGTCTCGCATTACGAATGTACAATCGTCTCGGATAAAAATCGAAATGCACGGGTATCACGTAGCGAAGCGTACGCGAGAATGAATACTCGACTTGCTCACTTGCTGTGTTGCCTACAGAACAGGGTGCTATTATCAAGTGTTGAGGAAAACGATTGAGAAGTGAGATCGAATAGAACCTGCGGGAGGTCTCGATTAATTAATCGTGTAACACGAGCCCTTTACACAATTTTTAATAATCCAAATTACCTGCACTATTTCGAATTTTGAATGAAACAACGGTACACTTTTACTTATGCATTGTCATCTGAGATCAGATTATCATCAACAGCGAGATCCGGGTAGGTCATGGTAATGATTGTGCAAATAATATGGCTGTTTGAACTTGATTTAAATGTCAGTTAACTTTTATAATACGCACTTTTACTGTTTAATTTATTTTACAAAATATTTCTAATACCGATACTCGTATTGAAATCCAAGTTAAATTAATCTGTCACTTTTTTTTAGTTACTTAGTTACTAGTAATTATTAGTAGTAGTAAGTACATAAACACTTAATTTTTCCTCACCATAGTTGTAGGTAACGCAATTATACATAGGTACTTTGCATCAGGTATCCTACATCATTAAACATAGCAATTTAGTAGGTAAACAAGAATTTTATCTCTGACATTTTAGTATTACTCATAAATTAAATATAACCATTACAATTCTAATTAACTTAGGAGGATATTAAAACTTATTTTTGGAACTTAAAGCGACATAATTACAGACAAATATGTAGTATCTGTATTGTAATTTTTAAGATAGTCAACGTAAAAGTTCTGAAATATGAGTTTTAATATGGATGTACATATAAAAAAGCGAAACTTTAAAATCAACTTACATAGGTTTGATGCAATTAACCCATAAAAAAACATTATCGCGGTAAAAATATATTTCAGGACTCGTTGTTTTATGAATTACATACCTGTATATTGTTTTGTTACTCAAAAATATGTTGACCTAAATATTGCATTTTACAAAAGACGCTAACCAGTGAACGAAGGTATCTATTATCAAATAAATCGCCCTTTAACATATACCAGAACATGATTGTACTAATACTAAACGACCGTGTACTGCTTATAACGGCCCACTACATATAATAAATCACATCATTGTGAGTCGGTTAGACAAGCAAACAATTCGTTTGTTTGTCAGTTACCAGTCAGTTCAACTAACGATCTGCTGCGGTTATGGCGCAAAAAACGACCCTAAACATTCGAACTATTTAATTTTTTGCCCACATCTTGAAAGGCGACGAAATGTCGATATGGGAGGCCTTTTGAAATTGTAATTAAATACTAAAAAGCCTTCTAATAGGGATAAATAATTTGTGTTGTTAATTTTTTCTTTTTAAATGCTAATAATAACATACTTCGGTCGATTGAAAAAGTAGTAAATAAATTATCTAACAATAAGTTATGTAGGTACCTACTAAAATCTGGCATTGACGACGGTCTTATTTTTCAATTTTCGAAAATAGACAACTTACAATTTCTGGACAATTATTTAAATGCATTAAGAGCTAAATAAAAAGTTAATCACACTATCAGATATTTTAATTTAATTATCATATTTTTTTATACTATATTATGCTTGTTAACAAAAATTAATAAGATCCTAATGTATATAAAATTACAAAATTTTTTGATTAATACGCTCCTTTTAATTCACTCTAAGAGAATATTTTCGTTCAAAAATATTGAAAATTAAGATGAATATATAAGAAAAATAATTTAAAATTGGAATAATTTTATACACATTGCAAAATGACAGACAAAAGGCTGTTTATAACAATAATACAATCAGTAATTTAATAATAAACCTAACGTCTTACATTTCCTAGCAGCCCATAAGCACAATAATCGCGAGGTCAACAACTTGAAACAATCAAAATATTACAACGAAATATACACATTGCTTTACATTATAGGGAGCTTTCACGCTGGCACATTTCGTTCAACACTTGCTCAAACAATGCTTACTTCCGATCTAATACAAACAAATGTTTAGGAATGTAGTTAGTATAGATTAAAACAAGGAATTATAATGAACACAAGCCGGAGTAAAGTTTGAAGTGACATTACGAGTACAGTTTAAATTTTTATATTGGATGCGGTATTTTTGGAGATATTTCAAAATTCTGTATTTTGGGAATTCTAATAGCTCAATCCGACGAGATTTGGACCCAAATATTAGCAGTCATGTCAAGGATTAATAATTATTGTAAATACTTAGATATCCTATGCACATCAAATACAAACTATTTATTACAGGTTTTATATTTATTATATCTATTATTTCCAATAGTATAAAAATATATCAGAGTAGCATAAAGAAATGTATTCCTTTTTTAAGCAAGTAAAATTCTCTTTATCTTTTCAACATGAAAATTTGTTTTAATTCACTGTTTGTGTTATGACTTTTTGGTGGAGTTTTAATATATCGAATAAATGTTTTTTGTCAAGATGGTCTTAGACAACAACAGTAGCAACAATAGAACGAATGTGGTATGAAATCGAAAGTGAATTTATGACTCCTAAGTCAACTTTCTATGACTCACCAAGTTTAGATTGAGGGCACTAGGTATATTTGTTTAAGGCTGAGTTTAAACAACGGTATTAAATACAAAGTTTCAAATAAACACAACACAACATCACTTTTAAATATTTTTGACAAAATCTATCAAAACAACTCTACAAATGTTCAATATAAAATTACACTCGCATATTCAATGCATTGATAGACAAACACAAAATCTCATTAAAGTAGATACATACACAGTATTTAAAAATTTCGAAACTATAATATGAAACTTTGCCCAGGTTTCAAGTTCAAATAAAATTTTGGCATTTGGTGAGAAGTAGTATTAGTATAAAACTGGTGAGGAAATTCTAATAATTCTACGACATATAACAAGACATAGGGTGACAATATTCTAGATTGATTATCTAAAATATCTTAGAGATATTTTAATATGACCTTGCCTTAAAATAAGACAACAACAAGCTTAGCAAAAAAATAGTCTCCCAAATTATTTTTCTTACAATATATTTTATAGCTCCATAGTGGGTGGCATTTTAAAAACTTACAATGCTCCAATCATAGTGAGTAAATTATGTTCGTAGTTACATTTATCGATTCGTTAGTCCATGTTTAACTACCTGTCAGCTTATCGAAGGGCTAACTTTACGACTCATTCTTGGCTCGCAAGGTAGATTTATGGCCAGCAACCATTTACTATGGGGCGCGTTTAACATCAACACTTTCTTCAAAATTGTAACAGGATTTATATGTCATAAATCACTTGTTATGTTGTTTCTTTATATACTTACCATTATTTCTTGAACTTGGATATGTTTATTATTATTATTATATGTATTCAATATTATATCGGATTCATGGCGGATGTGGTCGTCAGTTGTTACCACAACATCATCGAATTACCTATCACGAATACTATTAAATAAATATCCATTACAATAATATAAATTACTAGTCTTTACCCGCGACCTCGTCCCATAGTTAGGACATGTTAATTAATCGAGATTAAAAATAGTCCACGTCCTTCTCCGATACAAATAATATGTTTATTATACCAAATTTTTTGACGGATGATTGTACTTTTATACTTATACTTAATTTTTAAGTCTTGCACATACGTAGCTTTCCTTCACTAGATTTACCGATGATCATCTCCTGTTTTATTAAAAGAAAAAAAGAACACATTCCACCATATAGCAGAAAGATGTAGCTTCGAATGCCATTAAATCTGTCAAACTATTGGAAGGACGTGGCTGAATTCCAGGTATATTTATCCTGTCTTTTCATTGTCAGCTATCATCTCTCATTGGTGCCCCGCCAGCGTATATCGTTAGCGCGTGCGGGGTTACCATTCTATTACCATCCATTAAACAAAAAAACTATTAGAAGGTGAATTTTTTAACCAATTATTTGTTTAAAAAAGTAACTTTTTTATATTTGGATAAAGCAATACAGGAAACAAATAAAGTAAGCCATTGAATACAAGTGCTCATGATAAGATTCGGGTTTGTGGGCTATCATCGTGCCGTCCGCATTCGGTGCGCACGTATGTTTTGTTGATATGAGCCGATATCTATTTCTGGTAATCAAAATATGCCTTGGTTGCTTTCTTTTTCCTTCACAATAACATTAAAATATATCCTAATAATTATATTTATTTTTAAAACGTGATATGTATTATGAATAGTAATAAAGTCAGAATGTGGAATAAAAGTTCACAAAGTTTTAAAATTAGTTTTTATAGTCAGAAATATTTTAAAACTAAATACAATATACATACGAGTAATGTTGCTATGTTGAGTCAAAAACTAGAGATACGAGAACTGCTACATAGTCAAGCGTGCGTAAAGCTAATATCAATTCCACTCGATTTTCGTTTCAATGGCTTAGAGATCATCGTAGAACCTAGGTCAAAATGGGTTGTATAGGTCTAGCAGCTCCATTATTTGCAATATACCCTGTCAGGACTACTTCCGCATGATCCCCTTTAGAAATCATCGTGGTAAATTTCAGATGAATTCTTTACGATGAGCTAACTGACGTGACTTCATCTTTGCTTCGTCATTATTCACTACTAGTACAACTATTCCAATAATCCTAGGCTGTGGTAATAAATGGCTGCGAAAAGTAATAGTAATAACAATATAAATAAAACGTAATTTTAAATAACTTACCATTTGCTGAGGGTTCCTTGGTTTCCGGTGAGCTCGAGGCACCTTCAAGCCAGTGACGCCTTCCAGCACGTCGGCGAGAAGCAACCCGTCAGCACAGTCCCGGGCTAGTCCGCCACCCGATGCGCCCGCGCGTCTCCTGGACCGCGCCCGCTCCAGATAATGGTTCGCCCAATCTGTGTAGATCTGTGGACCAAAGTGTAAAGAATAATGTTATTAATTAATAGAAAAATAAGAAATAAAATATGTACCCGAAGTCAGTATGAATCACAATAGAAACAAAATTTTATGTATGATAAAGGAATGATAACCCCGCCTGTACTATCAGTATGTTGACTGGAGGCCAGGAAGCGATGTCAAGTGAAAATTAAGTCAGGCAGATGGTTCACCCAGGCGAATTCATCAGGACTTAATAAAGTAGGTATATTGCTAGCAATAGAAACATTTTGACTAGCAATATAGATTCAACATACTTTCAAAAATTTAAGAAAATAATAACGGGGCAGCACAGGAATAAACAATTTCGATTAAGAAAATTATAATAAAATAGGTTCAGAATTGGCGATGCTTTGCCTTTTGAAGTTGATTGATAAAGTGTCTCTCTATGATTTAAACTGGTGTACTCAAATATTATTCACTAAATCCGAATAGACAAAGTCATTGACCGGATGACATCTTTTAAGACGCGATGCAAAAAATAATAAATGAATAAATGATATGAGTGTCACTGTTGGTCAAATAAAATGTTAAATAGGTTCTTACTACTTAAGCACTTCATGGTTAAACTATAATACAAACAGTACTAATTAATATATACTGTCATTCATACCAATGCAATTCTTTATACTGTGCTAATATTATATGTATACCATACATATAAGTAATACATATAAGTTTATTAAGTTATAGTAATATAGTGTTTCTTGTTTTGGCACACACGTAATATTTGGAATAAAGAAGGATATAGAATATTGTTTATTATGTTTGATCAATGTCATAAGTATATTTAAGGGGAGGGGGGGGGGCATGCCTTACCCAGAATTGTCTGGTGCTCATTTGGAAGTTGGAAATCTTCAACTCGTACTCGCTCCATTTTTTGAATTTATTGCAAAATCATTAGTCATGCTTATAACTTTGTACACCTACTGATTACTTTTAAGCCTACATAAAAGTTTTAACATACTAGATCGCATTAAAATTTATAAGTAGGTATATCAGTTCATCTACAGCTCATCAACTCCAATATTGGCTAATGAGGTGAAGATAAGGTGACTAAAGACGAGAAATTACCACTAAAAAAATTTTATGACAGTTCCTTGCAAGGCACTTTTATACAATTTTTACAACATTGAAAAAGGATCGTGAGAGAATTTAAGCGATGATAAGCTGACTCATATTCACTTTACCTCAAGCATCTTAACTCGTTAAATGAAATTCAGGCTTGTAAAAGTTTAGTAACATTGATGCTATTACAAAATATATTTTATTAATTAATTTAAAAACAAGTGCACTTTTTCGTGTTACTGTGGTGGCAAACAAGCATATGACTCGTCTGATAGTAAACGGGATTACCTAACAGCAATCAATAAGATTAGGTTTTTGCTCATCAAAATCAATTGAAATAACTCACATGACATAGTTAAAAAATATTAAAAGTGTATGAATAACTACGATATTTTCTACATTTTTTATGTTAAAAAATATTAAAAGACAAAAAAAAGTACAAACTATTAATTTGATTTTGATTTACTAACTATATAGAGATGAATGTAAAATGTAAAACTACTACGTTGGGAGAACCACATTACTATTCGTCTAATGTAAATAAATATTAAATAATACATCTGATCTCACACTTGATTTGTAATATGGGGCTTCTTGGTGCTATTCGTTGTTAGTACTAGATGAAAGATTTAATACCTACATCCCAAATACTTCCAATTTCAATACATAATTAATTAAGTAAATCTTATTTAATTCACTGTGTACTTAAATTATTTTTCTGGAAGCATAAGCCATAAATACAAACATGCAAAACCAAGTTACATTTATGTTGCGCTATTAATCGTTTTCACATTTGTGATACATAAATCATTAATAGTATAAAATATAAGAAGAATACTATTTCGCTTGTATGTATATTCATAATGGATTAAGTCATATGGGATTTAATTTGTAGAAAAATGAGGGCAAGTGGATGGCGACAGTCGGCCGCCGGTTCAGAGGCGCTCAGACGTGCGAAGGACTACATCATTACATTACCTATGTATGTATGTGTAGTATTCTAGTAATACTGAATAATGGATTTAGAATGCTAACATATGGATGACTAATGGACATCTTTACAAATAAATAACTTATTTTTTTATATTCTGTATAATAATTTTAGTTATTTATGGTATGCCAATAATACCACTGAGAATACAAAAAATACAATTCATTTAACCCAAATTATGCACTAATTTGTTATTATCCAATAATTTCCACTAAATGAACTGAAATATAAAAAAAAATATACGAGAATATTTTCGTATATTTTTTATGCAACTTATTATATATTATATAGAATGGTAAATTACTCGTAACTGACGGCCAACTTAATGGAAAGTGATAACTGTCACGTATAGATATGACTTATATATGTACACGGTGCTGCATGGGCGATACATACTCTGTTATCAGATTATACTCTGTTACCCATGATACCCCTTATGCGTACATATACTCGTACTCCTAAACCTGAAATTTCATATTAACGGTATATAATCAATTCAACTGAGGTACTGTCCTGTGATTACTACCCATTTCATTTTATTTTATTTCGGGGCAATTTTGAGTGAATCAAGGATTTTCTTTATATATCTTTTAAGCTATTATTTTTATTGAAAACTATTAATTTATTTATACATATTCTTACGTCTATATTGAGTTTAAATCCCAAAATAGATAACGACTACAATCTATTCTATCTATACATTAGGTACACATATGAATGTCTTAATTCATCCAATTACATAACTCGCTTCATGCGTATAGAATTGCATGATATAAATGTACAAAGGAAACCTTTTTGTAATCTGTAAAATCTAACTATGAATAAAATTTTACAAACATTGGAAGTATCTCTATCAAATTTTATAGTTAGCCCGCAAGGATAAATCTAAGATATAGTTTAACGGTTTGAGAGACATAGTGCGGGTTTTATCTGGTATTAAATATTTTATTACTATTAGGAATTTTCCTACATTGCTAGATCCCTAACTGAGTAGGCAGAGTTTTATTGGTTGAGAAAATGCCACTTGTTGCTAACAAAGCGCTCCAAAGACAAAAATTTCTAAGAACCTAAAAAAATTTGCCTAGTTTAAATCAAAATTTCTATACAACATGATATATCTGTATCAATTCTTAACAGATTTTTATATATTCTTTTATTCTTTTATTGTTGCAGTTTATTTTCTAAATAACTAAAATCGTTTTTTATTGAAATTAAATCTTAATTCGTGCTAAATACAAGAAAGCTTTATTAAACTTATCTCCATTATTCATATTTATTATCTTGAATAAACTTATTTTCATACTATTTTTTCTAATTTGTCTTTAAAATTTATCAGTAAAATTAAATTGTTAAAATTTTAATACAATTTTTAACTAATAAGTTTTAATTATCAAACAACACAAGACTTATTTAATATAAGAAAAGTCTGCTACATTGATATGAACAATGAATGGATCTCTTTGGCCATCCCGTTACTACCTACCTATTAACCTTAATTTCTCAGAGATATTAATAATATAGACTTGACAGTATCGTATGGAGGCGGATAACTGTTAGTTAGACTATCACAATTGTTTTCATACTAATTTGATAAATAATTAATGAATAATATAAGTATCTAGTCATAATGACTTTTTGAAGCAACTTCTAAAAGAAGGTAATTCTTAATTTGTCTGATTTTTTTGTGACTATGATACGCGATTATATCGCGAATAATTCTGAACTGATTATCATAAACAACTGATTTTATTTGCAGAGTAAAGAACTCTTTGTTATGTAAAAAATATAGGTACACTTTCTCGTCTTAAATGCAATTATTGGCGCTTTTTGAGTAGAAAAATGTACTTATTTTTCAACAGCATAACTTGGTATTCAAGTAATATCTATTCTTATACTCTTAACTCAATTATTTGAGGTTGGTGTATACAAAAACAACACTATATTAAATGTATTTTACTATTTTTCGAAGAGGGAAACCTCTTCTTGAATTATATTTCCTTGCTCCTTTATTCTAAACAAACCTCCATCTATCCCTATTCAGACAATATCGTTGAATCAGGTATAGATTACACACGGTTACTTATATTATAAAAGGGTGGAAGTCTGTCATAAATCAATATGCAGCGATCGTATCTAATAATCGAACATGTTAATAGAATAATCATGACGTCAGTGGTATTAGAAGTGTCCGAGATAAGTATAGTACTTCATCTCAATTCGTCGTTTTATCTGTTCCTATCACACAGCTGTTTATTCAAATCGGCATCAAATAGCTTTCGATTATAATAAATCTTTTGGGCTGGACATTTTTATCGCTCTATAACAACTGAGTATAAAGAGAATACGGTACATCACTGTTCGAAATGGGGACAACATATATGCTGACAATAGGATTATTTTGAATAGAATTCCTAGTAAAATTGAATATAAAAAAAATATGAACACGTATCTTCGTTATAATAATTATGGGTCAACAACGATATGAATTAACGATACCTATTAATTAAAAATTTCCGAGATAATTAAATAAAAAGCTCTTTCTATGAAACTTATATTTTTCTTAATAGGACTAGACCTTAATTAGATTATTATTGTTTATATTATATATATTTATATATAGCTATGGTACACAGACGAAAGGAAAAAAATGTTTCTTCTTTTATATATTTATTTTAATATATGTTTTCTTTTGTGTATGTCTATGTTTGTTATGATTTGTGTATTGTCTGCGACACAGTCTCTTTGTGACTAATGCAGTTATTATCGAACCTACAAAAACTGTAAATTAAGCTAAGGATCCCAAATAAACATTTTTTTTTGTTTCTTTTTTTTTTATTGTAAGTAATGCAAATAAGTTATATATCTATGTATATTGTATAGTATGTATATTATATATTTATTTATTCCACTATATTTTTATATGTCACTATACAGTAACTTTTATTCTAATACTGAATCAATTTTAACGATTAATATTCACAATAATAATAAGAATTTCTCAACAATCATCTCTTATAATCAAATTCTCATTAACGCGTTTTATAAGTCAACACCATGGCTATAAATAATATACCACTGTACACTGAATTTAGCAACCAAATAATTAATTAAGTCGGCCATGAATATTCCAGATTCAGCGTGATATTATATTATACTCGTAACAGGGAGGCGTATTTACAATGAACAAATATAATTTTCGCTTACAATGCACCCATACATGAGGTAGTCCCGATGAGAGTTCGGCCAAACAAACAAATCAACTTTGGTCGGTATACTGTTTTTGCACGATAAAATGCATAATAATACCTTTTAAAATATTTCTGATGTTTTCAAAGAGCTACGAGTGTCAGTATATTTTTTTGTGTTATTAGATTTTGCTGTAGGTACTAAAAATAATGATTTCAATTGAGAATTAATATTGACTTAGTGATTACTTAGTAAACAAAATGTTCTATAGACAAATTAAATTTAAATTATTTCAATATAACATACAATATTGTGTATATATGTAAACCGATCAGCACCCAATCTGCTAACAACTGATAAACTGCTAAACACTAGTTTCCGAACAGCTGTCTATTAATTTATCTGAAGATACTTCGTTTAGAAGTAAAACACGTGTCGCAAAACGTGCGTGGTCTGAAAGGCAGTCCGAGATTGGGGGCTAATATGGAAGATTATAGAACTTCTGATAATGAAATAGTATAATATAGTATTGGCAGTTGGCAATAATTGACTTGTCTGTCTAATCACTTGGAAAAAAAAAATTATATATCTTTACTGAAAAATAAATTTACTGTAACAAACAACAGCGCAATAATTATAATATAAAAAAACAAACACAGAAAATAAAAAATGAAAACAAGCTTATAACAGTTTAATGCCGTGACTCGCTACGCTAGTAACATTGATTTCTTTATTTAGCAATTGTTGGTACCATTTAAATAATTAACAACATTAAATACAATGTCGACCAATGAAGTCACTTGCCTGAATTCGACCTCTACTGACTCTGCGAGATTCATTTGAAGTGTAATTTGAGTATCACAGCAATTAAATGGATCATTTAAATTTCTGGAGATAGCGTCATATACATTTTTATTTTTACTAAAAGCAGATATTGTGAATAAAATTAAAATTAGTAAGTCGATTTGTAGATTTTTACTAGTACTTGATCATCTATAGTGTTTAGTAGTGTAGTAGTATTCGATTCGACAATACTAGACTCCGGAGTTCTCGGGGAAGTCCTCTGGGAATCCCAAGATCAAATCCTAGCCTCTATAGATACTAAACCTCTGTTTTCATAGATTCATTTCAAGATCACTTAAAACATATTAATTGTTTCTTGCTTTGTTCTTCAGATGACACGTAAAGACGGCTAAATAACTCTTGATATTAGCATGCAACACCCACATACGAGCAATAATAAATAAATTAAAAAGTAAGTACTCAGGTATAAACAAAATCATGACAAAATACAGGTCAAGGAAACTATAGGGTAATTTTATGGCATCAACAATGATAGCTACTACTACTGGCCTATTTTTTCATCACTGCAACATACCTCCACAGATTATACGTTTAATGGTAAACATTGGTTCTGAAGTTACCTACAAATATAAAACACTTGTTGTTTGTTTTTAATAGAATTAATAATTAATATATTACATTAAAGTGATCAGTAAGTAACATTTAAAGTACTGGTTAAGATTAACAGAATAAAAATTCTTGACAAAATTTCATAAAAATTGTATATATAATTTTTTTTAAATATATAATTTTTCAAATATATATATACATTTCAAAAATCCTATATATATATATATATATATATATATATATATATATATATATATATATATATATATATATATATATATATATATATATATATATATATATATATATATATATATATATATATACATTTAAAAAATTTAAAAAAGAATGAGTGTCAAAGTTAGTATACAACTGTTCAATGTCACTTTCGTACAATTGACAAGAGAAAAGGTGTTAATATCAATCATTTGTGTAGAAATATAAATAAATAAAATCACGATTTGTTTAATTATAAAATGGAAGTCTTTTTTAAATCTGTTTTTTTTTCAAAGCTTTTTCTATAAAAATTACCTAAATGCCTGTGTTCTACATGATTTCAAAATTTTCAAATATTGCTTTTAAAAAATGCAAACTAAACCTTAGTAGAGTCCAAGAGTAACATTATTTACTGCGTTGCATAATGCAGTCACTCACGAAAACAGTGGAATATTAGATGGAAATCTAAAAGCGTTAAGCACGGAAACTGAACGAGGTCGCGTAGCTTTTAATATCTTTGGGCGGGAAATGTTAGGCAGTTGAGAGAAGTTTCCACTACGCAAAGCTACTCATGAAAGTGGAAAAAAGTTTCTATTATTATACAATGAAATATACACTGATTTTAAAGTATTATTTTTATTAATTTCAAGATTGGTTTACTTTTAATTTACTATAATAATTAAAATGTAAAACAATCACGAATCTAAAATATAATAAAAAAAAGTAATGATAAGCTATGGATGTAACAAAGTATCTTTAAGAAGTATTTAACGCTACTTACCAGTCAGTTGCCGTCTCGAAAATTTATCCTAAAATTATAGATTGTTCGTCGGTAATTATAGAAAAGTCCATTTATTTGTACTTACAGCAAGCTCAGTACTTACTTACTTTCAACACTTACATATTTTGTACAGGTCATAAATAATAATCATATTTTAGACATATATATATATATATATATATATATATATATATATATATATATATATATATATATCCTAAAAAAATATAATATATCAACACAACTTACACACAATTTATAGTTTAATTTTTAGGTTAGACACTAAATGACATTACAAAAATTTGAAACATCCGTTCAATTATTCGCACGATGAATACTAACAAACTAAAATATATTCTTGTATGAAATATAACATTTTATTAAATTATTACCATTATCTTTGTAAATAAATACATTACCTGGACAATAGATCGAGTCTGGCGTGTGACATCATCAGTAGAACCTTGAATAGAACGTGGAGCTCTTATACAAGTCGGTATCATGTTGTTACAAACTCACAAACACAAATTTACACAAATTCAATGATTCCATTGTAAAATAAATTGTCCGTTTACAACGCCATAATTGAACACTTTTTGTTTAATATATTCACTATCTGCAGTTGCGAGATATCTGGGCAACGTATACATAGAAGAAGTTAGTATAGTGTATATTTTTGTTATGTATTTACTACTCTAACATTAACCCTACGCGTCCTAAATTTGAGTAAGCCAGTCGTATTTTATTTTTACACTTTCCACTATGTTTATAGAAGTTGCGATGACAAAATGAAGGGAATGAATACTGACCAAATTATCGCGAGCTGTTGGGCGGTTAACGCGTTTATTTGAATAGAGGAAATAAAGATTTGCCAATCATGCGTCACAGTTCATGAATGAATGGATACGTCCCGTAGGACTAGGATAAACTTCTGACAATATTTTACTGTAGCGAGCGGCGCCACCGCCTACGCCCGTGTCACGACCGCCTCTTGACGAGACTACTCCCAGGTCGTATATAACGAGCGAGATACCAGAATAGACCTGTCGAGTACTTTCATTCAAATTGGATAGCACCTCTAATTTGTTAATTACCAGGTGGTCTACGTGGCCTACTGTTCTAATTTGCACCACTATTTATTTTGAGTCTTTATAAAAAATATATTTAACATGACCAATTAAAATAATAGTAGACACTATATAAATATTGTCATTTGTGTTAAAGTTAGCTAGGAACTTTTATTTATTTGTTCATTTAACACTTTGTTGCACCAATGTAGCAAGACTTATCGAAAGATTTTCAATAAACACAGTGTAGTACAAAAGGCGGTCTTATTGCTAAGCAATCTCTTCCAGACATCTTTTAACTTTCCTTTGTTAGTAATAATAAAATTAGAATTAGTATAAAAGCATCCCACCTATGTATTTGTTCAGAATATAGCCTATTTATGTACTAAATTTTATCCAATCAGTTTAACAGATGAATAATAAATACCCAAACGTGTTTACAAACATTCACTATTAGATTTAAGAGTGACTAACTACTAAGAATTATATCCTTATTTTTTATGTTAGTTGTGATTACGACTACTATTATGAATAAATAAATATAAAAATTATAATATTAACATTTTTGACATAACAATGAACGTATTTTTTTTAATGTGTGAAAATGGAATGGTACCCAACCCGCACTATCGGTATACACTGGCGGGGCATCGGTGAAGGATGATAAGTAGATCAGTTAGCCCATCGTGACGAATTCAAGAAGAATTGTTCACGATGGTTTCCAGGGGGAACCACGTGAAGGTCGATCTAATATAGGGCATATTGCTAGCAATGGGAATGTCAAACTCCATTACTAACAATCCCTTTCCCCCCACAATGAACGTATTACAAAAATGCTATTGCTTACTCCTACATCAGATGTGTGGAGATTAAAATGCCGAGATTAAAGAGTGAAGTCGCGGCATAGCTTAAAACTCAAACGTGACTATATATATTAAAATCGATAGCTATATGTGATATTTCAAATAGATCTCCATAATAACATTGTTGCGTAGGCGCCTTAGAAACCACTACATTGAAATTAAATAGTATATTGCATGCATTTGTTTGAAACAATGAATGCGTCCCGTTTAGTGGGAGGATCTGTTAATACCTATTACTTTTGTCTTTATGCATATAAGGGCCCGAGGTCAAATGCTCTAATGTTTTTTACAGAAAGATATCGGAAGAGACGGAAAACAAACGTGCAATATGTGTCACACATTCACGATTGTATGGAAATAAGAAGAAAGCTACGAGTATATCTAAATACAACCTCACAGCTTTGCTTGTCTACAATATAACTAACATGACAAATCTATGTACAGATTTGATATGCCAATAAGTCAAATTCATTTAAATGAAATTTGTTTCTGATACATGATTTTTTTATTAAAAGAAATTGTTATGTATCGTGAATTTGTTTCTTTTTTTTTTAACAAAAAATATTTATCAATAAACTAATTCTAATTTTAATACTGGATTTATTACCTACACAAATAATTAATTAATCTAAAATCACTCTTTTATCTTAATTAACCACAAAAATAAAGAAATACAAATAAAAAAAAATAATTAAACGCAAATTTAAATAAAAATATTCTAAAACAATATACTAAAATCGTAAAGTAATTGTGGTCAAACTAAATATATATTTTCCTAAGAAATCCTACCATTAGTAAACCACGAAGCAACTAAGTGTCTTTTCTATAAATAATTGCGGTTGCGGTTTAATGGAAAGTTAACGGTAAACAAATTGTATTATTAATAATGAATGAAACAAATAATATATTTGTTTCATTCATTATTAATAATACAACCCACACATTACAAATTAGATCGACACCGTAGGATGTAGTAGCGAAAACATAGAGAAGTCTTTATTAGTATTATTATAATACTATAAAATACATATTATTATTAGTTACTAAATATAATAACTTCTAAATAATAAGACAAAGTATTATTATTATTTAATAATCTGTTTAACCCTACTAAAATTACAAATTGTAAAACTTTGTGAAAACATTTGGATATAACCTAATTAGTCAAGCAAAATTATGATAAAACAAATTGACCTATCTATTGTATGAAGCCACATAGAATGTAGAGATCTTCGTAAACTAGATAGTTAACTAAAATATATATAGGTAAATGTATAGATATAAAAACTGAATAAATAATTATATTCATTATCAACTGCCAGAGGCACCCATCTAATTTTGGCTTAAATAACTTACATATATACTTGTAAAATAGGCATGTAGGTAATATAGAAATTGATTAGCTTGGGTAGAAAAAATTAACTGTAAATTATTCGTATTCATTATGTTACGTAATCACTGAATTTTCAATCAGTCTGATTGAAAGCCATTCGATATGCCACCTACATCCACCCACACGAAAGTATTAAATTCAAAGAGGATAATATTAACTAAAATTAACTTATATTGCACAAGAATGTAATGTGAATGTTTTGATGTTATAATCCCATACTTTTTTATTAGTTTACCTGATAGACCATGTCCCGTACTATTATCATTTTCCCCCTTAAAAATATATATAATCGAACTATTAGATATATTTACAAAATATTCTCAAATACCTCTATTCGTTCTAAAGAGAATGCGTATTCCAACGAACAATTATTATTTTTTTATTAATATAGATTATTTTTACGTAGTTTGTAAAAAATCGTCCAGCATTTTATTAAAAATTTAATTACGTTTAATTATATATATATGTAAAATTTTTGTGAATTTTTCATGCTCTATTTTTTCACTGAAACCTAATATTATTACGTAGACATTTTATAGCACCTGTCACCAATACTAATTCATATTTTTTCCGTATGACGCCTTAATTTTTTTACTCTTATGATCTCGACATGTGCGCACACTGTAGACGAGTATAAGAAGAAAATGGTCAATCAAAGCGAACAACCAAAACTTCACTTCGGGAACTTCATTAATTTACTGTTATTTAATACTAGCTGTATCCCGCAACTCTACTTGCGTGAATCAGTACGTGCGTGAAATAATAATAAACATCCTTCCATCTATTGTTACCAACTTTAGTATTTATTATATTAATAGAATTTTACATTTTCTAAAAAAATAGCTAACTAGCCACAAACTACTAGATATAGTCTTTCACCACAGCGTAATTAAGACAGAACGGGAGCAACGAAAATAGTAGAAAAGAGGACACATCACGTTTCCAGCACCTCTTTGAAGTTCGACGTTTGAAATTTCATAAAGCAATAAAACTGTCGTCAGTTCAGAATGATATCTCCAAGAAATCTCACACGATTAGTATGGACATCCGATCCACAACAAAACCTTATATTCTAAATCAATCTACAGATCTATTTTTATTAGTAGGTACAAATACAAACACTTGTACCAGTAACTCTATAACATACATTTCAAATTTACAGATAAATTTAACAATGAAATTAGTGATTTATTTATACTTGACATACATTTTCAATGACACAAAAATATAATAAAAATAATTTGCATAAATATTAAAATTTATAATTTTTTTTTTATTTCGAGATACATATATGTATTTAGGCATCCCATCTATTTGGCACAAGTAGCGAAATACTAATTATTTGAAAATTGGATGCATTATTAGGGGACATATAGTGGCTAAGTAGGAGAGACAGCTTAAGACTGCTACTGAAATAAGATAGTGGATATTTGTCACTCGATCATTATTAAAAGACTGAACGTCTTTTAGAGAAATTCGGGACACGTATAGGTCACGTTCTGGATTGACATATAATATTTTAAGCTTGATTTACACAAGCAAACCTGATACATGCAGTAATATATATTTTATTTTTTATGTGACATGTACAAGTTGAATTAGAAGTAGTTTTTATATGTCATCTTTGTTTATAAAAACAGACAATTGTGCATTATATACTTCGCTTTCTAATAAATAGCATTTAATTCTTAAAATTTTCTATAACACAATACTTCTTTTTATAGGATATCGTATTTTCTGTTGGAATACGTCCAAGTCCATTTTGATCTTTTGTTAGCTTCTTTCTGCGGGAGTTTTGTATGTCAGTCACATAATATTCTGCAACGTCGTGTAAACGATTCTGACAACTATTTATTTTACTTTTTTCATGATCCTGCGGCGTATTACATGTATTTTAAATTATCCAGTCACATCGTATGCTTATCTAAATAGTTTGCTTATGATCGTTGAAGACTTGCAAAAACAAATAAAGCTTTTATCTTTTAACAAACTTGTAACTAAATGATATATGTACATGGAAGATATTTAAGAAAAATTGATATGAGCGGTCTTAATAAGAATAATAGAGACCAACACAATAATCTTTAAAAAATCTATTTACTTATATGCATGTTTATTCCGGCATCACGTAAAAACTGCTGCACAAAAATATATGCGGTTTTCACAGTTATATTCCTAGAGGTCTAACTCGGGTATATTTTGTTTTGATACACTATCTTAAAAGTAGTAAATTTTATTGATTTTAATATTTCAGAAATCCACGCGTATGAAAAAGCAAGCAAATAAGTAATATTGAATAACAATATGACATTTCATTACAAATTACTTCGGTACACCATTATTATGTAGTCTATGGAAACCTACAAATTCCGACGGATCTGTGAAGTGCATACCGTGCAGATGTTTTATCTCATAATTTCTAAATAATCACGTGTGTTTCTCAATATGAATTTAATTTTTTGATATTCATGGAAAATAATTATTTAAATAAAGTAAATATGTATAACATTATTGTAACAGAAATTAATTGATACCAATAAAACTGAGAGATAACACTAAAAAATGTAATATGAAACGGTACAAATAAAAAAAAAGATATAATCACTATGCAAATTATTGTTAAATTTACAACACAAACAAATTTTATCGTTTAATCGTCGCGGCACTGTGCAGTAAAAGTGATAAAACCTTCTCTCGCCCCATATGAATATTTAAAAAGAGAATAAAGCGAACAGTCGACAAAAAGATAATTAAAAGTTTACAATTCGTTTGTTGATGTTTCTATCCACGGTCCAGAAATTGCGTAAGCTCATGTAAAACCCATAAAGAGATATTACGGTTGCAGCGTCTGCGCTGGCCACATCCGATGCGGTGCGCGTGCGCCGCTGTTTATTTACACGGTTGTCAAAAGTTCGACACACGCGTGTATAAATAACCACGCGGAAGGTGCGCCTGCACTCCGGAGCAACGAACTTTTGTGACATAATCATAAAACAGCCATTTACAGCAACAATGTGAAATGATCCGTTAAAAGAAAACATGGCTACCGCAGTCGCAGTCTCCCAAGACAGATCATGAGTTTAAATTTGACCGACACCAAATCATTATGTACGACTAATTAATACATTTTAAAATTTCAATAGTAAACATTTTTAATAAGCCTAATAATATCGAAATACAGCAGATGTATTTTTCACCAAAGGTAGCTAAGTTGATTCGAATAAAAGTTTATTATGATCGAAGAAATGTAGGTCAACGCATCATTGACTAGCCACTATTCGGAAAGGTTCAGGTTTACCGCAAGTAAAAGTGGTAAAACTGCCATTACTATTGACGTGTACCTTCGCACGCTTATATATGCATAGTAGAAGAAAAGTAACTATTTGTTAAGGGGTCAAACAGCCTTATTAGACTAATTGACCTGATTTCATTTTGTACTGATAGCGTATAGCTAGGGCTAGCATTCCATTATTAATTAGCTCTTAAAAAATACTTTCCATAGTTTATTTTTCATTGTAGGATTGACACCTGTTCAGGTTTTATTATCCACAAGGAATGCAACTAAATAAATGTTTCTATATGTATCCACCGGTTATTTCCAAACAAGAATCTTCTCTATATGTAAATTACAAAAATTAAATACATTCAGCTACAAGCATAAATCCATTTACAAATTTTTACATTTATAATACGAGTATTTGTGATTTAATCAATCCGACACTAAAATTTGTTTCCTTATTGGAACGAATACTTCTCAAAAGGATGTAACGTGGTAGCCTTGGATGTACTCGTATGTAGGGCATCGTTGAACGTACCATATAATACTACCAACCTATTGTTACGTGGGCGAGCATTGCAGTTTCGCGGCTTACCTTTAAAGTGGCAGGTAAGATTTGTACCTTCGATAGCAATTATTGTATAAGCACTAAGTAAGATTATTTTGTAATCTGTTCCCTTTTGACTTTAAATTATGATTTAGATATTTTTATTATTTACCATAGTACGACACGACATCATACGATTTTATCGTGACGATTTATAAACAGAATATATAGAATTGTATGGAAACGCTTTTAATTTTCAGCGACGATATCATGGTTGTCATACTATGCAAATGGTTTATCGTGACCTTAAATGCTTTTTTAATTTCCTGTATTAAATTCAGTATTATATTATATGAATGCCAAATCTATACCATGTGGTGCCGGCACACATTAGGCCACTCTATCCTTTCCCGTAGTTGCCGTTGCCTTCCCGTAAGAGGCAAATAAGAGAACTTAATAATCAAGGGATGAGTAGCAGGTTTCCTCTTAAATCAACACCAAAGTCTAACTGCGGTCGTCAACCTCCCTTTTATGATAAAGGTCTATGTTCAATAGTAGATAGTTAACAGCTATATAATATATATAACGGATATAATTATGATAATTCAGTACTACGCAGATTACAAAACCACCTATTAGGTACCTATCCACCAAATAAACAGAACTAAAACACTTTTCTATATAAATAACGGCAATACTACGCTATGGTTAATTATTAAATCACCTACGGGGATTGTTGTTCTATAAACACCTAAATAAAGACTGTAAACATCATATTTTCATTTATTTTGTCTATGATTAGGAAACTAATTACACACCATTGTTTACAGATCGATTCTGTCACGATCACACATGAGTTGTGCTGAGTACGATTATCTATCTACGCATAATGAAACAATTGGGTTGTCTCAAATGACTAGTTCAGTTACTCCAATCAATCTGACCATGAAGTATGGTTGATGAAACATCGATCGTACTATTGTTTAGGTGCAAACATTGCTGTGTGTGCGTGGCAATATGCATATATCATGACAGTTTAGTACAAATAATATTGAGTTGTAACAATTTGCACCTGAAAAACCACATCTATATTTTTTTTTCAACTTATACGTACGTATTAGTTCCCAAAATATTTCAATTATAATTTTCATTACATTCAATAAGTACTTTATTAGGCTCGTGACCACAGCTATTGCAACTTGAATAATACATAGAGTGAGGTAAATACTATATCGCAAAACATATTTAATTATAATTCCATATTCATAGGTAGGGAGCTAAAAATCGTATTTATTTATCATAATTATTATATATATATATATATATATATATATATATATATATATATATATATATATATATATATATATATATATATATTTATATATATATGGTGACAGGCATATTTTCACTCCTGTGCTACGTATACATAAATAAACAAGAAAAATGGGCGTTACGAATAGCAACGTTTCGGAAATGCCTTAGCGGTATAAATAACATTCTTACATGTTTGTAAATAAACGATATTGTAGATTAAATGTGTGTTTTATGTACATAACATACTTCGAATGTTATGCGCATAAATGCTATAATATTATGAATACAATAGATTTTATTTTAATTAATATGAGATTTAAGGAGATCCATACAGATTAAAGCATAGTGAAAAAACCTGTCTACATTCAGAGCTTTCTGCACATTTTTTCTGTGTATATACGTTTTTCTATCAGATGTCTTATATTTGTAGTATAGTTACCTTAGATTTAAAATATATATATATATATATATATATATATATATATATATATATATATATATATATATATATATTAATATATATAAATTACTATGGAAAATTTGAAAACAGAAACAGGGAGACTCGTCATCTTCTCACTCGATACGAATTTTAGTTCTTGGAATAAACTTATTATTAGTCACTGAAGTAGGTAAACGTACCAAGTTTATATTTATACATTGAGCCGTAGAATATTCTTTTTTTTTTATTTTTCCTGCTCAATGGACATGTCCCGTTAATGATTTTGCAACAGATGGGATCTCATAACGGAAATAAACACTCCATTGTTACCTAAAAGGAGTGGCTTTGCTTCGTGATCTAGATGATTATAATCGTTGCGATTAAGCACAAGTGGCCAACCTACAAAACTACCTACTTACATTAAATTTAAGGAAATTAAAATTATAGTCTATTTTCCTTATTTAATATCTATACTATTTTAAATATTTATTCCTGTACTCGTAATTCATTTATTTAATCAATTATGATTAAAAGTTGAATTGAATAAACGCGATGATAGGTTCATCGCATCTATTTGTTTAAAATTACAATTGTAATCTTAACACTAGCTGTTCTTCGCGATTTTGCCCGCGTTCAGTATAATTATACAGTTTCCTATGTATTTATTTACCCGAATACTAAATCTCATTTAAATCCATTGAGTCGCTTATTTGTTTATGGAGCTGTAATTGAATAGAAACATACAAACATCCAAACATCTTTATTTACATTTATATGTACAATATACACGAAATTTGGGGATGCCCGACACAATTATAATATTAGTAGGATTTAGATGCATATGCATCTAAATATATTGTAAATTTATTATTGAAATTATGTTATATATATATATATATATATATATATATATATATATATATATATATATATATATATATATATATATATATATATATAATATACATATACAGAAGAATAAAAAGAGGAAACATAGCGAAATGCAAGATTTTATGGAAGAGATGCGAAAAAATTTGTTTCAGAACAAAATTCTAAATTCAGGCTTTTAAAATTCAGAATAATAGTATATATATGATTTTTATGATATCAGATACTTAAAGGACGAACGTAAAGATAATCTGATATATATAAAACTGCTAGAAGGCAAAGTTGAAAGTATTGAAAAACACAACTGCTCCTCAAAAATAGTTAGAAATAAATTTCAAACGAGAATAAAGTCTACTTGGTGATTCAAACATCAGATATACGAGATATTCTTTTTTGCCAAACCAGAAAATACAAGACCTATATATATCTGTTTTGGTTAAAGAAAAATTTATTAATAGTTCGAAAAAGTATAAGACTACTAAAAAATGTCAATTGAATACTACTAGTTTAAAAATAAAAGGAACATATTATGTGATTCTGTAATTAATTTTATTTAATTATTATTGAATCACATATAATCAATTAATAAGTAAAATAACTATACGTTCTTAAACATTTCAGTGTCTGAGTCTAAAAGCTTCGTGGTAACTGACGTTCATAATAAAATGATTCACGGTTAATCAAGAAATAGATGATATTGCTGTCTCTAATTCTATGACTTGTGAGGTTGAATCACTTCATTTCGCTTTGATATAAATTACTATGGAAAATTTGAAAACAGAAACAGGGAGACTCGTCATCTTCTCAATGAGATCTCGATACGAATATTTAGTTCTTGGAATAAACTTATTATTAGTCACTGAAGTAGGTAAACGTACCAAGTTTATATTTATACATTGAGCCGTAGAATATTCTTTTTTTTTTATTTTTCCTGCTCAATGGACATGTCCCGTTAATGATTTTGCAACAGATGGGATCTCATAACGGAAATAAACACTCCATTGTTACCTAAAAGGAGTGGCTTTGCTTCGTGATCTAGATGATTATAATCGTTACGATTAAGCACAAGTGGCCAACCTACAAAACTACCTACTTACATTAAATTTAAGGAAATTAAAATTATAGTCTATTTTCCTTATTTAATATCTATACTATTTTAAATATTTATTCCTGTAATTCAATTATTTAATCAATTATGATTAAAAGTTGAATTGAATAAACGCGATGATAGGTTCATCGCATCTATTTGTTTAAAATTACAATTGTAATCTTAACACTAGCTGTTCTTCGCGATTTTGCCCGCGTACATCAGTATAATTATACAGTTTCCTATGTATTTATTTACCCGAATACTAAATCTCATTTAAATCCATTGAGTCGCTTAAACCACTGAGATTGTTTATGGAGCTGTAATTGAATAGAAACAATATTATCATATTGTGTACATCCTTCAAACATCTTTACTCAACGCATCTTCTATATCGATCATGCAGTCTTAACTGTTCGACAAATTTTTATAAATAGGAAAAACATATTTATGTACAATATACACGCCTTTAAATTTGGGGATTATTTTCGATTAGTTTAGATTATTCACAATTATAATATAATAGTAGGATTTAGATGCATATGCCAATTGTTATAATTAGATATACATAATATTCTATATGTAGCACTAAAAATTTAGCTGAACTAACATACTATGTAATGAGGGTTTGTACAGGTTTTATAACCTAGTTCATGTTTAAACTGATAAATGTACAAATGAATTCATCTACTTTTACTGCTAATCATTAATAATTATTATTATTATTATTATATATATATATATATATATATATATATATATATAACGCTATATATCACGCTAATATAATCAGAGCCATTAGGCAACATAAATAATTGTAAAGTACATAACACTCGACATATTCACATTTCACTAAGCGCATTTGAATCCGAAGTGGTGAAGGGCAAGACTACCGCCCATATAGACTCTTAGTTTAATTAGCTTTGTTGCTGTGTTTACCATGACCGGAGAAAAAGAGAGAGATAAAAAAATTATATTGTAAAAGACAGTCTTTGCCAGGCACATTTCAGTTTACTCCTCAAAAGTAGCAATCCATGAGCTATTGGTATTACATGTCTATAGTAATGATAATGTATAATGTAAGCAACAGTCAACATTTTCTATTAGGGAGACTGTCTACTAGTTTCATATTCTGAAATACATATACTCAACCAAAACTTTCAAAATTGCGCTACCCCTTATATGCTGACTTTACAAGGTTAAAGTTAGGAACTTTCTCTGACTATCCCGTTACCGATACTACTACTTAAGACAATAATCTAAATAGGTTATTGGATCTATCTGTTGTAAATACAAACAGCTGCAAAATCTACAATACCAGATAGAAAGTTCAAACTATATACATAAACTAACAAACTCGAGTGTCATATTGACTTCAAAGTGGATAGTAGCAAATATATAGCCACCTAAAATTACTAGAAACTTAAAGTACAAAGCTGTTTGTATTATATTTTATATATTTTCTAAAAAAAAATATAATTTATAGACATAAAAAAATGGTGGTACTCTAACAGTGTTTGTTAAGATCTTACTAATTGTTTATGTAAAATACACTAGACCTTTCTAAACAACACAGAAAACTCTACAGTTATGATACATACATATTTATGAATAAGCTTTTAATATAAAACAGTCAGAACTCTATTTAGAGCCTGTTTAAAAGAAATCGATAAAAACTTTTAACGAAATAGAAAAGACGTTAGTGACTAGCACATACTATGTACTAAGTAATTGTGATAGTCTTGCTTGTTCTAAATACCTAATCTATATTGTCAAGTGTAAATAAATTAGCGACAATGCAATTACAAACAAATTAATATGCACTAAAAAATAAAACATTGAAGAAGAAAAGAAACATTTGTAAGTATTCACGATTTAATCGAAATCCATTTGCCGATGCAAAAACGAAACACGACCGTATAATAAATCTCCGAATGCACTTACAACATGCCGTTTCCGATTTATTGTTAAGTCATTGAAGGATTTAAATTATTCAGCAATGCTTCGCTAAATATTTTATTCTGATTTTGGTTTTCCTTTTTATTGCATAATGATTTCCACAAAATAAAATATGATGCCAGAATTGAAAAGAAATCTCGTGTAACTGAAATTTTGCAAATGTGCTTGGATAATTTATAAATATCGTATCCTTTTTGAAATATATGTAACCAAAGTTTATTTCTTTATTCACATACGTTTGGAGTTTGTAAACTAGAACGTTGCCCAGAAACCTGTCACACAGAGGTAACAAAACACTTGTGACCATCGGTCATGACCTGACAAAAGTGTCTGCTGATACTCGACGGATTTAGCGCACGCGGAGTCGACGCGGGTTGCGTCTACGCGTACGCGCGTGAACAGTGCGCGTGCGTTTCAGTGACTAACGACAACCAACGAAGTCCAAAGCGCATTTACTAAAGCTCCAAACGTTAGAGAAGGACGGCGGACACTGCAACTGGGTTCATCCCGCCTAAACTGTTATGACAACATGAAATTATAATAAATTTAATGTAATATGCAGAAAGGTACAGAATCACATATATTTTACAATTTATTTTAAAACGGATTATTTAACTCAATACCAAAAGGAAGAAAGGAATTAGAAATGACTATCAGAATATTTGCAAAAATCTAAAGGGTATTATTATTGTGCATTCTTACCCTAAAGTTTATTACTAGACCTATCTTCAAATGACATATAAAAAAGGTTAATAATGTGTTTTGTTAAGAAATACCTTTAAAGGTACATAATATGTATGCCCTCTATTTATAGATATATAATACTACTTAATTTATTCTAAACTATTACTTTTTATCTATTAAGAATAAGGGGGTGTGATGAAGCTATTCCTCTCAAAATATTTATCGAGATATAGGTACATAATATGATATCTACATATTTGGCACTACTGCACTATGACATCTTGACACCACGCATCTTTGTCACCCTCGACTTGTCATCAACAAAAAGTGTTCTTTTGTTACATGACGACAAGCCTCACGTCCGGGAAACACTCGACCCGCCAACGTATTTAGACCTTTTGTGTACGGGATAGACCGTGACTTATCCTATTT
Organism: Galleria mellonella; assembly: GCF_026898425.1. NCBI lineage: Eukaryota > Metazoa > Arthropoda > Insecta > Lepidoptera > Pyralidae > Galleria > Galleria mellonella. The sequence continues at coordinate 8,884,877 of NW_026442090.1, read as the reverse complement.
TGGTGCGTTAAAAAAAGCTATGAATACAATTGTGTTATTATCATAAATTTTGGGTCACCGCCACATTTTTATTCTGTCGTGGATCGCGAGCTTCTTGAATTTGGATGAATTTATATAATGTTTCATTGTCTGATCTTGTATTAATCTGTCAACCATACAAAATTAAAATTATACTATCGATTACAATATATATGTGAAAATGTCATGCGAACACAGGCATTGAGACTGATAACTGGACATAATGGAAGGATGCCATGTCTTATTACAGCTCGAATAACTGACACCAGAGAGCATAACTTAAATTATCTAGACACGACTCAGTTTAGAATAGTACAACTTTTAAATTAACCGGTCCAAAAAACGAACTAGGGATGTCATTTTCGCAATGGTACGTGCACCCCATTGAACACAAATGTCGACTTACTGATGAGTTTTCTTAAAATAAAATTACAAAATTTATAAACAATAACAAATATAGCCCTGCTTTATCTATTTAAGATATAAGTAACTGTATACACGCAATAAAAGTTAGAAATTTAGGTTATGAAAACGTAAACAAAAATAAACTTACGTCAACATTCATCTAACATGTAAAACGTTCTTGAAACCAAATTTAATCGTTTATTTATTTTTACATAAAAAGCAGATTTATTTTAAACTTATGTAAAATTGGAAGAATCTAAATGTAAAAAAAAAAAAATTTTAAACCAATGATCAGTAAAACTCGATTGATACGCGTCCCGGTTTTTCGCCACGTGTTGAGTATACACTAGTGGTAAAGGAATTATGCACCTAGTTACGAGTACATACATATATATCGACTAGAATATCTGTCGGAACAACGTAATGATATATACTATCGTAATAATATCTTTATGACTAGCTTCTTGATCGCTACTACGAACGCGTGCATTTTAGAAGTAGGAAAACTAGTAAAACAAACCACTTCTAGATAGCGTACTAAGATAAAACATACACTACTTTTCAAGTTAGACCTTCAGAAATAAAATTATGAAAACCGCATCGAATTTAGTACAGTAATTTTTGCGTGATGTCAGAATGAACATACAGATAGACAGACAAAATTTCTAAAAAATATTGATTTGATATTTATTGATTTTATTAAGATATTATTCTTTCTTAATTTTTCGTACAACCCACCATAAACTAATTCATCCTAAACATCTGCTGATTTCCCACCTTTTCCATATTTTTCATGGCATTTTCTTTTACGCACAACTACGCTTTGGAATTAATACTCGGCAGCTATATTTCCGAATCGATACGACATCGTAACGTAACTTTCAAGAAAAGAGCATGTTCCTTTTTAAAACCGCCAGTTCACCTGCAATTCCTCCAATGTTGCAAGTACTCATGGGCGGCGGTATTCATTTACTATTAGGAACCGCATGCTCACCGGGCATGTCTATGGACTCTTCGATAGAGTCGAATGCTAGTCATAAAACTTTGATGTCGATAAAATGCTCTCTCATGTTAGCTTTATATCAAATAAATAATGATTGAAGCTACCATTTTTCTGTACAGAACAAACTAGACTTTTAGTTAAGATAACTAAATGTTAATATATAATTTAACCCTACCATTGTTAATATTATAAATGTAAAAGTTTGTAAAGATGTATATACATAGTTGTAACATATATACATACACCAGTGAACAAAATTTGTCAAACTATTTTTAAAAATTATAAACATTTATCTCAATTAATTTGCTGACTAGCTTCTACCGTCCGTATATCGGTTACACAGGTGGAAATGGGAGACGCTGCATCGGACAATCTATTTTCATACATATTCGTTTCACCACTACGCCCGCCGACGCCACACATCAATGGACGCTGCGCCCAACTGCTTGGTCCTCGGCTCCACATGACTCGAATGGAACAAGTCTTGATATTTGAAACTTATTTAAATATTTACTAATTCTAAATTTGTAGTAAACATTATCAATAAAATGTTTAACACTTTAGCCCTCAACAATGCCAAAGTATACAAGTACATTTATAACGCAACGAGGAGTAAAATGGGTGTCACAATGTATTCTCTGATGCGCATGATACTATTCACATCTATAGGTCATGATTACCCATATCGATCAAGTCAGCCGTCACCTTACCTGCATTAAAAATATTAACTTGCAGAGAGATAATTTATATGATCATTTTATCACCATCATCGTCATTTACTGGTGATTAAATATAAATTCTGTAAATGTTTAATGTTTACGTCTTGACCTAGAGATTACCTACTATCCCAACTTATACATACCAAAAATCTTCATGGCTGGCCCACACCAAAAACTATGTGTGTCGATTTGAATTTCCGATCCCACATTTAGGATCCATTAGGTGAAATAAGTTACAACGCTTTATGGTATTTTTTTATTATGTAAATGAGTAACACTACACAAGAAAAGTATCTAAATAATAAAAAAAATTCGTCAAATAGACGATTTTGAAATGATTTTTTTTCAGTTTGTTAATTTTTTTAAGTACAAATACATAATACGTGTTATGATAATACTTAACTAATTTTTATTATTTTTAAATCTATATGGTTTACTTATAAGTCCCCCGCTACTCGTCACAAATAATATTATTTTTTTGTGCAGTTGACTGTATAATATTAATAAAGTAATATTGTAATTTAAATATATAATTTGAAATATTATAAAACAATTCAATACCTTTAAAAGATAAATGAAATACCTAATTCTTACTTTAACTTATAAATATATTATCATCAATGATCAAAACTACTGATTCCAATCCGAACCACAAATATAAATAGGTGGTCTTATTTTCTTATTTATGACTGTTCCAGTCTTAAATGTGCAACTTTTTATGATAAATTCAGCTTTTATTGCCGCGGCCAACTGTAGTTCGCGATTGATGCCGGTGCAGTGCGTCTGTATCTAGGTTTATGCGTTGTATATTTGTATGAACACTCTTTGTAGACGTTTCTATGAAACATTGCGTAATTTATAACGTAATATATACTTATGATGGCAATATTAGTCGATAACTAGTTTATTACTATATTAGTTTTGAAACATATAGCTACTTAGTACTTTAAATCATTGTATGTATAGTTTTACTGGTACTATTCTGTTATCATAAAATAGTATTACATCTAGATAGAATGTCTTTCTATAAACGCTTCTTCGAAAATAACTTTTATAATTAAATGTGTGAATTTGTGTCGTAAATCACAGGGAAACTTACGCAATTGATCTGCGTATGCTTGAATAGGGATACAAAATGTTATCACTATTCTGGCTCCCTGTTATTTATATTATTTTATTTTAGGTAAATTCTAAATACTTACACTTATTGCCTCAACTATCAGAGAAAATTATAATGTATTAATCATAAGTACCTGAAACAAAAAAAATGTATAATCATTACAATAATATCAATAAAAAACGACTTACATTTTGTTTTTCAAATATATTTAGATATTAAATTACTACTAGACTAAAATTAAAACAATCCTAACTAAACGTTCTATTTGGAGAATAGTACCCATATCCTGATGTAGGAATGACAACGGAAGAAGGTTCCATCAGCGGCACAGTATTTTCTATAATGTCCATTGCAGTTTTCAAATCTAGACGGTTATCGCTTTCCATCAGGTGAGACTTTAGTATATCTGTGATTCTAAATTTACATAAAAAAATACATTTGGTGTAATCCGCGAAGCTACATCTATAATTAATGGCACCAATAATCTTAACAGTGAATAAATTATAGATTTCGCATCGCGACGGCTCCTGGCTACGCGTCGTTAGTTTCCAACAATGTTTTAGTACTGAACTTGGTTCCAGTCCGTTTGTCGGATACTGTGCAATTTGCACAGTACACAGTCATAGCGCGCATTTCAAATAACATAAAAAGGTAATTCAACTCCGTTATTATAGCTTCTATAGCTTCTAAATACTGTAAAGCTTCGATAATATAGATAAAGTTAAAATTAACGAATTGTTAAACAATTGATTAAGATTTTAATCTATGAAAAACTTCAATCGTAATACAATTAATATGAAATCAAGGAATCCTACAGATTCTTCTTGAAGTTGATACTGTCGGCACTATTATTTCAGCCATTTATTTAAATTCTGTCTATAATATTTTTTGTTTAATTGCTTTTATAGTGTACTTCAAGATATCAATGGTTATATTTTTTTATCAAAAAAACACGAGAAATTATGTTTACACTTAATTAATAATAAATAATAAGTAATATCTTGAGCAAATGATTCTCTACATTAATTTAAAGAAGAACAGTCATTAGCTCATATCTGGCAGATGTTAAAAATAAAAATCTTGTGCGGCAATATATTTTTAATTTAAATTCTACAAATGACAACCACGAGAGTGAGACAGTCTATTTCGCCACTAATTATATTTATATACTTTTTGGTTACCAACATTTCGACACAGTTGCTTTGCGTCATGATCTCTAATAAACCTTTTTAAGCAATATCCCGTTGATTATACAAGTTTGCGTGACTATTTAAATTTCCGACCATTGTTTATAAATACTTGTAAATTATAATAAATAGGTACCTAGTTACCTAATCGGAGAAATGGCGTAAGATCAGCTATCGCCACTTTATATTCGAATAATTGCACTAGATTAGCATTATTTATGTATTTATATCTATAATTATCAATAAAAAAAATTTAACGCATTCTTTCCTTAGTAAGCATGTAACTTGATAACAGCTGAAGCGATTTAGCATTTTTTATATTCATAAATAATTCGCTAAATGTGTCGCTAAGCGCAAAACTGGAGAACCGTTAGAACGATACGATTTTTTTTTACTTTCTTGAAGTTCGAAGAAGGTTCTTACGAAGAGAAAAATTCAAAAATTTGCCTAATAATTATTATAAAACCCCCATTTTTTCTGCATATTAACCTTTCTTAGATTCTAATACAAATATTTCAATCGAGAATTTCCCTAGAAACTACGGATAGGGTTCTTCAAGAAGGGTAAAAGATAAGGTTTCTTAAGAATTTCGCAACGCGCGCGTAACATCATTGATGCTACAGGTATCCATAGGCTATGGGATTACGTTTAATGTCCGACAAGCCGTATGCTCGTTTGCTAATATAAAAAAAATATATACTTTTGAGGGACCGACGTCGACGCCAATTGGATTAACAAGTACATAATAAAATTTGTCTCTCACAATATCTATCAGGTCAACTAGTAACTGATGTTAGAACTTAAATAGCTAGTACGAACAACTTAAATATCACGAATATTATCAATATCTTCCAAATAAGTAGGTACAGAGATGTTTACTCATAACATTCAGAGATGTCCAATATCCAATATCTAGGGAACGATCCAACATTTCGCGTAAATAAACTAGATAGGGAAGTCTGGCGACTCACGGGAGAGTGAGTCACACACTGACTCACGGTCGGCTCACCTCTAGCGACTGAATTAAACTGTACACAAATACATCTCCACTGTCTAATACCTAGTAACAATGTACCTTTGTCTATCTTCTTTTCTAAATACGCCACACAATTATTGTATCACTTGCCTTTATGCTTGATAACCATATATTACTCAGTATGTATATATTAAATTACTTTTAAGTTTTTTCGTAAAATAAGTAATCTATGTCCTTCCTCGCGGTTCAGTGGTTTTGATGTAACAGACACATTTCCCTTCTATAACTATAACCCGCCCAGGAGTATGAAGAATAATTGTACCAAGTTTCGTTAAAATTCGTCGAGTAGTTTTTGTTTCTATAAAGAACATACAGACAGACGGACAAAAATTATACTGATTGCATTTTTGGCATCAGCATCGATCACTAATCACCCCCTGATAGTTATTTTGAAAATATATTTCATGCACAGAATTGACCTCTCTACAGATTCACCATTTCAAAACTTATTTTGATAAATAAATGTTTTTAAATCAATAGATTTTACAGCCGTTTTAGTCCTATACAAGTCACAATTGAAGTCAATGTATTTTATTTCTTTTTTGGCAAAGAAATCTTAAATTATAATTATTAAAGTTTTGTATTTTGTATATATAAATTTTTAAAGTTAGTAGACAAATATATCTACTTATGTATTACTCTACTTTTACATTTAACATATCCATAGAAAATAATCACGATTGAACATAATATTAACATTAATTTATGTCTATCATCGAAGGTACCTTCTACTTCCCTGTTTACAACTAAATTAATATTGTATTGTATTGTAAAATCTTTATTGTACATGATTTACATTGGACACATTAAAAGACTAGTAATTTTGTTTAGTTTAAGCAGCAGCAATTGTGCATTTTTCAAACTCATAATAAACATGGTTTTTAGAAATGAGAATGCAGCAGAATTCTTGTGCATCATAAGATGCCGGACTTAATTTGTTTTTATTTCATTCAATTTGGGACATAACAAAGACCCTACATAATCGAGTTGTAGCAATCACAAAGCTATAAATCAAAATAATTCGGTGTGTTCGAAACAATTAAGCCTAAATGGTGAGGCGGGAGCGCCAGTGTGTACCTTGTACACACATTTAATTAAAGTACTTTATTTATGTAGGGTGTGAAAATATGATTGTATATTCTATTATAAAATTCTTTAAAATTTCATTTCAAAATTTCATTTGTTAAATATTTACTTTCATAAGTTAAAATTTGCCATTTGTTTATCGTAATAAACTGTTTTCACAACCGTGTTATACTATCGTGTTAGTTTATACAGGGTGAAATCGAAACAGTTCATACAATTTTGAACACTCCACACTAAAATACAACAACAATAATTAGCCAAACATTAGAAGGCGCATTTCCTTAACACTTTTCGAATCGTGTTTCTTTAAGGAAAATATTCAATTTCACTAACGGAATGAATATACTATATTGGCAACTACGTCTTTGTGTCTGGAACTTATTGAAAGCCTGAAACAACAAGTATCTTGTACTTCTTTAATAAAAATAGTATTTTTATGTCATATTTCGTAATATTGTACTGAACTAGGTGTTATTTTGTGAAAGTCCATATCACTTGTAGTTGATTAGAATTATTTTATTTAATTCCGCTACCATTAGTAATAATTCTATTTAACTTGTTGGGTATGTAAGTATAAAAATAGTCATAATTTATGTAGGTACTTTATTATATTGTATGTGTCAGTCGCGCAATAAACGGAGTAATAAACACACGGGTTTTATTTATCACAACTAACCAGTGATACTAATTAACTAATCAACTATTCGAGTTTCATAATAATTGGCCGAATCTTCAAGGCACAAAGTAATGCCTAACAAACTCACTTTCTCGTTAATATCTTATACACAGATTTTAATGAGAAAGTGAGCTTTTTTTTTTAAACACATTTACAATATTTATTGGAAAGTTATAATCTGAACAGGATTAATTAAAATATAGTTAGAGTATTTAGCATTGACTCTTTTTGTTTTCAGAATCCAAGTTTAAGAAATATTATATAGATAACATAGATTTTTAATAGAACTATCATTATCATAAATATGATGGCGTATATTATATTTCTGCGAAACAAGCTAAACTGTACATATTTCTTTTTGCCGCCGACTTGGTATGAATGACCGAGATATGTCGATTGACTATAAAAAAATTAGTTCTTCTAAGATTCATTCCAAATACTATGTGTATACCAAAGTTTACGAAGATTTATTACGTCATTAATGTGCCAAGAAAAAAATACAAACAAATGTATTTTCACATTTACAAGTACACAGTAGTGAAAACAGCAGGACGACATTCCAACGCTAAATTAGGAGTGAGAGCAATACCAGTTGATAACCCTCCAAATCCCCATATATTTTGACAGCTGTCATCCGAAATATGATTTATTAACATCTTTTATACCCATGGGTTCAGTTAAATCAGTAAAATAACTTTACTATTAGTTGTGTTCGGGACTTCTCCCGCGTATATCGGATAAAAAAGCAGTGTATGTCGTTCTTCACATTAAACACTACGTGTAATAAGGTGGTCAAGTCATTATGGCGCCAAAAATTAACCAATAAACAAACAATTAAATTTTTATTTCAATATAAGTAAAATCTTTGAGAAAATCATAACTATACACACATCATAATTTGATATGAGCCGTCATACGTCCACTGCTCAACATAGGCCTCTCCCATAATAGGGATTTTGCTGATAATTGCCATGTTTGGCAAGTGAATTAGCAACCGCAATTAGGCTTTGGTGACTTTTAAAGAGAGATACTGCTGCCCATACGTCGATCATAAAGTTCCCTTTGTCGCCTCTTATAACACTCATGACAAAAGAAGGGATAGCCCATTCTATGCCGGGACCACGCAGCATCTATACGTGTATAGTTATGGTTATATATTAAATATAGTTTATTTCTGCATTTAAATAATAGTCACTAGCTGAATACATGAAATTTATACTTAATTAATTATTTTATTATATTGATCCACGATTTTTATTTCTGAAATTCTGTAAACAAACTTAGTCCCATCTGTCTAGGCCTATTCTATTCAACTAATATTTTATAATTGTAAAGCGTATTGGGAGACTGTAAAGCTCATCCAGTTGAATAAATAAATAAAGAAATAAAATCAATATTTGTAAAATACTTTGGATGTTTTTTAATTTCTATTTAATTGAATTGAATGACTATAATATGTCTACTTACATGAATGAATACTAATTGATACTATTTACTGACCTGACAACAGCATTATATCATTTTGACGGGTCTTTGAAGTTACAAAATTGGTTACCCACAGTTTTGATTCAAAGCACGATACGCAACGGTAAGCCAATTAAACTGGTGCAAATCGTAATGAACCGTTAATGACGTACGTAGTGAATACAAACAAATCATGCCGGGTCATATCTCTATTTATTTTGTAATTAAATTCGAAGGGACTGGTGGGTGTAATTGCATGCGTCACATTATATATTCAGTTTTAGATTCAAATGCAAATAATTCTATTAATTCTATTCCTTTCATCTGATGTTGTACTTGCTTGGTATTAACCTCTATTCAGATATTTAAAATGTTAAAAGATATATGTTTTCTATATACGAGCGGCGAGTTGTAAAATCTAGGATTCTTAATTATTCTAATTTCATCAAAATCTGTATTATAGTTCTTCCGGTGTGCGTATACAGACACGATCCTGTGACAATTGTTTTATATGCATAGAAATCAATAAATTGCAATTTTTTTTTATTTTCTTTGTATCTGTATAATTAATTTAAAATGTCCAGTACTTTTTTTTTTATTTTACCACACAAGTAACTCAGAATTCAGACCTTTCTGAAAATAAAATAATTAGATTGATTTAATTACGATCTCTTATAAAAACCCAAACCTAATGAAGATTGACATAATTCTGTACATAGGGTGAATTGGGTTGCTTTGTATGTCAACTCATCCCACTTTTTGCCTAATTTGTTTTTATTTCTCTCATCAAAAAATGTTCACTAATTAACTTTAAGAATATGAAATGAGTATTTATAAAACAAATACTGATAAAAAATATAACAGAATTAGGAATCCAATTGGAGACAAAAAATATTATACTTAACAGAATGAGACATCGTGAGATAAATAAGGAAGTCAGAATATTGGACAATCGACCAACAACTTTCATTGTGTTTAAATTTATAGTGCCATCTTCAATTAACTGATTGGAAATAAAGAAAATAAATAACGTACCATGTAGTAAGATTCGTTATTTATAACACAATAGTGATTAACAAAAAAGCAATATTTTATAATTTAGAGTTACCTATTTATTATTCAAGAAAACAAGATTCTTCATTCTTGTTTTAATTAAAAAGTAAAACAATGTATACTGTGTACACTAAACAGATCAGATATTTACAAATTTTATACAAATATATGTCTAAGGATAACGTTAAAATTCTGCTACAATAATAACTATGGAATCAGTATTGCCATAATCGGGGGGGGGGGGGGGGGCTATAACGCTACACGATAATTTCTTCATCATCTTATCATATCAGCCTTTAACTGTCCACTGCTGAACATAAGGCTCTCGCTTGGGGGGTTTTGCCAATAGTTAGCAACCGCAGTTAGGCTTTAGAGATGTTTTAAGAGAAATGCTGCTGCTCATCCTTCGCCATCCCTCAGTTGATTCTTACGACACCCACGGGAAAGGCCTATTCTATACCGGAACCATACACCAATCAATTCTTCAATTGATTGCTAATTATCAAAAGGGATGATATTAAATATCGTAATTGCTTTCTAATCGCACTTTTGCGCTTTTTTCTAACAAACAACGCCACCAACGATCAAGTGACAATAGAATAAAATAGATAGAATAGAATTAATAATTAATAATAGTAATTTTATTATCTACATTGCTTCAGCAACGACAGTACCAACGTTTTCTCTGTTCACTCATTAATCGCTGTTAAATAATACGAAACATGTCCAAAAATTAAGATTTATAACAAATATTGACCAATTTTTTACTATCATTAATTGGAAGATTTATATTAGCTCGTCTAAATATAGTATATAATAGCATACAATATTTGAAATGAAGAAGGACATAGGAAGGACACTTTTTAACTAGTCAAACAATATATACAGGTCACGCGAAGAACGTCACAGGAAAAACTAGTATTTAAAAAATTCAAGTTAAATTTTATAGTCTCGGTAAACAATAACTTATGCTGTATAAATCTAAATTAAAGCGGACAATGGCGTTCGTTAATTAATGGGTTTCTGGGCCATATACGCAATGTAACACGATATATGCCTTGTTTTACTAATCGCAAATTAACAATCTGCATAACTCTTCATTGACTATATTAAAATTCTGCATCAATGTATATAATTTGTAATGTCATAATTAAATAAAATATGTACTACTTACAAATAAATAAATTCAATATAAATCATTGTTGCAACATTTTATATTGCAACACTAAAATAAAATTTATATTTTATGTAATATGGCAACAATCCCCCTGCTTCTTCCCGCTACATCGAAGACAATACAGTGCTGTGTTACAAATTTTGTATTTTATTTAAAATATCACCATATCATCACGCCAGCTTCCTTCAAAGTAACTAACATACTCGTATTTCCGCTGCTGCTCAATCATAATGAAACTATAACGACATATAAATGAAAATATTCTTTTTAGCGTGTTGGCAAACATCGTAGGTCTCAATCTATCACGTTTTAATTATTATAAATTAATACTAAAATAATGGTTAGTAAATTGAGATATTCTCATACATCAACAAAAAAATAATTAAAATAATTTAATTTATTTTATTTTCTCGGCGAAATTATGAAATAAATCAAGATGACATTTAGCACAGATTGCATAGTAATAAAAGCGAAATATTCACACATATTATTATATTTTAGCCATGTTGTGTCACAAAAATCCGAACTTAGCCAAATAAAAGTTCATTTCGTAATTTGACCATAGGCATTTAAAGGAGGGCCGGGTGAGTCGCGCCCTCCTTAGATTAGAGTACGAGCAAAGTTTTGCATTTTAAGGAGCACCTTTTTTATGGAGCCAAAAAATAATCTTGAATACGCCAATGAATTTGACCTGTCCAAGAGTCGAATCTGAAAGCTAGGTAAAAAATAAATGTAGAGTACATTTTCCGTAAATGAAGTAACAAGTCACAACTATGCTCAATAATCTTGACTTACACAAGGATAACACCGAGTTGCACCATAATGGACGTACTTTGTATCAACATTCAGCCTTCATTCATATCATTCAGAGTACAAAAGAAAAAAAAACATTTCCATTCGTTTTGTCCGCCATAATGCGAGAACAACAAGAGAAATTTTCACTGGATCCCCTTATAAGCGATTTCGGTGAAAAGGACCGCGTTTTTCATATCGTGGGGTGAATGGCAGTATACGGGTGCTCCCAACCCGGCGATGCAGAAAAACCAGAAAAACCAATTTACATCGACCGCTTCATATCCTCGATTATAAATAGGATTTGCAGAGAATGTGATGCAAGTCACAGGATTTTGCATGCTGCTACGTTGTGTTTATAAATTATAAGTAATGCAAAACAATTGATACCAGATACAAGATTAGTGTAATTACACTTTATTTATAATGTTTTTAGTTGATAAAAAATACTATTTATAGGTTTTATCGGATAATAAATCAAACAAGATGACTGCCCACCAAATGGGAAGTGGTATCTGCAACCCAATGATTTGTTATTAATTCAATCTAATGAGATGATTCTTCTACGTCAGAACTAAATGGCTCACGACTAAAAAACTTACGATGATTAACATTGATAAATAAAATTACATTAAAATTAAAACAAATATTTGTGTAGAAATCCAGCGAGAAATATTTTAAATTCTCTCGCTTCGGTAAATCAATTTCGGGTGGGCCTCAGGCATCACCACGAGCCCACCTGTCCACAATCCGAGCATAGCTTATGTAATTTATTCGATCCTGTCGGTTGACCAGTCCGTGTGGTGCAGATGACGTCACGATAGCATGTTTTCGCTCGTCAAACTGCATTGTTGTTTTGTACGCTGACAACTGAACGCGGGGAGACTTTTTGATTGACGCCGAGAACTGCTCGCATTATCATTTGTCACAAATCAACATTTAAAGGTATTTTTTTTAGATTAGTTTATTAAGAAGATTAAATTACTTGTTTAAAACGGACTAGTTTGAATAAGGATTTATGTAAATATGTTTAATTCTAGAGAAAAACTGAAATACGAATGTTGAGATGGATGTTGAGTTGATGGCAAAAATGGATAAAATTAAGAAGTGTATTCTCAACAAGCGGAAATTTAAAAGTAGCACTAATAATGGAGAAGACGAGAAGTAGTCGTTTATTTTAAATACATACTTTAAATAATAGTTTAAAGTATTAGTATTATATATTTATATACTTTATGTACTTATATTAGTATATATAGTGTTTAAAATACGGATGATGAAATAATCGTATTATTACAGTTACACGTGTTAAAGCCGACATACATAAAATAAAATAAAGAAATAATTATCAGATATGATGAGAGACCACCCATTAAGACAAGATTGCTAGAACGATAACCAGAAATGCATTCTTTCAGTCAGGCAATAATGTAAAATTTGATGGCACTCCGTACTGATACAGTGCAAAATGTTTCCAGTCATAATAAAATTTCGAATAGTATGATTCATCTTTAACTCTTGGAATTTTGTAGTAAGTATAAAACGAACTTAATATTTTCCCATAAATAAAGTCTGAGCGTGAATTGTTCTAAATATTCTTACTAATCCTACTAATATTACAAATGTGAAATTTATAAAGATCTTAGTTACTTATTCACATTTAACAGGTAAATCAATTTAAATAAAATATACATAGATAGATCCATAATATATAGTCTTTTTTTCTTATGAATATGGACAAAATTGATTTAAGACTAGTATTACATATAGAAATTATTCTATCGTCTGAAAAAGTAATGGATCTGCAACGGAATCTAATGATATCATTATTTACTTTATAATAGATGCCGACTACCCAAAGACTTTTTTTTATAGTTTATTTTCATTTATGAAATAACCTACCTAAACACTAGTAATCGATAAAAGGTATTTTTTTACTTTTAAATAAAATCAAAAACTTATAATAAATTTATCTACATATAAATTATATCAGATCATTAAGTCGTGCATTGAGAAAGCTGAGTACCGTCTGTTAGGAAGCGGTCCTTCTTATTATGCTCCCTCACTATTTCCTACGTACAATTAACTGGCTAATAAGTCTTTCGCTGAAATATTCAGTGAACTGAGTGGGACGTTGCAACGTCGGAAACGAATGAAGTTGTCAATACCGATTAAAGACCCTCCGCTGCAAAGTCCATTGGGGACGATGTAACTTTCATGTATTATCTTACTCTCTCTCTCTCTTATACTGTCACATGAAACGTTATCTTAACATCTTGGGACAAAAGTATTGCCAACAATTCAAAAGAATTTTTTAAATCAATAGCAGTAGGTAACGTAAATATTACTTTTAAAAATAGAAAAATGTTTATTAATTGTATGTATTTCATGACTCTATTGTTTATTCATTTCAATTTATGTTTAAAACAGTATATTATAAAATGTATTTATTTATTTATACTTTATTGTACACAAAAATTACATTTTTATAATTAATATTAAATGAAGATGTCTAACAAGGCGAGCTTAATTCTGTATGAGTTTTTTTTTCCAGCAAACCTTGAATAGAAAGGGGCATTAATATACCAGCGGGCAAAGTGCGTACATTAAGAAATGGAAACAGTATAGTACTAGTACTTACTATTATTATATATGTATTATTTCTAGTACTACTTAGTAGAACAAAAAATAAAAACAAAATGTATGTATGTCAATATCTATACTTTATCTATTTCATAGATAGAATAATTTATATTTATTTCTAAATAAACTTTCTTTTATTCTAAACTTTCTCTTATCAAATAATAGTTAAAATATAGCTGACAATAAAGATATAACTTAAAAACAAATTCTATTATTAAATGAACCATTGGAATAATCTACCATTATTAAATTAACAATTAAGATAATATCTTTCTTAATAATTCTGATAACAGTATTCAAAATCTTGTCATATTTTATGGATAAAAATTTTAAATGTTGTAGACGCCGGTCAGGATAAATTACGAAAAGATTCCCATATAATAATTACCCATCTATCACATCACGGATACTATAAAAAAATAAATGACTATACTTTCAAAGAGGGTGCATCATTGATGGACTTTCAGAAAACAAAGATTGGGGGAAGTGAATCACTACATCAATATTATTTCTTATTCAGTACAAGACAAATATACCACAGTAATGAGAAAACGATGTACCTATAAAAGTAAATGCGAATGGAGTGCCAAAACAATTTTCTGGAGTATTACTATCAGTGATTCTGTCCATGGGGAATATAGAGTTATTGACAATTTGTAATTGTGTAACAGGTTTGTCTGTAAATGTTAATGACAATATAAATTATTACTACGTATATTATAAATATTAATTAATTAGTTTGTTTTGTTACTTATGAATGTATATAAACAAATCTTAAAGTAGGAAATAATAATAAGCTAAAAGTTGTTCTAGTTACACGGGTGAAGTCACGATATCGAAGTAAATAAAATATATCTATTACACCTGTCTCTAAATAAGGAAAGCAGAAACAATAACAACAACAATAACAATTCCATTTTAAATTCATTATTGTTTTTATTCAAGTCATTGAATAATAAATTTTAGGCAACAATAAATGTATTCTTAGTAATTAATCTATTATACTCGACTATGCGGTAACTATTGGAAAAACTCCCCAATAGGTGAAGGTCTATTTTCAGCAGTGAACAGTTAACGACTGATATGATGATAAAGATGATTACAGTATAGGTAATGTAATCTACACCATATTGTGATTTTTGTATTCCTAACTCCGCTTCATAATTTTATTAGGAAAAACTAGCTCCACAGCTTTTCTTAAAAAGGATTATTCGAAATTATACCTTAAAAATTAAAAATGCTTGTATTTTTATTAAAATATTTTTAATAATGCATCTAATATTTTCCAAATAACAATCAGAAAGACGTGACAGGCGTCAGAAACACGGGTTCAATTCCTTATACATATTCAAAAGTACCCGCCTCAAGGACTAGCATACGTAATTGGCAATAGCTTTAATGGTTTCTTCGTTTTTTATTATATAAGAAGAACAGTACTCCTTACTCCTGGTATATTATAAATTAATATACCATTCGATTCAGAGTCGTGGTTGCAAAGAGTTATGGTCAATTCATCGACATTGAAGTTATAATAGAATCTCTGATAGAATATTAATTAATCTAATTCACGTGGACAAAAGCACATAGATCATCTAATACTATTAATATTATATGCGAAAGTTTAAAACAATTGATGGAAGGATGAATTTTTATTAGTCTTTTAACCAAAAAGTACTGAACGGATTTAAAAAAAATTGATACACGGATAGATCATACCCTAAGTTAGCATATAGTATATACTTTATATACTGATTCACGTAAGTGTAGCCGTGGGATACAGCTAATGTTGAATAATTGAAACAACTATCCACAACACCAACAGTCAAATACTTCTGACTATTCCATTTTAGGGATTATTTCACTATAGTAATTATAATCGTAATCATATTATTTTTTACTTACCATTATTTATACTTACAAATATAGATATAATCTACTTCTGTATTTATACCTCAGTGGTATAAAAAAATACACAAAAACGCCTGCAATACCAGGAGTACTACGCGCACGTTGCCGACCCTGAAGAAACCTTTTTACCCCCCTTTTGAAGAACCCAATGCTATAGTCTTTTGGAAAAACCTCGTTCAATACAAAATAATTTTCAAGTTGAATTTGCCTACTTATAAAAATATAATTACTCCATCGACTATAATAATTAAATATTTTACCTTAATAAATATTATTTTTGTAATAAATCTACGTGTTTCATTGGAAACAAGTTTACTCGAATTCATAAAGTTTGCTTTATTCATTTCATTCCGGTAGCATTCATTTACAAAATTGGCTATACACCTCGTTAGTCGGTATTTTGTACTGTAGCCAATTTTATGAAAGTATAAAATAAAACGATAAAATGTATAATAATTGGAAAAGAGTAAGCTACGTAGAACATGATGAGACATTGTTGTATGTAAACGTAAGTTTACTCATTTATCAAAAATCTTCTATTTTCATTACCGACCGGCAAAGAGTCCTAAAAGATTCATTCTGTTACCTTCGACTATCCTATTGATTCCTTTCAATTTGCCAATAATTAACTGTAAGAAATACCTTTATGATCTAATATATGTCTCTAAAAGTTCGCATTGCATATTGAGTCTTTTTCATGTATTTATTGTGATAAAGATATTAAAACGACACTATATTTGCTTTATCTACTTTTAAACTCAAATAATAATATCATAACTGCAGCCTCAGATGAAAGGTAGACAGTCCAACCAAGTCTCTGGTGACAGCAAACACTATTGATATGACCTATGACTTTATCCAAAATATAATAGTAGGCCTCACGTCTGTTATGTTGCATTAATATAAAATTCGACTCGGCTAAATATGGCCAATACGAATTTATTCACATCATACTACATTTTATATGAAAAAAACATTAAAATTACTCAGAATGATAATTTCTTATTTCAAAGAACAATTAACATTTACAATATTCACTCCAGAATAGCATTTTACTTCATTTTCTTAAATTAAGTAAATTGCTAATCTGAACGATATTGAAAATACGCAATTATAATCACATTTTTTTTATCACTTCAAAAGGTTATAGAATCAAATCCTAATTGTCTTTAATCAAAAGATATATTTCAAAATAACACTACGGAAAATTACATCCATATTACACTGTAATAATGGGATATCAGTTGTTCATCTGTCCCCACTTTTCCGGGTCGTAGTGAAAGCTTGGAAAATGCGAGGGGTGGCGCGAGAGTGGCGAGCCAAGTGCGATATTGTGGCCAAAACGTCGGAATGAATCCGACAACGGCACGATAAATTAGGCAGCATCACAACGCATTTGCGGTTTTGATGCTTGTAATGAGATTTTTTTGGTGTAAGCTATTACAGGGAACTTTTTAAACAACTTCTAATAAGAAATTCTCAATTTTTTTATGTGTGTGTGTGTACGTTACCTCACACGATATACACATCGTAATAATTTTTTAACTAACGTTGATAATTCGTTTTGAAATAACAGGGTTTTTTTTCAATAAGAACCCACATTATATTTATGACCAATAAAGCTTTATTTTTATTTATGAAGCAAATTCCTGTTTGTTGAAACAGGATTTCGCGAAACGTGTTTAATGAGTCAACGAAAGTATCATTATGTTCAAAGTAGAATTTCTACAGCAATATTTTGTATTTGTACATGGTCCAGATTAAATAAAGTCGGACGAAATCAGAAAAGCATGCTTTGAATTACCTATCTAGAATAGTACACCAACATAGGACTTAATTTATATGCTGAAATGGCTAACAATAGCCTACTGTAACTACATTATTATTTAGATACCTATACTAAACTAAATTAATGCAATGCCAAATCAATTTATTCAATTTCAAGAACTTTTCAATACAATGACGTCCCTTTCAAAGAGCCGTCACCTGGGGTCGCGTTTAGATTGAAATTTTCATTTTCTTTCCAAAAACAGTCTCAATGGTTAACACAATTGCTAGGGGTTACCCCAACCACCCTTAACCAATACCGAACGAATTTGCATGCACAATTTCTGTTTTTCAATACTCGTAATTATTGAATTGACTTAAATGGCGACTCGGATAAGATGGCGAACGTTTTTAAGCATTAACTTTTTTAAATAAATTCATGGTACTTCTTATAATCTGAAAGACTACCACTAAGAAATAAGCATAAAGAACCAAATGCCAGCAAACTCTAGCCTTCCGTCCACACATCTCACTCTTCGTCATTTTCAAAGTATTAATTTTACTAGAATGTAGGTACTTATAATATGGCTTGTTATAAATCACTAAGATCAATTTATTACAAAAGAATGTACAGTCGATTCAAAAGTTAAATAGCTCTGGTTATTATAGTTTCAGAATACAGATAATTTATGTAATTTTAATATTATACCTAAATAAAAAAAAAGTGAATGTTACCTCAATAGTTGTTTTGCCTGAAGACTGCCACTTCATTAAATGCTCTCCCTTCAACGACCATCCAGGTGCGTAACTGATGAGCCCCCCGCCCCCGGCACCCTTCGTTCCATTAGCTACATCACTCGCCTCCGTTTTCGACTTCTTGGGGCTTGTCTGAAGCCGGAAAAAGCTCCGACCATGCAGTTTACAACTTTTGGAGGGAGAGAAGAAAAATGAACTCTTTTTAGGCGATTTTTCTTGCTCCTCGCACGCTTTAGAACACGATGCAGTCTCCTCAGCAGGCACATCTTGAATTTCTTCTGAAGTTGTACTACTACAAGGCTTAGGTCCAGAGTTTTCGTCGGCAACAAATAGAAGGGTTCGTTGTACGAATGGAGTGGCTTTATTATAAAACTCGTAAGGCTCTGGTACTTTAAAACTTGTCGGTATTGTAGTTCGATGTGACTTCGAGAAACGTCGCTCCATGTATTTTCTAGCCATTAATATCTCAGTACTTTGATCACAATTATTTTTTTATTTCCATAATACTAATGTATAAATGTCCATAATATATAAAAATTAACTACCTTGCCACAATTTTCCTATTAAATGTTGACGAAAGAATAATTTAATTCTACAGTTGTTGCATACCAAACTGAAATTCAATTGCGATTTCTTACAATCAAAAGAAAAAAGTACCAAAAGAAGCTAAATAAACGGTGCAGAATAAATCCATAGCGTCCCCTCTTATAAGATAGGCGGGCGAATCCGTAAACTATAGCCCACCTGCAGGGTGACTGCTGAAATTACAATATTGTCAGCTAGTACTGGAAGGGATATTCGTTTTTAAGATAGAGATAATCTCATTTTCTAGTTCAAGTTCAAATCCCGCTCGTTTCGAAAAATTTTCAGTAACTTAATAATTATTAAAATTTGTTTTTAATAATATTTCTACATCAATTCGCAATTAGTAAATGGCCAAATACCTAATAAAAAATAAAAAAATATTTAAATTTATTTTATACGTGTGTATATGTGGATAAAGAGAGATAGAGAGATTTCAATATCAAATGTCAAGAGACACAGCATAAATGCTCATTATTTCTTATCTTTTGCCTTTATTCTTCTTCTTAAATTTCTTTATTCTGTTCTGAAATTGTTGTAATGATTGTTCTTTCATCATAAGTATTTTCCGTTGTATTGGTCCTATGCAAATTTTGTTGAGATAGAAGTGTTATTGTGCTACAAAATCTTAAACTGTTAATATTACAATGAAATGTAATTGTATAATATTTTGATAAATCGAAATTAAAATCTACACATTTTGCCTTTACCTTTTATACAATTTAATGTCTGGTTTACATTTTCCTTTCCGCTTAATATATTAAACTGAAACTATCAAGTTATAAGTTGCAATTTTCACAACAAGCCTCCGCGATCGTAAAATATTTTGATAAATCAAAATTAAAATACAATATTATACCTTTAGATTTAATACGATTAATGTCTGATTTACATTTTCCTTTCCAGTTGTTCTATTAAACTGAAACTCTCAAGCGACGAGTTGCAATTTTCACGCCGAGCCTCCGCGATCGATCGCTGCGTAGGTAAACATTGCCGCCCTAACCTTATGCGTACACAACATAAATCTGCATCCCTGAGCATCTTATAATACTAGAAATAAGGTCTAAATTCCCATACAAAACAACGTCAAACTTATATAATTTGTCTTATGCAGGAACTTCCATGTTCAGACTTTTGAAGAAATGTTCAAGCAGTGGTTGCGTAACGAAGCATTTCAAATTATGAATGTCCTAACCACAGCTAGTTGTGAAGTTTAACCTAATTTCGTCAAGGAAATTGGTATAACAACCACGGAAGTTGCAAAGTTTAATTAAGTTGATTTTTAATCATTTCAGTTTGAATAAAATAATTCAAAAAAGAAAATTAACTTCTATCTACACTTCTATTTACTTTATTGATATCTATATGTACTAAAAAAAGAAGAATATTTGAAGTAAATTTTAGAATACAAAAAAGGCAATAGTAATAGTAGTATTACTATTGCCTTTTTTGTATTCTAAAATTCGCAGGAGTAGTCCTGCGAAGGTTTCGCCCTTGTTGTCGAGAGTTTTTAGGCCGCTTTTATTATACACGAAGGCTGGTTTATCAGACGACCATTCTATATGCCCTCCAATGTACGTAGCAAGTGGCAATCATTTAAATAATCTTATCATGGATCCGATAAATTGAAAGATTTAGGCTGAGATTTAAGCTTCGGATTTCTCGATAATAGTGGCGTGTTAAAAAATCTATAAAATAATAATATAAATTACTTGTAGCTATGAGCGGACTTGCAAAATGTATCACTACGAATTTCTATTAAAGTAACAATAACAAAAAAGAAATTTCAGTTGGATAATATCTAAATAGTTCTTAATGTTCAGAAATAAATTAATTGAACTGAACAGTTTAAATTTCTTTCGACATTGGTCGGAATGATTAATTTCCTGGTATATTTACTGCATGCGGCGTTATATCCGAAACAAAGGAAATACGTGGAATAATACGGCGAAGTATAAAACGTAACCCTCTCTATTTGGCACGCACGACAATCTAACATCCACAACAATCAACTTGATATACCGGGGATGAATTGAAAGCCACAATTTCGCTTTGTATAGAACAAAGACAGGGCTTATTTCAACGACAATGTTATTATTGATATAACAATTATTATTATGATATCAATAACTATGCCTGACAACTGATCGTATTTGTAATATAGAAAAGCGAGACAGAACTAATTTTAAATAAAGTATCTGTATAAAATTGAGAAATAACGGGCATTTACATATATGGAAAGAATATTATCAGATGAAAAAAGCAAACGAACGTAGGTACCGAAGAAAGCTTTACCAATTCTGATCAAATTGATCATGTGCGATAGAAGAGTCCAGGAATTATTTTTTCGGCTAAAATGACTGAACGAACTTGAATAAAGCTGCTACACAGTTGAACCATAATTGTATTTTATTATTTTCAAATAAATAAATATTTAATATTTTCAAAGATGGAATATTTTTTAATTTAACATGGAATAAATTCTAATTTACATGAGCAAAATTTCTAGTTATGGATAGTATCAAATAAGACTGATAAATGGCGAGGCAGTAATAATCAACTATACTAATAGGCAGTAATAATAACTTTAAATCAAGGTTAAACATCTTAATGACATATATCGTAATTATGAAGTCAAAACAGACAAAGTAATTGCGTGTAAAAGACGCTAATAAACTATTGATTTTATTACACCGATAATAAATATCAGTCGATTTTCTTTCTTTTCTCATATAGAGTGTTCTTTTTCCTTCATTTCCCCTGCTTCTTTGACATTCTCTGTATTGGTTCGAAGGGGAAATTATTACATTTCGATGACATGTCGAATTCAAGATGACAAACTAGGGGTTGCTGTACTTGACCTGCAGGAATACGAGTATAAGACAAGTGACAAAATGTGAATACTCCTTGTTACGTAGACAATTTTACTGTACTTATATATGTGTAATGCAACTTGCACAATATGAAAAAAAAATTTAAACATAAATTATAAATTATGTATAATATATATATTGTTTAGATTGTGACAATATTTAGATTTTATTAAAATAGTCATATATAGAGTATAAAAATTGTACAAAAAACATTATTACATATTCAATTATGTTTTTATTTGACGAAACTAAATTCGTCCATCTAGACGTACCTTAATAGACCAAAGACCATAACACACCTTAAAACTCAAGTCTGTTCCAGTTCAACGAACTATATGACTACATTTGGTAGATGTCAACAAAATAGGCGTAAAGGATCGGCTACACTACACAAAAATAGACCGCACCCCAAACGCCTCGCGCGAACTTGACAATACACCCACATGTTTATTTTTAAAACTATCCTTATTGTTCTAAAATATCCAGGAAATCGTTGAAACACTCTTTGATGGTTCGGGAAACGTAAACGAGAATGCGAGTAATGTGTTCCAGTTACAACCTCACAAACATTTCTAATTTGTTGCCGACACTAGTGATTGATATGCCGATACTATTCCGTATACAACAAACATACAACAATTCAATGAATAAGGATTTTAATTGAAATAATTTAAAAAGTATATCGACCAAATAGTTTGCTTATCGCCTCTGTCCGTTTTATCATTTACTCATTCTTATACATGCAATTGATTTTGAAGAGTATTTTCCAGTCATTTTGTCAATTTTTTTTATGAAAATTTTGTAATTAGGTACAAACAGCTGCAGTGGTGAGCGCATCCGTTTGCGTTAATGAGTTCCCGGATTCAATTCCCGGTCAGGCCACTTTAGGAAACGAACATTTCTAAATTAGCCCTGGTATGTTGGATGTTCTGTGTTGTATCCTTAGATATTGATTACTTGGTTCTTCATAACGTAGGGTATCCAAATTTAAAACCCAGACCATTGTGTAATTATATGGTGCTTTAAAAAAATACACCGTAATTAAACTTGTGTAAGTAAAAATTGTGTTAATAAATGAAAATTGTTTCTGTCTTATGTAAAGCCACATTCTACAACTATTCATAATCTAAATAACAAAACAAAACCTTTGCGATCAAATAACTATTCGTATAAAATCTCCCTAACCCACGCGACACCAGCTTAATTAAGCCGTCAAGGAAGTAAACCCCTAAGTTCCGAGACCCGTCGCGGTCCGAAATAGATATCATAAGTAAATGCTCTACTGCGACACCTCCCCTAACAACATGAGTTATAGTTAAGTCACTAGGTAAGTAGGATAAACATAATTCATAATATTCCTTTGACTGTGAACACTGTGATACGACGGATTTAAAAAAAAAATAATGGATCATTTATATTCAACCGCTTAAAAAAGTTTTATTTTACAATTGAATTTACTGTCATCTTGGTTTTATACGTAAAACGTAAAGGTAACGTATTAATTTATCCCTAACGGTATATAGGTTATATTCTCTATTTATTTATTTATATATAAGCTATGATGCCTATTTTTATAAATTAATTAAAACGTTTTTACATTCGATTGAATATTTGGTTTTTGAAAATAATTAGTCAACAGAAGAATCTATAAAATGCTTTGTACACCGTATAGGTATTTATTTTTTGCTATTTAAACTAATATCAATCATGACAATATTTATATAAATGCAAAACGGGAGTAAATTATCATCAATATCGCTTAAAATTTGGCAAAGCATCTCTATCACTGTCTATTTCACAGGTAAAAATAATAAAATCATATACGTAATCTATCTCATAGCTTTCAATTAATGATAAATTATGCACAAATCTACGCATAATAATGATCTGTTCGCTTAGAAGTGAAATGTATGCTTACACGCCAACGCATTACTTCAAATCAACGCGTGATTAAAATGCAAATTGCTGCCCTTTGTCAGTACAGTGGACGGGCGCCAGGGAAGCAATTATATGATTATAGCAAACCAGGATAATAATTCGTGTGGAGCTTAATCCATCGCGTGAGACTGTCGTGATTTTTTGACGTTTGGATCACATTGTCACTATTATTATTTATCACTAACATTTTGCCCGCTACTTCAGTAAGAAACGCTTGCGGATTTCAGAAATAGGAAAACAAATGAAATAGACTATTGTCTTCAAGATGGCATATCAAGATAACACATATGCCAGATTTTAAATTATACTTCAGGAATACAACTGTAAAAACTACACTCAATTTAGTACGTGATACCGGGTCAAAGACATAGACAGACAACATTTCTATAAATTATTATTCTAATATCTAACGTTCTTATTAAAACCAATACATATAGTCATAATCATTTTTCTTAAATATCTCTTATGTACAGATATTGTCTAGCAATTTTATTATATTTCTAAAATATAAGCAAAGCACAAACTTTTAACAACAGTACAAGTGCAGTTTACCGCAATTGAGGATATGCAACCTAAAAATAATTTTACAAACACGGAATTAGTCATTGTAAAATTATTTATATTTTAAAGTACTTCTAAATCCAAATATTAAAAACCACAAAATTAATCATTGGCCTCTAAGCTCCCTAACTTCAAACTATAAATAGAAACGCCAATTTCATTTTGACTTTCTGATACCAATCATTCTCTATACAACTATCCATAACATTTTTCATATTTTTTTAATATTTAGATTTTCAAAGTTTATTGCTATGTCAAACTTCAAAAAGAATTCTGTTTAATTCCCAGTAATACATCAAGCATTCGTTAATTTAAATCAATGCAGTGACATGACATGAAAATATTATTATAATGCTTTTTATACTTCTTTTGTTTTACGTAAACTAAAACAAATTACTTATCTATATTAGCTGATAAATAATATTTCAAACCCAACATTTAAATAATAAGAAGAATTCATAATTAATACACTACTTTTACACGGAGTGACTTTAAACTATATAGTCTATAAGCTCGCCCACGTAGAATTTACAAACAGAAACGCATGCTATACCTGATATGGGAGATAAGTTAAGCCGCACGGGTCATTGTAGCGATATCAGTACAATTGATATATCTATCTCTGGAATTAATGTTTCGACTGTTATTAGAAAGCGGGAACCCGTCTGTTGCATCCGGCCACTTTGTCTATAACTACGAGTACTAATTTTTCAGAATGTATATAATATTCTGTCCTAGAATGTGTGATAATACATTACATAAATGTATTCTATTAATGTTCTTTAAAAACTAAATCATGGTCATCATCATAACAGCTTTTAACTGTCCACTGCTGAACATAAACCTCCCCTATGGGGGTTTTGCCAGTAGTAGCCACGCTTGGCAGGCGGGTGGACAACCGCAGTTAGGCTTTGGAGATGTTTTAAGAAGGATGCTGCTGTTCATCTCTAGCCCTCCCTTAGTCGCTCCTTACAACACTCACGGGAAAGAAAGGAGTAGCCTATTCTATGCCGGGACCAAACGGCTTATAAAAACTAAATATAGTGCAGTAAAGCTGTGCAAACATGGAACTTTTGCAATTCCCTTTACTAAAAATTACTCGTAACAATTTTATTCTTTAATTAGCTTTTTGCCCACTACGTACGCGTGGATTTCAGAAATAGGCAAACAAATTAAATGAGTCACTTCTAAATAGTATATCATGATGTAACATACAACAAATTATAAGCTAGATATTCAGAAACACAACTGTAAAAACCGTATTTAATTTAGTGAAGTAGTTTTGACGTCAACGGGAACAAACATATAGACAGACAGACAAAATTTATAAAAAATATTGTTTTGACGTCTATTGGCCTTATTAAGACTTATTCATTTTTATTATATCTCTCTCATACACAAATTAATTACAATGTTATTGTATTAGTAAAATTTTTGCTTATCAATGTCTTTCTGCGAAACCTTGTTTTAAATTAATTTTTAGCTTTTTGTATTATGCAGTGAATGTATCTAACATTTAAATTATATAATGAACGATAAACTATTTCCATTAAAACATATGCCGTAAACACAACACGATTTTCATAGAAGCGGGGGATGAGACTATAAAGTTCCTCGGTCAACACTAGGCTTATATAAATTTCTGACATAATCCAATTTTCAAAATTCGATTATCAAATTTATAATTCGATTATTACTTCTTCAATACCCACATAATTTTATTACATTAATAGATATGGAATTGTGTGCGGGTGTTGCGTGCGGTGGGTTGGGATTAAGACGGTTACATACGGCACATATAGAGGGCTACGGAAAGTGGGGAGGTGGGTACTAATCGCCTCTGACAAGTTCCTGATGGAGAACCGTTCGTCAGACACACGTACAACGCTTTAGAAAATATACCTACATTAAATTTGGAGATTGTTAAGTATTGGGGTTACAAAAGCCATCTATACCTAATATTGAGAAATTTGATTCATTTATTTTATTTAATGTTATGTTAATTCGTTAAAATAGGCTTTTGTTTGTACTCGAATTTAAAGATGGTATGTAGGTTGTTAGGGAGAACGCCTATATTCAGCAGTGGACAGTTAGCTTATATAATAACAATATAATAACAATGGAGGTAATTAAATACTGATACTAAGTATTTATCTTGATATAGGTAATTATTACAAGGTAATACATAACATACCTAAGTGAAATTTAATTTAGAGAGACCCTATTAAATTTTTTTAATGTAAATGTCCTTATTTAAGATTACAGAAACAGACGTGACAGATATATACAAATATATGTATTGTTTAATATAGTTAGTAAACAATAATTCTTTCGTTACACATTAAATACGAGTATATAATGATATCTGTTTATCGTAACAAAAAAAATAGCCTATATATAAAACTGGATAACGGTCTACTTATTGTACCTAACGAGTTTAAAAATAAAAAGATAATACAAAATTATTATCCCACATAAAATATTAACTTCAGTCTTAGTAAAACC
The DNA here is from genome assembly GCF_026898425.1 of Galleria mellonella. Lineage (NCBI taxonomy): Eukaryota > Metazoa > Arthropoda > Insecta > Lepidoptera > Pyralidae > Galleria > Galleria mellonella. The sequence continues at coordinate 8,857,608 of NW_026442090.1, read as the reverse complement.
AGTTATTTTTATTTAAAAACTATTCGCCCAATTTTGATAAAATTTCTATGAAAGCAATTTGAAAGTATATCCTTTCTGATAAAAAAAAATCAAACTGATTAATTATAAGCTAATAAATATAAAACAATACAACGGAAATTAGAATCTCCTCCTTTTTAGATGTTGATTGATAAACGAATATATTATCCTCGTAAGAAACTTCCATATTTACAATATATACGTATATCAATAGTACTTCATGGTTAATTATAAAGAATAGACTGGATATTGTGTATTCTAGTTAATTATGTATTAGAAACCGTAGATAATATTAGTCAACGAATTTACCATTGTTATCGACGATAAATTACACCACTTCCAGATATCAGACTTTACGAAATAAACTTCACCAATTTTGTGATAAATGAACGTTCTAACTTGCGGCCTACCCCAGGGGAGCAAAGTATGCTGTATTATTGCAATTTATTGTTCCCGAAGTTGCGAAATAAACAAATTGGCTTTCTCTCTAATTATCTTAATTTACGTCTCAAAAATACAGATTATAATAAAATATGTTGACAATTAATAAATACAAGTTGTTTCAAAGACATAAATAAGCAAGCTATTTCTATGTTTCCTGATTCGTTTAGCATGGGGTCTGTCAAGGCTAGAACGATTAGGTATTATTAAAGTTCGCGTGTAATACCTTAGACTACATAGTCATTTAACTTTATTAGAGAAGGAGAAATTTGATATAAAATATTTTACAATAATGTAAGAAATCGCAATTGAATATTTTCATCTATTATACTTTATCATTTATTTAATTTCAACACTTATATTTTTACATTACATTTTAGTTTATAATTAACATTCTACGTACAACTACAACACCTAAAATTTTATCCTAACAGTTTATATCACAAAAATCAGTCTCTGAAATGTAAACCACGAACAAGAATACAAACACACAAATAGCCTAAATCACTATCAAATCTAATACTGGTACTGAAACCCAAATTTCAGTTACCGCCTAAAAAGAGGCTTTAAAACCTAACATTTTATGTTTAATACACTATCAATCGCACTAATATTTACAATCACTGTAGTACTTTCCAATTACAATAACACTGGCCCAAATGAAGGATACGCTAAATAAAAAAATGTTTATTTAAAAAAATAGAAGGCTTTCGTCAGCGTTCCCGCCTAAACGCGAAGGCTTCGATTGCGGGCGGGCCGTCGTGTTGCCCGCGATGCGATCGGCACGCGACTGGGGCGGATCGATGCCCGTTGCCGCCCTGCCGCTACTATGCCGCCGGCACAACCATGTCGTCCCGCGGGGATGCAGATGCACAGACTCAGTATAGAGATGCTGGATGTGACTATATTTTTTATCGTAAATACATCAATTACTTAGCTTAATGTCCCGCTGCTTTATCTACGTAAAAAGTAGTCTTTATATTATCTGGAACATGGTCCATTTGTGTACCAAATTTCATTAAAATCTATAAAGTTGAATATGAACATCCAAATTACAAACTTCAAAATCACATTTTTAGAATTTTTATAAATCGAAAATGGTTCTTAATGATAAATGCTTATGGTATAGAAGTATTAGTTTGCTAATTCACACCATTTACACAAAAAGAATATCAGTGAAGCTTACTTACCAGAGGGAGACTTTGTACAAAAGTCGTTTGCTTGAACACCTCTGTTCCATTAGTGTTTCTACCATGAAGCAGTTGTGTTTGCATGGTGTGTTTCGGTTAGAAGGGTGAGATATGGCAGCGAATTTACAGGGTACAGAGGAATAATACCTGAGTCCTCAGGAATGGCAACGCATGGGGAGTGAATCATGGGTGAAACGGTATACTCTGTTATGTCCATTGTACTGCTCATGTCTATAGACGACGGTTACCACTTTCCATCAGATGTACCGTCACCTTGTTTGCCATTCTAAGTTGCATAAAAAAACTTGACAAGTCTTTGACTATAAACTACCGTCACAACAAATAAATACTTGCAATATCAAAGACGATGATAACCGATTAACGTCCTAATTAAGAAGAAAACATTTAATGTTCCAATATCTAATAATTGTCTGAAGTATATTGCACATGACCACTGAAGTTGAGTTGAATTTGTAAACCGTAAACTATAAGTAATATTGTGCTAATCTACTGTCTAAAATTAATAAAAAAATACATATAATGCTTTGAGTAGTCGGTTAATTGCCGTGTGATCCCGGCATAGAATAGGCCACCCCTTCCTTAACCGTGGATATCGTAAGAAGTGATAAGGGGACTTAATGGTCGAGAGATGGGCAGCAGCGTCCCGTTTACAACATTAACAAGAGTCATACTGCGGTTGCCAACTGACCAGCCAAGCGTGGCAACTATTGGCAAAATCCCTCCAATAGTAAACTGCCATGAAGAACGACCCCGTTTCTTATGACAGTCTATGGGGAGGCCTATGTTCAGCAGTAGACAAATAATGATGATGATAATCGATTAAAATTATTTTGTTTAATTCCACTGCTGTTAGATATGGACTTCCACAAAATAGTACCTAGTTTAGTAAAATAATATTTCATTTTATCACTTCCAATTATTCTACATCCATACGGGAACAAATTGAATAACTCACAGGAGATCCACGTATTCGGATGTGAAGTACGACCGACCATCTATTTCAGGTGACTGTCCCTTTGAACAGAATTGAGTTAGTCAAAGTGCGTAGCGAACGGATTGCCAATGTTTTCTTTTTACTAAGATTGCATGCAATTTCAGAAAGAAACCATAATGAAAGCTCGGAGCACTTTTTTTATGAAATGAATTTGGAATGGTAACCCCACTTGCGATATCAGAATATACCAGTAAATGATGACATATGAATTCGTATTGAGGTCAGTTTGCCCACTGGAAAAAATATCAAAGACTCAAGAGTGCTATATATAATGAAAGAGTACGAAGTTAGTCGGCCCGTCATGACATATTCACCAGGATTTCAAAGTACTATGATATTCACTGACATATACATAACTATCCAATACCTGCGACTTTATCTGCAGGACTTCGATTGTTAAATATACCATAAATACATATGTAAAACCGAGGTAAAAATCTTTTTATATATCCAGAACTCTTGTACCACAAAATAATTGAGTATTTATGAATATTTTCACATCACAAGATGTATGTAACAGGCAAAAAGAATTATAAAACTCTCTTTAGCATTGAGAAAGTAATTATGGCACATACACAAAATATAAGAGAATAAAAAAAAACATTTTTTTCCAAGTTCCAGAAAAAAAACTTTGGCATCGACTTCCACAATTTATAAAAGTACAGTCACATACAATCGGTAAAACTGTTACGTGGAAAAATTTACATTTCTTTCGCCCCATCCCCCTTTTTAGAAAAAGTCAAGAAGATGTATTAGTATTGCCTGCTCGGTTATACGAAAGTTATATAAATGGAAATGCATTTGCGTGAAGCCCGTTCTTACGTTTCGTAAGTGCGCTCTTTATAAGCTATATCTGAAAGGATTGCTACAAGGCAGGTGAGTTTCCACATAATTTCACTGAGATATTGCTATACGTTTTGTCATTTATACTGTTGTTTTATTTCATTCAAAGATTACAATTTACAAATATGTAAAAAATAATATAAATGCTTTTTAAAATTCAAGGAATATCTTGCTTTAATAAAATAGGAAAATTCTAACCTGTAGAAATAATAACACTATTTATTTTATTTTTAATAACGTTAGGAAATAGTGCCAACTCGCGGATTCGAACCCATGAGTTGGCCAAACAATTTTAAAAGAAATTTTATTGGTGGGCAAATCGTTCTTAGTCTACATAGGTCATAAGTAATGTAAAATTTTATAAAATTGTGTAATCTAACTATACTTCAGAGCTTCGCCCATTTGAAATAGCATAAAGTAGGTAATGTGTTTACCTATAATTAATGGGCTATCTGTAGACTACATTAAAATACATTGTACTATTTAAATATGATTTAATAACAAACATCTCAACTTTCTTATTTATAATATTAATAAGAACAGGAAGTCGGATTATATAGAAGCAAAATGCTATTCGCTAATATTACTACACTTGAAAATTCAAGTCTGAAGCTAAGCTAATATTATTCATATTAGCGATCCGTTACCTCAAATATTCCTCTCTAGTTAATCACATCCGACGTCCGTGATTTCCTACCGGCGTCGTAGCATTTGACTGATTGGGCCATTTTTAGCCGAAGGAAGGGAGGCCGCCAGCGCCGAGCTCAGAATAGCGCGATCATACTAATTATCGCTCCTGTCATCCGTCACTAGTCGCTATGGGGATCTAGATAGATTCGACGACAATTATATGAAATTTTACCAAGATTAAATGAAACGTTGTCGTAGACATAAATTTTGGTATAATTTTTGTCATATTATTTTAAGGTTCCGTATCTCAAAAGGTAAAAACTGAACTTATAAAATCGACTTTGATATACTCTATCTGTATATTAACTATAAAAAATTGTATATTTGTTATTTAATTATATTTTGACAGTTAATAAGATTTTAATACAATTTAGTATAGAGCATCTCCTAAAATAATACATACATTACTTTATATTCATTCACACCAGCAAAGCCGCAACATACAGCTGATTTAATAATATTATATATTTAATATTTTACTAGCATTTTGATGTTAATGATAATACTAGTCAACCTTACTTAAAATAAGTTTTAATGGAAGGTGGTAAACAACTGAAGCATATCCTAGATTGACTTAGAATACTTTTTAATACGTACACAAATTGCCCATTGGTAAATCATCAACAATTGCCCATTGGCGTAGATTTTCTCCTCCCTCAAAATACAATATAATATGGAACTATACTCAAAAGACAAAATGTATAAAGTAGCCCAGAATTCCAACGAATAAACAAAAATACTACATATAAAATAAAAATAAGGACCGGATCAAACGAATTTACTCGAAAAACACAGAAGGATATTTTTGTTCGCGAGCAATATTCCCCTTTATACTATCTCGTTTGTCCAATTTGTATACTAACATAAATAGTTATTCGATATCGGTACATCGAATATAACGAAAATTTTCAACATTTTGGGCTACACAGTGAAGTAGTATGAAAAATAATTAAGCTGAGATTACATCGTCAATGAACGTTTGTTCCGTCTAATTAGTGGGCGAGAGGCGCCTGTTGAGCCATTTACCGTCGCTCTGTACCATCCATTGTCAGACAGACTCGTTTCACTCATAAAAATCTTCTGCGTACCGTCTAATTACCGGCTGTTTAACCTATTATTGTTATACATTTAACGTATTTTATCTTCACTTCCTCTTCAACCTTAATTGAATAAAGGACTAATTATTTTTAAATTACGTAATTAGAATATTATCTTACTTTTTCTACTTTTATGCAATTTAAAATGACACAAGCTGCCGACCTAACTAATGTAAACTGGCCCATTTTTTAATGTTTAGTGCAACAAAGTTTACTGTCCAGAAATATTAATTGAGAGGAATAAAAAAAATTGTAATTACTTATGTCGGCTTTACTCACTTTTTTATTTTTATACACACACTGTTTATTTAAACATAATGTCTATTTAAAAAGTAAGAAAGCCCAAGATAATTAGAGATTGTGTTGCAGAAAAAAAAAACTGATTACAGTTGTGACATACCCGATTTGATAAAATTTCAATAGTGGTGCCATCTGTAAATATATCCTTTCAGATAAAAAAAGAGTTTTCCAAATCGGTTTAGAAATGACATAAAAAAATACAACCACCCTCGAGAATCTTCTTCTTTTTAAAGTAATTTGATTTACCATACTTAATACTGTCTGGAAATTTTATAATGATTGAGTCATTCAACCGCAGTTACTTTTACCTTGACAAAATGAATAAACAATCGTTAGGATTTACTTCTATTATGGATTTATTTAATATCACAGTCTATTTTACAAAGTTCATGATGCTATTTAAGTCTATTTACTAGCAATAGTTACCACTTACCATCAAGTGGGCTGACAGTTAGTTCATCATTTCTAGTAGCATAAAAAGATTTCAACTGTTTGTTATAAATCAGACTACAATTACTCTATAAGGTATAGGTTTATAATAAATGTTAATTAAAAAACATACAAAAAAATAATATGTCGACACATTAAAAGCGTAAACAACGGTCCGCCCACATGGCTATAACTCAGACGAAAGAAGACAATTTACTGCTCTTAATCCTACTAGAATAATTCGAGACAGGATACGGACATTACTGCCCTTTATATAAGCTGTAAACTTTTTTTATACTTAGACAAGTAATTAGAAGTGATTAATTATGAAATTTTATACCTAATAAATAATGTCTAAATTTAAATTGGAGTAAAATTTACATTTGTTTTTATATTACTACATAGAGTAATAACGTTCCTAAAGATTGTAAACTAATGCCTATAAATTTGAACAACAATTATGAAATTATAGATACATGGTATCTGAAACAGTCATCAATTAATGATCATCTCTCATTAAGACAAATCATCATCAAACTAATCTATGATGACTAAAATTTTAATACCACTTGTAATAATTATTGTATTGGATCTCTTAGTCTTAACTTTGATATGACGTATTACTATTTCATAGCAAAAATAAGTATTATGATATTACAAATCAAGCAGGTCACATAAAGTACAATTAAATAAAAGTTTTGCAATCAAAAACTTAAGTCTCAGGAGACTTATGTTCTCGACAAATAAATATGTAAAAATATCATTAGAAATTTTGTACTACATATTAAGTACCTATTAATGTTGCAAGAAAACGAATATGTAAGTGGAAAATACTATGATTCAAAACTGAAACATAAAAATGTATAATTTAAAAGCATGTTTAGCGTAACCAATAATATCAATGTACGCTATAATTTTCTATTATACTCAACTAATAATTTCAAAAAGGGAAATAATTATAACTTTTAATTATTGTTTAATTCAATGAAATTCTTTACAGGTACCTACTAACTAAACAGATCTCCAGTCTCCTAACAGCTCGTAATACATACACACAAAGAGCTACAAAGTCCTTAACTTGAGACATTTTCAAAGCAGAAACCTCTTAGATCGTGCCTCAAGCGTACATAGTATTTAATAATGCATTCAGTTTGCAATACGTATTTGCTGAAGCTCAGAAGGGGAGAGGATTACATACTCATGTTTTATTAACATAAGAAAAGATATATTACCAGTACTCAGTAAAGGTAATATTCTTTTTTTCTCATAATATCCATGAAAAATCTTATTTTATAACTAAAGAGTTAAAAATTACCCAATTATTCATAAAAACTAAAAACTCCAGCAAACCTATTTTAACTATTAGATAAAATTTTTTGTTACTTTCTGTGAAAAGGGGAATTTAGTGAAAAGAGAAAACACTATCAAACAATAAAAAACTAAACGATAAAAAAGAGAAATGGGTTTTTAAAAACGTTTCATATTTTTACGAATAAGTGAGTTCACTTTTACTTCGAAAGTCATGTAAAAGAAAATTTTAAAATGTAAATACTTTAAAATATTGAAAGAAAACACTGTGTTTTATAGCAAATAAATAAATTCTTTCAAATAAATATTTAACGATTATAAAAATATGTGAATACTTGAAAGTATAATTTGAAACCAAACAAGATTAACACGCACATTCTCTTGTCCCAAGAGCGATTTTCCAATTACAACAAAAAATAGTAAAATAGGCCTGTATCTAACTATAGGATTTTAATGTATTGTTGTAATGAACAATACTCGAATATTAATTCATGGCAACAAATGTTAAATTAAACTTTGGATCCAAATCTCTTGCGCAAACAAATAATCAAACCCCAGTAATACCGATAAACGTCCTATTTATCTACAGTACAACAGCCGGTCTCGTGCCGGAATATTTACGGTCTTACAGAGTGATATATGAACTGCGGCTTCCGGTGTATTCCGCCGCATGGTGGCAAATGGGCGAGGTGATATTTTTTACTATCCGCCTCTCTGGTTTTCTCTTGCCCATATTTCTTTTACAACAAACTAATACATACATTTTTGACAAGTCGGTAAATTATAAGAAAAGAAGGGGCGAGGTACATTACGGTTTAGTCCGAATAGATCTATGGATTTTACACTAGAAGTAGATGTATGCGGCTTTGCCTATGTAAATATGATTAAAATCCTATATATTGAAATCCGAAACATCTAAAATACCATTAATAAATTAAATACAAATAATAGATTATAATGATTTATTTTACAACATTAAGCTAAAAATTTATACTACGTAAATAATTTACGTAAATAACTCTATGCCGTGTAGTCCCGGCATAGAGTGGGCCATACTTTCCTTTCCTGCGAATGTTGTAAAAGGCAAATAAGGGAACTTAATTGTCAAAGGATAAGCAGCAGCCTCCTTCTTAAAATATCACCAAAAGCTTAACTGCCGTTGCCAACCCGTCTTGCCAAGCGTGACAACTTCTGGCAAAACTCCTCTTATGAGGGAGCTAAAAACCTTTATTCAGCAGTGAACAGTTAACTACTGATATGATGATAATGACATCAATGAAATGTTTTTACTAATTTTATAATTGCAAAAAAAAAATCTCTATTGCTTCTTGGTGCCTTTCAATTATCATGAAAAACCCGTACTATTTAGAACGGGCAATACTTTCAATTCTTGTCAAGGGAACGAATTCGCGGATACAAACTAGTAAAAATATTAATATTTTTATAATTTATACGTAATAATGAATATCATAGCCGTCATCTTTTATCGTCCTCTGCTGAATAAACTTCCCTTACATTTCACTAAAAAGGACGTTCCTGTCCACATAACACAGTAATTGTAATTCATAACATTAAGTAACAAATTTTCATTTGTTATGGGTTTTACAAAAAGTCGTCGAATGTAAGTACTATACATAGATAAGAATAGTATCTACAGCATACAATACAGATGCACCCTCATCCAATCGAGAAATAGTCTCTTTTAGGGTCCAGGTTTCGGTCGGAAGTACGTTGATAAAGCCAGAGAGAGAAAATGTTTAGAATGATCTTATAAAAAACTGTGTGTATTTTTTTATACTTTCATCTTTTTCAAAATCATCCTTATTAATACTATAATATTTAAGTTGTGTATTATGAATACACAACTAAATCAGTCAAGACAAACAAATTTATAAGTATAGATAAAATACAAGCCACGTTACTTGCTGATAATGTTACTTTCTAGGTTAAAGAATGTCTAAAATCGATTAAGTATTTTTAACTGATTTCAAAAAAAGGAGAAAGTTTCTTCATACATGAAATGTATGGAGAAATGAGAACCTTGTCAGAATTATTGTTCTTGTAAGAATCAGTCATGTTACTCCATTCTATAGAAATGTTATCAAAATCAATTCCATATTAGTCAATTTAACTGGTTTTGCCACAACTGTAGACGGTATTTTTTTAAGAACAAAATCTTAAACTATTTGAGTTCAAAAAGTCAAATCTTTCCTCTTTATAATAGTAGTTTAGATATACTCATTTAGCAACAATCGGGTCCTATTTCTTGTCTGATCATCCACAAGTCTATAACTGTAATTAGGTTACGTCCCCAGTGCGGGCGTGAGCCGCCTAGCAAACCGCCCGCAGGCCCTCTTTGATTTCACCGTGCTCTGCGCGATGCAGCCCGCACTGTAGTTACTTCTCGCTAATTGTCCGTATATTGATTGTTCGTACACCATCATATCTATAACCCGGTTATCTAACGGGAAATTCGGTTTTTTTGTCAATAACTAACATAACTGGTTTGTGTAGGTACAAGAAAATAAAATGTTGTGTGTTACAGGCGAGTAATGTCATTTGGAAAAGAGAATCTTAAATTGTCGTGCATTGTTTGTTTTTTTTTTTTTTTAATCTATACAATATATATTCAATATATTCAAAGAAGCTACTTTTATTTTTTTTAATTGATATAAAACTATTAATAAAAAATTGTTCACTGTTTTATGGGTTTTTATATTTTCTCGGGAACAGGAAAACATGATCCGTGCAAACGACAGTTACTCGTATTGTAATTATTGTAGACTCATATTACATACGTTCTACAAAAATTTATGTTTGCGGATAACAGACTACAACCACTTATGAAAACAAGTTAACTCAACAGAGCTCACGTCATTTTCACGAGCCCGAATTAAGTGATGAAACATTAGAGGTCGGCGCACATAAAAGCGCTTACCCTTTTACGTGGAGGGTCCCTACTCCCGAGGACTCTTGGTACACTCTGCATGTACTCTATGGTGTCTTTGAATCGTCAGCATCAGTCCTTATATCGCTCATTAGTGTAATATCTCTCCTAATTACAAGAGATTATAATCAAACAGAATTATCTGTTTAAACTGCTTCTAATAAGAGGAAAATTTCGATTCGCCTGTATTTTTATGTTAATGTTACTCGATATCTACGTCACTTCAGATTCAATTTTGATAATATTTGTAATCGACAGGGTCTATGTTAACCTTATATTCATTTTGTCACGAACAAAGTAGCTGTTTTTGTTACGAATCAAAATCTTAAATCATTGTATAATAAAATCTATATAACTAATAGGGCACAAAGATATTTTTTATTATACAATTCTTTATCAATCAAGTTCGTATTACTTACAGTAATTTCTATTTTTGCCATGAAACAGCAATACACGCGTTATATCTGTCTGAAGCATAGACTTAATAAAACGTACAATCTAAGGTCTGAAGAGGACGATACTTAGGTATATTGTATATGATACAAAAGACATAAACCTTATAAGTATTAAAAAAATGGGAATCTTTGATGGATATCATATCATGCATATCATATTTTCTGACATTAATATTATTTTAACAAAAGATGACGGTTACTGTTGCATATATGGCATCCCTTATTCTATATCGCTTAATTGTTCATAACCAATATGTATGGCAACACTTTAAAAATAAAAAGATTACATATGGACGCTCAGTAGTTACTTCGTGTTTTATTTCAATTAATAAGACCTATCATATAGAACAGTTACTATTTTTGTTCACGTGGGCCATCGATTTGCTATTTCCAATTGCAAACGATGAAGTATTTGATGGAAAATTTTTGCATACATTTAATATGAAATAATATCACACCCGAACAATAAATTGTGCCACATTGCTATGTAGGCACAATGTTAACGGTCAAATCAGTAGGCGGCTATGCGTTCGTGTTCTTATTTGAAATTTAATGGGCAATCGCTAAGCAAATCGCATTCGACGCATGCACCCTGTGAGAATCACCTGCCTGATTATTGACGTTACACAAGATGAATACTTAAATTTATTGGCACAAACAATACTCCTTGATTATAGCATCAACCCTACTGCTATGATAATAGAGACTTATTTGAACAAAATTATAATGAATAATAAATTGTAAATATATTTAAGAATACGATCCAATCGCTAGGAATAAATTTATTTATTGGTGACAATTTACAAGTGTAAACAGTGTTGGGAATAAACATTTTTATTAGAATAAAGTCACAACACGGACTCAAACATTAATAAAGATGTCAATCAGAAGTCATCTGTCAAATAAAACTTCCAATTTAATTTAAAAAAATACAATAAATTCCAAGTTACGATCATTCGCAGAACATGGGTAAGTAAACTTTACTTCAATCGATTTTCAATTTTATTATAACTATTTGAAGTATTTTACGATTAAAATCTAAAAGATTACTAAAATGAGATAGATAAAGTAGTAAAAGACAACAGCAGTGCCCATAACATGATAAACATCAATGTTTTGTTAAAATATTCAATGTAAGCAGAGAAAAACCGAACAACCTATAGCTGGCAGACTGTTTCATCGTCTTCACTAAAGTCCTTGCCATCTAACTAAAAGGCAAAAATAATTGTACGCTACTTAAATAAAAGCAGCTACTTAAATAGTAAAAATGGGAATAGTGGCAACTAAACAATTTATATGTAAAAAAGATTTTTGGACTACTCCTTGTCCATGTCGCTGCGTGGTTCATCCCTTCTTTTCCCGTGGATGTCGTAAAAAACAACTAACGAAACTTAATGGTTAAGGGATGGGGTTTTTTATGGGTGATAATGGAATGGTAACCCCGTCTGTGTTATCGATATATGCTAGCGGGGCACCAGTGAGAGGTGATAGGTGAGGATGAAGCAGGTCAGTTTGCCCATCGTGATGAATTTATCAAAAATTAACCACGATGATTCCAAGGGTAACCACGTGGAAGTTGACCTATTGGGATATATTGCTTGCAATGCGGCCGGTAGTCCACATAACTAACAATCCCTTCCCCCCAAGAGATGGGTAGCAGTAGTTTCCAATAAGCCTGTCAAGCGTGGCAACTACTAATCCCCCCTCCCCTTGAGGAGGAGGCCTATGTCAACAGTGGACAAATAATGGCTGATATGATAATGATGATGACAATATTTAAAACACAAATCGTATTGAAATAGTGTATCTCCCAGTACGGTTGCAGGGATAGGTTTTGTTATTAATGGAATTGATGACTCCATATATACATCATACACGCAATATACCTTATCAGGTCGACTTCCATGTCGAAACCATAATGGTTAATTCATGGTAAATTAACCACGATAGGTTGATTGACCTGTCTTCATCCTCATCTATCATCCCTCACTATTACCTCCCCAGTGTAAAATGGTACGGCTGGGAAATTTTGAGCCTGAAGAACTAACAAATATGAAGCTATGAAGAAAACAAACCTTAGTAACTGCTTCAAGGGGAAAAGGAATTGTTAGTAATGGAGACTGAGAATCCCACTGCTAGCAATATACCCAACCAGGTCGACCTCCTCGCGGTTTCCCCTGGAAACTATCATGGTTAATTCCTGATAAATTCATCATGATAGGCTAACTGGCCTGTTTTCATTCTCATCTATCACCCTTCACTGGTGCTCCGCCAGCGTATCCCGTTAGAGCAGGCGGGGTTACTATACCATTTTCACCCACCAAAAAAAGAAAATTAAGTATCCACATTGTTATGATTAGATCAGGAACTATGATTGTAATTATAGCCTACAGTCTTGTCTTTCACAAGCAACAAAAGTCGAAAAATTAAGACTCATCAACAGGCTTCGATTATAAATGACAAATTATTTTCTAAGAACAATCAGTGCGTACACTACCTCTTCATATAACAACAAAATAAATACCTTACTACCCACTCGACTAGGTACGTACAAACATTACAAAGTGAGCTTTGGTGGCTCGATGCCTCGTTCATTATTCTCGCTAAATGGGCCCCATTTGGAAATTAACTGCACGATTGCTTCCGAATAATAACGGTAGCGTGGGGAAAATATATCACGGAAATACTAAACAAAATAACAAAGTGATGTAGCTCCACCTAGTAGAATTATACTACAACCACGATCACTTTACCCTAAGACTAAACGGAAGCCATCTGGCGGCCAGTAGCATAACTACAAAAACGCATGAATATTTCATTCATATTGCAAGTACAATTATTAAAATGTTGTTTATTATAATATATATATATATTTTTTTAAATAAATATAACGTATAATAATTAACAGAAATATAGGTATGATTTTATAATTTCACAAAATGTTCTAAGTGCAACAATATAGAAAAGAACATCTATTATATCATAGATGGCGGTAGTAGTATGTAACTCGTAATGAATTTGCTGCATTTATTATTACAATTTTATACTGAATTTTAAATTAAGTACTATGGAAAGCGTGCTCCGATAAAAAACAACAAATATTTAAATTGTCTTTAACTAGCTTTTAACCGCAACTTCGTTCGCGTGGCAAGTAAGTTCATTAATCGCGATAAAAACTTTCACTTTATAATATTAAATTTTAACGTCAATAACATTAAACTCCATCCAATAAAATTATACATTATTATGTAATTTCGGAAAAAATATCTACTTATCTTTTTATTGAAAGACTTTACCTACCTACAATGCTTACAACTGTTCCAGATGAAATAGATACAAATATTTATTGTTAAGTATTAATTTTTATTACGTTTAATATGAATTAAAAACAAAAATCGATTTGCACATAAGCACATTCTAACTTAGATACTATCTGATAAATAAATGTAGTAAAGTTTATACTAATCAATAAAATCACATAAAGTCTAATTTCAAAGAGAAAACAATGACATAAAGTTCAACATGCGACAGACCGGGCCGGGCGTGTTGTTCAAAACTGTTACCATGAAAAATGAGTTTTTCGAGCGGAAGTTAAATTATGTCTACGATCTCCGTAACTAGTAAGAGAATATTTCACTATTTTCTAACTTTGAGCAGGAAATAGCAATGCAATATTGTTATTTCATCATATTACACTGTCTAAACCCATTCACAAAGATTATATTTTGGTTCTATTTTTAGTGAGTTACTTGCTATTATATTATAAACATGGGCGTCTCTAAAATTACTTTTAGGAAAGTGCATCTGCATTAACATACTATACAAATACTATTAACTAATAAAATATGGTAAAATAATATAAAAATAAATAAAAAAATAATAAATAATATAAATTACATGTTTTATTCAAACAGTAACTTAATAAAAAAATATACTGCTGTTGGCCTCCATGAACATAATAATTATTTATAGGTTAACAAAAAACTTACCTTTATTTGTTCAGCAGCCTTCTTAGCCAGTCCAGGATGAAGAATTTTGATGTCCAGGTCTGCAGCGCACTTTTTCACCGTCTCACTAAAAACAGCAGCATTGACATAATATCCCCCTTTCTTGTCACTTGTTTCAATGGGAGAATTTGGAGATAGTATGCCACTGTCAGTATCACTGATACTAGCAGATTTTCGCGTGATAGCAGAACTTTCTCCAGCCGGAGATTTTAGAATGCGCGATTTATCTCCACTTGGTGATTTTAAAGGAATTCTCGATTGTTTAGGTATAGTTTCGGGATTAAATCCTGTACTTGGATCAAATATCACATAATTATCCTTATCGCATCTGACTTTGTTATTCACTGTTACAGTATATTTTTTATTAGGACTTAAGTTTAAGAATGGATCTTCAGTATCAACAGGGCTTTCTGGTATTATTGATTGGATTTTAGGTGTGATCTTTGGTACCGATTTTCCATCTATTGTCCGTCTGACTACTGTATCATTAGCAAATTTTAACCGAACATACTCGTTTGATATCGTTCTTCGTACTGGTGATGATAAAAGTGGTGACGGTTTATTTTCTTCCATGCTATTTTTAGTTTGAAAGAAATTAATTTTTGGTTTATCCATAGCTTTTACAGGAGAAAATGGTAGCCTTAATTTTGAGGTAGCTTTTTTCTTTTGACTGCTTGTACTTAAATCTATGGAAGGCCCTTGTATGGTACTTTTATAAATAGGCAACACACTAGCCTTATCTTCATTTTTCAAAGAACCTTTAGTAATTTTTGGACTAATTTTTATACTATCTAAAGACTTATTTAATTTTTTAATGGGTGCCGGAGTTTTAAGTTTTCTTTCCTTTGTTCTTTTATCGTGAACTGTTTCATTAGTACCGGATGTGTCAACTTTTTTGTTAATTGTAGGTGGTTCTTGTGATTTGATGAAAGTTTTGCTATGATCGTATAAAAATTCTTCATTTTGGCAGATTTCGAACAAATCTCCCTCTATATTATTATCCAAAATATTGTCTATAATAATATCTACATCACTGGACTCTGAATTACTTTTAGAAGATCTGTTTTCGTTTATTATACTTGATATTCTTTGTTCTATTTCTATAAGAGGATCAGATTGATCAGTGCCATCGATACTCCTTGAAGTTCCACTGCCCGAGTCCGATGGTGTTTGGACTTCAAAGATGGCCTCAGACGTTTGGATTGTATGTTTCGAAGAGTTTTCTGGACACGAGGACCGCCTCCGTTTGACAGTCCCCGTGGCTGCAGAAGGAGAGTCCCAGTCTAGAGATTGTATCACACATTGAGCACCACTCTTTTTAGTTCGTCTTGGGCTTGTCATTATTTAATTACATTGTCAAAGCACTATAATATAAAATGTTATATTCCTATAAATATAATATACATATATGTTATCGGAACATCGTCTGAATGGTATGATCGATATAACGGTAGATAAGGTATTGTACATAACATTCTGATCATTAATAGAATCGAACACGAACGCGCCGGGCACGATTGTTATCTAATTACAAACTTGATGCAACAACCACATGGGACTGGATGATATTCGTTATTTCCTCTAATGGAACCACCATTCATTCTTACACTACGACACGAATGCGAATATGGGTATATTACATGGACATTAAAATTTAATGCTTGTAAAAGCCTTTTCTAAAAAACAGGTCTAAATTAGAACTAATATTAAAGTTCAAATTTAGACCTGTTTTTTCAGATAGATACTTGAACACTTTCTAAAAATTCAGGGTTTTTTTAACGGAAGATGACATTAAACTCACATATCTCTTTCCCTATTTTATCATAGTAAATTTACTTGAATTAGTAATATGTTTATAGAACAGTAACTAGTTTATTTATGTTATTTATTTTATGGTACCTACAGCTTTTTTGTTCAGTGAAATAATGAAATAAATATTAATTTATTAATGGATATCGACACTATCAGAAGTTACTAGTGAGATACTAACTGGGAAGTAACTATTATATGGGAAAGGAAATATTATGAGAAGGATATAGGCTACTTTTTATCCGGGTCAGTAAACATATATTACCGGTTACGCGGTCAGAGTCGCTGGTAAAAGCTAGTATGAAATATTTTGTATGGAACATTATTCTAGTCTGCCTGCCTTTAAAAATGCAGTGTTTGGTAGCTTAAAAGTAAACCAGACTATTTTTTTTTAGTTTTGTACTTTATCTACAGCGAACATGTACATTTACGTATATTATTCATGCAAAACGTTGCACGGTGACAGCGACGGAAGTGAGTTCTTACGTCACGGAACTTGCAAGCCGGCGTCTTGTGGACAAAATTGGCTACACGTAAACGTTTACTACAACCTTAGAACATTTAACACTTTATATCCACATACTATTTGGAACGGAGAAGGATATTTTATATTGTGATCAGTAAACATATCGCGGTCACGCGGACAAAGTCGCGGTTAAAAGCTAGTTATTATGTTACTGATCTGTCGCTTAATATGTATTTTGAGAATAAATAAATAATATAAATAGATAACAGTAATTATCTACCCTAGCTGCATCTTTTTGCATAAACTTTACACTAATAACTTCTTCTCTATTTTCTTACTACTTTTAATGAAATCACGTATCTGATTGATATTTTGATTATTTATGAGACCAAACTTTTGTTTAATCTGTCTTACTCATCAATGCACATTTTTTTATAGCAAACACGAAAGTGACAAACAAGCACTAAGCATTTTCCATCTAACACTAGGAGTGTCGCATATGCGTTGCTGACCCTATATCAATGTAATAACTTCTGAACCACACGCAAATAATTTTATCTTAACTATAACTAAGAAGTTTATATACCGCTGGCGCTCCGACTTGACTTCGCACAGATAGATAAACTTTTCGAAAATAATATATAGCATATATTACTTGCTGATATGTAGCTTTCTATAGTTAAAAGAATTGTTAATTATAGTTAAAATGGTTAAGTAGTTTTTAAGTTTATTAATAAAAAAGAAACAAAAAAATAATCAAATCTAACCTTATATAATTAGTATAGAAACATAAATATCCTTAGTCATACCATCTTTAAATTCAACTTAAATATTTTAATTACTGTTGAAAAGTTTCAGCAACTTTAACGAAAGTAGTTAGCAGCAATGTTAAAACTACAACCAACAGTGATGCGAAGGCACGAAAGAACTTATTAGGGCATTCTGACAAATTGCCCCCAAATGTCCCCACGTAATCTAATTACCGGGTAAGTTAAAGCAATAAATATCCACTCAGTAGGCAATGCTTAACTGAACTTATTTGAGTACTCATTACTCATTACGTTAAGGTGGTAAACATAATGGCATGATGTGTAGCTGTGTTCTTTTCTGATTATATCCAATTGAAATACTTGACTTTATAATTACAACCTATTATTAATTATCTATCACTCTAAAAAAGAAAAAAAAACTGTTATTTCTTAATCATAATAAAAAATTAAGAAATTACATCTTCTAAACCTTTTGTAAATGAAATAGCACATCAGTTCAAATTTTAATACTTATTTTGTGATTTCAAATTTTAATTTTAATACATATTGCAAAAAAAACAGGATGTGTTTGTTTACAATATTGTCTATATTTACGTAATATATATATATATATATATATATATATATATATATATATATATATATATATATATATATATATATATATATATATATATATATATATATATATATATATATATATATATATATATTTAATAGTGTTAATGATAATCCCATGTGGTCCTAACATAAAATAAGCCACCCCTTCCTTTCCCGTGGGTGTCGTAAGAGGCGACTAAGGGAGGGTGAGGCATGGGCAGCAGCGTCCCTCTTAAAACATCTCCAAAACCTAACTGCGATTGCCAATCCTCCTACCAAGCGTAGCAACTACTAGAAAATCCCTCAAAAGGGAAAATTGTGTTCAGCAGTGGACAGTTAAAAACTGATATGATGATGATGTTTAATGATAAAGTGGTATCATTTAAAAAGAAATTGTTAAATGCAAAATGTTATGTAATTGTAACAATAAATAAATATAATTCTTTCAATACTTATTTAAAATAACTAGTAGGTAGCGAAAAAGGTTTCTTTGAAGCATTTGGCGTTCCATTGTTTCCGCCCTTATGGGAGACAGGCGTGACAGATATGTATGTATGTAGTAGGTAACACTGAACAACCTTTATTTAATGTACTGTACAAAATGATCACAAGACTACTGTCAATATAATTAATTGATAATGTCTGTCTAGCTGCAAGCAACAACAACAGTACGAACTATTGATGTTAGCAACTTACTGTCTAGCTTCTAAGTTCCTTTACGTTCCTACACATACATTCTACTGTATCAAACGCAAACTTTCTAATTTGTTGCGTCGCTCGGGCGGTGGAGCTACACGAGTCGGTATTAGGAGGGCGGCAGAGACGACAGAAGCAACGGTTATATTTACTCCTACTTTGTTGTGCACGTGCCCTGTACGCAGAACTTTACAATTGAACTTTATGTAATTGTGCACCGTATGAACTTGGAAATTGTTGGTTTATCTCAAGAATCGTTTCGAATTTTAAAATATATAATTATAATAAACTGTTATTGTCAAACATGTATTAACACATATAAACGACTTTGTATTTATTTTCTTTCATGTTTATTTACTTATTAGAGCTCACAAACAATTGTTATATTTATGTATTTATGTATATAATTAATATAAAAAAAACTAGTGTTTACAATTATTTATGGGCAACACAGTATGCAATCTAATAAAAGAAGTAAAACATACCATTCTAAACTTCAATGTTTTATAATGATAAAAACATTTTAAAAATAACTAACTAAAATATTACACGTAAATGAAAAACTTAAGTTTTTTTTTTATACAACTTAGAATGGCAAACAAGCTGACGGCCCACCTGATGGAAAGTGGTAACCGTCGCCTATAGACATGAGCAGTACCATGGACATAACAGAGTATACTGTTTTGCCCATGATACACCCCATGCGTTGCCATTTCTGAGGACTCAGGTGTTATTCCTCTGTACCTAGTAAATTCACGTGTAGGATGTGTGTATGTGTGTGTGTGTGTGTGTAGAGAAGATGTAGTATTTGTGATATACATTAGAAGATCAAAATTAAGAGAAAATTTAACATTGACAATGATCAAAATCAGAATAATCAAAATAAAATCAAGTTTTGTAGGTAGTCTTCTCTGTCAAAATTTGAAGCAATGAGTAGCAACATAAAGTCAATTTGAATAATATGGAAATCTTGCACTGGTGTAGCAAACAGAACAGGTGACTAACACGATGATGAGCATAGACTATTCATCTTTAAAGATTTTAAACCGTTTCTATGTATCAGTCAAACTGCCATAAAGAATGTTTTAATTAAAATGCGATTCTTTCTTAAAATAAATTTTATTAAATTGCACGTAGACGAAACTGGTAAAAGTAAATTAAAAATTGTTAAAAGCAAAAAGTACTTCATTCCTTTAATAGAGTAAGTGTAACAGCTTCAGAGAACGAACAATAAAATAAGCAGTATACTGTTTCAGATATTTCTTATCAGCGCGTACCTTCGGTTCCCTCGCGAGCAAAAACAGCAACTTTAACTGCGGGCCCTCGCGCCTCGCTCCCGTCCGTCTTAAGTGATTTACAGGCGCTCTGTGACCCATTCGCGAATATAGCCTACTATTGCCTACGTAAGCAAGATATGATATTCGCAATAATGTAACCATTAAGACTAAAAAGTTTTTAAGACGTTAATGTACCGAATTAAAATAAACAAAATAATTTTTTTAATATATTTTTTTCTATTTAATAATAATATAATAATAATAAATCTTTATTTTCAGGTATATACCCATAGTTTACAGTTAATTATACAAACTATTATTATTATTTTTAAAATATACATTAATTACAAAATACTAATTTAAATTACATTTAAATTAAATTAATTTAAATTTAAATTATTAATTTATATTATATGTAATGTAATTTCCTAGCAAGTCGCATTCCCGTAAATAGATACGGTAAATAATAAAGAATACTGATATTAGTTAGTGATTTTAAATCTGAAATTATTTAATATATATAACTTGCACGGCTGTAATGATGTCATCATTATTATAAGTTAGAACTCACTTAAACTAACAGCGTCAATAAATGTTATTAGCAATTTATCTTTGATTCAATTATGTAATTTTATAATAATACAACAACTTTGTTCGTATTTTCAGTTATAAAGAATAAAACAAAATAGATTACATTGTCAAACATTTATTGGAAAATTATAATTTACACAATGTAATATATTAAAATTAGTAAATTTTACTCAAATTAGAATGATACATTTATAATTACAGACTAAGAATAGGTTTAAATACGATAAGTTTGTTAAATTTAAATATTTCGAATTTTAAACAAACATATCGCATAGCGTCTTATTGTATTGCTCCTATCGCTTACGTATGACGCGATGTTATAGCAGAGAGAACTTACTTTAACGGGGTTACTACGCTTATCTCGAGGTGAACGATAGTGTGTCTCTTTTTAAGGCATACTGTTGGAAAAGGGCAGCTGGCTAGTGGTTCAAAATCGAAATTTGAAACGTGAAACCACCCCAACGATATCCGGCTAAATGGGTCAGGAAGGCACAGTTTACGTTGCAATTCGGGTATTAGGGAAACCGAAACGTAATAAAATCCGCGCTATTGGAGCGGAATTAGAAAATTATACAAGAGTTCAACGATATACAGTCGTTGGATTGTATTGACAAAGTTAATAATATTTTAAAAAGTTTTTATTACTTTTTACTAAATAAAAATAGATGACATTGAATTTTGCAGGTATAAAGAAATAATATGACATTATCCAAGCCTCTATCTTTTAATGTACTTTTTTAATAATTACTTTCATGCCTTTCAGCATTGTATACACTACAACATTAACTGTAAGCACTTATTTTTCCCTATAATCAGTCGTAATGCAAACATCAAACCCACAACAAAACCAACAAACATAAGCTGTGCAAAACAAACTGTCCTGTGCCCTTTCGCGGCAAATAAAACGAACTAATAAAACTCAATAAGCTAGCACACAATGGGCGAAGTACACATTGTTGGCCGGCATTAACACTGCAATATTTTGTCGGAAAGAAATATTATTTGCATTCGTAATACAGGGGTGGCACCCCTGGGAGAGGGAGTGCATTCCTGCACTCCGAGCTTGGTGCCTATTGCACTTGTCTTCACTCACATACACATTTAAAATGTAGCACACAAGAGAGTGTTGCAGTACTACAACGCTCTTGGTATAACCCGAATATTTACATGACTATTCAGGACGTATTGCTCTATTACACGTGTCCGTTGGACAACTGGTAAAGAAAGAATTCTTTAGACTGTGATACCACGTTGTTTAATATAATCAGATCTTGTCGATGTTAATACTTATATACATAAGAGATATTAATTTCATTATACCGAATTAATGAGTTTTGTATTTATTTTGTAACTTTATCTGCAACTTTTTCTACATGAATTATTACAATAAACATACACATATTATATAAGAAGGATCGAAGGACAAACATCTAAATATGAAATGAAAATGACATAATATATATAGAATGGCCGATTGAAGAATACAGCGAAAAAATTAGTTTTTCCAAGAGACTACAGCATGGGGTTCGTCAAAAGGGGCGTAAAGAGGTTTCTTCAGGGTCGGCAACGCGCGCGTTATACTCCTGGTATTGCAGGCATTCATATGCTACGGTAACCACTTACCATCAGGTGGACCGTATGCTTGATCGCCACCTCAGTGGTATAAAAAAAAATTGGCCTCACGTAACTTTCATATAGAGAAATCTAGACTACTAGAGAAAAGGTATAAAAACCTTATTTACCAGAACCTAAATTGTTATTCTAATAATTAAAATGACCAAGTAGAATGTAGCTTTTTAAACTTAATCAGTTTACCGAACGACATACATAAAATGCTTTTCACTGCTGAAACCGCTAATTTATTCATTTAAAGTACATTTATTGAATAAGTGAATTGTAACTATATTTTAATTTTCTATTCATAACCCTTTTCTTCCAAAGAACAGCTATGTTGAAGTTGCTTGAAAACTTAAAGCAGCCAGACAGCATGTTCATTAATATGCTGTGTAAACGCTTCTATCTCTACGAAACCTCTGCGACTACATTAGTGTTACCTATGGCAGAGAGAATGTACATACCTATATATATACAGGTGCATTGTTTAGATCGACTATTGACATATTTAAAAACAACGAAATTATATTATCTCTTTTTACTTAGTTAAAAATTTTATTATAATATAGTATATAGTATAAATCTAAATTAGGTGCTTAAATTTGAATAATATTAAATTGCAAATTTTCAAAACAGATACAACTTCGAAAAAAAAACCTTAATATTATTATTGGACAATGTTGCATATAAAAGATCGATTAAAATAAAAATTTATTTTACACTGAAAAACTTAAAAAAAAAATCTTGAAACAATCGGAGACAATAATAAGAACTATGCAAGAAAAATCGCCATTAAATGATGACGACCATATTATTTGAAGCGACGATTGAGAAAAGAGGAAGCTGAGCTTTAAATATAACTACTAAAACACAACAGCAATCTCAAGTCTAACAGCATTATTCTATAATCCAACGGATTGGGTTGTCATCGCGATAGTTTCTGCACCCATTGCACTCTGCACTGGGGGAATTTCCTATTAAATATTTAGATTACATTTTTCGCGAACCATTTATCATGGTTTAATTGTGTAGGTGATGCCTTTCGCACTGATGAAAGTGGCCACACTGTCTCGAGACTCCATAATCCTTTGATATGATAATGTAATAAGGAGAGCGTGTTTGTATTTCGCTTTCTTGGAGATCATATATAATGTTGCTGCTTTTTTATACTGGAAAAAGTTGTGTTTTTTTTTTGAGTAATTTAAATTTGCAAACATAAAATGTTAATATCAGTGCATAATATGTCAGTATCAGCAGTGTTTTTTTTTCAGTAGTTTTCCTAGGATGTTTGCTAACATACATGTTCATTTCGAATCTTATTTTCTCTACCATGCACAACCAGATCATCTACTACAACTATTAGTACCTATACAATTCTATTTTATCTAAATTATGATAATACAAATTTCAAAGCATGAGTTAAGGCCAGAGGATAAGTCAGTAGTAAATCAAAATGCAATAATGCAGTTCATATTGCTAAATCTAAAGTCTGAAGGCGGCTGAAATCTGATTTGTACTAAACCGCCCTATAATTATTTTTTCTCTCCCTGTTCCGCCGTACATACGACCCATTACAGAGGGATCAACATTGTAAGGTTCACACCAAAAGTCAGTTGAATTTACTTTAGTCCTACTTATTGTGTTATTAAAATGTGTTCAACTATACATGTATCTTCACGTCCATGTTTCTTATAACTACGGGCAGATAAAGAGATCTGAGTACCATTGATTTCACCATCTATACTCAGATTTGTATACTTGGAATAGAATATAATCAATTATTATTTAAATAAACTTAGTACTATAATATTTTTTATGATTTTATCATAAAATTCAGAAAACAGTTTTAGGTGAAAAGACTGAAAATGAAACTCTGACTATTAATAATATTGACATTATCCAAGCTAAAGCAAAAGACAAGAGTACCTTTTTATAATTATTATTAATATCACTTTATATAATAGGACTGGTTTTACTACCTTGGATAGTATAAGTAAAATGTATAAATAAAATGTAAAATATATAAAATATCCTCAAATTTAGGTCGCTGACCGTACAGCCATAAAAAGCATTTCCTTATGTGTATATATTCTCCTAAATATGTTTCCTCCTGTTTCAGTGGAGAGTCATATATCTTACTTAGGTACGAAAATATTCTGTTAGCACAATGTTTATATGCTTTTGAAACATGCAAAATAATATACAGTAAACCAGACTTGGCTATATCTGATTAGCACAATAATAACAATTAAATAACTGAACTAAATGTTCTTATTATGAATTATATGTATATAAAATATAAATAATAATGTAACTTATTATAAAACATATAGTAGTAATAAATCAAAGATCAATGTCATTTTTATTAAAAAAAAAACAAAGTTTGTTATTAAATATTATGTAAAAAAATCTTATTTATTTTTGTTGCAAATATACCATAACAAATTATGACTACAAAGAGCAAAAAAGATAGAAAAGAATGCGGAATTTTCTTTTACATTTTGTACATGAATTTAAAGCATACGGTTCCTTCCGTCGGCCATGATATCGCTGATACCTCTTTTCTATTTATATGCAGATTCCATGACCGACCATAAGTTATCGCTCCGGATCATGCTCTTAATGACGCTTGGATAAATGGAAAGGGTACTTTGTTGGGGTGAGTTTTTACTGTATTGGAACTCTGTCATAG
The DNA here is from genome assembly GCF_026898425.1 of Galleria mellonella. NCBI lineage: Eukaryota > Metazoa > Arthropoda > Insecta > Lepidoptera > Pyralidae > Galleria > Galleria mellonella. The sequence goes on along the minus strand of NW_026442090.1, from coordinate 8,832,353 downwards.
TCAACGGTAGATCAGCGATGCGGAATTAATTAATGTTGGGCGACATCTTGTTTTATTATTGAAATATGGTAAGGATTAGTAGAATTAATATCGCTGATGGCTGCATTACTTACATATATTACATTTGCATCTAAAAATAAGTTAACAAATTTATATTTCTATTTTGTTTGTACAAATTGGAACATTTTGTAATGATTATTTTCTGAATCAAACTGAAGTTGGCTAAAGATTACCTTCTTATAAGGATCTCTTCTTCAAACAACAAAATTTTTCCTTGACTTTAGTTGAGATTTAACTTTGCCAGTAATTACTTTGTATAATATCCTATTAATATAATAAATGCGAAACTTTGTGACGATGGATGGATATATAGATGAATGGATGATTGTAATTCTTTCACGCAAATACTACTATACGAATTTGAATGAAAATTGACACACGGTAGGTTATATTCTAACTTAGTATGTAGAATACTTTATGCATTGATTCACGTCGACTGGGCCGCGGGATACAATTTATAGTACAAAATCATTCATTTTCTCTATGGAAAAGGATCGGCTACAAATGCTTTCTTATCTTTAAAGTCATATTATTTTAATATACGCTTTTCAGTTTCAGATAGTTGACATTTGGCCATATATGACAAAGGAATTATATCATCTTCTATATATTTACTTTTTTCATTCACACACAGAATTAAAAAAGACGAATATTTACAATTATGGTATTTTTTCTCATTTCCTATTTCTTTTTATCACAAAACAATTTATGAAGATTTATTTATGAAGTCGATTTTTTATATACAAAAATATTTCAAATTATCTTCACCATGCTCATTGCAGTTATATTTACCTTATATGTACTTATGTATTTTAAAAACTAATTCAGCAAGTTTATCCTGTATAATTATTACAAGTACAAATTTAAAACTAATGAAACTGATTATAAGTTAATCTATACATAAAAACTATAATAATCATTGATTTAATTAAACCATTATGCTACACGGTTTCTTACACTTTACTCGACTGAGAGAGTAATTATAAATTCTTGTATGGAAAATTGCGGTTCGTAACAACTCACAGTAAGCAAATTTTGATTAAATTAAGCGATATTAGGTAGGGGAGACGTGTTTGAAGGAAAATAATGAAAATATTGTCGGGGGAGATTGCTGTTCCGATTACAAGATTAGCAGAATCACAAGTTGTGAATTAAGACAAAGCAGCAAATGAGGAAGATACACTGCACGCTGCGTGGTTGAAATATAAATATTTTACAAGACAATACATGTAATAGATATCTTTTAGTTTTTAAAATATATGTGTATTTTCTATTTATATGCACATTCTATATTGTTACTATAGTTATTCATTTAATAAGTTATTATAATGTACTTTATAAATCCTCTAAGCAGTAGCAAGTTTTAATGGGTCTATTAACTTGTAAATATATAAATAATCATAATAATATATCATAATATAACTTTACTATCTTAGTTGTAAGTTTAATTGTTGTTTGTCTCTTTACTCTATATTTGGTATAATTGGCATTATTATTCATGTATACATATTCGTTAAATGAATATACGTATTTTAATAACACTTAATCTCTTAAGAACACACAATTGAAACCCTCTCTATTCGTGGTATATAACATTTTAAAATGGCTATAAATTTTAACGTTCCCACTGTATATTCGAATATACTAATTACGGTCATTAAAATATGTGATATTGCTTCTACCTAACCTAAGAAACAATCAAACAAAATCGTCACCATATTTTTTTTTCAATCGGATCTAAAAGCTAATGATCAAATTTAAGATTTTAGTACGACGTAGTTTAATTTGTATTATCTTAAAACCAATATTCTCTCGTATAGGTATGTTATTTTTTTTATACAACTTAGAATGGCAAACAAGCTGACGGCCCACCTGATGGAAAGTGATAACCGTCGCCAATAGACATGAGCAGTACCATGGACATAACAGAGTATACTGTTTCGCCCATGATACCCCCCATGCGTTGCCATCCCTGAGGACTCAGGTGTTATTTCTCTGTACCCTGTAAAATCACGCCATATCCCACCCTTCAAACCGAAACACAGCCATGCAAACACAACTGCTTCACGGTAGAAACACGAATTGGACAGAGGTGCCCAAGCAATCGACTTTTGTACAAAGTCTCTCTCTGGTTATGTTATACACCTAATATTTTTATTTGAATTTGAATGATAACTTTCTCAAATAACAAATCAAATTATAATTCGTTATTTCTCTTATTAGAGCAATTTACAATAACACAAAATATATACACATCATTCACTGTCTGACCTGAATTGATCAATGAACTATGATGATCGGTTTAACGTTGTGTTCTAATTTTAGATATGTACATAATCGCTCCCCTTCAATTTTCTGGAATAGTGCATTTCCATCGAGCTGCATCTCGTATTTCTACTACATACTATAACCATTTGTTAACTCTTGGCGCCGTTACAGCCCTATATTCATGAAATGTACAACGTGGTATTTGGGATAGAGAAAGACATATTATGCTACTCGTACTTCTAAGCGCAGTTCTAATAGAGTGAATTTACAAACCGGTTACACGAACAAAAACTAATTACTTTTCTACAACAAGACATAAATATTAACTATTAGGCTTTCGCATTGCATGGTTCATTGTTTATAAAAAACAGAAATTAAAGCAATCCTTTAGATAAACTATAATACATATACAAATAATTGCCTAAGTTATTTTGACGTTTCGACCAAATTGGACCATCATACAAAATGCATCGAATAAAGACTCAGTCAATGTTGTGTGCAGAATATGTACAGTATAACACGTCGAGATAACCCAAGTAAACTGTCATAGTTAACCTAGTTAGGTATACGATCATTTCATCGCATTAATTCCCGTCTCTTATAAACCATAAACAAGCCACAAAATCTAAAAAAATTGATGTTGTTATTTCTCAAACAAAACAAATTACTTTCTAAAATAAGTACTACAATGTCCTAATTTTTCATAGAAGTGCGTGCTGAAGTAATATGCAAATACTCTGGCTAGAACCATCCATCGTACGGACGTCCGCCACAAGATAAATAGTACCTCTGACAAGTGAACTGTAGCGGAAAAGTAGAAATGCCAAAGTAACAAGCAAAAATCATTAAACAGCTAATCTAACTGAAATACTATATTGTCTTAGATTGAGAGTATTTCAAAAGTGAAATAAGTTTTAAATTTAAGAACAAATAACATGACTTAGAACAAGGGAACAAAAGAAGAATGAAACAAATAACAAAAAATAAAACAAATAAGAATATAACAAATAACCAAATAAAAGCAGACTAACAAAATCGTTCGCAAATGTAATCAAGCAATTAAATCATATTATTGGAATACAGTTATAATGGTCTTTCGTGTAATACTAAACAAAAATTGAATAAAAGAGCATTCACTCTCTTGGTCTAACTAAATAGACTTTAATACATGTGCATCGAAAATCCAAAGGAATAAGAGCAATATTACAAATGAATGTATATATATATATATATATATATATATATATATATATATATACTCCATATTGGAAGTAAATGTGTGAGTACATAATAAACTTAGGTTGCGTTACATATTTCATGTAATCGCTATGATTTTCATGATTATGCAGTCACTTGAGTAACATGTAATAGGTACAATGATGAGGATAAGAAGTTATATTACGTTGTTGCCGTCATGCTATAATTGATTGACCACGACACAATATTACAACATAAAATGTCCCGTAACTACAGATAGGTAACAGCAACGTAAGTAAAAGTACAGCTACTTAGGTTCAAAAACACGAGTGGGGCATAGGTAACCATGCAGACGACTTTTAATAAAAAGTGTACTGGTGAAAAATAGTTTTCAATTAAATATAAGACCGATCGATCAGTAGAATTCTAATGCTTCACTTCCCATAAATGGTGTTAATATTACAAGGTTTATGTATTATTATTTGTTATGACATAACCTTGTGTATATTTTAATCTGCAAATTTCGATCCTCTTAGCACAAGAACTGACTTCCCGTTTAACTGTTAAGGACAACGCATGGGGGTATCATGAATGTAAAAATATACACTGTTATGTCCATGGTACTGTTTATGTCTACTAGCGACAGTTACCACTTTCCATCAGGTGGACCGTCAGCTTGTTTGCCATTCTGAGTTGCATAGAAAACTGTATTGCGTAGTACTAATATTCTGTGAGGTAAATGCTATGATAAATTGTAAAAGCGCCCTCTAGTATGCATGATAATCCTTACATGACGTACTACTACAGTCTACTATTGCAAAGGTCACGGGTTTTGATAATCCTGCCTGTAACTCAACAGGTATTAAGCTCTGGATCAAACTGACCGGTGCCGCTCGTAAATTAACATAACATTCGACCCTTGCTCCATCCGATTTATGGCCACGTTAATGACCCCGAGTGCCAGATAATAACTTATTTATGAACTGCAGATAAAGCTGATAGCTTTATCTGTATTAGATCGTAAACAATACTAATGCAATTTAATTAAGACTACCGTTGGATGTGACTGGTGTGTACGACAAAATGGAGCAATGTGGCAAACAATCCACAATGAATTTGAAATTATTAGTTTTCTTTTTATAATTTGCCTAATAGCTTCGTAAAAAACTCCCTTTCACATTTATAATATTGATAAAGATAAGCTATTCAGCATTACTTAGTTTATTTATTATTTTATTATATATATATTTATTATATATATATATTTTTTTTTTTTATTATATCCGCAGTGACTAAACAATAACAATTATAAGAAAGGTAAATATATTTAGTTAACATTTAAAAAAATATAAAACATTGGAAACTAGACTTATAACAGTACAGAACATATAACAGTACGAAACTCACGACTATATACAAACCACAATTAGAGCAATATACGAATTGATAATTTAAAAAAATAAATATACAACACAACACCTACATTCAAACATTTTAAAAGTTCAACAATTTACAAAAGGTTAGATTTAATCACCTTCAGTCTATGGAAGGTTAACAATTTTAATGGAGCCATTAAATATAATTTCTAAGTATAAACACACAATATTACAAGTAAACGCAATAAGGTGAACAATTATGCAATTGAAAGCATTTCACTTCAACCAGGATTCGTACCTATAGCAACAGTTATACAAGAAAAGGAAGGAAATCGCTTTACCCCTAGCTTAATTACGAGTTTACTCTTGAAACGGGTTAGGTACGAAGTCCTGCGTGAGTACGACCAATTATAGAAGCTGGATAATTATAACAGGATAATATTTACGATCGTTGAGACAACATGGTGCGGGGTGTGCGATAATTTATTAGCGTCCTTGATTTTAACCCCGTTTCGCCAACTTTAGTCGCAGGTCGACTTTTACCCGAGTTTCGGTAAGTTATAGCCGCCCAAAACGTCTAATGAAGGGAACTATAACGCATTAAACACAAGATATTGTCCTCTTAATGGCATACCGCTGGTTTCATAATGTAAGGCAACATGACAATATTGTTAGTGGCGTAACTAAACGCGTTGTTTTGCTAACTTTCAACATCTAATTCTACTTGTTTTGTTTTCGTTGACGGAATAAGATTTGACATTTCTAGACGAGTACATTTAACAAAACACATGGATGATCAAAGAAACATATCTTTGTAGTAGTTTATAGTTTTACCTAGAACGATTGCTTCAGTCATCGAAGTTTCGTACTCGAATAAAATTATAAAAATGAATTAATGTAATATGTACATTACCTACTTAAGGATAACAAAAATATACAAGTACCTATTTGTTGTAAAATTAATGGTTCCCTTAAAAAAATCGGCCTTTTTGCATATTTTTAACTGAATTAAATTTTATTAATTACACACGTCTAATATTAATATTTATTTCGTATATCCAGAATGCAGCAAAAATTTCATCTCTATCTAATTTTATCAAATTATAAAATATTTAATTCTAATATTTAAAATATGTACCTAATATTCAACAGTAGAAAGAGATTTACTAATAAATGTAACTATAAAAAATCAATGTAATTTTAGGATAAAAAATCACACTAGATATTTTACAAAAGAGTGTTGTTTATCTAAACCATTTTTTAATTTTTCATCGCATACTGTTTTGCCAAAGATTAATTGGCGGAGAATGCTATATAGCAAGAATGGCCGACTTGACTAGACCCAAGGTCTACTGTTTACTTACGAAACCCCGTGCGATCTACCAATTACAAACTTCTTTAAATCTCAGATATAACAACATAGTTCAGTACACAAGTGTGTAGGATTGTAGTATTTTTTATTTTATTAAGAGGGAAAACATAAAAGTGAAAATTATTCCTAGTAACTTATATTAGTGTGAGCATTGCGTCTGAACATCTTTCGCTAGATTAGCAAAATATAATATTTTTTGCCTTGCCACGATCAACTGGACTAAATAGACGCGATCGACCGGTCAATCCCTATTGACCGGTTGGCCACCCTTGCTTTAAGCATTAAGTCCGCCTTTGTACCAAAAAATTTTTGTAATATGGTCAATAAAGAATAAATAAATAAGAAGCAAATAAACTACATAGTATAATACTACTTATACTGCTAGTCTTGATGTGAAACGACTTTCCGTATAAACCATAAAAGACTTTAGTACTTTCAGAGACAGACGGGTAAACAAGACCACACCGAAACGTATTTATTGATTTACCATCAAGGAACATCGGTTAATTTTTAATGTCTGTGTCCCAACTCCCTAATTCTCCTACGATTATATCCACATTATTCCATCTATTCAGTTTATTTGTCATCGAAATGCACCTCAGGCACGCTCATCGTCCAGAGTTTAAATTATTCATCAGGTCGTACAAAGTTCTTCATTTCTCATTACGTTGCTGACTTTAGACTTTTGGTTGGTTAATGAATTAACGAAGAGACATATTATTATTCTGTTGCGGTCTTCGTTGTTATTACATTTAATGAATATTGGCTAAAATTATTATAATAATTATATTAATTATCTATTGTCTTATTGGCTATAATAATCGCGTAACTACATACAAAGAGTTTTAGGTAGGTTTATTATAAAATAAATAAAAAATAAAACAATCCTTTATAATTTTTTAATTAGTAAAGTTTACTAATATTATAATCGTGAAAGTGAGTTCATATGTTTCTTGCCTTAATGGCTTAACCGATCACTATGAACTTTGGTATACACTTCGTATATTGGATGGAGACGAATAGAGGCTAATTTTAATCCCGAATAATAAACATATCCCGCTCATGCGGATAAAGTGCGGATAAAAGATAGTAAAATACAAAATATACTGAACATAAGCAATAAATTTATATAATTTTACATAGACACATGTAGAGTTATTCAACAGTGAAATGTAGAGCAAAGAAGACTAAGCAACATAATACGTTTGTAGAAGCGATTTGTAGATACGTACGCACACAATTCTCTTAATCTACATTTCGTAATACATTAATAATTAAAAATACATAAATAATACAGAAAGTAAGAAAGATTTTAAAAAATTTGCACTTGAAACTAAGGTACCATCATTATACTGAAACATTTAATTTTTTAATTTAATATTATTAAAAAAAAAACTTGTTCGCCATTCTAAGTGTCGAAAAGAAATTAAGTGATTTTTATATTCTATTTAGTTTTAGAATTCAATCAACGGATTATATTTTATTCTATTCTATTCATATCTTATGCTTTAGATACACAATAAGGCATTGTTTACACAGACGCTCAGAAATCACAAGACAGTCCCGTCGTTCACACGCGCCCCTCTCCAACTTTTATATTATTTTGTCACAATATCTTAGCTGCCATAAGTTATATGGGAATGGAAACAAACCCGTATACGCTGCGACCGGCTGTGCTCCTCAATAAATAACACCAAAGGGTTCTCTGGTCTAATGCTGTTAGCTCACGCGACGGCTACTTGACACAACTTTCTGCAACTGTAAACGTACACTGCCGCAATTATATAATATGTTCATTGTCAATTTTTAATTGAATATAAAAAGTAAAAGTCCTGAATTCGGTTGTTGCTTTCCGCTTATGCTGTTTTCTTCACCAGTTCTACGTAACTGGTATTTTGTTGAGTCTTATTAATTTGCCACGGTTACATAAATATAGTTTTGCATAAAATAAAATAATAATACGTTACTATGATTTTACTACCGAGTTTGTTTCATAAAAACCGAAATAAACTAAACTGACAAACCTAATTAAAGCTGAGATATTTTATTATATAATAAAATTATAAATTATTAAAATAGAACACTTATTATGTTCGACACCTTCACATATTTTTATCTTGATAATAACAAAATATATTCATGTTAAAAAAAAATTATATTTGGTGGATAACTTTACAATTCGTTCAGTACCTACCTGAGTTTTCAACACTCAAATCTTAATTAAATATTAATATCTATTTTATTTATTTGTATATTACTTTTTAATCTAATTAAATAATATTTTCTTAACAGTGTACGCATACCCTAATGTCTGCATTCGCCAACCCTTGACGTAATATAGCACAAGAAACGTTATAAATTGAAGTTAGCTGTCGAGTTAACTTTTTTCATTCACGAAATAGTAATAAACATAACTGCAAGCTACATATATTTTGGATTTTTAATGATTAAAAAACATGCTGCGAAATCGTTACTTTTGCTTGTGTGTTAAAAAATCTTACATTCACTGCAGTGGAAGAATATTATTCATAAAATTTCAATTTTTAACATCATAAGTTTTTTAACAACTTTTTACAAGTAGAATAAATGAAACTTAAATATATAGTTTTCTGTTACAAAAAAAAATACACAATACCTTAACTAAAAATAACAAATGCGTGAAAATAAACAAATAAGTGTTAATTTTAATAAAAACTAAATAAGAAGATTAATATATATTCATTTATATATAATCGCCTATAAACATGAACAGTTCCATGAACATAACAGAGTGCACTATGTTGCCCCAGGTACCCTTCATACGACTAAAATGTTATGCTTCTGTACCTTGTAATTTTACTGCCATATCCCACCCTTCAAACCGAAACACAGTTAAGCAAGCACAACTGCTTCACGGCAATCACTATCTCTTTTTCTGTTTTGCATAGAAAAATATTTTTTACATCAAGGCACCGAAAAATTAAATTATAACAGATTAATTTATGTTTTGGTCCATCGTTATTGATATAAATTTAGAATAGCTATATATATATATATATATATATATATATATATATATATATATATATATATATATATATATTGTATTATTCTTTAAGTGGCGCAATAAAAAATTAAATAAATAAGGGTATTTTCTGTGAAACATGTAAACTTTTGCCCATGTTAGTTTGGACTTTTTGGGGATTAACCATCGTTATATAGTACTACCAATAGATGTTTGAAAATTTTAAGTCGTTACAGCAAACCAACGTCTTTCACAATACGAAATTGAATTTTTCTTCTATAAATCGGTATGCAACTTTCCTTTGGTATGCTTGTCAGGTGCAATAGCAATTTTATCCGGGTGAAAGCTTTGGCCGAAGGCGGTGGGTTGGGGGTTGGGTCCAGACAGTCGACTTGTTTGAGAAACGGTTAGCTTGAAACCTTTATTTTTATTGCCCTTCCAACTGAAACAACCCTGAATCTATGGAAAGAATAGGTAAACGGTCACGTTCCACATTTATTGCAATTTTTCTTGATTATTAACAATTATTTTTTATAAAAATATGTTAGCATCTTTACATTTAGTATACCAATATTTTATTATATTTGTATCATAACTGTTGTCAAGTGCCACTGTTGCTGATTTGATTTAACTACAAAATGGTGATTTGTCATTTCCGGAATAATTATTTACCCGCCAAAACAGTCGACATAAAAACTAGAAGTAACAACGAACAGTGAACAGTTGTGGATTGAACATTGATCAGTAAAGACGTATAATTTGGTAAGTCGCTTTAATACAAATGTATTTTAATTGCAAAGTTGTGGAACTGTTAATACATGAGTTGGATTCCCCTATAATGACACGAGTTTTATTTCATAACCACCGACCTCTTAAAGGTCAGAAGTGGGATCACATCCAGGCAATATAGCCTTGATGATAAACTTAGCGCCCAATAATATATTGAAGCTATTGACAATTATAATAAATACTTACCAATAGCTTCAATATATGTATTCTTTATTGAGTATAGTGTAAATTAAGCAACTTATTATTAAAAAAAATTGAATTTAAAATTACTTTTTTTATATATGACTATTCAAATAAATGTACCCCACATTTTTTTTTTTTTTGTAAGTTAATCATTTATCTTTTATTGCAAAACTTTAATCTTTGTAAATTGTTATAAATTTGTCACTTGCATGTGACATTATTAAATATCTAATTACTAATATTTTCCTAACGAACAGTTACTTTTGTAGTATTTTTACAATTTTCCAGTATAAAATGGGCAGAGAAAAGAGATGTAAGCGAACTAAACGTCATGATGTTTCTACGAGTTCTGAATCGAGTGGAAACAATTTTCGTTCGCGACTTCGTAGTTTTGGTTCAACAAGGGAGCAGCGAACACGGCGCAGCGAAAGACGTAGCCGGAGTCCTCGGCGTCGCAGTCCTCAGTGTCAGTCGCATGAGACGAAGGGCAACAGCGAGCAAGTTTCATCGACACCAGTGCCACCAGTGAGTACGTCAACGAGTGGCTCTTTAGAGTTAATAACAATATTTAAAGAAGTGTTACAAAATATGAACTATAGTAATAATGATCGTTTTCCGGTTATTAATGTTATTCCTGAATTTGATCCAGCCAAACGAAATCAGACTATAGATACTTGGATTTTAAAAGTAAACGAATGTGCTGCTATTTATAATTGGACAGAGCGCCAAATTATTCACTATGCTTTACCTAAGTTAGTAGGGTTAGCCCAAAAATGGTATCAAGGTTTACCAACATTACTTTTTACTTGGGAGGAATGGCAGAATAAGTTACATTTAGCATTTCCTAGTGCTGAAAATTATGGGCAATTGTTAACGGAAATGCTTGCTTGTAAGGCGCGATTTGACGAGTCCTTAGAGGAATATTACTATGAGAAAATGGGATTATTAAATAGGTGCAATATTACTGGGAAAAATGCAATTGACTGTATTCTATTAGGTATAGAGGATATGTCTATAAGAACTAGCGCTGAAGCAGCACAGTTTTCTGAACCCGATAAATTATTAGTTTTTCTTAGAAATGTTAAAGTTATTAGGAAAATTGAAAGAAATGGAGTACCCATACAATCAAGCAATTTCGAAATTAAACGCCCTAAAATAAAATATAATTTGTCCAGTGTTGAGTCTAGAGTAAACTATAAATGTTATAATTGCGGAGAGGACGGGCATTCATATTTTAAATGTAAGCAACCAATCAAACGATGCGACGTATGTCGTAAAGTTGGGCATTTGGCTAGTGATGGCTGTGATAAGAAGGAAATTACCCCTAGTACTAATAAAACCGTCTTACGCATATCTTAAGAACAAGATAATGATTCCAAATATTTTAGGTTAGTCACAGTTAAGTTTCATAGTCAAATTACGATGTTAAAAGAATCAGTTGCAAATAAATTAGTAAGTTCATGGGAAACGACGGAATTACCGATATTGAGGGGTTTCCGTAATTCCATAGTAAATTGTGTAGCTAAATGTAAAGTTAACATTGAGGTAGATTCTGTAACTGCTATAGTAGAATCACTTATTGTAACAGACCATTTCATACAAGTACCCCTCCTATTAGGCCAGACCGAACAAGAACCAGAGGGAGAAGTTGTACAAAAGTCGATTGCTTGGGTACCTCTGTCCCATTCGTGTTTCTACCGTGAAGTAGTTGTGTTTGCATGGCTGTGTTTCGGTTTGAAGGGTGGGATATAGCAGTTCGGTTTGAAGGGTACAGAGGAATAACATCTGACTCCTCAGGAGAGGCAACGCATGGGGGGGGGGGTATCATGGGCGACACAGTATACTCTGTTATGTCCATGGTACTGCTCATGTCTATAGACGACGGTTACCACTTTCCATCAGGTAGGCCGTCAGCTTGTTTGCCATTCTAAGTTGTATAAAAACAAAATGAGTAAAAATGAGTAATCTTAATGACACTTCTCCAGTAGTTTATCGTCCATATCGCTTATCTTATTCCGAACGAGAAATAGTCCGCAATATAGTACATGAATTAGAGAGCGCTGGAATTGTTAGATCGTCTACGTCCTCATACGCGTCCCCAGTTCTGTTGGTTCAAAAGAAAATTGGTGACTGTCGTCTATGTATTGATTTCTGTGCTTTGACCAAAACGACTATAAAAGAACACTATCCATTGCCAAGGATAGATGATCAATTAGATAATTTATCAGATTTTAAATATTATACGGTTTTAGATATGGATAATGTCATCAGCCCATTAAAAATGGGTTTAGCCGGTATCTTACTCCAAAGGGCCAACAAGGATTTACCTTTAATGCCGTATCCTATTATAGCAGACATACATCTCCTGAAGAAACCAGGTTTAGTTTTTATGATCTAGAGACCTTGGTCGTAGTAACCTCTTTGCAGAAATTTAGAGTATGTCTACTGGGCATCCCCTTTACTGTAGTTACCGACTGTAATTCTCTTCGTGCTATGTTCGAAAAACGCGATATATTACCTGGGGTTGCCAGATGGTGGAGTGCCATGCAGGGGTATAATTTTAAGATCATTTATAAGCCAGGTACAACAATGTCCCATGTTGACGCCCTCAGCCGTAATCCTATTGAGGTCCCATTGAATTGTTCCGAAGTTCGAAATATTAGCACAGATTGGATAGCTACCGTTTAACAAGGTGATTCAGAATTAATGCGTATTATAAATATATTAAATGATAACGAGACTAACAGTAATTTAGATTTAAAAAAAAAAATGTTGGTGGTAAAAAAAAAGGGGGTTACTTTGTAGGAAAACGGCTGACGGTGATCGTTGGGTTGTCCCTAAGGGAGTAAGATGGCAGATACTAAAAGCTAATCATGATGATATGGGTCACTTTGGATTTGATAAGACTTATGATAAAATACATCCATGGCTCATTTAAACAGAACCGGGAATGATACAGATTCAAATAGCGCGGACGAATACTAGTCTGATCGTTTGATTGATTGCATATTGTTTAAATTAGTTTATATACATATATGTACATATTGTTAAGTTATATAACTATCAAAATAATGGTACTTATAGTGATTTAAGTAGTCAATTTATATATCAAATGTCATTGAAATTAGTTGTTTGATTGAATTCTGTACACTATATATATAAATGAGATTGTCAATTAATTTATATAAAGGATTAATATTTTTTGTGGAAGAGTTTAAGTATTGTTTAATTATATTAACCTGTATACTGGTTTTACCAAGTTTCAGTAACAAGAATTATTAATAAACAAATATAAAACTTAAGGACACGTTGAAGATATGTATGAGGCTTTAACGTGATATTGTTGTAGACATGGAGGGGCTACAACAATTAGTATAGTAATTTAATTAGATAAGTTAGAGACACATTGAAGACATGAAGGGGCTTCAATGTGATATTGTTGTAGACATGAAGGGGCTACAACAATTAGTATAGTAATTTAATTAAATAAGTTAGAGACACATTGAAGACATGAAGGGGCTTCAATGTGATATTGTTGTAGACATGAAGGGGCTACAACAATTAGTATAGTGATTTAATTAGATAAGTTAGAGACACATTGAAGACATGAAGGGGCTTCAATGTGATATTGTTGTAGACATGAAGGGGCTACAACAATTAGTATAGTAATTTAATTAAATAAGTTAGAGACACATTGAAGACATGAAGGGGCTTCAATGTGATATTGTTGTAGACATGAAGGGGCTACAACAATTAGTATAGTGATTTAATTAGATAAGTTAGAGACACATTGAAGACATGAAGGGGCTTCAATGTGATATTGTTGTAGACATGAAGGGGCTACAACAATTAGTATAGTGATTTAATTAGATAAGTTAGAGACACATTGAAGACATGAAGGGGCTTCAATGTGATATTGTTGTAGACATGAAGGGGCTACAACAATTAGTATAGTGATTTAATTAGATAAGTTAGAGACACATTGAAGACATGAAGGGGCTTCAATGTGATATTGTTGTAGACATGAAGGGGCTACAACAATTAGTATAGTAATTTAATTAGATATTTCAGAGACACATTGAAGACATGAAGGGGCTTCAATGTGATATTGTTGTAGACATGAAGGGGCTACAACAATTAGTATAGTAATTTAATTAGATATTTCAGAGACACATTGAAGACATGAAGAGGCTTCAATGTGATATTGTTGTAGACATGAAGGGGCTACAACAATTAGTATAGTGATTTAATTAGATAAGTTAGAGACACATTGAAGACATGAAGGGGCTTCAATGTGATATTGTTGTAGACATGAAGGGGCTACAACAATTAGTATAGTAATTTAATTAGATATTTCAGAGACACATTGAAGACATGAAGGGGCTTCAATGTGATATTGTTGTAGACATGAAGGGGCTACAACAATTAGTATAGTAATTTAATTAGATATTTCAGAGACACATTGAAGACATGAAGAGGCTTCAATGTGATATTGTTGTGGATATGAAGGGGCTACAACAATTAGTATCGTAATGTAATTAGATAATTTAGAGACACATTGAAGACATGAAGGAGCTACATATATCAATAATTCACGACACATAATATGAATAGCATTATATAATATACTTTTTTTTTCTCTATTCTATTTCACGAGACGTGAAAATGTCAGGAAAGGCCGACTGTTAGCATCTTTACATTTAGTATACCAATATTTTATTATATTTGTATCATAACTGTTGTCAAGTGCCACTGTTGCTGATTTGATTTAACTACAAAATGGTGATTTGTCATTTCCGGAATAATTATTTACCCGCCAAAACAGTCGACATAAAAACTAGAAGTAACAACGAACAGTGAACAGTTGTGGATTGAACATTGATCAGTAAAGACGTATAATTTGGTAAGTCGCTTTAATACAAATGTATTTTAATTGCAAAGTTGTGGAACTGTTAATACATGAGTTGGATTCCCCTATAATGACACGAGTTTTATTTCATAACCACCGACCTCTTAAAAATATTCAAAGAAAACGTGAAACGAAATTGTAATGGAGTTAATAGTATTGTTGTAAATTTCAATTATAATATCTAATATTTGTTATATATATATAATGGCAATCGAATTTATTTTATTAAATCCCTACAGTCCAATGTTATTTCAGATACCCTTAATATGTATATGTCGAAAATAAAATATTGTTGTTAGTAGATATTATACTATATTGTTATTATACCTAACTCATAATATAACCTATATTCTAAGCCTATATTATTCCCATGAATTTACGATACAAATTTTTTTACAAATATATTTAAAAAAACATAAATAGAGCACAATGATTCATACTGATGCTTATCTTTACTGATTACTTTGATTTATATTTAAGTATAGACTTTATGTTTTTGTTTTTAAAAAAAATAACATTGAAAATAATGGTTATTTCAATTAATACAAGTATATTAATTTGTAACCAATACGAACATATGTATATTTATACAGTATCAAATTAAATAGTCTACATTTAAATTTTAAAAAGTCGATTGGTCTGAGGATTTTAATCTAATTACATGCAACACTGAAAAAATTGCGCGGTTTGTTTTTTTTGCACACACATTTTATTTTAAATAAAATGTATGTCCAATTTTAGTAAATATACTGCCGAAGCAAATACAGAAAATGTGTGTCAAAGGCTAATTCAGTCAAATGTCAATTCAGTTCAGTAAATTTTAACATATTTTTGACACTCGAAGCTTTATTTATATGATCAAAAAGAAAAATACTATGTAACCAGTTGATTGAATTAGAAAGTTTAACATTATTATGTAGTTAGTAGTGTAAAATTATTACCTAGGTTTTATGATATAGATATTTAGAACCGAGGTATATAGTATATAATTTTATAATGACACTATGCATATTAATTTATTTTACTGTGTAGATATTTTAGATAAATGCATAAATTCATTTTTGTGTTTGACTAATATAAGGCTAGTGCTGACTCTTAAATAAGGTCGTGATTACGTATTTAGTATGCCTACGTTAATAGATAAGTGACCTAGTAAACTTCAAGCTACAAAAATATATTATGAAAACTGTCAATTTTTTTTTTTTTATTATTGAGGCGTCTAAAGTAAAAAAGCCACTTTGCACAGCTGAGCCGAGTGCAGGGGCGTGCGCAAGGGAGCAATAAAACGCGCGGACAATTTGTTTAATCAAAAACAAATGTAGAACTCATGGCCTCATCCCGCCCTAGGCGGTGCGGCTCCTGTAACATGACACTCTTTTGTTTTTTGTTGCGATGCCTCCCGATTTGTTTTGATATACGATATTTAAAGGGAACAATTTTAGTTATGTACAAAAGATCAATTTAAAGATACGATTTTTTATACCACTGTGGTGACGAACAAGCATACAGCCCCTAACGGTTATCGTAGCCTATGAACGTCTGTAAAATACCTATAATATTTTATTTCTCCATTCCTTATTGACAACGTTTTAGATAAAATATTTGGTACAAAGTAATTAACTGGATGTTAAAAGTAATTTTATATCCTTACTAATATTATAAATGGGGAAATATGTTTCTTTGCAAGAGGAAGCTATTGTCGCTTTAACAAATCAATCGTCCCGAATTTTAACATTACGTACCTACTAATTGGTATATAACCAACTCAACATTACCACTATAAGTACTTCAAGACAAAATATTTTTAATCATTTTTAGATCACAAACTTCAGAAGATAAGTAACAGCCTATTAATATTGGCTGCCACGGCGTCTTGGCCCATTATTCTTTTTTAATGTTTCACAATGATTCAGGAATATTACTCTGTATGTTTCCTCGTGTATATTATGTTATAGGAATATCCTTTTGTTTCCTCTCGCACAAACATTGTCGCAACATCCATGTTGTTATTCGCCTCACGTTAAGATACAGTCACGTTTCCATCCAATAATTCTACTGTGACTCATCTCGCCCGCTACAATTTTCACTTGCGAATATCGAATATGCAGCATGAAGATTTCATGATTTATATATACGTAACAATATACACGTAAACAATCAAATTGACATTAGAATTTACCGTCAAGATAATATCTATCAATCCCAGGCTTGACAATAATATTTTTATTATTATTAATATCAACGTCACCATGATATAAGCCGCTATCTGTCCACTGTTGAACATAGACTGTCATAAGGAACGGGCCTGAGCCATTTGCATTCAGTGACTCCTACATGTATCTACCTCAAATACATGTAGTCCTATATGTATTTGAGGTCGTCGCTCTATCTAGTGGGAGTCGTCCTACACTGCGTTTGCTCGTACGAGACTACCACTCAAGAACCTTTCTCCCCCATTAATTGTATATTCTTCGAGCTGTGTGACCAGCTCGTGACCAGCTCATTGCCACTTCAGCTTACTTATCCTTCGGACTCTGTCGGTCACTTTGGTTGTTTTGCAGATATGCTTATTTCATTATTAATGTACATAAGATATGTTCTACAAGAACATATCTATGTCATCCCTATGCTGATGCCTATATATGGGAGATATTAAAGAAAATTTTACATAAAGGGTCTTAATAAGAGCAATAAAAATCTATAATTTTTAGAAATTTTGTCTGCTTTTCTATCTGTCTGTATGTATGTTTCTTCTGGCATCACGTAAAAATTATTACATCAAATTAGATGCGGTTTTTATACTCGTGTTTCTGAAAGTCTAACTTAAAATCTAGTATATATTTTGTCATTAATACGACATCCATTTTTAAACGACTTCGAAAAAGGGCGAGGTCCTATGTTGGACTGTATATTTTCTCCTTTATTACTGAAATTCAGGTAAATAAATAAAATATATGTTAGTAATTTTACGTTTCTTTACAAATTTATTACTTTTTTTTCTGTCAAGTCAGTTTATATTTAATATATACTTATTAATACATCAAAAACCTCTAGCCACAGTGTTTCCCTACAATTACTTTCAACTAAAACATCTCAACTCTTTTTAAACAGCGCGCTTATACTATTTCGTTAATCTTGTAATTGGATATATTGTATCTCATAATGATTGGTGACCAATCATATTTATTGGTATTATACATTCCGACCTTCGTATACCTTGCTGATCATTTTTGAACCTCATTCGATACTCGATGCTCCATCTTAATACTGTGACACAATAATCCATGTATATATTTTTATTTAGGTATTATTAAATTTTACCATACATCATGGGCGTAACATCTGTTATGTCCATGGTACTGATCATGTGTATAGGCGACGGTTACCACTTTCCATCAGGTGGGCCGTCAGCTTGTTTGCCATTCTAAGTTGTATAAAAAAGCATTCATTTTCCCACGTGGTTGTTACTCAAGACGCACCGTATCCAACATTTACTTGCGTATAACCTTCAAACTTGAACTGTTTTTTTGATTAATCAGTGACCGCAGCTATATGAGGCAAAAAACTTACGAAGACATTTTCATGGTGACTCATAATAGAACCAGTCATCCATCATGTTACAATCCACTAACCGTGAATAGCATTGCTACTCGAACGTTTGTAATAAAATAAAAACCTTTTTAGAGTATAAACGTATTTCAGGAATAAAACAAAAACGAGAACCATAAAGTCACGAACATCTATTATTAGAATAGAATAGAATATATTCTGCTTTATAAACTTTATATCTGTACTTATAGATTTGTCTTTTACTTTTCCATTATTTTTACGTAGAAACCAATGTTCATTTTCGAAGGATACACGATATCCAATAACGTAAAACTCAAGAATACAAGTCCTAAAAGTATCCCTTCAGCCATTTAAGCCATAAAAGAAGGAAAACGCGGTGAACTCCGCAAAAAAAATATGACAAACATAAATTTTGCCGCCTTCGGACGATGTTCCAACGCATTACGGACAAATCTGATAAAACCTGCAATTTGCTAATATGTTTACCAACATCCAAAAGTACATCCAAAAAATGTTTGAACACAATATTCACTGAGCATGAGTTCACTTAAAAACTATTTATAAAAAATTCTCACTATAAAACATGATATGCACACATGTAAAAGTTTTGCACACACAGTGTACACGAGTTTCAGACGCGGCAGTGTATAGGGGCCCGAGCGTGACGCGTTCGGGCGCGCGGCGCGCACTGCCGCCCTATGCCGGGAAATCAAGTTTCCATGCAGCCTCCCGCCCCTACCCACCTCGCCGATGCGCACTTGCAGTTTTACCTTATCTTTGCGTGGAAAATATTTCTTATCTATATTTATTCAGCTTATGGCCATTCTTGAAATAAAATTGACTTTTTCTTGGTACACATTCAAATATTTTTTTATGCAAATTCGAATGGCAAACAAGCTGACGGCCAACCTAATTGAAAGTGGTAACCGTCGCCTATAGAGAGATTTTGTCAGTAGTTGCCACACTTGGCAGGCGAATTGACAACCGCAGTTGGCCTTTGGGAATATTTTAAGAGAGACGCTACTACCCATATCACGACCATTAAGTTTCCTTAGTCGCCTCTTACGACACCCACAGGATATATATGTGTGCTGTGCCTTATTTAAGTCATATTTCAAAATGAAATAGATTATGCGATTGTAGTTAGCCGCAGTTGCTAGCATTTATCCAAGAGTTTATTAGCCTCATTCCCGTTAAACTAATTAATAAAACAATATGTGTCATTTCTTTTTATTTTATTTTATTTTCATTTTTTAAAGTAGTATTATCCACATCTAAATTTTACTAACATAAGTTCAGTTGTTTTGAGTGTGAAAAACAAATAGTTACTTGTACATTTATAATATATTCAACTAACATATATTTATAATAGTAAGATGAAGCAGGAATATCGTTTAATTCCCTTACTTATACCTTGCCATGGGCATAACGTGGCCCATAATAACCCTCATGCGTTACCATTCCTGAGGACTAAGGTGTTATATCTCTGTATCGTGTAATTTCATTATTATACTTTCAAACGAAAATACTGGCATGCAAACACAACTACTTCATGACAGAAACACGAATACAAACAAAAGCACCCAAGCAGATGACTTTTGTACAAAGTCTTCCTTTAGTAAAATAATAATAAGTAAAAAAAAATCCTTAATAAAAATAATTATTTTAATAACATCAAACACCATATTTTTTTTTTTATAAATTATCACTTTAATCTGAGTATATTTACCGATATAATTTTTTACATTTAAAGAACTAAACGCTATATCCTTTTGGTTGTAATGCCGAAACTAAAAATCCTTATCTTGAGATAGACCTTAGTAAGTCGCCGCAGGAAGTCACCGCTCCTTTGGCGCACTACAGGATTCTGAAATGGGTACTTATCACAGTATGCCATACCTATACATACTCTCTCGTGTGATACGTACATTGAATAGAAAACGCCAAGTAAACATACTATTATATATGTACTTATATGAAACATATACATGTGCGTCTTTCTGCTAGAAAAACTGAACGATTTTGGAATTTTCCAAAAAAAAATTAAAAAAAATGTAAATATAGGTAGCTCAATATTTTTGATCGTTTTCACTGATGTTATTTTGTGGAAAATCAATTGATATCGCTGATTATGCTTAGTAATTTGATAAATGTGACAGTGATTTTGTTTATTTGTTACTGCATGTTTATGATATCCCGGTCACATGAAATCACATGTAGTCGCAGGTAAAAACCAGTATAATAATATAATTATTTTTTATTAATAGAATACATTAATTAATGGTAATAATTGATTTCGATTTCATCGTATATTAACAATTATTATCATGTCCATTTCAACTTGCTTGTCATTTCAATATAATATTAAAAAAATATATAATTATTACTGTGTTCTTTTATTGTTGTTCTATTGAACAAGTGATATAAACAAATTTTGGAAGGCAAATACCAATAACGTGATTTTCAATAAAAGAAAACAAAAAACATATTGGCTACAGCTTAGGAAAAATAAAATCCCATAGCAGATGCTTTAACTGAATTATAAGGAAAATTGGCAAAGAAATATAAACAACAAAGATGGAGGAGATATAAAATAAACTATTTTAGACCAACCCCTGGTCACGTAGTCTGCCATAATTCGAATTGACAACTTAAAGCGGAAGGAATGGCTTTTTGATCTTATTCTTAAAGTTGTGAAACTGGTGAATATCTACACTCGGCACGATGAAGACGCTAAGGATAAGAGTTTATGGAAAATCAATAAATTATTCAACTTGTGATCTCAAGTAGCGCGATGTTTAAGCAAGTACGAGGCAATCGAGGTATATAATCTACATTTTGGTTTCAAAAAGATTCTTAACGTGTATTTTACTTTTTCTACCAACTTAAAAAAAGATGGAGTTCTCAATTCGATTGAATTTGTTTTATGTTTGTTACTTCACAACTCTATTGGTTTTAAACCGATATAGAAAATTATTTTTATCTGAAAGACAATACTTACAGAATGGTCTCATTAAAACTATCAAAATCGGTTTAATAGTTTAATTTTAGATCAAAATAACTGGTTTTTTTCATAATTGAAGTCGGTTTTTTTCGTGTGACGCAATCTTTAATTATTGTGTGTATGTTACGTTACGCAATAATATAATACAAAAATCTTCACTAATTTAAATTCGACTTGAATGTGGCAAAGTAAATACTATTTAATTATATCGCTAAACAACTAACTTGATTATCAAAAGAGCATCAGCATAATTATTTAGATGCTATTTTATTTACTCTACATTACTCGATTTATTTGGTCTTAATTATTGAAATGATGATTACTTAAACTTTTGACCAAAACTTAATATTTTTTGTATTTAACAAGTAATTTTAACCATTAGTACACACCTACACTTGGCTATTATTCAAACAATGAGGCCTTAATTGGTTTTTTTAAATGCCAATAATGGTAATCTACTAATATTATACTTATGATAATACTCATATATATAATGTTTTAATGTACGTTAGTATTTAATAATAAAATTGTTTTGAATTTCACGTGCACTGAACAGAGAGAAAAAGTCTAAACCGACTTTATTTACGTCCCACTTTTTGTGTTGATGAAAAAGTCGCCCTTAATTGAAGTAGTTGCCACAAGGCTCATCCATTTTTACGCATCGGCGCTTGTATAAATTACTACAAGAGTGCAGTACCGGCGCGGCGCACGGTATGCGACGCCCTAAACAAGGCTCACCCCAGATGACTTGCACTTTGAATGCACATTTTAATGGCTCTGTTCTCTACTCAAGAGGTCTCGGCATTTGTATTTTAATTGTTTTGAATTATTAAGAAACACGTAGGCAGTTGTAGAAACGAGGGAAAACGTTAAATAAATTAATTATCTGGAATATATTACACAACGTCATCTAGTTCTAAACAATGCGAAACTTGTTACTGTTACTAGTTGTTATAACTCGTAATATAATATCATAACAATGTTTTATCATAACAAAGGCTTAAAATAATCTATTAAGTGATTTTTTTTCCGTTATCGTGTAATTTAAAAATTTCAAAGTGCGAGAGATTAAAATTCGCATCTTCACCACTTCAAAATAGGTTTAGATTTTAAATTGTGTGCAATTTTTCGGCACATATAAACATAATAACTATTATAAGAATTTTTTTATCACTTTGGTGCGGAGCTTAATGAATTTAGAAACTCTTTTTAGAAATAAATAATCTTTTGTTAAATATTATAAATGTTTAAAAAACTATTGTAATACAATGTACAAGTGGATTACATGATACATAGAATGTTTGACTATTATTACGCCGATTACGCGCAGATAAAGACACAAATATCTAGAAAAAACAGTCTGGGAGTCGCTGGGTTATTGCCGGGTCCCACAAGTGTAAGTTCTAATGTAAGCAGTTTCGATAGGGGCGCGCCGCCCCCCGACTTAACACACAATACTCTCAATTGGGAAGTTATTCCGAAACGAGTTTCATCTTAGAAGATCTCAAAAGAGATACGAGTATGCCAAAAAAATATCATAGGAAGTTTATATTGTCAGTAAATTATTATTGGATAATATTTTAAAATCGCTTCTAAATTATAGGTTATATTAATATATAAGGTATTATGTGGTGTTATTTTACTCTATATATTTATTGATGACATTTATATGTCTAAATACAAAATTATACACACAAACACTCCATTTTAAAAAATACATTTTAAATGGAGGTGTTTGTTAAACCACAAAAAAAATATGTACTTAACTACAAAAATGCATCCAAATATATTGCAAAATGGCGCGCTATGCAGGCGTACGTCGTGTGGTGATCATAAATTGCTTGGGTTTGATTAAGGCGGCCGATACTTGCAGTGGGCGCGGAGAACTCGCCCTGCACGATGCACCGGTGCACTGCATTCATATACAGGCCGATGTTTTAACATATAAATAAAATTAATGAAATTAAATATATAATACCTAAATTGTGTATTTTACAAATGATTATTTTTGTCAGTCTTATTTTAATATTATGAAATTAGGAAGACAAATTTGTTTAAAAGTAATAACAACTGCATTTACTTACGTGTATTTTAGTCAAAAAAGCTCGATTAGGTTCAAGACCATCCAAGACCTAAAAAATAATGTGTACTTTTTTTTACAACACAAGGGGCAAACGAGCATGCGGCTCATCTAACCGTAAGTGACTACCGTCGCCCATGATCACCCACAACACCAACGGCATTGCAGGTGTGCAAGCCTTTTAAAAAGGAATATGCTTTTTTCTTGAAGGTTATATTATCGTATTTCCAGTTGGAAGTTGATTCCAAAGAGTGGATGTGTGTGGAAGAAAGTGCCTTGAAAAACGCACGGTGGAAGACCGCCACTCGTCCAGATGGTTGGGATGAAATTTTAGTTTATGGCGATTTGTACGATGGTGAAAAGGTAGAAAAGCAGGTATCAATCTGAACAACTTACGAAACTTTTAACAATATATTTATTTGTTACGTGCCTTGATGCCTTGATAATTCAACTAATTATCACAAATATTTTTATACAGTATACATATAGTATAACAAGGACATAGGACTAGGAATAGCACATATAGAATCCCGATTATGCGAACTAATTACATAATGGGAAGGTGGGTTTATATTCGTACCTTTTTAATTGTATGATTGACCTTAACTCTATCTAACAATTAATTATCCTAGAAATATCGGGGAAAATCTTCAATATAACAAAATCATTATAAGATGACAACGTTTAAAGCATTGTGATAATTACTATTAATTGTTTATTACATTATATACACACGATCTAAATCATTAAAGTTAGGAACTTTCCTTCTTATTCATAAATTGGAAAATGTGTCTCTATAAGTTTTTTTTTTTTTATACAGCTTAGAATGGCAATCAAGCTGACAGTCCACCTGATGGAAAGTGATAACCGTCGCCTATAGACATGAGCAGTACCATGGATATAACAGAGTATACTGTTTCGCCCATGATACCCTCCATGCGTTGCCATTCCTGAGGACTCAGGTGTTATTTCTCTGTACCCAGTAAATTCACGCCATATCCCACCCTTCAAACCGAAACACAGCCATGCAAACACAACTGCTTCACGGTGAAAACACGAATGGGACAGAGGTACCCAAGCAATCGACTTTTGTACAAAGTCACCCTCTGGTAATAAAATAGGTTTAGTAAGTAAGGTAAGTTAAAATAGGTTTGTAAGAGGTTTTGGTTATTATGAACGCCCTTAATTTAGGATATAGACTCCTTTTATGATTTAGATATCCTAAAATTAAAAAAAATATTTCCAGAAGCTTCCACAGGATTCGTAGATATGTTTCGTCCAGAGGAAACCTCTATTAACAGTTGATTATTTATTTATTCTTAAAATATATATTTTAGTTATATATACATTTATTGTATAATAATATATTTTTTTTAATTTAAACTTTATAATCCGCCTGTACACAAATATCGCCACATTGCCATCTACTTTTGGGATTACTATTGTAAGAAGGGGATCATTTATTTCCTCTCTATCCATTGGATCTGAAAGTTTTACTTTACGTCTATCTGTTCATACGAATAGGTATCTTTTGTTAGTATATTTTATAAAGATAACATAATATTTTATGCTTAAAAGTATCCGACTAATAGCTATGTAAAAATGCATACTTATATAGTTGTATAGATTTTAATAAATGTAGGTATATATTTTTAAACTATACAAAGGTATTATTATTATTTTTTACTTGATGCAATAAAATTTTAAATAAATAAATAAAAGTAACGTGTAATTCTGTCATAATAGTTGACAAAACATTTTTTTCATTTGTTGAATAAAATTTGGAATTACGATTACAAACTGATTATTTTTTATTTTAATTTAAACTTGATTCAAATATAAGAAATAATAATGACATAAAATATAAACTATATAATATATGTATATAATATAGGCTTTTATATATAGAGGGAGACTGGTCAAAATCATCTTCTTGGGTACCTCTGTCCCATTCGTGTTTCTGCCGTGTTTACACGGCTGTGTTTCGATTAGAAGGGTGGAATATGACAATTAAATTACAGAGGCATAATACTTTACTCCTTATAAATGGCAACGTATACTCTTCATGCATGGGCGACACAGTATACTCTGTTATGCCCATGGTACTACTGTTCATGTCTATAGGAAACGGTTTGCACTTTGCATCAGGTGTTGCTGTTTGCCAAATTAAACTGTATATAAACAAATGATTAAAATAAAATAACATATTTCACAGTTTGAGTGCCATGACCGAATCGTGTGAATAATCACACGGAGCGATGTCCGGATTTGATGAAAGAATCCCATCTACCGGAGGGAGATGACGTCACCCATATCGAACTTCTTATGGTTACAAGGGGATATATTATACATTGTAGTGACTAAAAATAAAATAAAAAGAAATTGTTGTATTCTTTTGCGAGAAAACTGAACTAAGAGCACTTAATAACAGAAATAAAATATATTTCTCAATTAAATTTAAATACTCTTTCTAATTTCTTTTCGCTGTATTGGCATACCATAAACACATTTTATAGATTTTTACAAGCATTCCAAAGTTTTTTATAGACCAGCATTTCAGCAAATCCATCGACCATTTGATTGCTAACATATGTCTTATTATTATTGTCATAAGATTTAGCTGCAACATAACTCCTATACAGTACATTAATTCTTTTTTTCAAGTCTATCTGTCTATTCTATCATAGAGAAGTCATGTGTGTTCACTGGCAATCCCTGTAGGAGGTTATTAGTGATAGGGATTAGCAGCTCTATTGCTAGCAATATGCTCTATTAGGTCGACCTTCACCTAATCTCGTCTGGAAAATATTGTTGTTAATTGCTGGAGAATCAGTCATGATAAGTCCACTTATGTGACATCAGTCTCGTCTATTATCCTTCACTAGTAGCTCGTTAGCATAGACCGATAGCGCAAGACATGTAAACATTTCATTATTATCCACAAAAAATATATAAACATAGTGTAAGCTACCTACGGACCTTTATGGGGTGAAAAGGGATTGTTATTAATTGGTAGCCTATTGTTATTAATATACCCTATCAGGTCAACCTCCACGTAGTTCCCCCTGGAAATTATCATGATTAATAGTTGTTGACTTCATCACGATGAGCCAACAACTGACCTACTTCATCCTCACCTATCATCCCTCACTTGTAACCCACCAGCGTACACCAATAGCACAAGCGTAATCACTGCTTCATATTCATTAAAAAAATGCCTTAATATGGTGTAAAATTTCCTTTAAAGTTACTTACAGCGAATTTTTTTTCTTTCCAAATATTCCTAGTGCTCGTCTAAATTACATACTTTATCTTTATAATTATAATAATATTATAAAAAGGAAAGATTTTTTTTTTTTATTTGTAATGGATAAATTAAAAAATACTTAATAGATTTTAAAAATTCCTGCACTTAAATAAAGCTAAATTATCAACTAATAACATGGGTTGTATTTTATCTTAAAATAATTAGGCGATACCGAGGCGAGTTGCTAGTAATAAATTAATAGGAAATTTCAGTAGAACTCTATTAGGTACGTTCATAGTCAATTGGCAACAAACTATTCAGGCACAAAACCGGCTGGTTGTCACGATGCGTTGGTGATTTAGGGCGGCGCGACGCAAGGGACGCAGTACAGGAATTGGGGAGTGGGGAAGGAGGAAGTGGGAGGGTAGTTGCGAGATTAACCATCGCCAGTTAATTGCGACAAATGGTCATTGAACAACGAATAATGGCATCCAGTATCAATATTTTATCGTACCAACATGATCAAATATTTTAACTTGAACAATATGTAAGTCCAAAAAGTTGTATCCAAAATATGATAAGTCAATTATCGCTCTTTCCCTTAGGTACCGACTCGTCTATACCATTGTCACAGTGTCAGAAACAAAGAGGAAAAGTTATTTAGACTGCTTGTATATCTAACACTACTTCAAATAAATATCGAATACCTACCATAAATTCAAGATATTTATAGACACAAGTGAATTCTGGAACAGAACCTAAGTTTCGTAGGTTTCTACTTAATTACAATGCCTAAGCAGTTGAAAACTAAACATGACGTTTAGCAAAATATCTATTTTTTTTAATCTAAAATACTTTGTTATTGGATTTATAAATTTAAAAATGAGACGAAACTCGCCCTCTTACAAGCGAAAACTTATAAAAAGGACGGAGGGTCTACTTAATCTCCAATAGTCGCGCGCCCTCTAGTTAAATAAAGAGTAATCGATTACCTATTAATATTATTGTTGCTATTCGATACTAGATGGCAATATTTCAATATAAAAAATTTCTAATGAAAATATTATATTTATTTATAAAGCATTGATAAAAATAGTTGTGTTGTGATAATTTTTTTTCTATATTTATTTAAACCATAACGCATATTATAATTACGAGTTTGTACTTACAGAATAAACCAACTTAATACCGGAAGGAGTTTCTTATTATTTTTATCCCCTATTTCGTTTATTTATAAGTATTTGCACTTACCAGTAATTCCTGTAAAAGCTATTGGAGACTCTACAGCCTACTAGAAATACACGCTTTATATACCTATATAATGAAAGCAACACAAAAGTCCATTAGGCGACATGT
The DNA here is from genome assembly GCF_026898425.1 of Galleria mellonella. Classification (NCBI taxonomy): domain Eukaryota; kingdom Metazoa; phylum Arthropoda; class Insecta; order Lepidoptera; family Pyralidae; genus Galleria; species Galleria mellonella. The sequence continues at coordinate 8,803,938 of NW_026442090.1, read as the reverse complement.
TAATGAAGTTTACTGGATCAAGATGTGTACTAATGACATAGTAATAACTCTAGAAACTTAGTATATCTAATAAGCGACTCTCTGTATAATTTAGCTTGTATGAAATATCTCTAATCATAAAACTTTCAATTTTAATCTGTTTTTTTACGAGAATTGTTTTGCCGGAGGTCCACACTCAATACTCCACTACGTAGATATGAGACCAATTTATGTTCAAAGTTTCAGCTCTTCAGCTTCTACAGTTTGACCTGGCTGCCTGTGGAATTTAATCGGATTTTAAACCAACTTCAAAAGACGAGAGTTCCCTCTTACATTCCATTACGTACACTTCCATGCCTTAAAACCCAAATTCTTTTACCAGCGGACATTCAAATTACGATTAGCTACATTGTTGATTTTTTTCAAAAAGTCTGCCACAATTATATGGTTTCTTAAAAAAACGTTCATGCTCACTTTTTTACTTTATCCGAGCAGTAAGTACTTTATATTGTTCTCAATTTCGTGTATAATATAGTATGTCATATATGTGTAAGTACATTTGTTAAATATATATATATATATATATATATATATATATATATATATATATATATATATATTCATTTATATATCATCCGTAACTTACGGTAATCGCTTACCACTATATTTTAATTGTTTGTAAGTATGTGTCTATGAATAAACTTTTATAATTTTAATTTTAATAGAAATAATTCATTCATGATATTGTAATCCCATACCTATTCTTACTATTTAAAATTAAATATCTATCTACAACAATTATGGAAATCGTAATAATAGCAGAATCAAATTTCAGACATAGTAATTTTCCATATCTCTTAAGTAATTACTTAGAGACCAGACAATGAACACCTGGGGACGCGGGCCAGGTACAGATAACACATTAGCGTTTCCGAGTTATCGGTAAAACTATTCCGAACATTCTGTATCTATTAATTATATAAATACTAGCTTGTACCCGCAACTTCGTCCATGTGACCGAAATATGTTTATTGACCGGGACAAAAGTAGCCTTTATCCTTTCCCATCCCATATAGTACGTGTATAACAATGTCCGTGATTGATTAAGCCGTTAAGGCTTTATAAGGTAATAAACAAAAAACAAACTCATTTTCACATTTATAATATAAGTAAGGCTTAGTTTTACCTGCAGCTTCATCTACATGACCGATGTATATTAATTGACTAGGATAAAAGGTAAGTAAAGTAAGGTAAAAGTAAGGTAGTTTAAGTAGGCTCTTTTAAATCATATTTTTTTTACAATTCTGCTGTAGTTTCTTCAAGTTACTATCGTATCGTTTGTTACTCTCTCTCTCTCTTATTTGGTATACACGAACCTCCTTATTTATAAAAACTAAAACGTCTTACATACCTATTTTAACCATTAGAAAGTTTTATCACTGTCTGTCAAATTGGTAAGTTAGCGAAAAAAAGGACAAAACACTTCAATAGTTAAAATGTGTTTTTTAGAAGTTTTAGGGCAATATTTCGTGAATATCAAATAGACAAACATACCTATATGTCTAGACGGTCACATGATTCATTGGGTGTTAAATATTACTTTTTATCAAAATTATACTGATTTTAGTGTAATTTTCAAACCAAAACCTAGTTAATGCAATAAACATAACCACTTGGCGATAAAACTACGAATGAAATAGAACAGATAGCTATGTAGAGTCTAAACGACTTTTATATAATATAAAATCACACTAGAATATTAATTTACAGGGAGTAATTATCCTTTTTAGAGAGTTTAGTGGTAACTCAATATTTCTGGCAAATAAAGTTACCTTTCTCAAAAAAGACAAAAATGTTTAGCTGGACGCACTGTATTAGTATAGAAGACTCAAAATTTATTATATAATTATATATCTTGGTAAAAGCAAATGCCTACCATGAAGCGACATCCAGGCTCTCGGGGCCCGTAAACCTGCGTGCCCGAGTCGCTTTATCTTTCGGAAAATTTGAATTCGGATTAAGGACCAACCCTCCTGCAATCTATGTAAACTCTCGCTAATTCAACTGCCTTTGAAATTGGTAGCTGTTTACTTTTCTGATAGCGGATAAGTAGCGGACGAAATCAGGTCAGTCGTTCACAATATTGAATGGAAGACAATATAAAAATTTCACGCGTACCTTCATTTGTTTTTATTTGCTTTTGCGTACGGTTTTCTTTGTAACTCCACAGTTATATAATAATTACAGAAATATAAATATAGAAAATAGGACACATTTTTTTTACTTTAGTATCTTTATAAAACTTTGTAGATTTTCCCTTTTAAAAATATTACATTTAAATATCTATGTCTACATATATAACTGTGCCACCATTATTTAATTATATGAGTACTACGATATTTCCACCTGGTTGCAAGAGTTATGGTCACGACATAACTAAAGAAATTTATAATTAATACTCAAATAAATAAATAATCATAGTAAGAATAATTGAATGATGTTTCGTATAAGTTTAAACATCCTTTTCCATTCCATCTAGAACTTCACTTCAAACCAGCCTATGACATGTCGCTCGATGGTGTTTTTGTACAGAATTTTTGTTTACGACACGCACTGAAAAACCCAATAAAGGTACAAAGGTACACGGACGCAGACGCATAGACCGGAAAATTCGATTTTCTGCCCGACGCTTTCTTAATGCAGTGTGGTCCACGCATAAGCCCAACCCTTGCCGCAACGGAAACTGTTCGTTAATCAAATTCACTGGGCCAATCTCCGGCCATACAGATAGCGAAATCGCAATATATTGCCTCGGACACTGATAAAATAATGGAATGTAGAAGGCCACACTGATATATCGATTTCAATTCCGTGACAGTCGTTTGATGACCAAATTAAATCAGAGAATACCTAAATTAAGTTAGATTATAAATTATTCCGTTAGAAAAATCGAAAACTGACTCGAAAATTCCAATGATTACATGCATGAATACTTATAATAAAAAGTTGTTAAAATACAGTGTGGTACCTCAGGGACGTGTATTACATACATGAGCTTAAAATGAGAGGGATCCGAAAAACCTCCCCAATTCTCATATAATTATATTTCACATATATTCAGTGAACATTTTAGATTCAACTTTTTATTCTCTCTTATTTTATTAAATAAAATATTGAACATATGAAATTATTTTTATTACTTAAAATCTCACATACAAATCTCAAGTAAAACAGATAAGACGTAAGATCCACATCTTACCAAATTTCACCAAAGAAGTATAAAGAGAATTGCTAGATTAAAAAATAGAACAGGACATCCCCTGAGATTGCAGATGATTATACCTAGATAAATGCTACTTTCTCACAATAATCTCTTTTAGTAATCGCTACCCAATATAAGGGTGAGGAGTTTGCAAGCAGATGTCGGAGCAATGTGGGTCGCGAGCTGATAAATGGTCGCGAACCCCAGAGAATATTGTACTCAGAAAATAAAGGCTCCACGACGCTCTCCAAGAGATAAGAGACCGTCTTGCGAATTAAACTCGAACGTTAGGACGTTAAAGGCCATTTGTTCAATATTAACGACGATACAATTTCGTACCTTTTGTTAGTTAATTTTATCTTTATAGCCATAGGAATTTTAGCAGTTTGTGTAGCACAAGTAAATACATTTAAAAAAACTAAGGTATATTGTAAATTAATTATATTTATTTATATTTGTTTTTAAAGTTAAAACAAAAATATACCTAGCTGACTCAATAAACCGATAGGTGTGAAATCCGCCAAATATACATAGAATTTTTCTGTGCATTAAAGTTGGAATAAATGAAAAAAATACCACCTACCGCCACCTATCGACGGGATCAATTTGTTTTTTCCCGGAAAAATAAATATTATTTTTCTCAAGTTTAAGTAAACATTACCTACATATTTATAAAATCTCATTAAAATCGATTAAAATTTGCGAGAACGAAAATCGTGACATGGGATTTTAATATAAAATTGAATCATTATTAGTGGGATAAACCATTTTCATAAGATGCTAATATATTCTCTTCCACTGGCCACCCAATATCAAAAATGTACTCCGTATATATAAAATCCATTTACATTATAAAAACCTACAACTTTATTGGCTCAGTTATGTTTTATAATAACATACCAGTTCTCATAAATGAAGGATCAAATATCTAATGGGGAAACCTATTTCAATGACCCCTTTTAACAAATCGCGAGTTTAGGTCAGGTCAGTCGACTTTTCTCACCTTAACTCCAGACACGTGTCGACGTATAGTTAAAGGGCACTAATAGGTAGTTAAGTGGTAGTTCACCATTGACCCACACATAATTCGGTGAAGCAACTTCGCCCGGGTAGGAAGGTAAGCGCCGAGCCTTGTACCACATTAATAAAGGTAAGTGCGCCCATGTCGGCTAATGTGTCGTTATGACCCGTCCTGAAAAACTTCTTGTGTATCCCAAAAACAATAATTCACAATACAAACACAACCTTATTACAAGAATGACAAAATTCAAATTAGAAGAGTGATGCCCGCAAAATCGCGTTTACGGACCATCATGGAAAGCCTGCAGTTTTGGGACTTTACGGCTCACAACAGGAATTGAGCTTTACTATGTATGTATTTAAGTTTAGGATGCTTTGTGACCTATATATTTCGATCGTAGTGAAAGTACTTTATACGTTCTGGAACGTTGGTCTGCACCACTGAAAACTACGAGCTACTGTGAAAGTGCTGAATACGCGGAAGTGTAATGAAACTGAGACATAAGTACACCCATGTGATATTTGAATTATTTACTTATTTAAACTTCAGTGCACAGTTATACAAGTATGTGTACATATGATGGATTTAATACCTAACAGAACTCTCTATCAATCGACTAGTCAATAAAGAATTAAATAGGCGGTGAATTTACTATTAAAACAGCCAGTCAAGGGCGAGTCGGACTCGCGCAACGAGGGTTCCGTACAAAATCATCGAATTTTTTTGTGAAATAACTACAAATTTACGGTTTTCGGATTTTTTCCTTTACTTGTGTTACATGACATTGCTTCTTGCCAACTATATTATATATATATAAATATATATAAATAAAAACTTTGTTTAAGATTATACAACTGTTCAAATTACCCCACTATATCACAATTATTTGACTTATCGAACTAAAAAAGTGCCATTACATTTTTTTTCATAACCCATCATTTTATATAAAATAAGTTACATATATATGTATATGCAATGCGAAAAAGGAACACACTAATACTTAAACTGTGCATTAACTGTTCACTGTTTTTATTTCAAATAATATCATATAATCGATATTGTGCATCATATTATCAGTTCTTACCTGTATAGTCTCATCATAGGAGTAGTTGCGGCTGGTGGCCGCAGCACTCATCTCACCGGCGGCGGCGCGCGCACGAGGGCGGCGACCACATCTGTAAACAAACATAAACACATTTTAAGCGACTTTAAAAAGGGAGAATATTCGCCTGTTTCGAATTAAGAAATTCGCCTGTTTTATATATACATATATCGATGCAAATTATGGTTGTTGATTTCGTACGAGTTATAGTGTTTAATATAGGAATATAAAACGCTCTAACTACATTTATTTTACTTATGAATATTTTGGGCTTTAAAATCAATGCAAATAAAATATAAAATATTGAAAGTTTCAGACCTCAGTGTTTGGGATTTAATTATAATCTTACATACATAATAAAAATATTTAAGTGTGCATAGTAAATTTAAAAATAATTTTAAAATATTAATAGAATTGAGAACTTTTTTATTGAATTAGTGGTGGTAACGTTTTTTGTTGTAGCTTAAATTAACAGAAATTATTTCTGGTGTTGATTCAGTTTAAATTATAACCTATCTATAGACATATATATATATAAGTTTCATTTAAATCCATTTAGGTATTTATGCATTATTGAGAAACAAAAAACTATCTGAATATATAAACAACATTAACATATATTTGTAGTGAGTAGAATTTATTTCAGGAATAAAAATATAAATGTTTTACAGGGGCATTACTCGTATTTAACATTTATTTTAATTAATTATATTTGAGCAAAAAAAACAAGTAACAAAAATATATGTCGATTGTTAGCACTTACTGCAACTTCAAACACATAATTAATATGTTATATAAATTATAATAATGTAAATTTTGTGTACAATAAAGTATAAATAAAATAAATACTGGGTAAAAATTAAAGTCATCTCTATACATTTTGCTTATGCTTATAAATTTTATTGCTGATATTAAAAGTGTATCAAAATCTTAATTGATTGATATAAAATTAACTCAGATATTTATTTTACTATTAAATTAATGTATAGTTATATTCATTTGAAAGTAAAATATTTCTTAATATACTATTGTATATAAACCTCTTTTATGCTACGCCGCTTCTACTATAGATATGTTGCTTTTCACGCTGTATTTCATTCTTTATTCTACCAATTCTCATCTGGAGAGATAGGTATATTTTTCGTACTATCCAATCTCTCTGCCAGCATTTCAATAGGTATAGGACGACATATTTTATGACTGTTTCATATATTTTCCTTCGAATACTCAAACTCAAACTAGTATAGTATATAATCTGAGGCTTATATCTTAAGTGAATTTATTTTGTACCAATAGAAAATAATGAAAAAGTCTATTTTAAATTATAATAGACATTCTCTAAATGAAATTAGTAACAAATGAATACATTCTATCAATTAATCTATTTTTGATTTGTATTACTATTGAACATCAACGGATGATCATACGTTCGTGTTATTTTTACGTTTGTTTACATTTTCATTAGGGCCTTTTAAAACATACTATAACACAGTAATCCACACAGAAGGAAACTCAATAAAAAAAACGTATACCAATTAAAAATTAAAAACTGAAACAACTGAAATTATAAAATACGAAGGTATTAACATAATGAGTACTCCTCAAAAATGGTAACGCATGAGGGATACCATGGTCTTTGTAGTAAATACTGTAATGCTCACGATGCCGTATATGTCTGTAAGCTACTGTTACTATTTACCATCGTAAAGGCTTAAAAATTTATAAATCAAGAGATCCTTCATTTTATCTGCATCAATTAAAATGTAAGAGCGCATACGCAAAGCTTTAAAGAAGTGAGTGCAAATTATTTAACAGGAGCACGCCAGATGTTGTTCGAGTTGCTGAAACTTCGGGTGGGCTCATGAATAATTAAATGTTGGGATAGAGGCGATAACTCACTCTGCCCCGCCGCGGTCTGCTGTCACAAAATAACACTTCTGTTGAGGAAACGCCGCTTTTTATGACTTAATTAGTTACATCTCGGGGCAAGAGTGCCGGGAATGAGTGCTTCGGCATGCGGAAACGTGTATACTTTATCATTGATACCGGAATTAGTGTAACAAGGACGTGGAATAAATTATTTCAAGTACAATGCGAATAGAAATAATGTACTCTAAGATTTTTTTTCTAATATATCAGGTATATGAACATCTATTATTGGAATCTTATACAATCGACACGTTTACACGAAAACTTTGATAATTTCATAATAAAATGTATGAATGCGAATAAGTAGTAAACATGGGTGATATCGGTACCGCTCTGAAATCTATACATTAGGTTATTCTGGACTGATTTATTGGGTGAAATATAGATATTGCAACTACAGTATATAGATATTGGTATATATTACTCATCGCAAGTAGATAAAGTTAAATCATTCGAACAACGTAATAAATAGCTAAAATTTTAATTGTTAATAAATAGATCATCTATTTAAATGGAATGCATTTAAAATAGAAAATTACTATAGTACTTAGTATACAGGAATATTGATACAATAGAGACACCTCTAAAACATACTTACCCATATAACTCTCTCTTATTCTATGTAGTTACACTAATATGGATAAAACAATAAAATAATCTCTAAAACTATTGAACTAATTCCAAAGTCACTTTGACTAATACAAAACATACTATCTATAAGTAATATTGCTATTAACGCCTATATATCTTAAGACAACCCCTACAAGAACTAAATAAACAGGAATACGCGAATGAAGTAACGTGAAACAGCTAGTACTTAGATAGTGCAATATCATGGGAACTAACTGCTATCATGTCTCTCAACAGGCACATGCATAAAAACTTGTGATTATCTAAAGTGCATTTTGCGAGCTTCATCGCACCACAGATAATGTATGTATATCTACTTGTAAATGTGTCTAATAACTTTAAACATAAGCGGGGTCTTATTTTGTTATTAAAAAATCAATAATAGTTCATAGAAATACATTTGACTATCCCATTTTGATTAAAAAACGACGAGATGTTTCATAGATACCCTACATAATATTTCGTAGATTATTATGACATACAATAAAAATATTGTGTATTTATATGCAGATTTTGCTTCTAAACAAGTATTTTATTACTTCGCAAAGCAAAACAGCAGCTTCATTTTTCATATTCATAAAATTAAAATGAGATTAACTCGAGAGTAATCCCTATGGATTACGAAAAGATTCTTTTTTTAATTACAGAAGCTGTTTAAAATTGACGTATTAACAGCATTTATACACATAGAATCGCGTTATATAAGTAAAAAGTTCAGAAGAATTGAGAACCTCCTTCTTTTTTTATACTACTAGAATGGCAAACAAGCTAACGGCCCACCTGATGGCAAGTGGTAACCGTCGCCTATAGACATGAGCAGTACCATGGACATAACAGATAGTATACTGTTTCGCCCATGATACCCCCCATGCGTTGCCATTCCTGAGGACTCAGGTGTTATTCCTCTGTACCCTGTAAATTCACGCCATATCCCACCCACCACTTCTTTTAGATGTCGCTTAAAAAGCATCATTGTTTTTAGAAAATGAAAACGCGCAGTGCGTATATAATGTGACATAAATTTTTCACACAAGGATTGATAATAAGTGTTGTGTAAAATTTCAAGGATAATATAGCAACGATGGTTGATCATGGTTGACCTTTCCAAGTTTGATATAAGCCACCGAAAGGGTCGAGGGCAAATAAACGTACTTTGTCATTTAATCCTTTGCGGTTTTGCATCCCTTATAGGGTGTCTTAGTATATATTGCATCCATACAAATTAGTATATTTAATGTCTAATCAGTCGGAAATTTGTAAATTCAACAACATTTATTATAATTATTTCAAATTTTAAAATAAACAATAATGCATTACGATTTTAAGATTTTTCATTTTTCCATTCTATTCATTTTTAACGTAACATGTATATTATAAAAAATTATAACCATAAAAACATTTTCCATACATTATAGGTGATGATTTGCAATATTAATAGTAGGTACCGAGAAAGGCCTAAAATGCTCTGTCATGATAAAACAAAATGTGTACACTCTGAAAAGTAATTAATAAACTGTAATCCGCATATATATTTACTTGTATATTATAGATGAGGCTAATTAAAAACTCTATGAAACAATCAAAAAAAGGCGTTCAAGGTTAGAAAAATGGTATAGTCTCTAACAATAACAGAGGTATTCCTGGCGCGAAGGTAAATAGAATGTTTTCATGGTTTCGTTTAAATAACGTAAAATATTTTAAAATTCCCGTATAGACAGCGGGAGACAGTAAATTCCACGTGCGAGTAAAAATTTTTTCTAGAAACTTTTTTTTATTTTACATTAAAAAAAAGAACTAATTGTAAAGTAAACAATTTTATGTATAAAAAACATCGTTATCTTCTCGTGACAATAATATGCTATAAGCAACTTTGTAACAATACCGTATTACAAATTATATAATAGTAGAGTCGAATTGACCTGTTTATAAGATTAAAGGAAACATGAGAGTCTATAAAAGCTATATTGTATATCATGGTGTCATTGTCAAAAGCTAACCAACATTTGCTCAACTTAATCCACGTTTTGTAAATGGAAAGTATGTAAGATTTGAACGTTAAAACCAGGAGATCAAAGGCTCCTGGAGATATGAAAAAAAGGTGCGAGCCTCATCGATCCGTGGCTTGACATTCGCGTCACGGAGCTGCAGGCCCACTGCGCCGTTACCATGGCAACACAGCCCGGACCCGGCCTGAAGCCGTCAAAATAATCGCATTTTGTTATTTACATGGTTTCAGGAAACAAACCCCTTTAAAACGTTTAATAAGTATGTGTAATAACATTTCTACTGGCATCGCTATAAAGATAAATATGAATAAATTATACGGATTATATTTTGACAATTTGGCTGGATAAGAAACCCTTTAAATCATGTTGAGGATCCAATTATTATATATATGTATATATGCATAGTAGATTGTCATTTATTTTACTGAAAAAACCTATGCACGGATTGTTCAACTCGCGGAAGAATGCAAACTCAATTTACTTGTTATAAAATAAATTCATAATGACTCCGGTAGCGCTTCATCTAGCCTACATTTTATAAAATGTAACAAGAGTTTATTGAAACTTTTTAGGGATCTCTACCAAATAGAACAAACAAAACCCTGCATATATTTTCTAAGTAGTTTTTACTTAAGTCAGTACAAAACTTAGCAAGATTTAGAAGGGTAATTTCCTTTCGTTATAAGTAGGTAAATATGTAAAATATTTTTTATTTGTGATCAAACATTCGATGTATATACCTTACCATGTAATAGCTCGTTAATATTCCACAGTAGTGGAATGGCACGAGTCTCTCCTCATATGAAGAGGATTATATGAAAACATTTACTATTTTATTATTATATCATGGTTAATTGTCAACTACCTAAATATATGCATTCCCAATAAGGGGAGTTTTGCCAGTCCTTGCCACGCTTGACAGTCGGTTTGGCAACCACAATTAGATTTGGATGATATTTTAAGAGGGACGCTGTTGCCCATCCCTCGACCATTGTATATGAAAGCCAATAGGCTTTTATATATTTGATTGCAGGTTAATAAGCCCACAATCACTCTGACTAAGCAGCAACCATACAAAATACTATACCAATAAAACTTTATTTATAACTGTACCCGTGGTTTTGTAAGTTGCCACTAAATTGTTCTATGGATTAAGGTATGAAGCTACCTATGCCAATAACTTACCCGTATCAGTATAGTATTATATTATCTGGGCCTGTATACAAAATTTCAAATTCAAATTCATTTATCCAAACATCTTTACATTTATACGTAGCTTTTCATCCGCTGTTTCGTACACATGGATTTCAGGATTAAAAAATATACTAAACTATACTAATTAAAAAAACATATACTAGATTTTAAATTGCACTTTCTAGTTTCTGATGCACAGGTTAGGAACACCGCATCGATGTGGTAGAATAATTTTTGTGTGATGCCAGTACAAACATATGTTCCAATAAACGAACAAAATTTCTAAAACTCATTGTTTTGGATGCTATTGCTCCTATTTTTTTTTAACATACAATAAAACTTTATACAAGTGGCGAGCTTAATGCCATATAGCATTCGCTACCAGCTAAATATTAGGTAAAAACCAGAAAGTGTATGAAGGGCAAAGATGGTGAAAAATATGTGACATTTAATTATTTTTTTTTATACAACTTAGAATGGCAATCAAGCTGACGGCCCACCTTATGGAAAGTAGTAACCGTCGCCTATAGACATGAGCAATACCATGGACATATGTAACAGAGTATACTGTTTCGCCCATGATACCCCCCATGCGTTGTCATTCCTAAGGACTCAGGTGTTATTCCTCTGTATCCAGTAAATTCACGCCATATCCCACCCTTCAAACTGAAACACAGCTATGCAAACACAACTGCTTCACGGTTGAAACACGAATAAATATATATTCAAATAATGATAAGCATTATGAGATATAATGACTATTTATTAATGTGTAGCTAAGGCTGGTCTTGTTGAGTCAACAGATAATTAAATAGCCTTCTTTTAGAAATAGGCTAACTAGGTGCGCTGCGTAGGTCTACAGGGATTTATTCGACGATAAAAAAATTGGGCATAAATCCGGAATGATGTGATGGTCCTATTAAGACCTCTCATATATTTTTTTCTTAACTATCGTTAAACATGGTCTAGTTACAATTTTATTATATTACAATAGGATATTATTTGGAATTTCACAAACTTCCCATCATACCATTTTAGTTCTTAATATTTACCTAAGGTATAAATTTTAACTACAACATGTACAACGTAATGTAAGTAATATACACCAACAGTACTCAAATTTTTGTGTGCACACAGAACACTCAGAAAGCCTTTTTTTACCCCTCAGATAGAAATAAAAAAACAATACTGCGGTTTTATGTTTTTCATGTGCATATGCTCTGGAATTGAAGACATATACAAATTCTATTGATTGAAAACGAGCTGTCTACTATACATAATGTAAATTGTTAACATTAAGATTATTGTCAGATTAAATTATGAACATAAATGTTTTATTTTTCATCTATTATAGAAAAAATAAATTAATTAAAGATTATTACAGGTAATAGATAAAAGTCAGCGACACTCGCAATAGTTGCGCACGCGCACCCCTGTCGATGTCCCAACACCCTTGTTAAGACTGACCATCTATAAATAACGACAGGAAGCACCGTCCTTCCTGCTTTATTGTAAGACTTGTTTACCTTACCAGCTGTTTAACACTACTAGTGGTGAAATACTAGATCAGTACATTAACCTCAAAGCCAATCTATATGCTTTTAATTCAAGTTAAAATAAAAAGCAAAATGTTAATAACGATCTTTTTTCTTAACGGTCCATTTTCAAAAACATCTAAATTGTTTAATAAATACTCTTAGAACTCCTTTATACTTGAAAATTTTACTTACGAAAGTAAATTAACGTACTTATTAACAATTTTACAAATGTAAATACTCATGTAAGTAACTTATCGTTAATCAATGGATCAGTGAATTAATTTACATAATGTGGTAACGTGACTAAAACTTAGATGTATAGGCAAACCTCCTTAGTAAAGTTAAATGTTAATACATGATTAATATTTTACTTCGAATAAAATTCATAACACTTTTAAAAAAATTTAATTGTATTAGTGCGTAAAAATAATATATTGATATTATTATTCAAAGTATTTTAGAACTTTTAATATAAATAAACGCCACCCAGAGCATATGCGGACCAATATAAACTAACAAAAATACTCAGAAATAATAGTATTATTCAAGGCTTGAACCTACAACCATTAGAAAGTGAGCAAATGTGTTAAACCACTACGCTACTAAGGTCAAAAGTTTAAATTAATAGTAAAATTTCAAATAGCAGACTTATCTACAATTTGTTTATAATTAAACTTTTCAGATAACGTTGAAATTTGTTCATTCATTTTTAAATTCGATATATCTAATTGTTATAAATGTAGACCATACCAACGATATCCCAACGACCGTTACTATATTTATTGAGGGTTCACTCCTTTTATGCTATCCAATACATTAACCCCGACAAATTACTTTAGTTGTATGCCCAAGCTCTTAAATTTATTTACAGACATATTTTGTCAATGTTGTTTTAGAGGTAATATTTTATTGTTAGAAAAGTTCAACCATCTATATATTACGCATTATGAGCATTGGCGTATTTAAGATTATTTATCCAGGGGAAGAAGTTGACCCCTTGAGCGTTAAAACTGGCGCATATGTGTATTCATTTCTTTGTGAAGATTTGCTTGTGTCCTGGGGTGGGCACCAGACGATTTTAAGATGGGCACGGGCCACCCAGCCCCTCTTCTAAATACGCGTATAATTGTAACAGCTGACATATTGGCAGTTTTACCGTATAAGAGCTTTTTGAAATTCTTTGGAGACAATGTTAACCGTAGTTAAGTTATAATAATGCTTTTGTAATATTTTAGTGGCCTGTCATACTCGCCGTATAATATGCAGATATATTAATTGTAATAATCACTTACGACAAACATACCACAAAACTGCCGAAAATATTCTCACAGAGTTAAGCTCACCTTTTGTACTGTTTTTCTATACTACATAAATGAATAAAAGTATTTAATTATAAACAAAATAATAAATTATTATAAGTAGTATTTTATTAAGATTTACCCCTGCTGTCATCGTTTGAGCGAGCACCACATCTCTGATCTCACAAGCACCTTGTCCAAACAAGACATATAATATCTGCGCCACCGAAGTCATAAGAGTTATATTTCATCCGAACTTAACTTGGATCAACATCTTACTTCAACAGATTTATGACACAAATATTATTTTACTTAGATACACTTAATCATAGCATCAAACTCAAACATAAATTCTCTCAGAAGGTTGAATAAAACATTGAATCTATGCTAATCCCAGGCTTAGAAATACAATGTTTATATTGACAGATAGTTTACGTAACGTACGAAACACCGCCCTACGGCCAGGGAACACCGAAAACTGAACTGCCTGAAAGATATTATAGTATAAACTGGATTGTTACAAGTATAAATACCGCTATCCGAGTACACATATGTTACTGTATCAATATAGTGCCATCTAGTACGGAGTAGTAAAACTAAAAAATTTAACAAGCTAACGACTATAACGACATCTATACCCTGGTATTACACATAAAATATTATTGTCGTCATAAATATTTTCACTGTTCACTTCAATTTCCTAATATTATTATTTCGTAATATGTCCTTACAGAAGTAATACGCATTTCTAAACTCTTATTTTGCAAAATTATATGATATTTTTTAAAATGATTTTGTAAATTTTATAGTGTCTGTCTGGCAATTATCAAAGTGAAATTGTCAAATGTCAACGTCATTGTCATATGTTATTCAATAAAACTTTTTGTTTTGTTTTTTATTCATTACAACTGAAAATTAAAAATTACAAAATTATAAGAATTAAATATCATATCACCCAAAACAGTTAGAAATATTCTTATACTAAAAACATCTACATTTTATTTTATGATGGTTAAAGTTTGGAAATTGGGACTTATGAGTTACGACACCGCCTTAAAAATTCAATTGGCTATCGCTCGAAAACACTTAGATGCAATGATTAAAGGAATAGAGGCTAATTACGATACTCTTCTTCTCGTAGAACATAAACCAGTTTATACGGTTGGTAAGTAGTAATTTAAAAAAAAAATTAGGTTATGTTGAGCTTACACTGTTTCATTAACTTCATCATAACAACCCACATTTATATCCTAATACTGAACACAAGTTTCTCCTAAAAAAATAATGACGCGACAAGCTTGTGCTAAGTTTTATTTCGTATTTTTTTTTTCTATTGCACTGATATTATTGTACTCAGAAATATTATATATATATTTACATTATAAAAAAGGAAGAGTTGAATCTTTGTTTTAATAAATAATTTATTTTTTAGTTTTAATAAAAAGTAATTAACTAATTTTAAAAAATTCTTTCACCTATAGAAAGCTACATTATGAGTAACGTAAGCTATGTATTATTTTCGAAAATTGCAAGGGTAGATCCCTTGCTAAACTGAGCCAAATCATGAGTATTAAATATATTATCAGTATCTCGTGATCCAGAGATACTAAATAACATTTACTGGAACACCTTAATCATCAGAGATGATACTTGGGAGACTGTATTTATGAACAATGCTTCTATCATTATTTACTTGACTCTTGCAAAGTAAGAACTTTTTACTTGATTACAATTAAAGGATTGGATAAGGTTACATCAAATATAGTATATAAACATTTTTTACATGGATTAACACAGAATAGTTTTGTTTCAATTCATATGGGCCTTGTATTTTATAAATGTTTTTTATAAGATTACTATAACATTCAAATTTTTTTTTCTTCATAGGTATTAGAGATAACACTTCAAAATCTGATATCTTAAAGCTTAAAGAGCTTGGTGCAGAATTTAAAAAAACAAATAGAGGTGGCCTTATTACCTTCCACGGACCAGGACAACTTGTGGCATACCCTGTTATAAACTTGAAACATTTTAAAACTAGTGTCAAATGGTATGTCCACAGCTTGGAAGAAACTGTAATTCAATTATGTGATGAATTAGGTAAGTAATATCTGCTCATTACAATCTACAACTGGTTTTTTTCACTTACAAGGTAGATAGAAAAGTCTACCTTGTGCCACCAATTTGTGAGAGGTGTTAATTTTTTTTTTTAATCTTTTACCCATTTGGTTACAAATCAACAGACCCTATGGAAATCTTGTATAATTCAGTTATTAATTTTAGAATGGCCTATACTTGTAGGATGTTTGTGTAATTATATTCTAGCTTTTACCTATAATTATATGTGTGTGACTAAGATAAATGGAACCTATGTCTTTCTCCATTCTAAATTGAATGTGAATACTAAATTTCGTGATAATTGGTTAAGCCTTTAAATTACAGTGAGGTAACAAACTCTTTTTCACATTTATTACTAAGGATTTGAGTGACAAATAAATTGATAACAAATACTAACTCTTGGAGCCACCTATACATGAACGACATCTAAGATATCACAGAGCATATTGTGGTACCATTGCACATATCCTTCATATGTATAGATTCAAGTTCTGTTTTTTAAATATTTCATCCTTTTATTAATCCATTTACAGTCTGCAAAATTAGGTATAGAAATAATACCTAATTTTGCACCTTCATGTGTATACTAAAAATACCATAACACATTTTTGAATAATTTACAATATGTTGTCTATTTTTTTGTTACTAAAAAAATTAAATTCTCATATTTCTTATACAGGTATTAGAGCAAACCGATCGCCACATACTGGAGTATGGGTTGATGATAATAAAGTAGCAGCTATTGGTATACATGCATCACGGTATGTCACCACTCATGGTATTTCTTTAAATTGTGATAACGACCTATCATGGTTCAATCACATAGATCCTTGTGGGATAATAGATAAAGGTGTTACCTCACTATCCGAAGAGACTGGAGTTAATTGTTGCATAGAGAAAATCACACCAATATTTTTAAAGCACTTTGACAAAGTTTTTGGCTGTAAATGTGAGGAACTAGAAATAAATGCTCAAGAGGACATATTAAATTCTGTGTATAATAATTTGTTAACACAAACTGTTGTATGATGTTTGTATTTCAAATTTAGGGAATGATCAGCTTTAAAGTTAGTGAAGAACAAGTTATTTATTAATTTATCACAATTTATTTTGTTGTTGAAATAAAAAGAAATATAAATTTGTACAAGTTTATTTCATTTGTTAATTTAAAATGTAAAAGTAATAAATAAGTAAATTAATTAAATTAAATAAATAAAATAGAAATCTCAAGTTGGGTTAAGAGAAACTATTATATTTATGACTGTAATATGTACGAGGTACAATTAATACATTAGTCCTATATATATTTCTACAAAACCCAACTGAAAGTTCTCAAAGACATTTAGAATTGTTAACATGAAAGTGGAAAGGCAATATATTTACAAAAATAGTATAGTCTATAATTTTTCACAAGAAATATGGAATAATGAAAATAATAATAGCTGAAAAAGTAGTCCTAAAAATTACAATATGTTTAGATAAATGAATTATTTATGTTAATAATTTATCTAGTAATATTTCTAACCAATAATATCAGAATATTCCCCTTAAACCATACAGTTCCATCACAGGAATGAAATGCTGTTTCATCAGTTTTCAGGGACTATTCCAAACAATATTTTGCTGTGTACTATATGAGTACCTACTCAATAATTGTACAAAAATTGGTCCGATACTTAATTCTAGTAAATGCATTTCCTTAATTATATGTATTTTCCCTCAACTGCAGTATTAAGGGAAAATAAATAACCTACCTGTTTGTTACTAATATTGGCTAAGGCAATGGACAAATAAATCAATTTGTCAATAAAATTCGCCATTCCACTAATCGCATTATATCTACTTAATATTAGTAAATGCTTTTAAATGCAATAAATTAACACTAAAATAAATGCATATGCAATGCAAAACACGCGGTGGTTACAATAATATCAATATTGTCACGAAATCATTTCCCAAAACAAATTCACCACGAGATTACTTTTTATAAATTACAATGTGAATCACGGAACTTAAATAAATAACTATGGACGGATTTATGACATGTTAAATAGTTTGACATGGGTTTTTGTTATCAGTCATTTGTATCACAAGTTCCTCAATACAAAACAAGCATGGAACAACTATATGTCGAGACCAACTTGTCGATATAGCCTCTAAGTTTGACGCACGATGGAAAAGCATAATTACGACATGTGCTTGGGTGGGGTAAGCCATTTGCGCATGTAATAACAGAATATAGTTGCTATATATAAAAGAACGAGCAGCGCACACGCCACTCCCAGCAGAAGAACAGATGACTTGCTGGGACACGGTTCCACTATCGTCACTGTTTTCTCTGAAAGATTAAAAGAAAATATATCAGTTTAACATATAAATATTATATTATTACAAAAACCTGACAAATTCAAAAACAGTATAGAGTCTACTGAAATCCTCATCAATCATTCGTTTATTTGCATAAACAAGTGTTAGGTATATTTATTTATTATGGGAAATTGTAAACCTACCCTATCTTATAAACATGAACAACCCCATGACCCTTACTAGTCTTGAAGTGGAAAGTACTCATATGTATGATGTAGCTAGTATTAATTGCAACTGTAATATAAACTGTAATATGTACAACTCGCCATCAACAACGAGTTACCCCCATACCTTAGAGCCTGGATGGTCACGTACAGCGCGGTTATAGAGATATTTCCTACCACGAACGCTTAGGTTATGGTTATTTGTCGAGGTTTTTTCAACAGACTATAGTATGGGGATCTTTAAAATAGAGATAAAGAAGTTTCTTCAGTCCCGTGCGTAATGCCTCTGGTATTGCAAAAGTTCATGTCTACCGTAACCACTTACCATCAAGTAGAACGTATGCTTGTTTGCCACGTAAGTGTTATAAAAATAAAGTGATTGATACGAATCTAGCCGTTGCGATAGTTGCTACAGGAAAAAAAAAGAATACCGAATTCGTTTATGAAGAATTTGTAATTCATATTTTATCTTCGTTATAATAATCCGTTTATACAGCAATATTAGACAAGAGCCACTTCCCTTGAGAAGAAGATATTAGTCTAATGGTACTAAACTATTTGATCGAAAATTTAGGAAAAATATTTACTTACCCCCAAAGTTTGCTTCCGACGCGGTACCACCAGGTTTGTCGGATCTGAGGAAGTCTGTACTCTGACGATCGTCACCGAAATCTAGTACCAAGATCTCTTGTGATATATTCATATCCTCCTCCTGAGATTGGGCTTCACCGATTTCCTTTTGTGACAACGAACGCTTCCTTCTGCCCCAAGACTCCAGGGATTCTCTGCCCCAGTCGCACACAGCCTGAACAAATAAATTCTCATTTAGTAATTACAATTAATTGGGCTAACATTGGCCAATTCTTATGGGCGAAAACACAGTAAATAATTTAGTATACTGTAAATCATTAACATCTGACTGCTAAGTTTAAGTTTCTTCCTTAAATAAGCACATTATTAGATTCTGGTTTTCCTATTGGGTTTTTATTCTCTGCCACTGGTGTATTGTGCCAAGTTTTGTTAAGGGAATTTTTGTAATGAGCCACTAGTCTCCATTGCTAGCAATGGACCTTGTCAGGTCGGCCGCTATACGAGTCTCCGTAATTAATTCCTACAAATTCACTACAATGGGATAACTCATCTGACTTCATCCTTGTCTATCATCACTCACTGACAACCCTCGCTAGCGTCTACCAATACCGCAGGAGTAAGGTTACCATTCATTTTCATCCTATTAAAAAAGGAACTTAAGACACTAAAAGGAATAAAAAGGATTGTAATGTTTCTTATACTCCGTCACCACTCGAAATGCTAGAAGTACTGCTAAAATTCCAATATAGCGGACAAATACTAAATATTACTAACCGGTTCACAATGGCCCAAACAATACTTGACGTTGCACTGGAAGATGACACCGTATGACTCGGTGAATCTGAATGCTTCATACACGGATTGCAATGCGTTGCCATCAGGAGAGAAGGCCGGAAATATCGATGGATCAACAGGACATCTGTACAGATATAGAAACATACATAGGAGTGGTTTTATCAATAACATTAGGTATTCATATATTAATAAAGCATAAATATTAATTTTTAAAGAAAATAACTGATATGGTAAGAGTTAAAAGCCTGACGGTTAACATTTTTTTTTTTATTAATATAAAATTAATAATATATGTTAATTTTCGCGCCAGTACATTAAATAAGAATAGGCAGAGAAAATCGAGTAACAACGTAACTAACATCTCATCTTACATATACATTAGTTTCAGGGCTGTAATTATTGAATAACTCGTTTGTAAAATGACTAACTCCATCACTAACTTCTTATAAAAATAACTCACCCGTCATCGTCGATGATCTGGAATGTACTCTTAGAATCCTTTGCCATAGCAACACAGCTGCGCGCGAAGATGCCATATGGAGCTAAATTATCAAAAATTAATTTAGTTTAGAACTGCATATTAAAAAATCTAATAAAATATATCAAACGAGTACTCACTGTCATCAGGAATCTCAATGCGGAATGTAAGGCGGTCTCCGATACGCACAGTTTCCACTTCGCGTTGACGAGCGTCCAAAATACGAATACGTGGAGGTGGAGCCTCCGGTGAGGCAGTAATGGAAATCATCTCCGGATCTCTGCAATTATACGAATGTATTTATAGATACTTATTACAGAATCTCACTAACAAGTTGTCCTTAGCACGCAGTTTATAGACGTGTCGGAAATTGTTCCAGTAGCCTGATCAAGATAAGTCAAGTTTACGATTTATGTCTTGCCGCTATTAATTAACATAGATTTATATATTTATCTTCTAGTACCAGTTCTCTTACATTACTTGAATAGACTGAAAATTTCACCTTGCATATTTATAATAGTGTCACGGCGCTCTTGAAATATGTATAAAATGATATTGAAAAGTAAAAATATTTTTATGGCAGTGATGTTATCTGAATATATTATTATAATCCATAAATTACGACTTTATTCTCAAAACGAATCGAGTACAATAACTCCAACATTATGTAACACTCGTCGCTTGATCTTTCACATATTATTACAATACAAAGTAATCTGTTTTACGTAGTAAGAATAGTCATTATAGTTACATATCAAGTAGTCACATCAGCTTCATAAGCAGCAATCATGATAGTCATCGGTCTTCAACTCAGTTCGTTAAAAATGCATAAAAAGTACTCTAATTGTAATTATATTGCCTATCACGTCTTCGCGCCGTTGTCGCGTATTTGAATTTAATTTGTAACGTGTTTACAATGCGAGAGTGATTTGGAGTCTTCTTTCGAGTAATTTCATGACGGTATGTGGTAAATAGCGTTCAGTCTATTACTTTACCACATCACGTAGCCCAATCTTATTAGAAATCTATGTGTTAAAACCAACTAGGAAGCTCATACATAGATGTTACATTTTTGCACTTGACATGCATGGCTACTATTGTATCACGGCATACTAACCTGATTGGCACCATTCCGAACGTGATGTTCTTCGAACTCATATCATATGTACATTTTACTTTATAAATCTTATCGGCTTTTGTCATAACCACGCTGTGATGTTGAAGTACAACAGTATTAGAATAAACCCCAGTCTGCAAATAAAAAATACAGAGCATACATAACATTCAGTTGAAGAAGTTCTATCGGAAATGATATCCAATTTTTAGATTCGCATTTTATCCAAATTCTATCAAATATATTTTTAATTTCCGTTCCATTCCAAAAACTATTTCCGTCTTTGTCTTTACTCGTTATCATTCTGATAGAATTGTCTTTAACTTCTGCATCTACATTATAGTTGTGTTGTAAATATATTGTTAAATTTTGCCGGTTTTGTTATTAATTTCTTAAAGATTTTTTTTAATAATAAAATACTTACAATACTCTGAGTGTTACAGTCTTGGCCTGACATGGTCAGGTCGAGACGGAAAAGGTCGCTATTCACCACATCGATGTTGCAAGTCTCAGAGCGACCCAAAGCGTAGATACGACCATTGAAGGGCTTGTTTGTACGGACTTGTATCGCAATCCTGGTATCCTTGCAGTGAACTGATACTAGAGAACCAAAACATTGACATGAAACATGACACTTGTGATATTTCTCAATTCATCTAATGATTTTTTTTACGAAATATCAAGTCTTTCTAAAAATAAACTAATAAAATGCATGCCTTTTTTTTTCAAAACGATTAAAGTAGAATATTCAATATTTAAGAAACCATTATGTTTTGAAAAAAAAAGTTTAGCTGAACATTGACTGGAATAAAAACTTAAAAATAGCGTAGAATATTTACAATTGTAATGCTTGAGTTTTTGTTTTTCTGTAAATAATAAAATATCCAGTACCAACTGTAACACATATTGACTGAGGCATAACACCTTAATTCGCAAGATTGGTAACGCATGAAGAATGAGCACTACTATAAGCACGTCACAAGTCTAATATCAATTGCATTATTTCTATCGTTAGAACTGGTGCAGAATCACATTTATATTAAACTTTTTTATACAGATAATATACTACCATGAAGTTTCACGTCATGCGTGCGGTCAGAATTTGCATCATTATATATAAGAAATAATAATTAACTTTATATGTTTCCTATCATACTAATATTATAAATGGGAAAGTTGTAAACTTGGTTAAATATTCAAAAGTTGTACCAGGTTGTAGATTAACAATTTTCTTGGTAACGTGTCCACGAGGAATAATAAACAACTGAATTCATTGAATGGAATTCGTTGGCATTCACCAATACAAAATAATACAGCTAATTTATAGTACAAATAAGAAGTTACCAATTACTATACACGTAATTGCTTAATCATTTCCAGAGCAAAGCTCGCCTGACCAATGGTATGTTGCGTAGACGTCTTGTTAATAACGTATCGAAAAATAAGGGTATGTAATTACCATCGTAGCAAGTGCCCGTCTTATCACAGTTGGCGTCATTTCTCGTCAGGTTGTTTGATGTTTCGGCATCCTGCTGATGGTCGATAGTAACCGGCAACTCGCCAGGCGGGTTGGCATTTGTCGGCGGCTCTAAAACAAATAAAATGAACGTTACGTTATATTTCTTAGATACATTCTTACATAACCCAAATTATAGGTAATAGAGCAGAACGAATCTGTAAGTTGTGGACCGAGAACCTACAAACGAACTACTGATTAAGAGAAAACATGTGCGTGGCCTGCGTGTATCGTAATCGAGACAAGATTGCTGCAACGTCGGTCTCGGTGATTTTAAGTGCAAGCTACCAGTGCAATTACAGTACATACATGGCGCAAAGATCGCCGCTTCTAGCAATCCTAGATTTTCACACGCGATTGATGAGCACTATGTAGAAAATGATCCACTAATATCCAGAACGAATGTAGAATGTTAAGCCTTATAAGTAAGATCATGTTGATAATAAACTGTTACCTCGTAGAAATAATTAATATTTGTTTACTTTTTAAGGTTCACTTAAGACCCTATCCGTTTCTATCCAATTGTCCCTTTTAAATTCATCTGCTAAGCGACTAATATAATCAACTTTATTGCAAAAGTAATCAAGAAAAAGGTCAAGCGAAAGTTGAAATATATTTATATATATTTTTTAATTTACTTAAATAATCATAATTAATAAACGTCTTTTGGTGATCCAATTATGCATACATTTTCACTGGACAAATTAGCAGTAGACCAGTAGCGTATAAAGGAATCAGTTACCGGAACGCTTTCGGTCGGTGAACCGTTCCTAATCGATTCGTTAGCATAGTGCCAATGTCTCGACATATTCACGACGAGGTGACGTAAACTGGCCATTTGGGCCGTTGACCGAAAGCTGGACAAAAGACTGTCATACTCTCCAATGACTCTATACTGGCATGAAACATCTGACGTCGTCAAAAAACTACCTTTAATATATTATATGAATGAGACATAGGCATACTTAAGCATATTACTTATTCATAATAATTTTAAAGCAAAAGAAAACAAGCATAACATATATGGAATATATGTATGTATAACTGTACAGTTGTAGGTTTAGTGTCCAGGATTTTTCTTACGTGTTAAGTTTTAAATCCGGACCATACTATGACAAAATAAAGTAACATTTACAATGTCAACGATGACCATGGGCCTTTAATCAGGCGTAAAAATAATAAGACAATGTTCCTGACGTTAATTTAGAGACCTACCTGTTTACCAAAAAACTACTTGTTGTAATTTGGTCACATTTAAACTGCATTTATAATATCAATTAAAATGAAGACTTGTAGATACCAAACTAGCTTGTAAAACTTTTCAGTTTGATTAACCTGATGAAATCATTCAAGCGAAACTCATTACTGTGGTTAATAAGTAAGGAAGTATATATTATTACAGTATGTCGGTTAAGATTATAATTAGCTAATTTCAATACTATGCGACGAAGATGCCAATTAAATAACTAGGTAATAGATATTTCATTAGCTACGGATTCTAATCTGGTTTTCCATTCAACTTTTAATAATTAACAAATGGATGAAACATTGGTTTCGGAAATTAATTTAATGAATTAAACGCTTAATTACTAAATTTATTATGATTGGTATATATTATTTTTATTTTAAAGATTTTAAAATTAACTTGGATTTAATTACAAAAAAAAATAATTATTTTGCTCCAACTAATTTAATTTTAATGCTTACGATTTGATTAAACATAGAAAGACGCAACTGAAAATTTCATTCCTGTGGGCCGATAAACTTAGTTCTTATTTATAATTTATTGTAAATTACAATTTGAGAAAAAATAGAAACTAAATGCACCAATTACGGCCCTGTTCTAGGCATAAAAATCCTGTAAATAACCAAGCTGACACAATGATTACTTCAGAACAGGTAATTTTTCACGACGCCACATCGATTTCAACTGCCAATCATAACTCACTTTCATAGTGTTCACCGTCTATCCCATTATCATAATGACATCCTTGGATGGATGAGGAGATAATGTGGATACATTATTTATTTTAAGTTTATAAAATGATTTATTACTGTACGCACAAGCTATTATGTGGAGAGACTTCGTCAAGTTTGTTTTACAATTCCAAAGCTGGGAGCACGAAACGCAAATTAGTTTTTACTGTCTCGTTATATTTATTGTCGTATAAATCAGTGACTCACAAACGAGCGACTGCCTTTATTGGCACAAATCACAATAAATCTCGCACGCCATAAAGACTATGGCAAGTACTTGCTATGAGAATACTTCCTTGCCTAGTCTCAATGTAATTTATTTTCACGTTTTCCAGCGAATATACGAATGAAATTATAACATCATATTTTCCTTTGACTCTTAACTTTATAACGTAATTTATTTCTAACTTTAAAGTAGATACCATTAAAGTGTCAAGAGAAATAGTAATATAATAAAGTACCTAGTAGTAACACTAGTAGGTATTAAATAAACATTGTAAACTTTACTAAAACCTAATTTTCCGAAGGATATGGTTTGGTAACCTTAATAAAATTAATATAATACAAACTCATGAAAATATTCCTTCATTATGTTAATCATTACCAACAGTACTCTATTACATAATATTTACTCATATTACCGAGGTTAGCAAAGTCGTTGACTTGGTTGCATCAATCGGCATATTTGCAACGCTTCAACGGATCATAAAACCGATCTACAAATTCCCACGCTCGCATTATTCTCTGTTAGTTTATAAAAATAAAAACAAACCAAGGAACGGTTTATAATCTATCGTATCAGATATAAGTGAATATCAACAATACATATCAGTTCCAGTAGGAATAGGAGCAATATATAAAATGTAATCCTACGACGATAGTACTTATAAATCTTATAACGAACATTCTCATGAAATGTTGTGAAGTAGTACCAAAGAGAAACTACTATCAAAAATAAAATATATAAAGGATTTCAAAAACCAAAGAACGAAAAGAGATACAGAGGAACAAGTTTTTAGACAGAGACGCGTAGGCAGCACTGTACTACTAGAGTAAGCTACTTATATAAACATAAATAGATTGTAGGGTTTAGAACTAAATGCGGTGTAGGAGCAGCGTGCTCGGAAGTGTCCGCGAAAGGCGATAACGGTCCTGTTGGATATCGAACAGGGTTCCGACCGTAGGCATGTTGTTACAAAGATACGTGCCGTTATCCTACTGGTGCCCAGAATAAATTTAAACCCAATTAGATTTCTTCACAGGTATTTCGTTGACACTACACTTAATAAAATTACATTCGATGTAACTTCTTAATTATTCAAATTTAAATTTAGGGGTATCACGTATTAACAGTAATATCACTTAAATGCAGATAGAGTCATTGTAAGAAATATTTAATATGGTGTTTGATTATAATGCAATAAAACTGTCCTTATAAGTCTCAAAGTATATATTGGAAAACGTTTATTATATATACTTATAAATAAAAATGTAAACAGGTACATTTAGGCAATTGATACAATAGATACCTACAAACAATTCTTCAGGTACACGGTAAAACTAAACAATAGTTACGTATGTTGCCCCTGCGTTATATATTTGAATTATGTAATATATAAATAAACTAAAGTTGAAATAGATAATATTAAATAGTTAATATTAAAATTTAAGCATAGAAGAATATTAAACGCTGCTTAAAATTTTCTAAAGAATAAGAAGAAATAAAATATCTCAACGATAGACGGTCTGACAATAAATTGCATTTTTCATGTATTTGGGCATTACCGTTGCTTCAATTAATCGTATTCAACCAAGAGAATACATTTGTATGCAATGTTTAAATATCAATAAATGCCTTGGGGGCACTGACCGGTATTAATCGCTCACCGCTCGCCGATGGCAAGGCCGAGCAAGGCCGTTATGCTATCACATATAACCACAGAATGTCTATTAATACTTCGTTATACTAATCCTATGGAGCAAACTATATTAAATTAAATATAATCCTAACGTGCAATTACCGACCACACACAACATAAGTTTCTTATTAATTGCGTAACGGGTTTTCCTCGCGTGTAGGTATGATTTGATACTGCGAACTAAGGAGCGACGCAAATTAAATTGGTGTCTGTTTGCAGGCTCTATCTAGCGTTCCATATCCGTCGTGATTCAATTATTGTCGAATTAGGGCTGGACCAAGACGAAACCGATCTCACGGACGCAACAAAAAATCCATTCAACCCGTGTATGATCACCGTTATAAAGGCACGCACGAGCGCGGCTGCCACCGTCCGTCATCATTCGGGCACTTATAACAAAGCCTAGCCGGCGCTTTGATAGTTTTTGCATCGAAATGCAGAAGACTATTGTCATGATTCAGCATATTCTCTCATTGTAAACATAACTAACGAAATTATTCAAACGTATCATCAATAACGTTGGCCATTTAGCGTAAATAAATAACAAATAAGAAGCTAAACGATTCGTGATAAACGTTCTTAACGTGCAACTATTAACTCTAAGAGTATTAGTCCGATTTTTTCAATACACTAGCAAATAAACCATATGCTATTGATAATTAAAATAACTACAGAGTTTCTTTTTAATATTGTTTCTTTATAAACAATTGCTTTATTAAGTAACACTTTATGGGTATTGTAAACCAAATAGTTCTTGTATATTTCACTAACAATAACTTAATGTTACGCATATATTTCAATCGCAGTTACGAATACTAAATATGAATATTTTATACCACGAATAACTGTTTAAAATAACAACAATTTAAACTTAGATGCTTATCCTATGGTTACTCTCACAATTTGACCATCAACAGATATAGTAAACACCGTAACTACATTTATCCATTATGAAAGGCGAAATGTAGGATTACATTTCATAGTAACGGTTTTAAAAGGAAAATATCTGACTAGTTTATTATCTTTAAGTACCATGCGCTTCGTACAGCGAAGCCGACAGTTAGATGGAATCTAAACTATGAGATACTAGTAGACGAGTAGCGTAATGGGGTAGCAGTCAACGCATTATGCCGGAACGAACATCTGGTGGAGATATATGGAGATCATACTTGTACAAGACTGTTACCTACTTATGAATTTTAATTTATTTATTACTATTGTCTATTTGTAAGTTTTGGTCAACTGAATCGTTATCACAAAATCGTATTCATACAAAATCTTATAATTGAAAAAGTCATACCATACAATAATAGGCAGGTTTCTCACGCAATGTTTTTTGCTAATTTTACATTCTAAACTAGTAAAATAAAACGGTTTTAGTTATTTCTGTAATGTTCTCAATTAATAATAATTTCATATTTTTATTAATTTTGATCATCGACAAATAATTATTATTTAATATCTACTTACACTATACTTTATCTATTCAATAAATTTTTCGTATACAAAGTTAAACTTGTATGTAAAATTATTTTATAAAATATATAGCGTTTCTTACCGCTGCTTTTACCGTCATTCCATGTAGGAAATACATAATGTCTACAAATAAATTAATGTTTTAACAATTCATTTATAATTTATTCAACGTTGAACTCAGTAAATAGGAAATATAAACAGCTTTAAGCAAAAAAAAATTAATATGATACAAATATGAGAGTAATCGTTGCAAATAAAATTGTTAATCGTTTCATAAATAATGATATAATTATGGACCATACCCACAAAAAAAGTTCAAATGAATTGAGATCCTGTTCAAAAAGTTTACTTTTGGATGTCGCTTGAAAAGTCGATAGATAGCTCAAGAGCTCTTGACAGCATATTGCTAAATTGTCGTAGCCGGTAACAAGTTCTTGAACTGCGAATCGATTGTGCATAGATCGGAGTTCACGATCTTCTTGTGATCGATGAGTTCTCGATTAAGGCACATCGACCCTTTTGACCCTGACCCCAGTCTAGACGTGGATATTATTTCCATATTTATAATTCTATGTCTTGTTCATAGGATGATTTATTAGATACATAGTGAATTTTATTGGTTACATAATGTATGGTGTGTCGGATAAAATATGTGTGAGTTTTTATATCCGAATGTATAAGGGATGCGTGGCCCAAGTATCTGTTTTCAGAAGGCCTTACTTGTTATTACAAAATATTTCTCAAAATTATAGGTGGTAAAATCTGTGGGAGAGGGCGCATCCCGTTTATTTTACTATTTCCCCCACAATAAAGACTCATAACACATAAATATACTTCTAAAAACAAATGTTTATATTTCCGTTGTTGTTTATTATAGTGTTTTACAACCCCAAGTCACTTGAAGGTTAAGCTCCATCAAAGTCATTTTCTCGTAAAAATTTTACTCCCTAGATTCCTTAGAGACCTGGCATATTCGAACACAGATCTTGTAATATGAGCTAGATTTAAGAAAAAAAATATGAGGTAAAGTTATGATACGATCAAAAATAGTATAGAGGAAGATACCCAGTTAGGTACAACAGTGTATCAAACTCGTATACAGTTTAAAGAACTTTCTGCGGTTATGATAAGAATCAGTAATCTCGGTAGTTCAAGTTTTTGCTTCATGTTATTCTCAAAACGTTAACGGGGTAACCACTACTACTATCGATCCGTAAATAAGTTTTTACTGTATAAGCTCGTATTATATTTAAATATCTAATCTGTATAGTGCGAAAAAAACTGGTATAGATACAATTCAAGTGAAGTTCTCACGCTGTCGAGGTGAGAAGCTTGAATTACTCGTATAACAATTAACGTCCGTTGGAACGTCGGTAATGGTGTTATTATAAAGATTTATATCGTTCTATCGCTTTTAATTCACTTTTAATTGATTCAATATCGCATGGTTTTACTTAATTTACGTATCTTACTTTTTTCTTTCATGAACCCCCGATACAAAGGGAAGTATAAATTCAGCCGTTCTGTCGTATAACTTCCAAAGGATTGGACCATTTTATTTAAAAACAGGTTTAAGCATAATTCTGTAAAAAAATGTTATCATCAAAACCAAGGAATAAGTAACTGTGATTTCTTGTTTTATATCAAAATCATAATCTTATTAATATCTAAATGGATCTTAGTATAAATTCCTTTGGACCAGGTTTGATAATATGACATCATTCTTCTAAAAAAATCTACTTATTTCCAATTAAAATTATTATAAGGGAATTAATACAAGGAAATATATTAAAAATTAATTCTTTTTACAACATGTCACAAAGAAAAAGATATTGGAAGAGACTAAATAGTTAACACTCGAGCTGCAATAGCGGACCACCGACGCAGTGCTTGTGTAATCGTTGCCTAAGATAATATCAACGTATCTGTTCTCAGGTTTACCGATGAATAATAATTGTACTGCTGGATGATTTGTTTTGATTTACGCTTTTGATATTAATGATAATGTTTTTGTATAGTAAGAGGAAACAGAGAACGGTCATCCATTTCGATCTGTAAAAAATGATAACGCAAACGAATGCAGAAATAATTATTAAAATCGGTTTAGCGCTTTAGAAGACTAACTCACAACTATATTAATGGATACCTTATCGTTGTCGTATACATGAAACGTAAATACAAAGTTCAGCGTCCTGTAATTCTCATGCGCGCAATAATTAAAACTGATTGACTGATATATATAAATTTGCCACACATATATAAAAAACTATATAGGTAAAATATCACGTAATATACAAAAAATACAGGCCAATTGAACATTCTCCTTTTTGAAGTTACTTAAAAAGAAATGCTCCATAAACAGCAATTTTACTTCTTAGATAATAACATCAAACTACGGCATTAACGACACGCCTGTAACAGTACTGCGCGTTGCGCTGATTGCTACCGTGACAAAAAGTGCGCATACGTCGCAAATGCGTTACGTGGTTAATGGTTACCACACCCGAGCTACCATGCCGGCTGTCATTCCATTTCGAATGCCGGTACGTAAACAGATATACTTGCGGACATTTTATTGTCCAGTGCAAGATACGACACTATAATAAAAAACGGAATTAGATTCGAAAATAAATAATAATGAATTATATTGTCAAATACTTTACGAACTCATATAAATTATTTTGATACCTCGATAAACTTAATCATTCACCGATAAAAAAGTACTTATTTATTTCATAATAATGTAGATAATAGTAATTTAGTATTCTGATATGTCAGGTACTGATACGTAATTTTCTGTGGACGACTAATGGAACTTAATAGTCGAAGGATGAACAAGAGTGTCCTTCATATAACATCACCAAAGCCTAACTGCGGTTACCAACTCACCTGCTAAACATGGCAACTATTGGCAAAATCCCCCTTATGGTGGATTTTAATTTTAGTGGGCCTTGTTCAGCAGTGGACAGTTAACAACTGATTTGGTGATAATAATGATACTGATACGTAATTAATAAGTATTTCATATACTTATATAAGTTTTTAACTGACTTCAAAAAGAGAGACGTTGTCTAATTTATTATGTAATTATGTCTATGTTATCATGTTACGATATCTTCGCTACTTCTGATTACCTCTTTAGCATTCTTTTTCTTAACAGAAAGTCTTGAATACTGTTGCAAACCACCAACAAAAATTTTATTATAAAGAAGTAAACTTGGTGAAATTTTATTATACCTATAGTATATCATTAAAAAAACTACAAACAATATATAAATAGATACTATATTAACTCTATTTAAATACTTATTTTTTAACTATATTAACAAGCAATATTTTTTTCTCCTGTACTAAATTATTAATTCCAATATATAAATTGCATTTGTGCACAAAGCTAATACTAATTGGAAATTAAACACATTGTTAATAGATTTATATGCCCTTAGAGAACTGACAGATAGATAACTATTTCCGTAGGTATATTGTTACTGTATAATTTGAGTATGCTTGTACAAATCCAAGAAGCGAAACTGCTAAAGAAACTTAAGTAATAATTGTTTACATTTCACCGCGTCGTTAAATCTCAGAGGTTAACGCACGACTCGTCGAAGCCCACAACTGCAATGTCCTAGAAACCATTATTATAAGCTAATTGTACAGTACACTATTACGAGTGTCATTACCAAGACTGCATTCTTAATAGAAAGGTTCTTAATAGAAGAATTTTATCATCATCATCTGTAAATACTATTAATTGCATACGTTTTATTATCACATAATGTGTTTGTTTTTTAAATCAATTTAACGGTAATCTTACTAAAGATAATCTTTTCACTTAAGTTCTTTGACTTATAATTGATTTTCTCTCTTAGATTAAGGATTTTTCTAGATTACCCTATCCGGATGTCAAAAATACAATATGAACACTTTTATTCTCCATTGATCTCTTATCACAGTCTCTTCGTCAACTATAGTTGTTTTACCTCCTACCACCATTTAGCGGATATTTTTTTTATTAAGATATAAACTATCCTATCTCTCTTGTAGCTCTCGGAACAAACAATATACATTTATTATATCACTAAAATCCATTAAGCGGTTTCGAAGATTAGTGTGAGCTAATATCGCGACGCAATTTTGTTTTATGCAACTTAGAATAGCAAATAAGGTGACAGCTCACCTGATGGGAAGTGGTAACCATCGTCTATAGACATGAGCAGTACCATGGACATAACAGATTTTCACTTATTAAGAAATTTAATGCCGCATTTACATAATGAATGATTATTGCGCTAAGATCTACATTTCTATTATATGTATAGTATAGTAAATCTTTATGTTATAAACAAATAAGTTTTTTGTTATGTTGTAGTTCTATACGATGTTTTCTTTTCAAGTTGTAGAATGTTAATCTTCTATTTTTTGCATAATAACGTATAACGATCAGTAAAAACACTATTATCATACTATTATAACTGTTAATATACCTACAGCAACTAAAAAACTAAAGACCAATATAAAAAAGCCCAGAAAGATCATTTCCAATACAGAAAGAAAAAACATTTACTGTTGTGATGTTTTTGTCTGTAATTGTAGTAAACAAAAAAATACTCACTCTCGCAGAAGTTCTCGAAATATTTTCCGATTGGTTCCCCGTCGTCAATCAATGGTCGCTCGGTGTTTAAGTACGCTGACGGGCCATCAGGCAAAGTGTGGTGGTCCAAATGGTATAGCCGACAGTTGTACGTAGTAGAGTGAGGAGCTCCGAGGTACAAATACGACCGACATAGGAACTCTGATTCAATCTCACAAGCGAGCCGACAGCCACTTTCCGATGTCACCTGTGTAGGGAATACAAATTGTGTTTTTATACAAAGTTGCAAAGTGCGTGTAAAAGTCACGTACGATGGCCACGTCGCATCGCGGCTTAGATTAATAATGAGATATTTCCATTGATTTACAATATTCAACAATAAACAAGATGATACTAAATAATATAATAGTAATAGAGGACAGTATATTAAATTATGTATTACTAGATATCCGTTCCGACTTAAAAACAATTAATAGTAAAACACATATAAAAGTCTGTAATGTAATTTAAAAGAAGTGAGTGAAGTTAAAGTTATTATTAATAATAATGATTCATATTTCTTGATAATATTGTGATATATTTTTCAAAATACTATTGCAATGGCAATAAAATTAGCAATTGAAATGCGAATAATGTGTGTAGTACTAGCAGAAATTACCTGTAATTCCTTGTCGGTGTAATAATGCAATCCCGCATACTGCGCGACTTTATCCTCGGCGACGCCGACACGAGGTGCGGTGAATACTCGCTGCCCCTTGCACGCTTGAGACGCCTTCAGGCACAGATTCTGGACCACACACATACACAATCAGCTAAAATAACTCACAACAACAGTAATAATACTAACTGACATGTTTATTTTACAATACGACTCGAGCGTTCTGCAGTAAAGTTGTTAACATTTACTGAGAACAATCACTAGAAAACACTATAGAATTATGCGAAAAGTAACAAGAATCCTAAAGCTAGTATCGTAATTTAAAGTTTTACTCGGCAAAAAAAAACAAAACTTTCGATTGTAACAATACGTATATTCATTTTCAATAAGCAGACGCCTTACAAAATACAAAAATAATTTTTGTTTGTGAAAATTAGTCAAGATGATCTTGCTAATACTACCTATATCTTTTTATAAAACATACATCTACATCATATACTTTAGTCTTAAAAAACTTAATATGAAATGAAAGCAGGAGTAATTTTTTTAAAATAAAAAGGACTAAGAAAATTGGCATTTTCACCCAATTGTGCAATATACACGCAAAAAAATAATAAAACCTGTTTTTTTTCTATTTTATTAGAATTTTCACCTCTTGGAATTTCTTTAAAAAAAACTGTCACTATGGGGTTGGTCATCATTACTCAATCATATAGTTCTTATGTTAGCTATAAATATATACATAAATATATTAAACTCAATTCCAAGATGGTTACCTCAAAATAATCTGTACCAGGAGTGTCGACAAGTTGTACGAAATGTTGACCTGTGCGCCTGTCGGAGTCACTAAGTGCGCACCTCATACTTCCATATTCGTACTCTGCTGACCGACAAGCGTACCGCTTCTGTATGGATAAAATGAATATTTAAGTAGATAATACATTATCATAAAATACATAAATCATAACCGATATAGCCCAAAGAATCGGCAAAATGAAGTCGCAAAGGCACAACACGGGAAAAGCCTATATATATAGAACATAGCTATCAATAAATGTACTTTTTTATTAATCCAATGATAGGTCCAGAATGTTTTGCATGCTCTATTTACTTTTCCAATGCTACCTTACTACTATTTCATAGTTAATATTTGACCTCCAGTTTTCTGTACACCATAATCTCATAGAGTATATGTAACACAGTAATTAGAATACACAGATAACAATCTAGACTTTTCTAACGGATTTCAAATGTGGCTCTTTTGTCTACAAAGTTATCCGGACGTAATAAACATGCCCCTATCATTTTACCTATATCTTGAATAGTACAACCAACTAGGGCGAAACCATAAAATATAAATTGAATAGATAAACGGTAAATTACATTGCGGAGGCGACGGTACAGCGTTGTCGATCTAGGCAATGCTTATAACTGCATAGAAGACGAAACAACTGATACCTATATTTGACAATAAATACTAACTTTATAAAGTGATTGTCACACTGCAAACTTGTGGTAAATATTGGTACAAGTGAATAAAATTGTATAGCTCGATTTAATGAGAATTCAGTTACGATGAAAAATAAGAGAAAGAAGAGTGAATGCTGGTCATAGAATGAATGCCGTTATGAAGTGAGTAGCCGCAATTTAAGTCAAAAAGCGTAGCCGGCTTTACAACTGCATAGTTGTCTCCAACCTATTGTATTGTATCGTAGCGAGAGTTGGATATGTAAAAAGAAAATGAAAGTGGAATAAATGCGGTCGAAATGCAGATTCGGCGCAGTGCACACTTTTGCGAGGTTCATCTTGCATAAAGTAAGCAGACCAAGTTATTACTACAGTAGAGCAAGAGTAAGTTAATTCTAATAAACGTACCAATTTAAAAACGAAAAAAGATGTCACATTTTTTCGGGCATGTGCCATGTGAAAAAATATGGAAATAATGTAAATTGAAAGGATGACAAACCAAACTACAAATTAGATTAAAGTTAATTTTGCTCAATACGCCTATAGTATTTAAAGCTGGGTCAACATTGCCCATCTCAGAATTGTCTGGTGCCTATCCCAATGCAAACGGAACTTTTTACTATATTCAAAGATAGGATTGGGAGTAAATAATGTCTTTTTAAGAGGCTAAACCTCCCTAACAAAATAATCTTAATATACCAATCTTAGTTGAATCTTACATAACAAGATGTAAACTGAACGCTGTATACTCGTGGTACGTCCTTCTAATTCAATATAATATAATAACAATAATCTACCTATGTAATATGATACAGTACCTCATTAAGACACGCTGCAAGGCAGGCCTCCTTCGTAGATGTGTATATGATAGTATTGTCAAGACCCCGTAGAGCTTTACCGGGTACTCGTTCAAATGCCCATGGTCGAAGGCATACACTTTCCGTCCTCACTTGAAGTTTCACCATATAATAAGTATTCACGGCACGCTGTCACAAAATGAAAATGGTATCACAATCTTAACAAGTATTTAATGTCCAGATAGACTTTATACAAAATAGTACCTGCACCTATATCTCACTCGTTTTTCTTCCACTAAACATAATATTTCTGTTTATACAATGATATATGACAATTAAATTATAAGATACGGAATTATAGATACATAACATTTTAACGCATTGTAATATCCTTTGTACAGTTACTATTTTCCTACAGATGGGTTGTTTCTTTTCCGTTTCAAGTTATATAAAAGAAATATTTAAAAAAAAATCTATTCTAATAAACGTTGCATTTACAAATAATTCACTCATGTGCAACTTTAAAGATCGCGAAATCGAAAGTCTATTATACTATTATTCATTATTAACTGTTATCGACACTGAATTACACGGACCATTTAAACCGGCAGATATTTCATTTGTAATCGTTACTGATTTACATGACTTATACTACAAGGTAATATAGACTCTTCATTTCGTTAAAACGATTACAATGTACCACTTTCTTGAACAGTTACAAAATATTGTTCTTATTAGATTTCCATGCGATCAATGGCCGATATAATCTAAATTGTAAATGCAATCTCTCTGAGTCGCCATGCTAATTGGCAGTATCAAGAAAAGCCGGCACATGCTATCGAACTTAAGATTTAATTTACTATTAAACTGCTCTATGAAGTTAACACATTTGTACTTTTGGTGCTATAAAATATTATTTAATTTTATAACATATACATTTTTTATTCTAAATTATATACCTATACAACAATTAGTTAATTTTAATTATTTCTTCCTTTAACTTGAACAAATATATTAACACAAAAATTAACGAAACTGCTTTGTAAATTAATAATAAATAACATAAAAATAAAATAAAACAATAATATGTTGACACTCCATCTAATCCCGAATTGGGTGGTCAGAGATATTCACTTCTACCATTTTAATAGTAAACAATCGAATTGGCTACAATTTAAAATATACGATTCTTTAAATCTACAATAATATTTTATTCTAGATTATAATCTTGTCTCTGTTTATTATTTGAAATCGACACAGTATGTTTTCGTTTTTCAATTATACCAATCATACTTTTTGATATTTCTTTAACAATTATAAGCAAGCTTTTATTCTAACAATGTTATTAAAATATATGCCTCCTAGCAGTTTGCTGCAACAGTTCATTTAGGTCTATTATACACCCGGTGATTTTCTCAAGTAAAGTAGAAATTAGCAATCTGTGGTAATACCTGCGGCGTAGCCATGGGGTTGTTAGCTTGCGTGTCATTTTGCAGCAAACAGCGCGTCTCCTGCACTGGTGTCAAGGGGTTCAACACGAAACTGTAAACAATATTTTTTGCTTTAATACCCATATTTTTTATTAATTTTAATCGTTTTACTGGTAGGTGAGTGTTAGAGGTACCTTATTGAATATATTTAATGGAAGTAATTTAATCTGCAATATAATACAGCAGAAGTTGTGTTAAATTGATAACACCAAAGTATTTTTGATATTATCAATTTAAGTAACTCCTATAGTTAAAGCTTTCACATATTCAGATACCAATATGTTTCTTCTTTAATTCATGATCTTAGATTATATAGATAGTGTCTCCATACAAATGCTTCTAGAAAAGTGGACCAAATTTTTCATACAATTTTGCGTGAGAAATAGTTATGAGAAATTCCGTTTTACTTCTATATTTATTTTGTCTTATAATTTCCGCATCGTATTAATATGCGAAAACTCATTTTATTTATTAAATGATATAAATATTTGTATTTAGTACGTTCAAATACATGTATCTACCCTCATTCATACGATAGCATAAAAAAAATCAAATTTGATCATATATATCGTATGTTTGTCAAAATGTTATATTTAAATATATTTAATATCTTTTCTGTTTTCTTAAGTATAGGTTTTTCGAAAAATTAAAAAAAAAATTATAAGCATCATGACAAATTATACTTAATCTCTATTCATAGTACGTAAAAAAATAAGTACGAAGTTCTAAATAGACAGATAGTAAAGTTCTCATTAGTCTAACTAACTTAACGTATTCCTACGTGATTTCATTAGCACTTAAGAGTACTTCATTGGAAATATACAATTCCAGAGGTTTAATAATGACAGCGTAACTACAAAGATTGAATAACAATTATATTTAATGTTTCGTGTATTCAATTAATTAATTAAATACTAGGTTCGATGTGTATTTCTTAGCATTATTGTCTTGAATTAAATTGGAAAGAACATTAATTTTTAACAGATTAACTAACAGATTGATATGATACATGGTAAGGCAAATAAGCTGACGGCTCACTTACTAACTTTTACCCGTGACTTCGTCCACGTAGTCACGATATAGTCACTAACCGAGATTAAAAATAGTCTGTATCAAATATCAATTTCATAATGTTTGGATAAATCGTTGAAGCTGTGATAACAAACAAATAAAGTTATATAAATTATCAATTTCTACATTTATAGATTGTTATCTATAACATGTCACAAAGTACAATGCATTACGTCCACATTTCTACACATGACAACAAAATGATAAATCTTGATATATCTCGTTACTGTCATAATATGCTACTAGCAAGCTAACATGGAGTACGTAGATAGGACGTTGCACCAGGACGTGAACTGCAGATGGACGGCGGTGCGGAATCAACAGTAACTAGATATGCTACCGCATCACCTTCGCCATTCGGCTACTATGTTCTCAAGTTATAACTCAATTTTAATATTTTTTCTTTTCATGATAGATAATACAGAATACTTATCAACAAATATCTATACTAAATTGTAGATATTGCACTCATTTTGTATAATTGGCCCACTTTTTCTTATATATAAATAATGACTATTCCAGCTTCATACAATTTTTAAAATAAAATACAGCTCTTTATTTGAAGAATTTTAATTTTGTCATAATTATCAACTTAGTTGGATAATTAAATAATTGCAGTTTTCGTAATTTTGGCCAAAAAAATTGCATATTTTAGTTTAACATACGTTATATATCTTGTCCTGTTGCATATTATAGATAATTTTTACTGAAACAAAATATTATCTGATAACTTATAATATTTACAAAAAGCTTACACAACATGGTCATTGACCGAGAATCTGAATAGCTCATTATTCCTTGCTGCTCTCTAATTAATGTGCCAACATAACGTTTTACGTTAATAAACAAGGATGGTAATATTATAGTTGTTTAACGCAGCCGACCTAACGTTTTTACAGCAATCAGATGTGCTAATTACAAAAGAAAAAAGTAAATTAAATACAATAAATAAGTAACACTCTCTCGCTAATAGGTTCACAGTTCAAATTCTTTGTAGGTGATATGATATGGTGATAAAACATCTAGCGGCGATATAAAAAGAAATAACATAAAAATAAACAAGATGCTAATGCTTTCACGCCATCTTATCTCTCGTACGTAATCAAATGAATGGCATGCAATTAGTACATTGCTTTGCTATCAAGAAATGAGTGCACAGTACCTATATGATTTATAATAACTTAAAAACCAGTCTAAAGCAAGTCGGGCCACACTTTATGTAGGATTCCGTGGCTGTGATTAGAAACGATACAATCAAAAACATTTTAAAGTATTACTTTAGGTCGAAGTTTATCATGCAAAGATTTTTTTTGTGCTTTCTTAAATCTAAATAAGCTTAACTTTGACGGTTTTAATTTCTAAAAAGTTTATTGCGTTCTTTTGAAGTGTATTGTAAATTCAGTCTATTTGTACCATAAAGTTTTAAAATTATACAAATATCAAAAACATAAATAATTAATATTATTTAATGCAGGAAGTAAATATTGTATAATCGCCCTAATCTAAAAGTAAATAAAAGTAAGTAAATAAGTAAATCTAATCCTAAGTAAATCTACAAAATTATACATATATATGAATATTAGTAAGTAACGCGTTAAGTAAATTGTAAATTGACACAGATTTAATTTAATATACATATAATTTCAATTCTTATACAAGACTCTAATCTGCTCGCTCTATATTTACTAGTGTTTTAGTAATATAATACTATAGAATTACATAACTGTCTCTTATTTATATAATTCACATAAACAAAAAAAATCCGGAACTATAAATAGCATATGAACTACTCATACATTCACTGACTGCACTCGGATTGTCTGTCTTATTATTACTTTGCCCCTATTCGGCATTTTTGGAAAGCATGGAATTGAAAATTTATATGAAATGTTCGTTGTTTTTAAATGACAAATTGTTGTTTCTCTGCAGAATTGGGTGAGATGATGGAGATGTGGGATGTCCATGCTGTTTATAGAAAATACTATAACAAATAAAAGAAAGAATAAACTAACCTAATATTAAATTACGTACAAACTCTATTTACTTATTAGTATAAACACTTGGTATTCACTATTTATCGTAATCATTCGGTAAAGGCTACACCTTTACATAGATGCATTCCCAAGTTAAACAGTTCGTCGTGATCCAATTAGAACGTAGCAACGAAGGTTCAGCTTTAAAGATATGATCATTTACAGTAGCAGTGAAACCTGCTATCAATAAGAGTGCAGCAATGCAGTTGCATTAATTCTATTAAAGTGTCACTAAACGCAAGCGTTATACTTGCCTGCACCAGATAACGGAGCCACGATTTACCGTTCATCGTGATATTTTGTATTTTATTTATGTTCTGGAGCGTTTTTAATATTTCACTAGTAAAGATTTACGGTGGTTATCTTGATCGAGATGTTATCATTAACTGCTAATAGCATTAAAGTGTCTCAATTCTCTTTTACTAATAATCTGTGATGTAACAATTCTATAATTTCGTACTTATTCGGATTATAAATAGGTACGCCTATTATGTGGTCTTGTAAATAATTTATTTTAGATCAGTGAATATATTGTGTTGATAAAACACGTTTAAACTTTTAATGTGTTTTATAGACCCACGAGCTGTTTATCACAGCTTAACCCACGCTAACTCGCCATCGTAGTTTACGATGTGCGTTGAGCAATCAGTTAGACAAACCTTCTAATACACCTACCTATGTGTATATATTGCGGAGAAATAATATCACAAAATCGAAGAAGATGTCGAATAAACCGTTCCAATAAATCTTTTTTTTATAATTTTTTGAATAAATCCAATAACATTGTGGAATGCCTGTTACCGTGGTGTGTCGCATTAGTCTTGTAACTTCAGATCCTTTAACTATAGCATGCAAAAGCACTAAGTGTTACACACAGCCATTAAGAGCAAAATATTCTCTTTTCAGTTAATCAGATTTAGGACCATAATTTTTCCTATATTTGTTTAGAACTATGTGGTCACATATCATGCTTTTAGAAAAAAAATCAATGATAAAAACAAAAAATCTTTCCCTATTGGTTAAAGGAATAAAGAGACTGATCTAGACTTTGTAAATACGTTTATAGCATAATTTATATAAGATTTATACTT
Organism: Galleria mellonella; assembly: GCF_026898425.1. Taxonomy (NCBI): domain Eukaryota; kingdom Metazoa; phylum Arthropoda; class Insecta; order Lepidoptera; family Pyralidae; genus Galleria; species Galleria mellonella. Next base: position 8,762,263 of record NW_026442090.1, on the reverse strand, counting down.
CGTTTCACTAAACTAAATCCAATAATACTCGTGTAATCCTATTCTAAACAAAGTTATTATAAGTTACTATAATAATTTTGTTTGGAATTTTAATAATTTCCCTCTATACAATTTTCTAATAACTCAACAAATAGACATTTGATACATCAATATGTGTTGAAACAGTTGTAAACACAAAAAAACAAGTAATAAATCTACATAGCCCTTCAACTAATGACATCGAATTGCGGTTCGATTTCACAACTAGCATAATAAATCTTTCGAACCGTGTTATGCCATTAAACTAGTGATTAAAAGGGAGATGGGCAGATCTGATGCGAACTGATTTCTGGTACACCTAACGTAGATTTGAAGCCTCAATTTGTTCACTGCATTAATCATACAAAATACAAATGCACTGACAAACACGCCGCAGGCGCACTTGTAAAAGTTCCGCAATTACTTAGATATGCATCTACGGTAGCTTAAAATATCGGCTTTGGTTCACTTCACTGAGCAATAGAGAGAAGGCCCTAACAAATTGTTAAGAATGTAATTTTATAACAGATTGTCGTATTTTTTTTTTTCTTATGAGTTTTAATATCTTTATTTATTTATTTACACTTTATTGCACCAAGTAAAAAGAGAAATAACAAATACAGTAAATATTAATGAGAAGTGATACAAAAGGCGGCCTTATCGCTAAGCAATCTCTTCCAGACAACCTTTGGGTAGAGGACATTGGGAAAAAGACAAAGGGTAGGTGGCGCACTATCATATAAATATACAAACATATATACATACATACATATACATATATATGTAATATATACACAATCAAATATATACATAACATATACATACTTAACAGCACACATACAATAGAAAAAAATGACGAAGGAAAACGAAGAGAGAACACAGGAAAATAGTAGTATCTTTATATTTATTTTTATACGATTATGACTATATATTCAGATATTACGATAGACTACCTAAGGTTGAAATATTATTTGACTTTTGTGTGGAACGAAACAATCGACATGGATACATTACAAAGGTATCTTGACAAATATAAAGGTATATAAAAACAATATGATCTTACCCGGATAACAGTAATACATAATTTGATTTGTTGATAATTTGCGAAATGAATTTAAAATGTGTAAAAACCTTATTTAATATTTATAAGTAATATTTTAATGTCTATAGGTCAAACTATCTCGTTTTACAAAGTCTGGATAAAGGAATGGTATTATTCCTTTATCCAGATTATGTTATTATGGTAATTATTAACCTATACATTTTATAACCTCAAATTTCTTTTCTACTAAATTTACTTTCAGAGCATGTCTAAAGACAAAAATAAAATTACTGATTATTCCGAATTATGTATATAAAAGAGGTGTAATATAAATCATAATAACAATGCAAAATCCAGTGAAACTGAATTACTTTCTCCAATAAAGGTCGAAGGTTGCCATGCAAAAACAAAACATTCTTACAAATTGTATGGTGACGAAATCGATAATGAAGCGTCCAACAATTGTTTATTTTGGACCCAATTACTTGGAGAAAGTTGTTTAGCTAAACGAATACTATCAATGAATTAGGCATTGTTATACTGTTTTTGGTTGAACCACTCCTTGAAAATACTATGAATATCAATTTGAACATTCTTTAATTGTATTGTAAAAATTGAATGTTCATGTTTATATATAGAGTGCTTTTAGGATTTCTTCTTTCTAAACAATCGTTATACGTGGGTTTAATTTCATTTCGAAGGAGGTTAAAGTAATTAAATACCATAAGTTCAACGCCTACTAATATAAACAATACAAGAAAGGGAGATGCTCGATAACAGGAAGTGGTAAATTCATTTTTTGACCTCTACAATCATATGTTACTTTATTAGATTTCACCATTTCCGTTATTATCATGGATAGCCTATGGCTGTTAATAACTGTCCCACTTTCCAGACTTATATTGTTTGTTGCAGTTCACTCAGAAAAAGTAGTCCATTCAAATTCTACATTCATATAAAGTGTCCAATCGTAAAGCGTAATAAATGTTTGCACCCGACAAGAATATATTAATATAAATTATTATACTTTTCAGTCTATTCCAAAGTTGATTTTAAGTGTTAAATGCTGCTAAATAAAAATCCTAAATTAAAAAATATACAAAAATTTTAGGCAACTCTTATCACATATTCATTCATAACTTCAGTACAATATTATCACTTTCTAAATTCAACGACTTAGCTTTTGCATTGGGCATTATAATCATTCAATATCTTTTGTCATGTCCAGATATTTAACACCTATAACGGATACTAAAACCACAAAACCAATGAGGTATCATTATTTTATAACTATAATCATTAAACAATAATTTCTCCGTTAACCATTTCCTTCAACTAACAACTTTACACATAAAATAATAACGATGCTATAAATATGGCAGATTAGAAATGAGAGTATCAAGAAATGTGCAGTTATAGGGCTATTTACCATAGTAATCATGAACAGATCTGCTATTTATGATTATTATGATATTGGTCAAGTGAGACATGACTCGAAGTCATCAGCAGCTCTTCCAATCGCCGTTATCTGACGCCTGCACTTCACATCAATCATCCTATACAGTAACGGCTCAAAGGGTCCGAAAGAAAAGAAACTATTTCTACAAAAGGGCAAGAGGAAACATCTCAATCACGCTTAAACGAGTCAACGGATTTGAATGAAATTTAGTACACAATCATTGACCATAACCTGGATTAACACATAGTATAGTAGGTGAATATTAATTATTTATGACAAATGCTCTTTTTTTTATTATAGTTTACGTAAGTAAAGTCGCAAGTTACAGCAAATTTATTTACTTAAACTTTAATGCATAAATATATAAATAGTCGTAAGTGTGCATAAGACGAGCTTAACATTTAATCGCATTCCATGCGTTTTACAAATCAACCATAGGGCAATCTAAGAATTAAGCATGTATTCTATTTACAATTAAAATTAATAAGAGCACTAATATATTGAACTATTAAAAATAAATATATCAACTAATACTAAGTACGTACTTATTTATAATTATAATAATTTATGCGTTTACTATTAATGCTAATTATAAAGTAATAATTAAAAAATAATATAACGCCATTAAATTTAAAAGAAAATCGAACTTGCAAGCTCTCGGGCGGCCTTAATCCCACTCTGAACTGCAAAGCTGTGAAAACTACGAAGTGGCTCGTAAATCAACCTCCGCGTTTCATCGGACTCTCTAAATAATTTTACATATTTTGATCGTAATATTAATGACCGATTGCAGTCCGATGAGTAATGTGGTATTTCTAAGCAACGGTAGCTTTTCAATTACATTTGTAAGCATTTATCTTTTTTCATTTATGCGTATTTGAATTTTATATGTAATCTATTTATATATATTTATTTTGTTATTCTTGTTTAATCCTATTAAAATGTTAATGTACATTCGTATAGTATTTCAGAATTGGAAAGCACTTTGTAACCTAATATGTTCGACGAAATATGGGCATATCAAGCGTTTCTTTCATCAAAAAGGTAACCGTCGACAAATGCCTCTGACTACTTCTTTAGTGATTATAGACATGAGTAAATTTATACAATATAGAGTTAAACATAAATGGTGACACACAATTGCATATATGCAATTGTGTGTCACCATTACATAACAATATCGCTTCCCCCAAAAAACAATCGCGATTAATTTTTAATGGATTCATCACAACGTAGGTACCAACTGAGTTCTTCCTCATCTATCGATATAATTCTATTTCATTTTCATGAACTCATTAACAATACTATCGTGTTTGCTAATCTCTTGTATATCATATACATACATATACATTTATAAAATATGTATATGTTCACAATTTACATATTACATTTACAATACTAATAGGAACATTTAGTACATAATAAATTGCATAATAATTTTATGACACTAGCAACACCCGAAGGTGAGAACAACTTTATGATCTGGTCAGTATAGTACATCCTTTACGACAATATTTTTTATATGTACAATAAACGATAGAAAATAGATAAATAGAAACTCTTTATTGGTGCAATAAAGAGTTAATGAGTAAATAAATAAGATGTCGGAAGTTCACAAAAGAATAATCATGAACAATCTAATCTACTAATGCAAAACAAAATAACAGTTGAGCATAAAACAATTTGAAACATTGTCTGGTTATGGGGCACGTCATTTTTTGAGTTATCGTATTTCAGACGGTTCATCTTCAGATAACAACGTGCACAATTCTGATGGGCATTCGAGACATTCCGTGCGTGATTTTATTGACTTTTACTATGTCGGAACGGTATTCTTGCGATATTTCACGTTTCAAACAGCGAACATTCGGTGGCACCAATGTTGAGCACAGTTAGCAATTGTTATTACCGTGTCCATCTAGTCAGATCGATATTTCTTTGGACAGATCGATCTGAGATACGTACTCGTATTAGTACAATGCTAGATTAGAAGCGCGGGAAAGTTCCGTCTCTTTTAATTGAATACCGAATTGATTTTCGACCGATCCCGTTCAAATTGATTTCGAGGAATCTAACTAGCCATATAATACTGTTACACGCCTCACTTCAGTTTAATGCAATTAGATTTTTTGCATTACACGGCAACAACTGTGATAATGTGCCTACACAATAGGAAAAACAGGTGAGTCATATTTTCTGATAGTCGCATACGTCGGTGATGGAAAACATCATTAACAAATCATTTGAACCCCGAAGACGATAGTAAGTTCACTACTGCCACGTTGATTTTAAACATGTTCAACAAAAAGCCCATATTTCGTTGAGAGTAAAGAAAACAAAAATCTATTTACTGGATATCACATTTAAAATACTTTTCTGTATATTAATATCATAATAGCCGTGTGGTCCCGGCATAGAATGGGCCATCTCTTCCTTTCTCGTGGGTGTCGTAAGAGGCGACTAAGGGAATTTAACCTTTAAAGCTCTAACAATCTTAAAAACATTAGAAAAATCGCTTTTAGAAAATGAATTCCTATTTAATTTTCCAACTTAACAAAATAAAAAGGATTTGTGTCATTGCTCGTTTTAAAAAAACAAATTAATACGTCTTGGTAGATTCATAGTGCTTACTTTCCAAATGCTTGCTATACGAAGCTCCAAATACTACCTATTATCTGGCGCAAGCACGTCTCACGACGTTAGACTAGTATGGAAGGACAATAACAATAAATTAAATAATAGATACATTTGAAACCGCCAATAGTCATGAAAACTATTGGCGTGCTTGAAAATGGTCCGTCCAGCAATAATCTATTGAAAGACGTATGCGATCACTTTTACTGTTATCCAATTTGGAGCGCGGCGAGGTCGGTTTCCGCTTTTACACGGTTTGTGGCCAGCAGTTCGAGACACATTGTTATTAACCAAGAGCGTGTCATTGGAATGCCAGAACTGTGGAGGACGTATGGCAGACTGACACAAATCCAGCCGACCTTAACACAAATGAACCAGACTACTCCCTCCGGACCGCTTTACACAATATCATAAGTAGGAACTGTTTTCGGCGCTGTCGGTCAAGCAATCAGTATGTTTGAATAAATGTACTGATTACTTGACCTCCTTATCGTGGATATTCTTGACTATAATTAACAGAAATGGAAAAAAAAATATAGTTTTACTCCTAGCTAAGAAACATAAGAATTGGTATTTTTATATCCTAAATATTCTTATTTGAAAATCAAGTTATTAACATATTAATTTAAAATTTATTTTTCTCAAACATGCTTGGAAATGTGAGCATTATTTTGTCAAACTTCTTCGAGATAGATCAAAATTGCCGTACTGGCCAGATACATGCGGACAGCGGCCGGCAAAAGTTGTATGAAAATCCATATCAGTCGTGTTTTGCGGCCAGATAAATTACTATGTAAACTCATATCTGTCCTGTAATTTAAAAATGGAATGACCTTTTACTTCGAAACATGGCTACCAAGAAGGTAATTAATACAAGGTATTATTTAAATTTCGAACTGGCTTGCAAATAGAAAGCCGTTTATTGAAAAAAAAACAAAGGAACATTATGGCGCGTGAAAAATTATTATTGCTCGTTATTCGTCATTGAACTTAAAAAGTAAAATTATGTTTTTGATTTCCGCGCATTGCTTGAGAAAAGTACTATACAAGCCTTGGCCACAACTAGGCATTGATGGATTCACGTATGTGTGCCTCGGCCACGCCTCGGCCCACATTTGCACGTTCGTCCATCAATGCCTCAGTTGCTAGCCGCTGCAGTAATGTACTATATTTTATTGATATAAGACTTTAAGTAACCTTCACATACAACGGGAACAACTAATTCAAAAACTTGGACTAATATCATTTTCTTATTATACGTATATTTTTGCTTTATTTTATTGTAACTAGAAAATATTTCAGATAGTTGCAACGAATAGTGTCTAGGCAAATATAAGAATCTGCAAATTGATACAAATAAACAATCTATTCTAATCTATTATAAAAACTTATTCTATGATCATTTAACAATCAATGAACAGTATATGACACCTCAAACATTATTATAAGCCTATATTCGATCACTCTAATTGCCCCTTCTGCCCCCTGAATTAGTGAGTCTCCACGTCAATTCGATTTCTTATCTACATCATCTAGGTCAGGAGCATCGTGATCTGAGTTGGATACGACACGTTGATTTTTATTTTGTTCGTGATCAATCAGAGAATGACGAATCAGTCTTTAACTGGTATGAGTAGGTATTCGATATATAATGTGAAATTTAATTCAGTAGGTCGTTTAATCCACTAAATACAATTCATAGAGAAAATATATTGAAATAATCGATATTTTTTTATACGATTCTCTAAATCAAATGGCTCTGTGTAGAAAATTACTGCGTTGCTAACAATTTTTGCGAATTGTTCAGTGCTAAAATTCAGCAACTGGTATTAACCTGAATAATTCCTTTGAACATTCCCTATGATATATACGATAAAAAAAAAAACAAAGAAACGCAACGTCTCTACGCAATGCCAGTGATGATCGGCGTTGTATGCGGTAGAATGGAAAACGCTGATATTATGGTACTGCAGGTCAAAGATAAGAACAGTATTCTACGTGTGCCCGGATTTAAGCTTTATTTGTAAGCCACACACTTAACTTTTATGATGTTATTTTGGCTTTGTTCGGTATATATATAATACACTTTGCGTAAATCACATAGGGTGGGCTTATCTCTGGAAGAGATCTTTTCCAGTCAACTCAATACAGTAAGAAAACGTGTAGTTAGCAGGCAGCTAAAGTACACAGAATGTACAAACAACATAAATACTAATATAATATATAAGCTACAAATAAACTGTTAAATAAAATATGAATATATATTGTAATATTACATAAATACATAAATATAATACTACACTATAATAATAAATTTCAAAATAAATTAATAAACTACCTACATTAAAATTTTTGTTTAATGTTTTTAAGATATGACAGTTAAATATGAATAATGAAAAATAAAAAATGTATAAATCAAGGAAAAATACAGTCAGTAAATAAATAAACATAGTAAAGACTAGTATCAAAAGCAGTGCTCTTAAATTGAGTAGATACAGAAATTGGTGTTGTTTTTGCGGTGAACGCAAAGACCTTTGCTTATGTATTGATAAACGTTATTAAATATAGTAGGTGTAGGTATATTTATGATAATTACCCAAATTGAGATACTGAAGTCGATTCTAAGGTATCATAACCCACCCAAACTTAACTCTAAACATTCCACAAAATGTATTATTCTGGAAAAATAAAGTTAAACGTTTTAAAAAACTTAGAAGGAAATTAATTTCGTAAAATAAGTAAGTATTATATAAGAGTATATTACATTGTTGTACGGCTTGTGGGCAATAATTAACCAAAAGTATTTAGAAGATGATACCTGAATGAGGCTGCCTGGCAGTCTGGTTCCTCACGACACCATCCCTGACACTCATAGAGTGACAAGTTCCGCACAGTGTAGTACGCAGTGCCAGAGAAATCCACATCTGTCAATTTTTCGAAAGCGATCCGACCTGAAAAATAAAATAACCCGATAAAATGTTTACTCTTTTAAAACCATATTTTTTTAAACGAATTTTTTTAACAACATTAGAATTTATGTTTTTGTTATTTTCTGTACTACTTAGTACTCTACACAAATATGAAAGTACTCGTACAAGGCAGACTTAATTAATGCTAGGAGTATCCTCTTCCATAGAATATTTCATTTGAAAAATGTATTTATCATAGTAAGTTTTAATTAATATCGTTTGTATTTCGTTTTGTTTTACTTGCTTTACATTAGAGCTAGTTATGTCAAAAATATCCATATCTTAGAGATGATCCCTAATAATGTTTTTTTTTTCTACGTCAAAATTAGAATAAAAATTATCTAAAGTGTTCATCTTTCAATTAAATTCAATTTTACTGAATTTCTTTACAAACCTTCGCATTAATCATTTATTAGAACAATACAAAATATAATAATATGCAGGCGGCTCAGGACTTTTCCTTATGGCAGTCTATGGAGGAGGCCTATGTTCAAAAGTGAAGAGCTAATGGCTGAGATGATGATGATGAAAATATATTTTAGTTTATGTGTACAAATGGTATTTAACGTATAACAAATACGTACTAAGAACAAATGAGGACTGCAGTAGGACCAGCGCTATCCGCGCCAGCCGCAGTGCCTCTCCCCTCATACCGACACTCCGACCACCTGTAAACAAACGTAACAACATCAGTCTTCTTAAAATATAAACATAAAATACACTCTTTATATTTGTTTTATTTATAACTAAGTGGTGTTTTATCGATTAAAATATAACCAAAACGTAGGTACAAAAATTTGGTCAGTAGGTACAGACCTATTATAATTAAGTACAAATGTTATTTACAAGTACATTTATGATTTCTTTTAGATAATTAATGATTTTACTGAATTATATATAATAATTATATATTTTATTTTTTATTAACTTGATTTGCAATCTCATTTATGATTAAATTTTAACAGAAGCACGAATTAGGTTATACACCCACAACTATGAACAAAACCTACCCACGTACTAGGTAAATCTAATACCTTAAGTATCTATTGAAGGGCCGATGATTTATGTTTTATAAGAGATTAGAAATAAAGTATTTGATGATCTTGCATTATTGTACCAAGGTCTAAAAGTTAATGGATCCAAAATTGTAAATTAAAGAGAACACAGGAAAATATTCACATTTTGATAGTACAACGATGTATTACAACCGTACAATAATCCTGATAATTATAATAGTTTGTTATATATTGTGTACATAGGAGAATGTACTCTGAAGTAGGTATGTAAGCTTATCAGCGAATGTTAAATCACCTTATCTGCATCATAATAAACAGAACATAAATACGCAGTTGCATATGCAAAAAGGATATGAGCGTATTTCTCCTCTTTTGGGTTTCTGGTCTGGTAAATGATAAAATCGCCTACGATAAATTGTTGACAGCGCCCCGCCGCGGCGTCTAACAGATCTGGTATCTTACAAAGATAAAATAACACTACCCGATCAATCGTAGAAAGTTCAACAAAAAGTAGGAATACTTAATAACGGATATCGTTTGAAAAGAATCTTATACAAAAAGTCTTATTTAAAGAAAAATTTTAACTGAAGAGACATCAATAATGTTTTCATCAATTATATTAAAAGATTACTCAGAAACAGACTTTGTATAGTTTTCTCTATTAATCATAAAAAAATATTATACCATTAGATACATTATTCAAGAGAGTAATTCGGATATAAAGTGCTATAGAATATGTGCATCCAATTTTCATTCAAATCTATTGAGCCATTCGAGCGTGATTGAAAAACAAACATCTTTACAAACTTTCACATTTATAATAAATGCTAGTTGCTTCTCGTGACTTTGTCCGCGTGATATTACGTTGAATGGTACCCTACGTTTTAATGCAAGATCTACAGTAATAATAAGTGTAGAATAGATCGAATAAACATAATACAATTAACACACAGTTTAAACCAGTTATTTCTTAATTTTTTTTTTTACAACACAGGGGAAAAACGAGCATGTGGCTCATCTGATGGTAGGTGACTACCGCCGCCCATGATCACCCACAACACCAACAGCATTGCAGGTATGTTGCCGGCCTTTTAAAAAGGAATATGCTCTTTTCTTGAAGGTTATGATGTTGTATTGGTTCGGAAATACTGCTGCTGGAAGTCAATTCCAAAGAGTAGTTGTGCGTGGAAAAAATTGCCTTGAAAACGCACGATAAAAGACCGCCGCTCGTCCAGATGGTTGGTATGAAACTTTGTTATAATATATTGGTATATTAATATAAATATAAATAATCATTATTTGTTGTTATTAATAAATATTATATATTGAGATATATAAAAAAAATGTTCTTTAGATTAATTTAGTCGATGCATGCAAGTATAAATAAATACAACTACTACTTTTACTGCAATGCAACTACATGCTCTCAATTCTCCGCTCAAACTTTTAAAAACTGTTGTGTACTCCAAGTTATAAAATACTTTATGTTTTAATAACATTAGTAAGTACTAATTTATTGACTATAACAAACTCAATCACGGAAATAAAAACCAAAATTGATTGCGAAATAATAATAACAATAAACTTGATAGCATAGACCCTTGACTTTAATGTCTTAGACAATTGATGTATATACATAACGAATAACGCCTTACTGTACTTATACAATTGTATCGTTGTGTTTGTAAATTGCCTTGCTTATTTCCTATATTGTATAATGCAAATAAAGTATACTCATTCATTCATTCATTTAAATAATAACAATGTTACTCTGGCGACATACAATTACCAAGTATATAATCCCATCTCAACTTCATGGATTGCAATTTGAGTGTCGAATGCAGGTCAACACTAGCGCATCGCAAACCACGATAGCTAATAGGAAAGTCAGTGACACGAATTTTCATTTACTTTTTTGCATTGCGATATCGCTTTCACTCGAATCTTTTTATCAAATGGAATGAATGATCATTTGTAAACGTGAAAGTACGCGGTTTTGTATATATCGTGTTGGTATTTAATTCTCTTTACGATACATCAACAAATGAAACGTAAATATTGAATGTATCAAAAAGTTTCCTTTCAATCAATTCTTACCCTGGCTCCGCTGGTATTTAAATGAAGTATGACTTCTTACAAAGACTGTATTTTATATCTGTAATTGTAGCAATAAAAAACGGAAAGTCGTGTAGTTCAATACCGCTATATTACAAAATCAGGTTGCTTTCTCAAAAGTCACCATAGCTTTAAAAATAACATACTTTTAAATCCGGTCGATCCATTACAGCTCTTTAAACGTAAATTGTCCAAAATCTTTTTGCAGAGTTAATATTATTTATTAAACCGTTCCATTTCCCTAAAATGTAAATGAACTGTTTCACAGTGCATTCTCACGAGTACGAGTATACAGAGATACCGTTTTGAGATGAGAAGAGCAATCGTAATCTATTATACATCGTGAGTTTTAAAATCCACCGGAAGAGGGGATTTTTACGGTACTGGTTTTTTAACAAACCACAAGATGCAGCGGTCTTGTGGTGACGACAATTTAAAGATATTTTAGGCCTTCCAATTTTTTTTTATCATTTAGGTATAATCTATACCTAAATTTCAAATCTGTTTTAGGCAACTTAGAATGATTAACAAGCCAACGACCCCATGATGGAAAGTGATAATTGTCGCCTATAGACAAGAATAGTACTGTGAAAATAATGTCGCCCATAGTTATTATTATATACATAATTCATATATTCTAAAATTTAAAAAAATAATTGGTGATATAAATATTATAATGATATTACATATATCTCATTAAACTATATTACATATACGTATATATATGTATACATACGATTACTTAATGAGATACAGACAAGTGCATTTAGTTATAGTAAATTAGAAAGAAAAATAATAATAAGTACAAATTCATGAACTAAAACTCTCAATAAATCCATAGATATTTTAGGAAGGCATTGTCTAATCTACCACTTTCTTCTTCTTTACAGAAATCAGTAACACAAGAAACATTTAAGTTTTAACAATCAAAACAATGTGAATTCCCGGTGTGGAATTATAAAACAATCTAATGATTTTAAAGTAAAATGAGCTGACATCACACGCCACTGTATTAGCATTCGCTGACATTTCCAAGCATTTCATTGCATGGCTTGATATGCTAAAACATGGCGAGTGTGAAACAGTTACTTCGCTTTAACTCCATTTTAGCGATGCCTTACCCGAGATATGCTGCCAGCGGAACCTTTGCTCCGATTTTGGTTAATCTTATAGCCCTTTGTTTCTTATGCTGCTATTGTCAAGTGTGAGACAATAAATTCACACCTAGATAACTATCCAATCGAATAAAATAAAAAACCATGAACACTCAAAATGTTGTAAATTAAGAATAAGGAGCACAATTATCGGGATTGAATTTTGGGAATATTTGTTAAAATAGATATACAAATATAAATACTTAAAAAAAATATATGTAATACACAATTTTCTTTACTGTTTATATTATCGTCATCATATCAGCCGTTAACTGTCCACTGTTGCCTTCCACTTGAGGGTTTTGCTAATAATTATCACACTCGGCAGGCGGGTTGATTGCTGTTTATATACACAAAACAATTCATTTTAAATATGTAGATATAAATAAAATATAAGCATATTAAACTATTTTTAATTAATTATGCATCTACTTCCTTATTAAATCATAACTATCTGAAGCTTTACACCACGAAATTTTGATGACAAACAATATCATAAGGTGGTACTATAGATGGTAATATAGATACTATAGTCATTACGATGATCAATACTTGTTCTAATCAAATAATCCTGTAGCTTTAAGTTGGTTTAATTTGTCTCGATGCGTTCTATTGGTTGCACGTTGTAATAAGAATGTGAATCATAAAATCCTTCAGTGCTTAGTAATACGTTCCACGCAATTACAGTCCATTAGATTTATGTTAACGAATCCTGTTCAAAGATTTTTAATACCATGGTTTTTTTTATACCATAAAAAATTAGTTTTAATGAAAATGGTATCTTTTATGGCTCAAGTTCACAGAATGTTAAATATCATATTAAGAATCCATTATCGGTCAAGTTATCATATCCAAGAAAAAAACAAGAGTAATGCGAACTCTAAAACTTGCTTACAAATATGAAACGAGTAATGAAAATGAATGCAGTAAGAAATTCTATCTGCTTATCCCATACCAGACGTAAAGATTTCCTCCAAATTCTAATATCATAATATTATTATAAATATTGGAGTGTCTAAAACTGTTTGGATACTTGTTGCTAAAAGACGTTTTAATGATAAAATGTTTTAAATTAATGAAAATTGATTTTAATTAATAAGGCTGTAAGACTACTGTAATTTTGCTGTTAGTAAAATCTTACCTGACGAGATGAACACCGTAAGTTATCTTCGTAGGCCCGTTACACATAAACGGGACATGCCAATTGCGAGTTACAGCGTAAAACGTAAAGAGCAACAATTATTACGCGTGACAATATTCATATGTCACGTAATCATTATAACTGTTATAACATGGAGAACGCGTGCGCGGGCGCAACCACCGTGTACACTCGTAAATTGCCCAATTTAACAGTGAATTTGTATAAGATTCAAGTAAACATCTACCACTGTTCACGGATAACTCATAATTAAAATATATGCAGCATTCTTCAATGGTACATTAAACTACATTTTTACCTATGACAAAATAATTAGAGGTTCTATGCTTATTATTATTGTTTTTTTCCGATACATTAAAGTTCAAGTCAACCACAGCAGATAGAATCTTCAATTTTAACATTAAAACTATCTGATATGCACAAAAATAAATAATAATTAAGAAAATTCTTGAATAGACAATTTGTATAAAAGTCAGTAAAATTATTTTAACGCCTCACTGCAAACCCGGAGAGAAATAAAAAGGTTAAGTCACTTTCAACCAGTATAGGTAGGTACCTAATCGACTATCTGTATTCTTTTTTAAAATGTTTCTTCACCCTTGACAGAAGCTTTAAAGCAATTATTACGAGATATGTGCCGTTTCAGCGTACACAAAAAAAGTATTAGTAATTGGTAACTAATATTTGTGTAATTACGTACACTTTAGATATTGTAGTGTAACAGTACTAAAGACCATTGTACTGAAACAAATTCAGTATTAAATTAGTTTCGTTCGCACCCTACAGCAAAACCGCTTCAGCTATCGCAGCCGAACTTTAGGTACTAATTACTGAGAGGTTAAAAAATTATTTACCTTAATCGGTTCCCTAACCAATTTTTTCAATGAGCACATCGCCATTTCTCTCTAACGATCTATTATATTATATAACGTAGTGTTCCCGTAATCTCTACATCTCATGAATGCTTGGCTACTTAATTTACTGCCTTTGATTTTTCTTTATTAATAGAGTCATTTTCTGTCAAGATATTTGATCGTAAAAGATAGGTATGCGGTACAGTATAATTGAAGACAGTGGTACTGTCTCTCTTACAAATATCTAATTATTCGAATATAAACATCGGTACTATAAAGAACAGATATAACTATAAACTACTTGAAACCGTTATAATTGCATAGTTCTATAATATCTAGAGTGCAATCAATAATTATCTTGCAATCGACCATGATGGGTAGGTATGTACGATTTTCATTGCTCACACAATAGCTGTTTCTTCCCATGCCGCCAATGGATTAATACCCAAGTCCCAATATTATCGGACCTCTCTGCAATTATTCACGTACAATACAATTACCCACAATTCATTTCCTGTTAACCACAATAATAAAATAGGGTTGCTAATGTCATGTGAAAGGTTGATTACTATTAAGTCTAACAACAAATAAAAAATCATTAATTACTCTGTAATCAGTTATGTTCGAACACGAGTAAGTTTCATTTAAATTTGAATTTATAAAACAAATTAAATTTCAATTCTATGTATCGAGTTCTTAAGCCGAATAATTCACAAATCGTTTATTACGGTGTTTAAGGGAAACCATTTAGAGTACGATTTTGTTTAAGCTTATTTATAGTTACTATGCGAGATTATTGGAACATAAAAGCTACATCAATAAATTTAATATTTATTATCACTTGCTCCATTCTCATATAATATATACTCCAAATCTACAAAAAAAAAAATAAAAGGATATTTAATTTTATATATAGAAAGGCGGTCATAAGTTGCATTATATGTCACTTTGTTGTTCATGTGTATAACCGACGATTGCCAAGTTGCATAAAAAACGACTACATGAGAAAGTGGTAAAACATTCAAGCATATACTTATTCATGCTATAATTAATTCAAAAACTTTATATTAAGTAATTACGGTTTAAAAAATAGGCACACAAAAATTTTCAATATAATTAGGATTAAAATTATTCCTTAATTATTTTTTATCATTCCAATGTTCGCAGCTTTAGAATGAAAATAAAACATTCTACCACAATAAATCAATAAATAAAAAAGAAAAAGTTTAATCCTTCTTTAGGAAAATATTTCTTAATTAACGACGATGATGGAGTGTTAGACATGAACAGTCCTAAAGTTCAGGATAATTGGCTTAGTAGCACCATACGCATCTGAATAAGTATTCAACTCGCTGCGATAATTGATAATGAAAATGATTAGGGCAGACTTGAACTTTGTCAATAGAGTTACTACTCATTAATTTCTGTAATAATTTATAATTATTTATATAAGAGATGTGGAATTATAATAAATAGTTTTATGTACATATATATACAAATGTCACGTCATGATCGTGAGTATTATCTACGAGTATCAGCACATACTCACTAAGATGACATCTTAAGCAGAAATTTTATTTGAAGAATTTATCTATAATCTTTTTACAAAAGGAATTTCAGTTTTAGTTTTTAAGATTAAAGATTGTTCAGAGCAAATGGTCAAACTGGAGGCTAAGAAATCTTGGCCACACACACCTTTTATGGAATTCCATGAAATTCTAAAGAAGGCACTTAAGTGAGATGCTACGACAAAACACATAAGTACGTGCATAATGGTAAAATGTTTTAATGGCGTCAAAAAACTAGTCTACCCAGAGATAAATTGTAGGAAAGGCATTATAAAGACGTCATTTATTATATTATCGTAACTAAACAAAACGTAATACTTACACCATTTCATATCGTAGGCATCAAGATCTTTGATGTTTCCCGCGAGGCCAAAGGCACATCATGCGCACGTGATTCCCGCCTACCTTTGGAATAATAACCGCATAAATAATATCTCCTCTCTGTCTTACAATCTGAACTACATGTATAAAATATCTATTCAATTATTTTATATTTTCATTTATTATATTTGATCTATATAAACCGTTACTTAGACTGCAGTCTGGAAGATAGAGCGTAATCAATTCCTTTTTTAATCTAATCGCACTTTATCTTAAATAACAAGCCGTAGCCAATGTTTTGCAAAGTTGAAATCTAACTTAATTTATTATATCTATGCAAATCGTTACATAGACTGTAGTCTGGAAGATACAGTGGATAAATAAATTCCTTTAGCTATCTGAAGTCACTTTATCTTTACTAACAAACAGTAGCAACAGATTACAGAGCTAAAGTTAAAATTTATTTAATTTAAATCCTTAATTGAAACCTGGAGTAGAAAATTTAAACCCCAATGACTACTAGAAAAACATGTATGCAATTACGCAGTGAAGCATTTTAAACAACACAAACCTAACTTAGGTATACGCTGTATTCGTTGCTATTCGAACAACGCACTCCACAACCGAATACATTTGTAATGTTCAAATTGGACAGTTTAAATCGGTATGACACAAGTAGCAATAACGTCATAGTCACAATGAGCCGAACTTGACCGCGCGATAACGGTACTGCGCCGACGCGCACCGAGACGCGAGACAATGCGTGTGAGCAAGCCGACAGGTTGCTCGCCTGACCCAATTATCTGTTCCAACTGGGCCATCTGTTTTCGAATGCGTGTGAATTTTCACTCTACTTTCACGTGGATTGCTCCTTATGTAGGATATTAAATGCAAACAATCCTTTTACGATGTCATTTAATATAACAATTTAACAGTGTACTTTACAGTTCCGTGTATTAATATGTAGAACAAGCTCTCTGTTTAAATAAAAGAGGGACTTGAGATTCGATTATAACACTTATCTACCAATAATTTACAACAACAATAATAATTATGTCAATAACATTGGACAGTTTTAGTTAAAAAAATTCCGCTTGTAACTGAAAAAGTCTAAAAATACATAACTTATCGCAAAACTGTAAATGTTAATTTATATATTTCTAACTATAATTGATAATAATTAAATTAAATAATCGAATAGCTGTTTAAGATATAAACGACGGGTTATTTTCAACTATGGAATTTTAACAAAGATCTTTTTCACAGAAACAAACAAAACTGAACTTACTATAATAATTAACGGAATCGAAATAGCTTATACTTTCATCTCCTTAAATTATAATATATTTTGTTATCTACTTAATGCATAATTTAATAATTTCTTTAATTTTGTAATGTAGACAATGTAATCAATTTATAGATAAAAAATCCCTTGCATGTTATACTATCATTACATATCATAATGTCAGTAATATCATGATTTCTAAAAATAAAATTAATGAAATTCATGATAGATTTTCCATCTTGATAATCACAGAGAGTCGGCTATCGATGCTTCAATGATTTCTTTTTTAATAGTTAATCTGCGTGTAACCTCCTTTACAACAAAGAAGGTGTTCTATTATACTTTTACCACACAATATATAATAATAATAGTTGGCCATGTGTATAACAAAGTAGGTAGGTAATACTTTTATATATATATACTATGTACGTAGTATCTCAAATAAATTACTAGTACACTTAAAAATATATAATAATTATGACAAATTCATTATCATTATATTATTAAAATTTCAAAAATTCAAAAAATTGTTAAATACCTTTCAATATTTTTTTCAGATATTTCTGGGCCAATTTGCTCGATTTATTTTTTAACAATTGTTATGCATAAGAAAATACATTCCTTAACTTCTAGTAGAAATAGAGTAATTTTATTTATTACATGTCTATACGATTATTACATTTTATTAAAATGTTATGCTAACAGTACACATTCTTTATAAGATCATCGATATCTAATTTATATTATAATGTAAAACTTATCTAAATCTTGTTCTATAAAAATATTTTCTCAAACAGGTTCAACGAAACGTACGCTTGAGACATTATTAGGGAGACATTAAAAACTATTTACTACCTTTTCCTTTCCCCACTACTCACTTGCCAGTTTTTGATAACATAAATCTCCAATAATTAAAGATATAACCGTGTTGCGTTCCCTTTAAAGGTTTTACTTTAAATAAAGTATCGTCGGCATATGTGGAGAACTAAATAACTCAATTTATGCAGTTTTAAAAAATTTCAATTTTATATATCTTTTTTTAAGTTTTTGTAAATTAACAATTAATATAAATATACTGTTGAAAAAAAATCAATATTAGGGATATTGATTTTTTTCAGTCAGCGATATATGTCGACCACTGTATTGAACGACAGTATATTTATATTATTATATTAGGTATTTACATAATAAGTATTGACAACTAATTTACGTAACTTTACTTTTCATATGCTCACATTACGCCGGTCATATTATAATCCAATTTGTTATCGATATATTTAATAAAAATTATTCGTGAAAAATTTTAATTGAATTTAATATTTTAGATGTCCACCAAATAATATTTTTATAATCCTGATAATTGCAGTCTATAAACGTGTCTGAAATAATAATGAACCTCATCTCCCTTTTATTTATAAAAGTACCTTATAGTTAAATTATCTTCCCAGTTATTAATTATTAGCTCTTACCCGCGACTTCATCGTGTGACCGGGATATGTTTACTGACCGGGATAAAAAGAAGCCTACATCCTTTTTCGTCTTATATACTGTGTGTATAGAATTTCATAATAATTGATTAATCCTTAAGGGTAGTCTCTTAAGGTAAAGAACAAACTTATATTCATACTTATAATATTAGTAAGGATAAATGAAAACAGAAGTAATAAATCACAATTATTTCGAAAGTACAAAAAATTTCATTATTCTATTCTATACTGAATTATATATAAAATAAAGAAATCTTAAATAACAGCATTGGAATGCGAAATGTGGTCTTGTTGACTGTACGCTGTAGCTGTCTCGCGAGAACACACTGCTCTATCAGGTAGATACGATTTATAGGTATCTGGTAGTTTTTGCCCTTTGAAATAAATTTTACACTAGTAGGAGTATAGTCTAGGCAAACGACTCAGCCTGACTTTACTCTAGTAATATCGTTCCTAAGCTACATAATAAGAACGATGTGTATATGGAAATTGCGTGCGCTATCTTGTAACATACCTACTTGGTTTTAAGACTTACTTACCTAACTTATACATACCTGAAAGAATATTTTGACTAACTTTGTAATTTATTTCAAATACTACGATATTTTTGCATAAAAATGCTGGAAATAATGGATAGGATAACAACAAGCATCAGTCACACCAAACTAAACCTGTCGAGTAAAAAAAATCTATCGACTAAATGTTACGTAAAATATGAACAGTCTGAAATGTACTATATCATTTAAGAAACTTGACTAACTCTTTGATTATTCGTGTCTATATGTTACTAATATAAAACTCAGAAATTATATTATGTATAAACTAAATACCATGAAATAATCTTAAAGCCTTAATCAAGTCAATCAGTCTACTCGATCCTTAATAAGATTCTTACGTACCAATAACCATGTCATACAAATTTACATATTTTAACCATAACAATGTTTTGTCAGCCTCGAGTTGTAAAGATTGCTGTTTTATTTTCTTCACCAATAAAAATCTACTAGAAAAAAACTCTACGACAAAATAACATCAATTTTATTTTATTTCTGTCTCCAATACTAACAAATCGTACATAAACATTCCGTCTAGTGGGCCTGTGGCTTGTTGCAAAAAGTAATAAATGCACGTTGTGGACAGGCGCCGCCTGTTGCCAGGCCGGTTGAAATAAACAAGCAGATACAGGCTGATACTGAAATGAGCCGTTTAGAAACTATTCAAAGAAACAACAATTATTGACACATATGTCCAATGAAGACATATACACCTGCGTATCACGTTTGACAAGTGCAGGGAAATTATTCATAGTACCTACATAGTTACTGTCTAGCCTCGAGCAAGAGCTATAAACAACACAGGATAAAAAATAACATCAATGATTAATAATTAGGATCCGAATAGAAGCCTACATTACCGTATCTTTTCACAATCAATTTATTAATTCAGGGGCTATATAAAAAGTGTTGAACTATGAATCCTTAAAATTATCAATGTAAAAATGATTTTGAATAAAATAACTTAAAAGTACTAATAGATTTTTTTTCTTAAATTAATTGTATATTGATATAAAGTTACATACTTAATCTTCTATTGGAAACAACTCCTATTTAAATTATTCACAAAGGGCTTGTATAAAATTAACATAATCAACTTTTATTCGGATACCACGCTACGAATTTTGATATTAGTTTCATTGTTATTTAGATATTATGTTATGGACGGCTCGTATAATATATTATATTATGTACTATACAACATTTTATAATGTATACTACATTCTCACTTAACTTTTGTATAATTAAATAATCTCAAACATAATCTCAAAATATTCTCTCTAATTGTACCCGGGCATAGCCGGAGCGGTCTGTTAGTAAAATATATTTAAAAAAACAACAAATATAAGGATATTTTATATAATACACACTACAATTTAATAATATAATCTTTCATTAAACTTATTACTGCGAATAGATATAACATAAAAACACTTCGGCACGACAAAAGAAATATAAAGAGTAATGAACAGAAGCAGATAGCGTTATGTGGTATGTGCCTACTGCAGAGGCAAAAAAATGCCTAAGCGTAATAATAATACTTGTAGTCAACTTACAAACCAATCTCGCCACTGGGCATGTAAAACGTGATAGATAATTGGTACTTCTCTTTTATAAAATGCCACTAGCATGGCTATAAATTATGTCTATTAATACTTAATATCTTTTAACAACTTATCACTATAAATTATTTCCCCACGGGCGTCAATTCTATTCATTGCAGTTAAGTAATATATAAAAACCACTTTACTACCAACGCCCTTAATGAAAAAAATGCAATTTGTAATTAATTTTATTCATTTCGCCAAACATGAATGACTATTTAGTTATGAAATCATCTAATCATGATTTTTATGATGATTGAAAATGTTTAATTAAAAAGTCTGACGGTGATTAAATTCAAATATTTAGATTTTGCATATAAAAAGAAAATAATATAAATTTATTGTTAATTTCATATTTTAATAACCAAGGTTTATCTTGGGAAAATTGCTATTTTATTTGAAAATTACAGTAACAGTTCAACCGACGATATCTGTCTTATCTGCCGACTTAAGCACTTTTATTTAGCATTATTATAACAAACTTGAGGTTAATTGTACTTACTACAAACAATATCATAACATTACACAATTATAATTAATGTAATAGAGCTACTGCTTTCCCAGATCATTAAGCCTGGGAATAATAATAATTATGTGAGCATGTTAGCTCATTACCCTATCATCATTACTTTTTTATGCAACTGGGAATGGCAAACAAGCTGATGTATGGGATATTTGATGAAAACTAACTATTATCGCCTACAACCACATCAATCACATTTACTGTGAATAACGAAACACTTGGAAAACTGCCATCTAAAGCAACGAACACACTTTAAATGACTTATTAAAAGTACATGTAAACTGCGTACTAATATTGCGTTTATCCCAATAAATGAGATAAGACAAAAGTTGTAAACACAAACAAATTATTATTTTATTAGATAATGTTACAAATGTTTCTGCCATTTGAAAATTTTAATGGTAAGTCGTAAAAAGTCACTTTCTTATTGTCTAATAGCAACATTGACCGCGATTTTGCCAATGCCAATTATGATATTTGCCATTATATCTATTATATTACATGGCAATTTCACTCTAAACAGTACACAAGTTGTGGAATTGTGGAAATTTCACCAACCTCCGGCAGTGAACGTTGCCAGCATTGGCTGTCACTCGACCAATTGACTCATAACATCTCAATAGCCACCTGCTTATACGTAATCATACATATAACTTTATCTGTACTTGACTTAAACAGGTTAAAGATAATATTAAATGTCACTATACATTAATCAATTAATTCCGGAAGTGTTAATAAAGGCGTCGAACATGTAAACTCAAATTTTAATGTCATCAAAAAGATTAAGTGGATGGAAAGTAATAAAATGTATGTGATGTGATGTATTAGTTTTGCCAACATCCTCAGATTTCTTTATAAATGAAACCGTCTGTCTACAAGTTGATAATATATATATGGGATAGCGTGTACAATATCTCATACACGCTTGAGTATACTATCAAGTAGAATAAACGACCATTAAAACTTTTAAGTTAATTAAATTAATAATTAATAATGTAAATACATAGTAATTTTAATATTTGTAATAATATAATATTGACAGACATGTAGAATTTGCACAAAGTAGCCTTAGAAATGATCATTATACATACTAAAAAGGCAATATTCTATAATATTAACCTCGATCTGTCTTTCAGTTGTTGGGAACACGGCAATAACAAAAAACATACATTCGCCGTATACATTTTGTAAAGAAAGTGATTATTTTTTGCTTCACATCAAAGCAACATCTATACGGATGATTAAAAACTAAAATCAAAATCAATTCAGTTTTAAAATAGACGTACCGTCCATTTACAACTTTCACTTTAAAGTACTACACATCGATTTTCTTTTCTGTCGATCATAACAACAAAAGAATCACCTGTGCGAATTTAATATCGATAAATCATGCGATCAATTGAATAATGCTCGCAGCCCAGCTTATGACTCTACACATTCAAACAAAGACTACTATAAATCATGCAACCTCATAAAACGTCCTTCACTTCATTGTAAATGGACTAAGGCTTATTGTACTGTCAAAATAATATATAAAATCATAATTAACTGGATCCATCTATCTATTTGTGAAACTATAAACCCACTTTTAATATCAGTAAATAGTTTCTCAATATCTTGGTGGTACAGTTTCTGTATAAATTGATGAAATATTTCTCCTTTAAATTTTTTTTATTAAATATTTTAAGACGTATAATTTTATACAATTGATAGTACAATAAATCCATCTGCTAATTTATCTAGATATATGATGATCACGATAAAGTTATACATGAACTTTATTGGGATATGTCAGTGAATTTACAAGGCACAGAAAAATAACACCTGAGTCGTCAGGAATTGCAACGCATGCGGGGTATCATGGACGAAACAGCATACTTTGTTATGTCCATGGTGTCATGTTTATAAGCGACGGTTACCACTTTCCGTCAAGTAACCTGTCAGCTTGTTTGCCATTCTAAGTAGCATAAAAAAATTTTGCCCCTTAGAATTCCACTATAAACATTTTGAAAATTTTATCATAATCTAAATTTATGTAATTTTTATGTTACTTCTAAGTAAAAAAAATCACGAAGTTAATATATTGCTGTGTGTAAATTATCAGTATCACTTTAACCCATCCACATCCTGTCCCATCGTCTACTGCTGGACTTTGTATCCCCTTAGGATCTTCCTGGTATAGAAAAGGTTTACTTGCTTATCAGTATTATGAAAATCAATTTACCTGTCTCGAGATAATATTCGGTTTTGACCTCAGGAACCCAATCCTGTAACAAAATAAAATTAGTACTCAGTTAAATAAGATCAAAATTTCTATTAAACGCAATATAATTTAATCAAGACACTAGAACACGCGCGCGACTATCAAATCTGTCAATTGAAATTCTATTACTTTCATTACGTGATATGACAGATCAATTGTCACAGACTGCTCACAAACATTTTCGCAAAATAGAGACACAGTTATATTCAATTTTATCAACAATAAGAAAATATTAGAATGCACTAAATTCGTAATACCGCATGGTGTACCGTTAAAAGTGGTCAGTAACTATTTTCCATCTACGCCAAGATACGATTCGTAATTGTGAAACATCTTATTGACCAGTTATCTGTGTTCTGTACACTAGTAAGTACGATTTTTATTTATCCATTAACCGGAACTTTGGGTGGTACCTAATTAGTGCAAATATAGACACAACTTTCTACTTGTTCCAAATTAAACTGTCAGTATACAAAACTAATATGCAAAATAGATATTAAATAAATCGACCGTAAACGCCCATCTCGTAGTTCGCACATTTAAGATATTAAAATAATTTAATACCATGTCATAAGTCTGCTCTGACAAATGACATGCATATATTTTTAACACTCTATTTATTACAATCAAGTAAGTCTGACGTAGTATGTACGCACGGATCATAATTTAGAAATTGAATGGCGAATTATGTCAGTAAGTATCTTCGTGCACTTCATTACATGCACCAGTGATTTCTGTCATTCTATTAGGATTTATTCAGTCGTATTGCCATTAAAGAATCAAAAAGACAGTGGCAATTAATTGTAATAAATGCAGTAAAACTGACTAATAATATCCTTATAAATAACTTATTCTATTACCACTGATTTACTTTATGACCAATTAGAAATATTTAAAAACTGAATTTTGGCATTTAGATTTCTTAAAGGATGCAGACGTATTACCGCATTCTATTTGAATTCTTATATATGAAAAATATGATAATTCATACCATATAGGTATATTCAAATAAAGAAAGTTTTAATATAATTATTAACATAACTATAATATTCAAAGATTTTACCTCTTATTTTGACATTTTTATAAAAGTCAATAATATCTATACACCGAAATTATATAGTAGTTCAATATATTCAAACACATTAAATATACAAATGTTCTTTATTAAGACCTGTCCTGTGAAAATATGTAGATAGTAACACCGTAACGGAATTCGAATAATTGCCACTTTACATGGATTGGGGCAAATCATGATATTTTTTGCATATCGTTAAGTTATTTGTCACGAACTGTAAAATTAGTCACACCTGCTTAAGCCACTTTAAAAAATAAAAGCATCGATGAATGTCAATGTAAATAGATTTATGTACATGTGTTATTTTACTTGATACATTTAATCTTTATATTATCTAAATCGTCCCGCCAGAACGTATTAAAACTTTGGATTTATTATACATACTTCGCCTTACTTTACTTTTTTTCATAAATCAAATTAAAGACTGATACAGTGAGATTTGAAGAGGAATTTTACATTTAAATTCTTTATTTTATTTAGTACTATCTTTATAGTTTTACATCATAAGTAACAATCATGATGTCTATCTTCCAATCATACCATAAAAAAATAAATCAAACTTTATTATTTTTAATCTACTTCAAACAAAAGAGGAGTTTCTCAATTCTATTTTTTAAAGACATGTATAGACTTATTTTATTATGTTATATCATTATGACACTGAATTGTCCGTTTACCTAAACACATTTGCATGCACAGGCCAGCCAAGTTCAATTACGGTGCAAGATAAAAGGACTAAGCTTCGTAAATAAACTTCGACAAGGCACCAATAATAATTTTCTTTAGGTTAGAAAATGGCGCTAAAGTAGGAACAATATCGCCCTAGGCGTTCGTGCATCCGACGAGCGAACTAACAAAACGGAAAAATGGAGTTAGTTTCGCATTGAAATGGTTCCTATCGCCTTTCGGTGCGGTCGCTTCCCCCTTATCCGCAGCTGATCGCGAGACAATGTGGTGGTAGGTGGGGGGTGAGAGGCGCGCGGGACGAAGCCGGGGGCGCAAGCGCATGACCGCGCAGGGCGCAATGACCTTGCGCGCACATTCCGCCCGCTCTTCCGAAGGCTCTTGCGGCCCTACTCTCCCTAGCCTAGTCTATTACTTAAGCACTTTAATAGGAAGCATATTTTATAATATCTGTGTATGATATAGGAGAAGAAAAGTAATTCTAATTAATTTTATAGAGTTGTGGGACTATATATTTATATATATATATATATATATATATATATATATATATATATATATATATATATATATATATATATATATATATATATATATATATATAAAGCATAAGTCACAATGTTTTATAGATTCTATTAATTATTTCGATAACTAATTTTTCTGTCTGAAATTCTTTGCAATCTTTGCTATAAATAACGATTTATATCAATTACATGTAGCGTGGCGTATTCAATTTTAGCAATGTTAAATTGTACCTTATGATAGAAATAGAAATAATTATACTCGTGTTAAATGTCTTTTAATGCCGATTTCATTACATTGATAATCAAAATCTTTTCAATCAAATATTAAAATCATAAATAAGAAAGTCATATTCAAAAGTAGTAAACAGATCTATAGGTATATATACTATTTCACAAGACTATCGAATAAAAGAGGACAAATGTGTATGTAAAGTTAAACAGAGGCGTTCCCAAATGCTGCCCCAGAACTAGGTTAATAACCTTTGAGAACTTACAAGAACCGACAAAATAAAACAAACAAGCTGGGTAAACAAAGAAATAGAATTAACATCGACAACATTTGATCCAATTTATGCAATACACGTAAATAATCTTATTAAATATGTACCATCTTTAATAAATAAATCAAATAAATGTCTTACTACGTAGATCAATAGACAGTAGGTAAATTGAAAGAGAAATAGTTTTTGCACTGAATACTTGGCACGTTCCTTCCAAGAGGTTACAAACAATTGGCAATAAAATAAATACGTCCATACAATCGAAGGCCTCAATGGAAGATATGGCGGTTTAGAAAGGACTATAGCGACCCCAAACAATTTCACTTAGATGCAATAAAATAATGCTTTCATTTCCAATTCAAAGGCCTAATTTTGTACTCAAATAGGCCTTATCCTAGATTAAGATATTATTAATATTACAATTGTAACTTATTTCAACTGCAGTTATGTTTTACTGAATAAATTTCATTTAATTTCTTAGAATAATTTTTATCTTAATTCACGCGTGCAAAACCGCCGGTCGCAGTAAGAAGTCTATACAACGGTATACTTTCAATTTAAATCAAAAACGTATAAAAATAATGAACAAAAGAACACCAACTGAGTCAGTGTGAAACAATTAAGTAAGACTCCGCACCCAAATAGGGAAATAACGGAATTCAGACCAAATAATCGGAAAAGCAAGAGCCAACGTCACAGAAACCGTTCGGAATGGCTCGGATTGGCATAAAACCCACGCCCAGAACGAAATGTGTACAAAGCGTAACATAAACATACGTAATGGGTCTGTGTATTGTACAGTCACGTGTAATAATATGTGAACACACATATATCATTAGTCATGTACGCGCTACTAGCTGTTTCCCGCAACTATGCTCAAGTGATTTATAATAAAAAGTGTCTAGTTTATAGACTATCAGTGTATTTTAAATTGCTTTTAAGTCTGTCTAGCTGAAAGCTGTCTGTCTGTAAAGCTTGATTAAAAAATTATGCAGTAACCAAGTTCAATATGAGACTAAAACTAAAAAATCTAATTATATTAATTGTAGCTTTTTACTATGGCTTTCCTAGTACTGAACTATTCCCGTGCCAATTTCAGAAAGATATTCCTTTCTTAAAAATGTATTGTACCAAATTTACATTTTTAACCACTATAAACATTCTTCCATCACCCCAGTTACGAACTCACTCTAATAGTGACAACACTTATTTTAGAGAAATAAAACACACACCCTTCAAAGAACTAGATACATCCCCCCTTACATATCACACTTCTTCCTTCGTCTTCTTTTCTACTTATTTTGGCAATTTAATCACTCTCATCCTTTAACGAAATTATAAAACTCAGTTGACAATGTATAACTAAATTATTATTAAAAAATACTTATAGTTTAAATTGTACATTGAGTGCTTAATCAAGCCAATTATTTTAAATGATTTTATAAATTAAAAATAGCTCATGGTAGATCGCTGTTTCTAGTATTCTAACAAATAGGCACCATGGAATTACATTAATGCATTTGCCCGAAGCTTCGTTCTCGTGGGTACTATTCAATCCCTTATTGTATCATTACACCGTGCCATAATGATATGAATAACGTGGGCAGTTAGCTATTTTCATTGTAAAAATGTTATTGCAAGAGGCGCCGACCAACAAATAGAAATAGAATTATATTTTTTAATAGATATTCTTAATACCGGTTCTTCGTATAATGTCCGACATATTTCTTTTATGGCAAGAGTATAATCGAACATATTCGACTTTATAGAACATGTTATCCTATTTTAATTATTAGGTAAAATAAAAAAAAATGCTTATGATTGAATTTTGACATATAATACTAACATTAGGAATATAGAAAATATTCTTAGTCTATAACTAAAAAACTTACAATAACAAACACAAATTTAAATAAAGATACACGACGGTAACGAAAACTAATATTATCACTAAAGATCATTGACAGAAATCCTAACTTTTTCAAAAATACCCTTTTTTTATAAACTTTTTTGACATAAATTTCATTTAGGAATGTTACATGAAAATTTGACAATAGTTCAAATTTCCCCAAGCACTGTCTTTAATAGATGCTATTTTAAGATTAAGAATGATAGGTATTGAACATGCAGGTGCGATATTTATTTTCATTAATAATGGATACAATACTCCAAGCTAACTGATTGCTCCTACTACTACTAAAACTACAGTTATGTGTACAAAATATTAATGAACTTATATTCTTTTATCTTTATTCACTAGGCATAGATAAAGAGAGTCGAATGTTCATAACTCGTCCAGTGCATACACAGCGATTCCGAGGATATATTAACCTCAAATAATCTACTTTTAATTATTGCTTATGAAGTAAATTGTATATACATTAGCCATGACTTTATTAATTATATACAATTGGTACACTTAATATATTAAAATCAAAGGTTAACTGATAAACTACCAAGAGACAAAATGATGCGTGGTTTCTAATTACTAGGCTACATTCAACTTGTTATACCATATTTAGTATGAAAAGTTAACTAGTATAATCCGTATGTACTTATACGGTAAGCCACAGGTATAATTAACGTATAGATAGTTCAAATACGTATGAAACATGTGTGAGAAAAATGTTAAATTAATTCTCTTAAGTATTCTTTTTTTTTGATAAATGCCTTATATATCGTTTGTGCTAGTCTTCATAATAACATAATTAATCAATTTGGGATCATTAAAGGGTAAAAATAATAAATAAAATTGTAACTTCTCTTTATTAAATACTATAAATAGATCATAAAACAAGATGGTAGTTAGTACATGAACAAGAAAAAAAATTAACAAAAAGTAATTGACAAACGAAAATCGTGCGAGTCTCTTAAACTGTATTCCCGTGTAATCCAATGTATATAAAGATCTTTAATATAAATCATGAAGTATAGACAATAATGTCATCATAACTAAATATTTTTCAACATTTAAAATATGTCAAATCAAATTTTATTTTATTACTATTAGTAGTGGCAAAAAAGAATACACCTCAAAGCATAACAACAGTAGCAGCAGACAAGAACAATGCCGTGCACCATACAATGCTGTCCATTCAATTGCTCATACATTACCCTGTTATGTTTTATAAATATAGTGGACAAAACTTAGTTTCCAAATGTTTCATTACCATGTCATTAAAACAACAATGTTAGCTATTACAACTACAGTTATCAAATAAACTTATTTCCGCGCTATCGACAGTGTGGCGTAGTATTTATTTACCTTCAACCATAGGAAATTAACTATAAAACTCGGAAAGTGCGTATAAATTGACAAAATAATCATAACCTGATTATAATTAGAATTTATACCATAAAAATAATAACACTTTTATTATTATTGCTCATAAACCGTAAGAACTATAATTTTCATGAATGTTTATTATCTTTTTTAACGACAAATATAAAATTTATACAGCCAAGGTACAAATAGGCACTTAGAATATTTATAAGAAAAAAATATATTTGAAAGAAAACTGCAGATTTTTTTTATATCTGCCTGCATGTCTCTCTTAGCTATTATGCGATATTCATTAGGTATATTGATGTAATGACTACGTATATACTATACTCGTATATTATACGTATATACTATATTATCCTCAGTATATTTCATGGGCAATCATTTCGAAAGAACTAGCTGTATCCCGCGACGTCCTCGTGAATCAGTATATGAAGTATTATATGTCCTAAGTTATGATATTACCTACCTACATACCAGATTTTATCCGAATACGTTCAGCAGTTTTTGAGTGAAAGAGTAACAATCATCCATCCAACCATCTACCGTTACAAATATTCGTATTTATTATATTAATACAATAGTCACTTACTTCGTACTTCAAACGGCATATAAAGCCGTCGAATTTAATTCGCGTCAGAAACCTTCGAAAGTGGCCTAAAAATTTTGATATCAAAAGACGAAACAAACTCCTCACACGATTAATGCTAATTATTCTAGAATTTCTTGTTGTGTAACTAGGTCAAGCTGGATTCCTAAAAATAACCGACGGATATCCGTTGATAATTAAATATAAATCGACACTTAATAACCAGTATGTATATATTAATCTGCAGCGTTCCTATTAAAACATCACCAAAATCTAACTGCGGTTGTTAAACCGCCTGCCAAGGGTGGCAACTACTGACAAAACCTTTCTTACGGGAGAGATCTATATTTAGCAGTGGACAGTTAAGGGTTAATATAAAAATATACTCGTATTAATCACAATATATTAACCCAATGTAAATTAACAAAATATATCCATTCTTTCTTATACTTGTACAATTGTTTATTCTATACATTTACAGCTAAATAAATTTGCATGTTTGAAGAATGTTTCTATCTAGAGGATGCTAATTACCATAAGAATAGTAAATGCCTTGTTCTTATGTTAATATCTTAATTGTTATGCTTATAATGACCTAACATGATCAGATAGGTCGCGTACTGTCTAAGGAAGAGTCTCCGTGTACACATGAGACGAGTTATGAAAGTAAATGACGAATTGAGATTATACATGTATAAGGATGGTGATAAAACATGATAAGCGTAATAAACCAGTCTATTATATGCAGTCTAATGTACCTACACTATATAAAACATAAATATAATGACGCAATATGAAATAAACTTTATAGATAATTAAACGTCATCATCATTTCAGCCATTAATGGTCCATTTCTGAATACAACCACATCCTGAGCCACCTGCGTCCCTAACTCCCTGCAACATATTTGAAACAATTAGATGTAATAATATCGCGTTATTTAAATGAATAATGTTTGTACCATTTTAGATTAATAACCCGCACAAAGAAAAACCATGAAAAAGAGAAAAATGCATGTTCTCAATTCTTTTTTAAATAAAAATGATTAATCGATTACATAATATTTTAATGTCTTGTCCTATTAATGTATATTCCTCAGTCGCTAATAAAGTTACAATGTTATAACACACGACCGGTGACAATCATGACGATTTACGACTATCAAAGAATTGTAAGAAATCCAATATCTTTTATTCACGTAGATATAAAAATCTTTCATAATACATATTTAAATCACAGATAAGCCATAATAAACAACGTGTTAATTTGACGGCAATCTGTATAACACATAAATAAGTTTACACAAGAAACTGGTATCAATAAAAATAAAAATGTTACAGTCCAAAAATGTGTGAACTATTCAGAGGTATGTATAGTCATAATAAAACAAGCACACAATGACATAGTCGGTAATACACACAACGTTTGTGTTTACACTATCACGATGGTCGGTTATTCTTTGAGATGATATCTGACATTTGTTCTGACGACCGAGATGTAGCTCCGGACCAACATGGAAGTGGGTCCGTTAGTATTCTTTTTGCAAACTGACGACCGACACGGCCCAATGCGTTGTTATAGCTATTTTTACACCTGTAATTACGAATTACAGATAGACTGGTATCTACGAGAGCATTTTGTATATTTCTATATATCGTATAACATTTATATATACTTAATGTATCACTGCTAGCGATTAAAATGAAGTTGATTAAGCAAAACAAAATTATAAGGGATTCAGCGCTAATAATAATATATAGCGCGATAATAATAAGATAATGCGTGTTTCCTTTTAAATTAGGTTACTACAGAATTAAAGGTACTTTTAGTTTTATAAAAAATTAAGCTGTCATAGCTGTATCGAAGTCAGAAGTATAGCTAATATTATATTTTATTTTATTTTATGATCTTAAATCATTAATTTTTGAAAGTAAGTAAGCTTGAAAAAATTTTTAATAATAATTATTTCAATTTACAACACTATAATAATACAATATGTATTTCTCAAATTTTAAAATCATTTTATCAATCAGATTTTCGAAATGAACTCTTATCTTCCTATTAAATCATATCGCCTTAAAGGCCAATATTTAGAAAGATAAACGTAACGTAATGAGAAAATTATAGGTTGGTTGCCGTACTCCATATCATCCAGTCTATAATTTCCTCAACATCGACTTATTATTTAATTGAAACTCAAATTTCAATTACATTATAATATCATGTTGGATTTACTCATCATTAAGTAGTTTCAGCTATATACATAACAAAGTTGAGTCCTCCTATTATTTTATAATACTCGAATACAATTTATAACAAAATAATGACGATTGATTGAAATAGAGGACAGCTTTACTGGCAACTCTCTCGTTGATGTCTAATGTATTGAGTGGCATTCTCGTAGCAAATGTGTGTTAGCTATTTGTACACAATTGATCGCAACGACACTCTGCTGTGTTACCTATAACGTACAATTGTCTATAATTGAACTTTCCCGCGATTTCTTCGATTCTGGCAAATTTAATTGTTGTACATTTAGATAGAAAGTTGAGCTTTCGCGACAAAAGAATAGTGGCCGTGTTACTCAATTTGTCGACACTACTCAACGTGACTTACTCTGACGGTTCGCAGCGTGGATAATGTTACATTGTTTTCGCGTCGAAGCAGTAGCAGTAGATGATCCTGGCTGTGTACAAGGTAGTCGACCGCAGAACACGACGTCCTACAATTATTATGTAATAAAAAATAATAAGCATCGCTTCTAGCCGACCGCATACTCGCCTGTTATATCTATTACGATAAAAGTACGCTATTTCACTTCTAAGTGACAATAAGAGTTTTATGTGAATGAGATTATATACATATAATAAAAATCTTTCTATTATCATTTATTTCCTATTAAAAAAAAAAGAAACTGGCTAATTGGCACATAGCCGAAATACATAGCTCTAGAAATATGAATTGTTGAATTGATAAAAATAAGGGACAGATGTTCCTTATTTTTATCAATTTAACTTTAATAAAAAAAAGCTAACGATCTGTTTAATAGATGTTCCTTTGTATTTTTGTGGTACATAACTAAAAACAGATTTCTATTGTGGCTAAATCAATTAATTTAATTACTAATCTACTAAATGAATTTTGGTAAAATTTCAGACAAAAAAAATTCCAAATCGATTTATAACTGTCAATTAGTTGTAATTTTAAGGTAATAAAATAAAAATATATAACCACATTAAGATTTTTTTTTATAGTGGATAGTAATGGCAATAGTCACTATACATACTATAGAGTAGATATGAACTATACTAGAACGTTACAAAATATACTGTGATCCCCTTAGCAACACTCATACTTTGCTATACCCGATTAAATTATTGAAATAATCATTATTTATTAATTTTGAGAAACCGATACAAGTTATATTATTGTAATTTAAATTATTGTTTAAAAACAGCGACTTCAATCATAATAAAATTAATATAGGATGAATTAAACTCTATTTATTTGTGAGAAGAATTATCAAAATCGGTTCAAAATTAACAAAACTATCGCGCAACGTACACATTAAAATACTCTCTTATTATGAATCTCATTGGAAGTCGCTTAAAAGCAACAACAATTCTCAACTACAAACAAATTAAATCGCTGTATCAATTTTGAGATAACACATCGCCGTTATCGATTCAGTATTGAAATCATCGACATGTCGACCAGTCAGCGATACAAGTATAACGGCTGCGCATGCCAACGTCGGATTAACAGCATTTACATCTCCAGTCAAATAAAATAAACACGGTTATATAATTATGTAACAATCATACTTGATTTGGATAAATTGAACAGTTATATCAGAAGTAACTTCGATTCGAGTAGTTATTTTGTTTCTTCGATACAAGTTTAACCCGCGACTTTTCCGCATAACCGAGATATTTTGAACGATCTGAATAAAAAAGCCTATGTTTTTCTTCTATCACAAATATTAAGTAACATGAGAATTAGTTGAAGCGAAAGTATTTTTTTTTATAATACAGGAGCAAACGAGCATACGGCTCATCTGACAGTAAGTAACTACCGCCACCCATGAGCACTCGCAACACCACAGGAATTGCAAGCATACTGCCGACCTTTTAAAAAAGAGTATGCTCGTTTCTTGAAGGTTACAACGTCATATCCAATATATCGAAATATCGGAAATTGTAGTTGTAGTTCTTCAAAAGTATCAAAGGCTATATAATAAAAATAAATGGTATTATAAATACATTATATTATTTTTAAGTGATAGGTTTAAAGGGAGACAAAAAATATTCTCCCTTTAAACCTAGCACTTGACCTACTATTTTAATTTGATAGATTCGCGAAATTATTGTTTTAAGTACCATCATAAACTAAATTTATAATAATTATGACTTAAATCTATTTGAAATTAAATCTATTTTAAATTAATTAGATTAGTCCTTAAAATATTTTTTTTTATTATGATATCAAATTGAAATATTAATTTTAATTTTTTATTTTATTTTTACGTTTAGAGACATACTGCCTTAGAATCAGCCCCATTGTGAATATTATAATAAATTATTCCATTTATACTATTAAAAAGTAGTAAATTAGGCAGGGAAATTATAGGGCATGAAAGTACAATGGAATGGTATAAGGGATATCATAGGCGTCACAGTATATTCTACATTATCCATAGTGCTGTTCATATCTATAGGTGACGATTACCACTTTTCATCAGGTGGGCCGTAACCTTGATTCTCAGTTTGATGATGTCAGCTTTACTGTCCACTGCTGAACATAGATCTCTTCCTTGAGGGGTTTTGCCAGTAGTTGCCACACTTGGCAGTCGAATTGACAACTCCAGTTAGGCTTTAGTAATGTTTTAAGAGAGATGTTGCTACCCATCTCGCGATCATTAAATTCCCTTAGTCGCCTCTTACAACACCCACGTTTCCTAATTTAAGTTTTGACAAAACTATATTTATTTTAAAAAAAATATTTACATTATTATCATAATAATAAACTATAACACATCTGCACATGCATAAATACAGAGAAATTCATATGAAATTTTTAGTTTATTACCTAGTGAAATAGTGCGAGCATCTATAAACTAAAATCAGGATCTCGAACGGAACTAAGAATCATCAACGTCAACGACTTTAGAATTTAAAACAGACTAGTAGATACCTTTACTAATGCCAATACAATGCTACCCGATACGATGCTATTTCTTCATCGCATGTCACAGTCCATTGCCCGTTTGCGTTTCTAGCACCTAAAGTGAACTAGATTTAGGTCAGCAATGGACCAGCAACTGGAAGACGTCAATGCACCGACATGGTTCTCAAGACACGCGCCACTGCCTCTGGAGGCGTGTGAACGTCACACTACTCTAGTTTAAATGAAATGCTTGTAGGCAAATTGTAAATCGCTCAAAATAATATAACCCTCTTCAGACATTACAGGAACAGCAACAGCAACTTATTTATTACTAGTAATGACCAACCATAATAAAGTATAAGTAGTCCGTAAAGAGAGTTGTTCATTTTAAATTAACTTCAAAATGTTTGTTTTAGAAATCGCATATATTATTTTGGATAGAAAAGGACATAGACTACTATTTATCTCAGACACAAACGAAGACGTTGATAAAGTTAGTTAAACTATATTTTTGTCTGTTTATTATACAACATCTTCATCAATTCTAAACTGATCTTTATCCTTCATTTATTCATCGACAAAGTTAGCAAAAATATTAAAGTCCATTTTTATAGAATTCAATCTATTTAATAATCTATTACTAATTTAATAAATTTTATAGCAAAAGATTATTAAATACATTAAACTGAATATAATTTCAAAAATATAAATAATCTTTCATATTTAAATACAAGTATTTTTAAATAGTATATTCTTTATTATATTGTGCTAGGTTTTGAATTCGGATGTTATTATAAACCCGCAAGAAACGACAGTTATTCTTTTAAAATTGATTCATTAATAGTTCTATTGTAATTTTCAAATTGCACCTTGAAATTACGATAATTAGTTCATCGGTTAGTGAACATATGAAGCGATGCGGATTCGCGTGCACTTTCTCGTTTATTCATCACTTTAGTGGGTCGCAGCGGCGACGTGCGACGGGTGCGCACGCGCACCGAACCGCCGAGCCACCGCCAGCCGTTCGCCAACCGCCGCTGTGGTAATACCTAAATCTATTATACTTCACAATACACCACTAATGTTTCTTCCATCCAACTACGTGATCCGAACTGTCAGTGAAAGTTACATTTTGTGTCGTTTTTGTCAAATGAAACAACCGTTATTAAACCCAGTAAAATTCAGTAGAAAAAGCATCTTTACCATCTCGGGTGAAGGACACGCCCACGCTGTGTTTACGCACTCACGAACGAATCGAGTGGAATGTCAAAAATTTCGTTTAACTGTACTGGCGTTCGGTAAGATGCAAGCGATATCGTTTGACGTCATGTAAATAAACTCGTGTCATATCAAACTGACGGAAACGTAGCAATGTTAGGTTTTGATTTACTAATATCAGACTTTGATATTTATATAAAATAAGATTACTTGTATGCGTTCAAAAGAAAATCTTTTCAATGACATAATACGTACAATTACTGTGTATGAAATTTTGGTAGTAGATATATAGGATTAAGAGAAATTATACCAAAATATTGCAACGGTGGAATTATCTATCTATTTTCAAAAACACAATTTTCAATATGTCTGAATAATTAATATTATATTCAAATAGTGTTCTTGTAGCGAAATAAAATGTGATTGCATAATTTTTTTTTTGAATTAATAAACTTCAAGAGTAAAACATTAAGTAGAATTAAAACTTTTAATAGCTGATATATGAGAAATAAACAGTAAAATAGTCAGTTTTGTAACATATATATATACGTTTAAATATATGAATGTTTGTTCCTTTTTTACGCAAAAACTATTGAACAGATTTAAATAAAATTTAATACATGGATAGGTTATAGCTTAAACATAGGATACTTTATTAAATTATTCATGCGGGCGAAGTCATGGGGTACAGTTAGTAAGTTACACGGTACTCATAAATTTAGGGCACTTTTTATCGAATGAACAGTTTTCATAAACAACTAGAAGTCGTTAAATCTTGGAATTTAGCCGTTACATAGTTTTCTTTTCATATCACAACGAGGCAACAACGGCCACAATGTGATTAAATTACACGGTCGTTAAATTAAATTTGCCGCGTGAAAAATTTAACGATTAGGCTTAATAATAATTTTACACATAATTGGAAAAAGTTCTCTGTATAATTTACTACCGTCACTATTTCGTACTTTCGTGTTAGTGTCATATTCATTTTATTGCGGTTGAAGTTGTTTTTTTCCATTTTGCCGGTTAATGTTTTTTTTTATTACTTAAAATGACAAACAAGCTGATGGCCCATCTGATGGAAAAAAATATACTGATGAATAAATAGACTGATGATAATGATATTATAGAATACATTGTGATATGCTACGTGTTATGCTCCGTACCCTGTAATTTCATTACTCTAAGTTCACTTGTCTTCATTAAATCCTTAACAATTAATTTTGTTTGGAATTTAATTGTTTGGATATTTAAATATTTTCACCATCGTTAAATAAAGTGTAGTGTGTGTGTGTTCAGTTTCATAATTGAAGGATTTACTATTTTTATTGAACTATTTAAACAATTTTATGAGTAAATATTCCTCAATTGTTATTTATGTTACAGATTATAAACAGCTATTGTAAAGCTTATTTATTTTAGATTTTTAATCTTTTAAAAAAGTCTTCTTTTCTTTCTTCTCTATTTTTACAAAATTTATTTGAAATTAACAAAACAGTAATATTGCATATTTAACATTGAAATGTTAAAAAATAATAAATTATAAAATCAAAAATACATTATTTCTAATTATGTTCATGTCACGTCAAAATCAACTACATCTACATATGGTCCAAAATTCAATCCCCTCCGGCATATTATTTTTTGAATGAATATGCAATAAATTAAGACCTCGTTACAACTTTGTTTATCTATAGCTTGTACCGTAAAACTATTTGGAATTCACATTATAAAACTACCGGTTCGGTTCGGAACTAGTCTACGACAGATTCATTAAATACTTAATTTTTAAATGGCGTTTAATTTTTGACTTGACATGGAAAGCCTACATACTGAACTTAAATATACAAGAACGTCAGATAGTAAGTAATAGTACAACATTAAACACCAATAATGTACAATTTTCCTTTAAAAGTGCAAAACGTATGGAAATTAATGAACTTTTACACTCAAAAATCACGTGACTCTTTATTCGAAAGTTTAATCTGTACATTTTACATATTTCTATTAACGACGTCATTAACAGAATGTTACTTTGTCTACTGGCCCTGATATAACATCGCTATTAATCGCAGAGAAAGTGCATATTTATTCTACCTCCATTTATCCATATGCAGCCTCAATTTTTCTTCTGAATTGACTTCGTAAATAATTACAAATTATTATTTCGTTATACAGAACTCGCACTGTCATTCTGGGCATGGTCAGTAAGTGCTACTCGCAATCAAACCGCGCGATATGCCACGGACAATCGTATAATAGAGACGTGTTATTAGATATAACTGTACCCAAGACGTGTAATGAGCCACGGCAAATCTCAAATAAAATGTGAGACATTGCGGAATTATGAGGCTGTTGTAGGTCGACTGCGCAGACTCAGAGAGGGCACTGGGTCGGGGGAAAGTAGTGGGGTCTTATGTACGTGCACTGTGCACGCCACAATTACATCGACGTGCTCGCTACATCGGTTGCTGTACGGTTTAGAAATCGCGTGTGACATCTGCGCTGCCTTGACAAT
Source organism: Galleria mellonella (assembly GCF_026898425.1). Classification (NCBI taxonomy): domain Eukaryota; kingdom Metazoa; phylum Arthropoda; class Insecta; order Lepidoptera; family Pyralidae; genus Galleria; species Galleria mellonella. Next base: position 8,722,681 of record NW_026442090.1, on the reverse strand, counting down.
AAACTTGACCGGCATTTGTCAACCGTCGTGAGATGCTATTATTATTTTTATTTCGTTATATAATTATGATTCTGTAATACTGGGTAAATTGGAAAGTAATTTGTAAACGTAAAATAATACACGACTTGTCGAAAATTCATTTTTTGTACATTTATTCCTTATTTTTGTGATAATTTTACGTGATTAATGATTAGATGAGATTAATTCTTTTTACAAATTTCAGGTATTCGCATAATAGAATATATCATGGAATCTATACATATAGTTACTTCAAATACTTATATAAGTATGCTAGAAGAAAACAACACACCCCGATAAATAAATGCGAAAACATTTTTGCGGATTTGCCAAAAAATATTTCTTAGTGATACATGAGGAAATCGCCCAAATAAGGCGCGATTCAAAAGAAATCTAATTATCTCTATATATTTTCATTTCCGCAATGAAACGGCTACTTTCTTTTACCTTCTTACTTCTACCTTCTTCTAATTAATAAAATTTATATAGGTCCAACATAAAAGCCGTGAATAGAATATAGTAAGATTTTTCAAAATACATTCAAATTTTTTTAATGCAACTTAAAGTAGCAAACAAGCTGACGGCCCACCTGATGGAAAGTAGTAATCGTCGCCTATAGACATTGAGCAATACTATGGGTATAACAGAGTATACTGTTTCGCCCATGATACCTCCCCCCCATGCGATGCCGTTCCTGAGGACTAAGGTATTATTCCTCTGTACTCTATAAATTCACTCTCATATCCCACACCCTTCCAACTGAAACACAGCCATGCAAACACAACTGCTTTACGGTAGAAACACGAATAGGACAGAGGTACCCAAGCAAACGACTTTTGTACAAAGTCTCCCTCTAGTACTCAAGAAATCTAGACAATATTTTATAATACAGTATATAAAAATGTAGGCGAATGAAGAGCCACCTCCTTTTTTTAAACAATTTTAATGACACTAATAATTTTACCTAAAGAGCCATATTTTGCCAAATATCTTAAGTCACTCATGTTTATCGGTTCTTAACAATATATTAAGTTATCACACGGTAATACGAAAATCTTTTTCCTACTGCTCCTCAGCTTAATGTAGTTAATTGCCAGCATAGTGTCACTCCAGCTTCCTTATCTTTCAGACTATATCGGTCATTTCTGCAGTGGATATTCTCGTTTCTATCACGCAATAAGTCTTCGAGAATAGCTATTTCCATAGTTCGCTAAACCACTTAGAACGCCCTCATATGGTTAGCCTTATAATTTAACTAAAATAGACTACAAGCTGGACGCTTGAATGCATTAGTGTTTCAAAATTATTGCTATTTTCTAAAAGTTGTACCATCTAATGTAATACATAATAATACCTATATACATATGCATTCTCACACTTATATGTATACCTATATTGGACAACAATTAGTCCGTTGCCCTAAGGTTGTCGCGAAAAATTGCTTTCTGCAATAAGACTACTTTACTATGCATATACAATTGCATCTTTACATTTATTTCCTATGTTGTATGATACCAATGAATAAACTTATTCCTTCATTCGCCACTTCATAGAAACCCGCGAAATTACTTCATGAAATATCATGAATATTGTATACGTATAATAATAAATCTTATGGTAGTCAAAAACTACACATACGAGTATATTAGAATATCAAATACATGTAAATACCTAACCTATATAACATGAATATATTACACCTTATAAATTATACATAAATTCAGAATACACATAATTAAATTGAAATTACAAACTCAATCTTAGTCGCACTGTGTTAAAAATTACAACACTTAAAAGTAATAAAACATAATTATTTTATACTATAATTTGTTTGTTTCATTTATTACTTTGGTGATATACGGATCTCTACAATTAAGTGAAAATATCATAAATTTTACTCTAATACCAATTATTCGTTTTTAGTTGCTATGCTTTTATAAATACAGAATTATACGCTTTTATAGAGACTACAGTGTGGGGCTCTTCAAAAAAGGTATATTAAGGTTTCTTCAGGGTCGGCAACGCGCACGTGACATCCCTAGTGTAAATTGTTTCATTTTTTTCAAAATCAGTTTTCTTTATGTAAAGTATTTTTCTAATTAAGTACAAGAGGAATTAGTCTTATTATAAGATAAAACTTTTGCTCATAAGTTAAAAACATGATCAAGATTTTGCATTTTTGTATGTTGTAGGTATTTAGTCCGTGTGGTAATGAAATAAAAACACAATGTATCCTATACCTTTTCCCCAAAGAATAGAGAATAAAAAGAGACTATTGGGAAAATAAAAATTAACAATAACGATACTCGAAATAAAACCCGATATCAAACCATCTGGTTACTATGGTAATAGTCTCTTCTTCATAAGGGCAGAACTTGTACAGCCCAGCTACATTAAAGTGTTAATATTAGAGAATTTGTAGGTTTTATAAATATAATAAAATATTACCTACATGGATGCACTTTTAATAGTTGTGTTCCAGAAGTTTGAACTTCAAATCCAGTGTATATTTTGTTTCATCTAATTTCGCTGTCTAGAAAAATTATAGTTACCTTTTAAAATCCAAATTATAAAAAGTTTCAGACAAAAGCTAATCCTTACTAATATATATTATATATGGGAAAGGGAATTTATTTGTTTATTTGTTGACTTATAGCGCCTTAACGGCTTAACCAATAACCGTATAATAATATGGCATTGAGAAGGTTATAGGCTACTTTTTATCCCAGTCAATGAACATATTCTGGTCACACGGACAAAGTAACGGGTAAAAGCTGGTATGTAATATTTTACTTACATATAATATTTTACTGTTCCTGTTATACATGTCATAAATTTTTGCTACTACTACGCCTTGATAACATTTTATTTTACCTAATAATTGGATTCTACATAGTGCTAATAAGACATTAAAGTAGTCATTCGTACAAATTTCGTCGTGCAATAAAAAATAAATAAACCAAGTTATTGAGACTGAGTCTTTTTAACTCTTAGTCTAGTTATTTATATCATCATGTATCATATTAAGTGGGCCGATCAGTGATTTGGCGGCACCCGGTCAAGGCCGCCTGCACTTGGCCGCAAAAAAACTCCCAACTGGTTATGCGCCCACGCATGCGGTTATCATACTTGTGTTTTTGCCGTAACGCCTTACGACATTCGGCCAATGACGCCGACCGGCCATTGATCGCAAATCATTCTTGTTTGATAGCGAATTTACTTTTTGCATCATCTTATCACTAGTATTTATCCTTACCAATAGAAAATTGGAATAATATTGTTTTTAATCAAATCTATGACACCTAATATAATGAAAGAGTGCAAAAAATATGTTGTTTTAGATTGATAACATTGATTATATTTTATTTTGTCGATCAATTTTATTCAACAATACATTTTTTTATATTATCACATCCATTGTTACTTAAAGATAGATCTACTAACATATGTATTATTCTGTAACCGGTGTATCTTCACCTGCCGTAAATCAAGACGTGTATCCCACGGGAATCTAACTTTAACTCGCGCAAAAAGTTCGCTCTTGGAAAGTCTTCACGCATTTCAACTTGCATCATTTAATAGCAGTTTCATTGGAAGTTATAAAATGTATGTAGTAAATTAAGAGAATTATGACAGATTAAAATCAAAATCATTTATTCAAATAGACCATTTTTGCTCACTTATGCACATCAATTATTTTTTAACTCTACTATCCAGTAAATTATTTAACGAATTCCTTATCATTGACAAAAATCTACGAGTTAAAAATGCGTAAGTTATTAATTTTTTTATCTATTAATTATTTTTAGTATCCATCAATTTGGAATTTGGAATAAATAATAAAAAATATATGAATTAAGTTTTTATATTACAGAATATATTTCTAAAGATATCATTTATTCTAAATAATATTAGCTATGCTATTAAAAATAAACAAAATATCTAAACACATATACATTTAAAAATAGATGAGAATATGGAAATAAAAATATAATTATTAAAGAATAATGTTAATTCAGTTTATAATGAATACCGCAAAAAAGACGACGGAAAAATGTAAGTATGAAACGATCTGTATTCAAAATTAAATTAGAACATTTTTTAGTTAACTCAATGAAAATGTAATTACCTATATTCTTATCGTTAAAACATACTGAATTATATATAAACGTTCAGAGGTTTGCATCCCAAGATTACCGACTTCCTTACAAAATATTTTGTTTCAGCGGATTCATTTTTAACCTTATATTTATTGCAATAAGGATATTTTAAATTAAATGGGCATATTAGCACATAACACTTAATGCTTTATTACATGGACTTGCCCTGTATGAGGGGTCAAGGAGAATGCGAGGAACTCATGCGTATCCTCATACTGTAGACAGTACATTGATTTCTTTGTTATTACAACAATGTTTAGAAGAAAGGCATTTACATTTGATCGCATTAAAATTTTAAAACAGTAGTCAGCCTTTATACTATTCTTAACATTTAGAATAAGAGTTGCTTTATTGTTAATACATTGACCAGGTTTAAGTCATATTTAATCCTGATATTCTTCATTATACCTATTAAATATTTAATCACTTTTTTAAATTAAAGCTAATCAATATATATTTCTATGTTACGTTGTTCAAATATTCGAAAATCTTTAAACTTGTAATATTTTAATGTTTTGACCTGTCAACAATAAATAAACAGATGTTAACCCTAAGTCATGTCAAAGAGGGTACACTCAGAAGAGTAGCAATATACAACCAGAAAAATAACAATTAAAACCTATTTTGCATGCTTCTCATTGTAGCAGACCAAGTTATTAAGTTTTAATAACTTGCATCCTGTACTGAGCGACGACACCAACCTATCTATAAATAAAACCTGATTTCAAACAAGTCTTAGAACGCTGGTACGTTTAGTGCATCTCTACAAACTATATCACAAATATACACGCTTTCAATTTGATACAGATTCATAACTATAAAATTTTGAACATTGTTAATCCATTACTTGGAAAATTATATCCTAAGCCAACCAAATAATGAGATTATTTTGCAAAACGTGAACAGACTATTTGTTCGTAGAATCTAATCTCTTAAATAATAGGAGTAGAATTCTTACTTGAAACCATCGTTTAATATCGTTTTATTAATTGCAAGTTTGTGTAGATCAGTGTAATCTAACAATCGCACTTTGTCGTATTAATTATTTATTTATATTGTTAACATTTTTAATATTGTCAACTTTTTTTAAGAAGAAAATTTACTTATGTGACTACTCACCTAAATTGATCAAGCTAAGTATAGGTATTATAAATAGTTATTTATTTGGCAATGCAGATATATTTTTGCTTTCGCATCCATCTAATTATAGAAATCAATAATACATAATACTATATTAATTTTATAGAGGTAACAAATAATTAGACACAGAGATATATTCATTTCTTAATTAATAAATCACGTTAATTATCCGATTTAAAATTCCGTGCAAAAGTACCTATTGTGATTATTCAAGAACTACGATTTTAAAATTACGGAAAACAAATAAAAAAACACATGTCTCTAAGAACAATGCATGTCCATTGTTTTGCGCTACCAAAGATTACAAATCTAAGTTCTCACAACGTTAATTGTGTGAATTACTTCAAATATAATATTTGAAGCTTTAGTTTGAAATTATTGAATTCTTATATAAACTTAATCCCCGATATCATCCATATACGAATAGACATCCATAGACATAGACAAATTCACGCGCCTAAATTATTTTAATAATTGCCTGCTGCTATATGAATGTCAAATTTGATTTTAAGCGTAACAGTAATGAAATTATCAAATCCGATAGACTTTTGTAGATCTACTAAATGTACGATGTGACTTAGTTCATGTAATTGGGATCATCGACTTCGTCGGTAAAACAGGAAATGAGCTATTAACCACATTTATTTAAATATGTAAAAAAGCAAAGACTGTCATTATATTTTTTAAAAATTTAATATGCAAACAGTAACTCCATTTATAAGTTGAAATTTTAGTAGCTATATATAAAAAAACCAAACTAATAGACCATTGGTATCTCACGCGAGCGCATATATTATGTATAAGTAATGCTGAGGCGACTCCTCAGTAATTCGTCTGTAATGACGGTAATCATTTTACCATCGGCGCTTCAATACTTGCGCTGACGCAGTATAAGACTAAACACAGCGGATAAAACGATTAGATCGTGTCGCCATAATTTAGTAATTGTAGCCCTTCAATGTATATTAATGGAAATTTTAAAGACAATAGACGGAGTAAATTAAAAAAACTTCAGTGTTAGATATGGAACAAGTAAGATGTCAATCATCAGATATAAATGAATGAATTAATGAAAAACTTTTCACTGTTTCTCTGAAAGAATGATACAGATTATATGACAATATATAAACAAAAAAAAATACTAAAATCAAGGAAAAGAAGGAACAATGTAAGTGAAAAATGCTCTGACCTCCAAACAATTGGAAACAATCTGGAATAATGATGATGTATTTAGCCACAACCATCGGTATTTAAAAAGAATGACACAATATTACTGTTATAAATCTATTGGCACCTATCAAAATATCGGCGCTATCAACAGTGGGTAATGCATCTGTTGTTAGTGGCTTAATGCTGAAATAAGGACCCTTTGGTAACTTTTTTTCTCTTTTGTAATTATGGTTGTGTACTCACATTTTATGAAATTATTTTGTGGGCAATAAATATTTTCTATTCTATTCCATTTCTTTAAATTAAATCCATTTATAGTAAAACAACACATACCTATTTGTTTAAATTTATTATTTGTTTATAATTTTACATTACTACCAAGTTGAGAGCAATGTTTTAGATGTGCATATCTATCACCGTCCGACTTCGTCAATTTTTATGTAAGGGGTGTCTTTATATTTCTCCTAATTATAGAATTGTTAGAGGTACACAAAAGTCGCCATAAACTGTCATAAATATTAACAATATATCCCAATAAAAATGTTTCAGTAAATCATAAAGTATAGACAAATATATTCATAATGATTTAAAATACCTGCTTGGTAGGTGGTAGGTGACTGAACTTAAGCAATATTGTATCACAATTTATATTCCAATATTTTTCGAAGCGTCGGCGCCAAAATGACAGTTCAAATATAAAAACTTATAAAGGACCGATTTTGTTTTCATTAAAGATAGTAACTAACGTTTACGATCGACTTGTGATTATTGACAATTATTATTAATAGATACATCACAGATGTAGTAGGTTGCTGCTAAAACATATCTATATTATAAAGAAAATAAATCTCGTGGTTTATAAATACTTACATTTATAGTATATATATACTAGATACTGTAGTACATATATAGCAAGTAAATTAATTTAGTTAAGTTAATGTATAATATTGCAATATAATACATTTTTTTAATAAAGTGCAAAAAGTAAATTAAATAATTATTATCATTGTATTCTATATTAAGTATTCATACAATAATTAATTGTAATATAATATTATAGAATGTCAAAAGCATACCTGAGTAGAATAGCTTATTTCACTGTCTTCAACTATTTTATGTAATAATGTTCAAGAATTGACACGAAACTTAACAATGTCCCAAGTTTACGAACGCGCGAGCACTGATCCCTAACCGAGTAAACGACAACTAAGGGCGACCGTACACCGGCACGAATGCTCGAACAGCTTAATGCTGTAGACACACGTACACAACCGGCCTGGAGTCTTAAACAGAATGAAATGGTGAAGAAGACGCCGCGGTCTTATATAGACGTGACCGTAACCTGACGCCGGATAACGGACTCGCACCAGCACAGGTGACAAACAGCATTAGACCATAATACCAATACGTAAAATACATAATCCAGCTTTCTTTAATCCCATTCTCGCAGTAACAGAAAGATAGAATTTTCAATAAAGCGCCCGGAGCTGAATGCTGCAATTTACCAAGTTAGCAAAACTGAGGTGCTCTGGAACATAGCAGGACCACAGAAAGGAGCCAATATGATTAGCATTATTATACTGAAACCCTAGTTAAGATCAGTAAATGTTTTCATTTTAAAATAAAGTAAAATATAAAATAACCTGCTCTTTTACATCCAATAACTACTATACATTTCTTTCTTTGCAATTTTATAATTTTCTATTATAGGGGCTCCTATTTATAGCCTTTCTCCAATTGACGCTATATTCTCTACTCTTCAAATCATTTTACTGACTTTCCTATACGATGTCGCCTTTTTATTTTTAATTTATATATTTCTTGATCTTCCCTTCCCTTTTTTCTTTTATCTTTCCTTTCAAGATATTGATTAAATAATCGTTGTATCGTATAAAGCAACATATTGTCTTTCCTATTATACTTCCTATTATGTTCATCCTGTTGGACTATATTCATTAATATAACTACTTTAAACGCGATTAAGTACGTGTCTGAATAATATAAAGTATTTACTCTATTGCACTACAATTAACTAAAACTTTCTTGTTTATCCATGTTTAGTTACTAAATTACTCGCCTCTCGATTACGTTATTAAAAAATCAGGCTTTATGATTAATGACTAATATTGTATTTACAAATTAATAAAAAAAGTTCAATACCATGGATTGTTGAGTGTGTAAGTACGATGTACTCGGTGCTAATAGTAAACGATGTAGGTACATACATGTACGTTTCATTCATTAATTCCTTTTCTCCATTAATGAATGGTTCATTTTACATACGAATGGTGTAGAATACTGTTTGCGACGCTTCTTTGCTACGCTCACTAACTATTTTCGCACATTCGCGCATAGTTGACATGTGAACGAGAAAATAAAATGAATGCGGAACAAACATGCACTTGATGTGAGAAAATATTTTCTTTCTTCCTGTAAAATGGCATTGAAGTATGTGTTAACAAATGTTCATGTATTTAGAATTAGTGAAGTCCAGTAAAAAATATTAGGTTAAAATTTTGTATGTTACTTTACTATCAAATTAGGATATACAAAAGCCATTTCTATGCAATTTAGAAGGGCAATGTTTTTAAATCTAAATCAATTAATTGTCCAATTTAACCCCAAAAAGACACAAGTCTGCGCGTTTACCGCAAAAAAGACGCCGTTTGTCGTATCTCCTCATTTTCAGGGCACTTCCCTTGATAAAAAGTCGAGTCTAGGAATTCTGGGCGTTGATATATCTTGCGACGTCCAGTTTTGCGGTCATCTGGAGGAGAAGGCTAAGATAGCTTCCAAAAAGTTAGGAGTGCTCAATAGGGTGAGACGATATTTCATGCCAGAACACCGCCTGAAATTATATAAAGCTCAAGTCAGGCCGCATATGGAATACTGTTCTCACCTGTGGGCAGGAGCGCCACAGTACCAACTCCTTCCGTTAGACCGCATTCAGAGTCGGGCGGCTCGAATTATCGATAGTCAACGTCTTACTGTCCGACTTGATCCACTGAAACTGCGCAGAGATGTTGCATCTCTGTGCATCTTCTACCGAATTTATTATGGGGAGTGTTCTGAGGAATTGTTCGGATTGATACCTGCTGCTGATTTTCACCACCGTACAACCCGCCACAAACTAAAGTTTCATCCCAATCATCTGGACGAGTCGCGGTCTTCCACCGTGCGTTTTTCAAGGCACTTTCTTCCACGCACAACCATTCTTTGGAATCAACTTCCAGCAGCAGTATTTCCGAACCGATACGACATAACCTTCAAGAAAAGAGTATATTCCTTTTTAAAAGGCCGGCAGCACACCTGCAATGCCGCTGGTGTTGTGGGTGATCATGGGCGGCGGTAGTCACTTACCATCAGGTGAGCCGCTAGCTCGTTTGCCCCCTGTGTTGTAAAATAAAAAAAAAAAAAAAAAATTCGCAAAAAAAGAGGTTTTTAATTTCTCTGTATTTTTGCTATATACATTTGTGTATATACTATATTTATGTCGCCAATTCTAAAGTTATTTTGATCTTTAGTTTTATAATATATATGGTGTATTTTCGTGTAAATCCTAGATTAATATTATAACGATTAAAGTCACAATTATTCTTTGCAGACCAAAGAACAATGTGTAAAGTAGTAATAAATTCCCATTTTTTAATAGTAACTAGGTGTATAAAATGCGTGTCATCATAATTTTGGTCAATTTGTCCAGTGATAAATTTAGCTTTCCATCGTAAACTCAGCAGACAACGATTTCACCTCACTCACGGACTATCTGCAACATACTCGTATTTTAAATTGTCGTATCTTCTAGTATACTGCAGATCTACACTTAGTTTACCTGTACAGATTTACCACTAAAGAATCTTTCTTTTCCATTAGTTATCAGTTCTAAAAGCGATGTGGTGGACTTGGTGCCGCTTCACACATTAGTATTATGTACAGATCATAATAAAAACATGAAATTAATTTTAATGTAACCTAATAAAGAACGCGCTTCCTTGTTTGTATATAAGCAAACTACAATTAGTAACAGATATTTTTTACTTATATTTCCCATAGTACAGCTATATCAGAAGCTATACAATCAGTAATGGCAATTTGGCAAATCCATCGACGAATATTGGTTAGGACCCATTTGGTCCACATAAAACTGATATGTGAAATGGTCGCTACTCGACTAATAAAATGGTAGTTTCTTTTCACGCCTTATTATCAATGAATGGCTTCTATCTAATAAAAAAAAAAAACATATGTAAAAATACAAAGCGGCCTTTTTAATCTTACTTCCTGCGGTTTCCCAAAGGAGAATTTAAGGCCGCCAGACTTTGATTCAAGAGTGAAAGTTAATGTTGATTCGCATTGGTACTCATTATCTGCGCGATGAAAATCTTAAATTACACTGCACACGGCATGTCTCGATCTATTTTTATTTGTGTAGGATTCAATTACTCCGTACTGACTATTATATGTGACGCCAATGGCTTCGCGTTAGCAATTACAGTGTACTTTTAACTGCAACTTAATTAATATTTGTTTTATACAGTAAAAAAAACTAATTTATGAGTATGTGGTATAATCGTGCAAGTACATATAAAATGGCTATACAAAATACATGTATATGTGACGTTCGGTTTGATAGACGAAAAATAAATAAGTATAAATTAGCGATTTAAAGATTTTACTTTGTAAAAACAACATTTACAACAAGAGCACCAAAATTAAGAAGTTCGAAGTCTATTTAGATTTGGCAGACAATAAACACAGATTAAAATGAAAGCGAATTGAGAAACTCCTCCTTTGAAAAGTCGCTTAATAAATTAATTTACAATTGGTACCCACTCATAAAAGCTCTTACTGATCTCAATATATTGGAGAGAGCTTGTGTGAGAAAGGTAGCTACCTACATAATATGCATAAAATTAATAACGAACACATTGCACTTTTATCAATGAATTTCTGGCCAAATACCTACGTATCATTTTATAACCCTCGTTAAAGGCCTTAATAACCTGACACAGATATTTTTAATGTGTTCAATATAATTTTAAATTAGTATATACGAATATATTGTAAAATGCCGCTATCTTGATTTAATTTCAGTAAAAAAATAATTTAATGTCAAATAATTCAAAAATTTCACTTGCAAAGATATACTTAACAGTATTTTTAAGCGATTTATTATTTGCACTATACTAATCACTAATATCCTATGATATAGTAGGCATAAACATATTAAAATTATAATACTACATTTATAACAAAAATACTAATTATTATGTTTATCATAATTTAATCGTATTTTCAATAAAGATTAATAATTGCCATATGTATTTATCAATTCATGCAAATTTGTCATTATACCCATATCGAATTGAATAAAGTATCTATCTACTCGCAACATTAACACAAAAACCCATATGATGTATATATGTGCTGGAATATGGCTTTCCTGGTACTATATTCAAAATCTAACAATATGCATTAATAAGACACATCCGAACACCTGAAGTAATCTTAATCCAATCTATTTTCGTATTTTCGTTTTACTAATCCTAGCGAATGTATATCTATACTAGTAATCTACACTAGTTTATAACAGACAGGAATTAAAACGATTAGGTCCTATTTGGGTCACTTACTCGTATGATAATTTACCTGAGCTATCTCGACGTTTCAACCAGATTACACCAGCCTTGGATACAAGTAGACCGATGTAGCGCTGTCACGCCTCCACTTCTGAATATAAAAGTAGGTATTTACTTTTATCCACTCATTGTCATACATCAGACAAATAGTGTCACTATATTGAGGATTTCTGCACCATAACTCTGACCGTGTCTTTATTCAATACATTTACCATCTGCACACTATAGCGAGGAAATGTTTTTTAGATTACTAGATTCCAAGTCGCGGATAGTTTAAAACGGTCTTCTCGATTGAACGTTTTATATTTCTTGATTTCCGACGCTTCATATGCTATTCTTGAATAGAAACCTATTTCGTGAAAAGAATTTGTTGACGTTAAAACTAAATCCAATAGTTGGTACTCGCTTCCAGTAAATGTTCTGCAATCAGTGATTAGTTATTTTGATGATTTTTCACTGAAATTATATGTTTCTTGACCCTTTTAGCTATTATCTGTTTAGTCTGGCTGTATGAACTACAACAAATGACACGTGGCGTTTGAAATTGTAATACATTTGGTATGCCCACAATGCTATTCACCCTATTATTATATCTATACAATTTATGATTGTTACTTACATACTGGCAGCCACAAATTACACAATTCTTTTAGATTTCTTTTTATGTTGTATTATTTTTCTTTAAAAATAAAAGTCTTAGAAGTAACAAGTGGTGTTAGAAAAATCAATCATGTTGCCCATTATTTTAAATAAGTGCCATAAAAGGGTAAATCATTGAGCACGTCTTAACATAGTAACTGCCATACCAGAGCCACGGAGCCCTACCAGGTCGCCTGCTTCCCGCATGGCCGCCGTCGCCCATAAAAGACCTTAATGATGCAGCCTGTTGGCTGTTGCCCATGACCTCGGAGCGAGCAATTCTTAATAAACTCTTGGCACCTTTTTCGTTCATACTTTTTGTTTCATATATACGAACATCCTTAAGTTCTATACCAATAATAAGCAGTTTTGTTAGTGTAACTGTGTTTTGGTTTGAAGGATAAAATATAGCAATGAAATTACAGATATACCTTAGTCCTTAGGAATGGCAACGCATACAGGGTATCATAGGAAATATAGTATACTCTGTTATGTCCATAGTACTGTTCATGTCTATAAACGACGACTACTACTTTCCATCAGATAGACCGTTTGCCATTCAAAGTTGCAAAAAAAACAAATGCCAGATGAATTACAGTAATGATGATGTAGCATAATTAAATTAAAAAAAACCAGCGTGGTAAGGGGCGTCTACCGTAGATGCTCGTCCAATCCTTTAAACTAGAAAAAAATACGTCCTATTCTATTTGTATCCATGATAAAATGACGCATGACATGAAGATAGAATGCTTTTACTGCTTAAGCAATAAAATAGTCAACCTATAAAAGCTTACTGCTTTAGAGAGATCTAGAGCAAATATCTTTCCATGAATAGCAAAATTCTTTTGCTTCATTCACTTCTATAAGTTGTAAAAAAGCGATATAAAAAGAAATAGCTTTTTTGAAAGTACAAGTAGATGAAGTAAAATAAAAAGTGTAAGCGGAGAGATGTTTAACACTACGTTCTCTACAATAAATAGAGAAATATATAACATTTTGTTTGTAATAGCTATCTGTCTTTGAAGACCCTAAAAAGTTATGGTAAGAGTAATCAGAATTGGGTTATTGACTAGTTAAGACTTCATTAGATATACTTATATGATATTTTCTTTTATATTTGGCATAATTTAATAAATTTCTTATGTAATCCCGGCATAGAATAGACCACCCCTTCCTTTCCCATAAGTGTCGTAAAAGGTCACTAAAGGAAGTAGAGGGATGGGCAACAAAATCAGCTTATTATTATACAGTCCGCTCTTATTCTCCCTGAACACCCTCTTAAAACATCTCCAAAGCCTAACTACGATTGTCAATCTGTTTGACAAGCGTGGCAAAACCCCCCTAGGGGGAGGCTAATTATCAGCAGTGGATAATTAAAAGTTGCTATGATGATGACAATATTTAATAAATAGGTAATTTTGATATAACATTTTATCGAAACGACACTGCATAAAGATTAGATTCTAATTTCGTCTAATTTCGAAAAGGCAACCTGTATTTAAACTATTTACTAAACTTGTTAAATATTTATAAAGCCAAATATAAAGCCAAGTGTACAATTATCAGTCGATGTTATGTCATTATGAGAAAACCATAACGTAACTATTGAATCGTATGATTTTGCAACCGTACAACCACATAACAATTTCACATGGATTTGGCACCTTTCCTTTGGTGTTGATTAAGTAGATGTTTTTGCGCGAACACTAGCATACTACCACTGAATAGATCTGGGTCGCTCGTCCAAACATTGGTACAAAGCACTTTTACTTGGTCGAGATTTCAACGATTATTATTTTCACATTAGACTTTGCTTCCATACAACTCGCACAAAAACAATTACAATTAATTTTGAGTAACATTTAAAATAATTATCAACATACACCATATAATAAAGATACATCAAATGTCTGACCTTGTTCTTTACAATTATATAAATAGATGTGAAGCTCTCATCAGTTAGAATCCAATCTCAAGGCATGATTTATACTTTCTTTAGCAGATCACGTATAGAATAAGACTAGAAATCTAATAGAAAACTACGCTTCATTTGTAACTTTTTCAATCCGATTTCCGATTAATTTCGTTGACAACTGCATGTGATTGCATTAAGGTAGTCGCAGTGACAGGGTCCCGGTGTGTGCGTTGCGCGTGCGCCGCCTAATCGTCGCGTAACGGTTGCGAACTGTAAAGCCCGCCACGGACCGCGGGCCGCGTGCTAAATTTGCCGAAACACCGCGATCTCTAGCGGGAAAATCTTAAATCACTCTAATTCGTGTCGATGCCCGCCCATAACTGAAAAAAGTCAATTATACAAAAAAAAAACACGATCGCAGCAAGAAATGCTCATCTTCGGTATCTGTAGAGAAATGACGACATCTTTTATTGATAGATACAATGCAACCCAAGCCACAATGGAATATTATATTGTGACAAAAAAAAACCTTTAGTCCGAGGTTTCAATACATAATTTTTAAAGGCCCTTAGTAACAGTCTGTAAATAATGCATTTATGTAGATATACTCATGTGTAATAAAATATGTAAACACTATTAACATTTAGTGCCTTGTCATTTTAACTGTCTATAAGCATAACTAGTTAAAAATATTGGGAAATGTCACTAATTTTACAATGACATTGGTAGGTACAACTAGTAAATATTTTTAAAAATTATTGCTCGCGCATTGCACGTGATTTCTATTATGACAATGTTCGTGTCATGTCAAAGGTTGAATATTTACTTTCTACTGTTATTGTTGGTTGTTTTAGTATTTTAATATTTACCTACCTAACATTTTGTTGGCCGAAATTATGTACCTATTTACATTTTCTATTATCTAAAATTTAAAAATGCCTCATTACATTATTAAATATAATACATATTTAATATATATATCACAAAAGTGGCACACAAGCCCATCTGATGATAAACAGTCACTGTAGCCTATGGCCTGCAACACTGGCTAGGGGAGCCAAGTGCGCGTTGCCAACACCAAAAAAACCTTAATACACCTTTTTCAAGAACCTCATACTATAGTCATTATATTAGAAATTCTTTTTAATGTCTAAACATGTAAACAAGAAATCGACTGATAAAAACACAACCGAAACTGCTGTATCTAGAAACGTAATAGAGTGCAAGGGTTCATTATATAGCCTGGTTTCCTTACACACAGTGATGATGATAACTTTTATAGGCGACGGTTACCATTTTGCGTCAAATTTAATCTGCGTTTCCTAATTGCATTAAATAAAATGTCAGTGATCATAATCCAAAATATTTCTAGATTTTTCAATAATGCATTACCATTGTCGAGGACTAACTATCATAGCCCTCAAGAGTTACATTACATTAAGTAGGTATTATGCCTCCATTATTATAGCGCGTGGTTCCCGAATAAAGTAGGCCGCCCCTTCCTATTTCATGGGTGTTGTAAGAGCCGACTAAGGGAGGGCAAAAAATGGGCTGCAGCGTCCCTCTTAAAACATCTTCAAACGTCTAAGTGCAGTTGTCAACCCGCCTGCCAAGCGTGGCAACTAATGGCAAAACTCTCCCTTATAAAGAAGGTTTTTATATAAATAATTATCATCTTGCTCCGACAACACACTTTAATTAAATAATTTACCTTCATTTATTTTACACTAAAATTAAACAAAATTTTTAATAATTGTGAAAATATCGGTCAGATACGAGTTAAATTCGCACGCCGAGGATTCCGTACATACATAGATAAACAAAGAGTTCTTATTTACTGCTTTTTTTTATACTAAACAGGCACCTGACAGTTATTATTATTATTAATTCATAATTTCGTATTTTGGATCATAATTTTGATTAAAATTTGGACTACATTGTTTTTAAAGGTATTTTGATAATTACTCAGAAACTAGTACTATTAAAAACGTCATTTTATTTTTCCTACATACATATTACAGGACAATTAAAACTTTTACAAACTTCGGATATAAGGGGACAAATTGTATTTGTTCTCTCATTTTCAAACATAAACCAAAAACTACACAATATAAAAATAAATAAAAATCAATTTGAAAATTTACAAATGAAGTCCTTTCATTTGGTAAGCCACTGGAACTATTATCTCTATTTTGAAATATTAAATACCCGCTTTGAATCCCCTAGCAAAAAAAAAGGAAAAAATGTTTTTTAAATTTATTCTATGGCAATATATGCGGACAAACAATTAGTAAAGCTATTCTAAATTTCAAATCGCTAGCATTAGTAATTGTTGAGATTTAGCGCTACAGATGACTATTACTTACAGATGGACAGATAAAATCGTCCCATAAGGGTTCCTTTGTGCCTTTTTAGTAGGAAACCCTAAAAAAGGAATCACAATAATATCCTTTATATTACCTGTAAATTATGTAAATAAGCAGTTATGATCAAATTATAAACAAATTATGATCATCATCATCATGATTTTATTCACATTACACAAGGTATTGACTTTTGTATTCACGACCGGCCAACTGACTTACGTCAACCCTCCTTGGGAAAAAAGTTAAAAGTAATGTATAAAACTAGAATGAAATCGATATGTAGAAAAATAATCATTAATTGATGTTTCGCATACGTTACGCTCAATAATAACCCCAATAGAAGAAAGCAGTTATGCATACTTGGGTCAAGGTAAGTGAATGTAAACTGAACCCAATGTCAAGGCAATAAATATACTATAAGAAATTTAACACTATAATATTGTATAATATTTAATCTGTGAATATTAAGAAGAAATATTTGATCTTACTAATGAATATTTATATTTTCTATCTTAATATGACAACAATAATTATAATTAGGTCATTTATACAAATTATAATGAATTCGTATAACAACTTCAGTATTAGTATAATTATATTTGTGATGATAATTATATAAATTTGGCAGTGAATTTACAAGGTACAGAGGAATAACACCCGAGTCCTCAGGAATGGCAACTCATGGGGAGTATCATAAGAGAAACAGTATACTGTTATGTTCATGGTTCTGCTTATGTCTATAGGTGACGGTTACCACTTTGCATTAGGTGGACCGTCAGCTTGTTCGCCATTCTAAGTTGTATAAAAAAAAGGTAACTGTGTGTACGCTACTTAAGTATTTTATTAATAAAATATGCACATCACTCCGATATAAAAGTTTGTAGTGTCTATGAACGTTTGAAAGTTAAATAAGCCCTGTGTACATACACAACGGCTATTTAACTATTAAACTTTTCAAAAACAGGATCCTGTATTTAGTAATGGATAATCAATAAGCTAATGATTATAACAATAAAGAGGAAATAGAGATATGATACTGATGACATTATGAAAATTAAAGAATTTCGACTTAAAATAAATTTCTTCCACATTCTTATTACTATTAGTACGGTCATACTTAAAGTAATACTTTTTTCTTGTGCACAACACATTGTACAGATATTTACCATACGACTTTGCCAGTGCAAATTTCCCTCGGTTTTGCCTTTATAGTGGTAATAACGTCTGGATCTCAACCTATCGGATATTAATTAAAGCGGTTCGCGTGTTAGTATCCACGCATATCTTGTACCGCAACAATGATGAATATGATTCAATTCAATCACGTCACGCTATGAAACATGTGTGAGATTATCCCATTACGGTACTGATATTCCATTCAAGAATTATTTTCTATAACATAAATAAGGAAATTATACATTTGTAGGTTAAAATAAATAAATAATAACATAGGATATTAAAAAATAAATAGTTTCAGTATTAATGTCGCACCACTTATATAACGGACCTGTGCTATCCTCATCTACTGTTTCTCCGCTATCCGCACTATATCATTCGACTATTAAGTTGTTGGTCAACCGACTAATGGGCTTAAATTTTTATTGTTTTAAATCAAATACCACAGAATCGATCACAACTGTCGCCTATACATTAATAACACCATTGATATCACAGATAATATATATGGTGGTGTTATGGTATAGTGTTATGTCTCCGTACATTATTCTTTCATATTGAATATTATATTATTCATTTATTATTACACTTATAGTAAACTATATTACCAACGAGTAATATAGGTAATATATACTTAAACAAATTGAGATTCCCACGAAACTTACAATAATATAATCCAAGGTATCAAAAATTTATCTATTAAAGCTAATATAAAATACAAATTTATTTTTTCATCTATCACCCGTGCGAAGCCGGGGTAGATCGCTAGTTACAAAATAACTAAGTAATATTATAATAGGTAATTTGAAACTTTATAAACCTTTCACCATATCAATATATCAGGTATAATTATTCTGTCCACTCAAGACGAAGTTTTATTCTTCAACATTTATTATTCTTAGATACGCCCATTCTACTACATGTTCATGTCCGAAAAAAAGTATTATAAACCTATTAATTTTGCATTTTGCTAATTTAAAAAATAATTCAATGTCCATAAATCCGAATAACCACATTTCAATCAAAAGCCTAAGCTAGTAGACTTTTAATAACGAGCAAACAAAACAACTGAAATATATCTACTGATATTTCTGAATACATATTTCTTATATTTATCATTACACAAATAAAGAATTATAATTATTATAATTTTTTCGAAAAAAAGCAGTAGTTAAAATGTCAAATACAGCAATATTACAGGCTAAAGTGGAAATAAACAATTCTTTAGTTCTGATCACGTTTTGTATGAAATGTATGGGACTATCTTTTGAAGATGCAAAGAGTACAACGACTTATTTTATCCAGAAACTGGTACTCCTTCTTTCTGTCTCTGCTGTATGCTATCACGTCTTCAGTGATATTGTGTACATAGCCATCACGTTAGCCAACTCGCCACGAGTAGAGGACGTAGTTCCACTTTTTCACCCCTTTGGATATGGTGTTTTAAGTAAGTATCTAGTGTTTTTGGCATATAGTCTTTAGTAATAGCAGAGTATGAGGTACCACCATTTATTTCACAGAATTTAATTTTCATAATATTCTATAATCTTTACAAGATACCATTTTCTATCAGATGCACCAACAAATTGTTTTCGAATAGTTTATAACAGGGAAACGTCAAATAATGGATGATTGGCCAAAAAATTGATGATACAGGTTATTTTTTTGAATAATTGATCCGTACTAATAAATAATAATAGTAAATTTATTTCATGTTACATACAAATACTTGGCAATATACTAATTACAAATTATTAGAGAATAAAAAAAATTGCAGTAAAATAAAATATAAATGAAAGAAATCTAAGCGGCCAGTATTTTAATTCGCGCATATAGCACATTTCCAGAGGAGCATTTAGTACAACGGTAGCTTACATTGGTTTGATGATTACTGGCAATTCATATTGGTAATTTATTGGGCTTTGAAATTCTTCCAATCATACAATGTCTAATATATTATTATTAGAATATGATTTTCATATTTTAATCGAATTCCTCATTTTTGTTTATTTTTTACCTCGTAAAGTGGTTACATCTCAACCTATCGTCATAAAATTCGGCTTGTACCTCAAATGAATCTAACTTAATTAGCATAAACAAGAACAACCTTTTATTCGAGTCAATTAATATGTCGCAATTTAGCTGACATCGATTCTGCTTAGTATAAAACTCGTACTAAATATGCTTTCAGGTATCGCAAAAGGGTTTGCACTGTGGTACAAGAAAGATGATTTCAAACAACTCATTGACGAACTCGCTGTTATTTGGCCGGATACGAAATCAGACCAGGAAGCGCAAACTATTAAAGACAACACACTTGCTACCTTGCTTATCACCCATCAATGTAGGTCGCATTACTTTTATATACATTTCATTGCTCCAATTGTTCCATTCTGAAAGGATCTGACATATTATTATAACAATATATAATTATTATAATAGTATTTCTGGATATTGTCATTCATAATTGTATCATCAAATATAAAAATGTGAGTATGCAGTGTACCTGCACACTAGATATTCAATATAAAAATTATGATTCTGCATAATTTTGTGTCAATCTGAAACGTTCTCTAAATTTAATTCTAATAATATAAAAAATAATAAATGATTTTTAAATGTAATAATAATAATTTTTACATTAAAAAATCAGTAATTAGGAGTAAATTTAGAAAGAGTAACATATGTTTACAAAGTAACATTTTAAATAACCCAATATTACTGACTATAATTATAGCGCCAAGTGGATTGATTTATTCAGTTGAATACGCCAGTAAATATACGCCGAATGTTAATAAGACTATAAATCGTATATTAAGTTATTTAGAAATGTTATCCAAGATACTATAAGTATTCGGAATATTCAATAAATAAATATTGACATAATTATTGTGTTTTAGGGTACTTCGCCATAAACATAGTTGGAATGTTATTTTATGGTCTTACTCCAATCGTCATTTATATATACGAGCAGTTGCTGGGACAAGAGCCAGAAATGGGTTTTGTTTGGATTTGCTGGTATCCGTTCGATAAACGGAAGCCCATTGCACACGTTTTTGTTTATTTATTCGAAGTATTTATTGGTAAGATATCTATATTATAACACTATTTTATAGTTGAAAATACTTTATATTTTATTATAGTAATTCATATTATCCAGGTAAATTAGTATAAAAAGTTATATATTATAGTTTTTAATATGGGTATGTGATCCTATATTATGTTGTCTATATTTATTTTCACACGTTAATACTAATATATTAAACGAATTTTAATAAATATTTTCATTATTACTTATTAATAATTCGATTCGCAACCATAAGTGATGTAATATTGATCAGTTTATCTAAAAATCCATAACTTATTTAAAAAGAAAGGGATTGTTAGTAATGAGGATTAATGCACATTGCTAACAATATGCCCTATTAAGTGGACCTCCACATAGTCCTGCTTGAAAACAAATGTGATTTATTCCTAAATTAATCACGATGCGCCGGCCGACCTATCTTCATCTTCATCCATCACACCTTAAGGTGTGAACTGATAGTACAGAAGGCGTTTTCCAACTTTATCCTAACAAAAAAATATTGAAACTAAAAACAAGCTAAGTAGGTATTATCTGTCATAAAATCATCAATTTTAAACCTGATTCATGACTCCCTGATAGACAAAAGCCCCCTCTTTATCTCTGTTTTTAGATCATCAGGTCTTTATTCAAAGCTTGGTTGAGCCAAGATCATATTAAAATATATTATCTCTTATAGTAAAACCCAGAATAGAATAAACTCTAATAAAATTAAAATCTAATTAATTGACACACAAATGTAAATATATTATTGACAGGAAAATCAGAACAAGTCTGTAGATAACCGTTACACATAATAATATTTAGATATACAATTCGCAATTTAAATGTTTGTTTTATTAACAGTTACAAGTGAAAGTTCGAATAATATATAATTATCTCAATATAACAACTATTATCACATTCAGAGCAACACTTAGTTTGTTCCAATGCATTACTACTGCTGGTAAGCAGCTATTGATCCAGTTTAAGATTACAAGCTCTTCTTACATTTCAACTCCCAAATATATGATTTGATAATTATAGAAAGACGCGATGATGTCTGAAACTATATATTATTATCATGCTGCTCTCGAAAAACAAATCTAGATTATATTGTACCTATAATTATTAAATCATACATACGTCTATCTGTTTGTATTCCATCTAAAAAAAAAATATCCGACGATCCTCTTTCGGAGAAAAAAGACCAATAATATTATTTTAGTGTATTGGTAACAAATTTTCGTCGATTAATCGATTCTGACAAGAGTGTCTCATAACTCTCAAAGAAATCCTTAAAAAAAATACTTATTCTCCTAAAAAAGTACCTATTTGATTTAAATAGGAAATTATATGTCTCCGTTGCATGTTAATTGTAGACCACACATAGAGAGAGTGGAATAGCTTAAGAATGTCGCATAGCATTCTCACTATACTTCGATACCTATACATATTCTCACTATCGTGTATATACCTAACATGAACCTCACTAAATAGCTTTGGAGTGACGAGTCAATGATCTGGCTTCTTCATCTTTTGAAAAAAAAGTCAGAATTACTATACAGCATGAAAAGGATATCTCCGCAAACTTTATTATAAAGGAGATTGGGTATAAGGATTCGACGTGTGTTCTTATAAACCAATGAAGGCTAAACAAGTAAATGGTATCGATTCCGTCGCTCATTCTCTAAACCTATCTCTTATATTATATTATATTAAAACCTACTACCTATTATATTAATACCTACTAACTTATTCCAGGACAAACATGTGTTTGGGTTATGGTGAGCACTGACTTATTATTTTCTGGAATGGCGAGCCACATTGGCATGCTTTTACGCATGCTACAACGACGATTGGAAAACATAGCATCAACTGAGCAGACAGATGACGAAATTTATAAAGATATAGTCGCAAATATTAAACTCCATCAACGCCTTATTAGGTTTGCTATTGATTTAATGAATTTATATTAATAAATTTTATAAATACCATTATTTTCGTACCTACGTGATCTTAGAAACTTTACAATCGTCATTAAATTAAATTTGTTTGTAAATAACAAGAATATTATTTTTTAAAGTCGGATGAATTCAAAACAATTGACGAAAATAACAAAACACAATGAGTTAATTAATTTCGCGTTACGTATGTATATAGACATCAAAAATAAGAATGTTTTTCGACACTGATGTCATATCCCACTATATCGTCATAGTTGTAGAATACTGACGGATCTTTATATGTAATCTTTGTCAGATCCATCAGTATTCTACGACTATAACGATATTTTAGTTTTCTTATTAAAGATTTAGAATATTTTAACTAATAAGTATACTATTTCGCAAATATTTTCAGGATTTTCAATCAATTTATTTAGATAAAATACAGATTTACTTTACACTTATAACATATACAGATTTACTTTTTCTTTGTAGAACTTAAAGAAATATATATTTATGTATGTATATCTTACGAATGAACAGTTACAAAAATACTTTTTTATATCTGATAATCATTCTTGAGTTCCATAGTAGACGTAAAAGTGTATCTTGTAATCTTTGATTAAATAAAATGAGTAAATAAAACCTTACTAATGTCTAACTCTTTACAGATACTGCAACGACCTTTCAGAATCGTTTTCACTGTCGTTTCTTGTAAATATTGTGCTGAGCTCGATCAACATTTGTTGCGTCGTATTCGTTATAGTCGTAAGTAGTTCATTTTATGGCTAATAAAAATTATATTATAAATAATTAATTATTAAAATATTACTGTTTTTTTTAATTTATACTATTTTTATATTATGTAAAACTAGCTTTTGCCCGTAACTTCACACGAGTGGATTTTAGAAATAAATAATCCCTTCTAGATGGCATATTAAAATAAAACATATGCCAGATTTTAAGTTAGATCCTCAGAAATACGATTATGAAAACCGAATTCAATTTGATACAATAGTTTGCGCATGACACCGGAACAAACATACAAACTAATAAACAGACAAAAATTCCAAGAATGATTATTTTAGCGTCTATTGTCCTTATTAAGAGTCCTGATATCAATTTTTCTCAAAAATCTCTCAAGTACAAACATCGTATAGTTACAATTTTATTATGTTACTAAAATAAGATAATACGATAAAAATATTTTATTTCCTTTCCAGTTACTGGACCCGGTAATGGCCGTCAGTAACAAACTATATATTAGCTCAGTTTTAATGCAGATAGGAATCTTGTGTTGGTACGCCGACCTTATCATTCATGCGGTAAATATTACTGATAAATTAAAACATAATTAATATAAGCATTAAACAGATGTATCTATCATACTGATGTAATATACATTGTAATCTCTTGCATTATATGCATAACCTCAGTCTCCAGAAACGACAATGCATAAGCAATATTGTAATCAGTATTGTATAGTAACCATCATATATGGTCACCATAAGTTATTGTTCGTGTCTATATGTAATATTACGTTTACCGCATTGCAACAGAGCATGCCTCTTCAAAATCTAATTCAAAACATAAATGTATTAATACGGTCGCTTCTAATAACGAGATAACGACAAAAAAATCGACAATTCCGTGTTACTCATATGTAACTCAAAACATCATTAAAAAATGGAACATCTCAAACATACAATCTCGTAAACTCATTATATTAATTCCATAGAGAATACAATGTTTTCTATTTTCGAATATATCTGGTAGTTAGTAATAAATAATTGAAATTGTTTTGTGCAGAACGCGGACGTCGCCGTAGCAGCGTATAATAGCTGCTGGTACCGTACTAATCCTCGCTGTCGTCGCGCTCTGCTTTTCCTTATACAGAGGTAGTTCCAACTGTACCTTTACAAAATATATGACAAGATCGCCGATAAACTAATACATGCCTAAAGGAGGCAATAAATAGAATTAAAGAAGTATATTCAAGGCAATAGATTCCATATTCCTGTTTAGACTGTAAAATAACCTTGCCTTCCCTTTTTAAGATATGCTTAAATAGACTATTTATAATGCATTGTTGTAGATAGCTATCTGTAGTACAGTCAGGCATTATTTTGATTTAAACATTAAGTATGTAGGCCTAGTTCTAACAGTATACAGCAATGTTAACATTCTTCTACCACGGCACTATAGTCAGAGGGCGACATCTTCAAAGCATACCGTAGCATTATCGTTCCATTGTTGGCCAGAAGTACCTCCCATAAAGGAGGCCACGAGGCTTGGTATAGGGTTTTACTCAATGCCATGTTCCCTAGTCGTCTCTAATGACACCACCCATATTTCACCAGGCATTTTCGAATCCAACGTTGCGAGTGCGAACTTACCGCCGGCGTTGACCGTTATCGGAGAATTTGACGGAAATTTGATTTAACAATCAATGTTCTGTTGTCTATCAGACCTTCACTCACCTCACGTCTTCTAAAGTTTTTTAGTCATAGAAGTAAACCACTACAACACGTAACTCTTACTAATAGCTAAATTAATATCTTTCTTGTATATATGAAGTAATGATACATATTAAATAAGTGTATTTTATTCGCTGTTTGTTACTGTAATTCTAATTAATCAAAAGTTACCACAAGAAACCCTTGTCTTAATACATACACTACATATAGCAGTAGGCATCATAGCTAGAGATAACTATTTAATTTGTTTACAGAGCTCAAAAACCTATTGCATTTACTGCTATGGGTTTTACGAATGTGTCACTTGCTACTTATTCATCGGTAAGACTACATATAATTATCTTCGACATATAACATACAATTATCGATGTTATATTCATAAGGTTCTTAGCTATTGTCTGTGTATCTATGGGATATTGGAAAATGTTTTCCTTGGTGATCACGTATGTTATGTAGAGAGCCCTTATGTATTTTGCATTTACTTTTTAAAGCTAGTTTCGATTAGGTCTTAATATATTTCTTTTTTAAATAAATAGATAAATCTCTTATGTACAGAGACCATTTTACAAATTATCTAAACTGAATAGCCTACCTAATTGTTGCATTTATTAGTATAAATGTGTTTCGTCATCATCATTTTATCAAACGTTAACTATCCAATGCTGTAACATAAGCCTCTCTTATAGGTATGCCTTTACTATTTAGGAGTAATGCCAATAGTTGTCACACTTAGCAGACGTGATGTTGTAAGACGGACGCTCCTGCCATTCTCTCTCAACAATAAGTTCCCTTAGTCGCCTCTCCTCGAAAGGAAGGTGTGGCCCATTCTATGCCAAACCACACGGCGTTTTATAATTTTAAATGTAGATTGTCACATAACAAATAGCAACGTAGCTTATTTTGCAGACAGATATCACAGGCTTAACTCAAATATGAACATTTAAATGATATCTAAATTATAAAAATATATGTGAAGCCTCTTAAAAATATAACAATTATTCTTTTTTTTCAGATCTTGACTACGTCATACTCTTACTTTGCCTTAGCTTATACTATGTATAATAAAAATTTGAAATAGTCAATCAACCACCAATTTACAATTACTTAATAATAAGTACTTAATACGTGTTATTAAATATAATGACAGCAACAACAATACAATAAAGAAAATATATCTATTAATAGATTCGTTTGCCACTTGTTCAGGGAAGCAGTTCTCTCTGCCTAACTAGTAATGATAGGTACATATAGATCTTGGTGAAATTATAGATAAATAGGTAATATATTAGATACTGTATACCCATATTATTTTTTTTCCTGGTAATAAATTGTGCATTAAGATCTAATTATACAATTTTCAACTGGTATTTACATATTTCCTTTCACTTCTACCTTTCACTGAAATTTTGTCCTACTGTTCTTGGGTTTGCTGTTTTCAAATAACGCTTTGACGCTTTACGCTTAAAATATACGTCCTATTATAGGTATTATGTATCATTCGTATTTCAAAATTATAACAGCAAGCTTATATATGTATCTTTGTTTACAACGTCATCTAGCGTCACTTTACTAAACAAAATGTTGTTAATAATTTTCAGAATGCTACATTTTATGTTATAAATAAAAATTAAAATAAAAGAATATCTTTAAATTTTGTTTTATTTCCTTCTAAATGAATATACAATGTTATTTGAACCAACAATAAATATCTGCATAGAACTCTGGTCCTTTCTTAGATGTGAATAAAAAGTGTTTCAATTTTCAAACCGGATTACCTACATTTTCTTAAAATTTTGCTTTATTCCGTAAGGTATGTATTCGCTAATTGTGAAAGAACATACAAAGGTGCCGTGACAACATGAACCGAAACAATCCCATTCAAGTAAAACAATACAAATAGCACGTAGCTTAAACATTGAATACCAAAGACAACAAAAATTTAGACCATAATGAAAAATGTTTACAAGCTTAAATAATAATCTATTAAGTTTCAAACTAAATAATAAGAAAAAACAAAATTGCCGTGTATGTAAAACTCTGTAAACTCTGTAAAACAAAATAGTTAAATCTAATCTCGTTCCCACGCTAAGTCGGGAATCCGTAATTTCATTTCTAATTCCTTCTTATAAAAGCTTTATAATATATATAAGTATATATAAATATATATAAGTTTCTTACCACAACCTGTCTTATTAGTAATTTATCAATCAAATGTCTCTAATCAAATGCAATGCGCCCTATAAGAAATTTTTTTATTTTACATTTTATATTGAATATTATATAATATCCACCTATAAAATGTAAAATTTACAAACTGCTTTCAGCAACTTGTTATGTATAAATTGAAAATATTGTCAAAAAAATAGATTCACTTGTGTAAATTACTAATGAACTGTTATGAAAAATAACTTCAAAGTCATTTTCAACAGACTTCAAAAATAAGAAAGATCTCAAATCGGTTTTATTTTTTTCCTTTTTGTTTTGTTTCCTTATAACTCCACCAGTTGTAAACTGATTTGGAAAATTCTTATTTTGTCCGAAAAGATATACTTACAGACTGGTCCTATAGAAATTTTATCAAAATCTGTTCAGTAATTTTAAGATTAAAATAATATTAATGGAATATTAATATTTTTAGGTCACAATAACTAGTTTTGTCATTATTGAAGTCGGGTTTTTTGTGGTACATCTTTAATTATTTAAAGTTGTAAAACAAAAGATATTCATTTTCATAATCTGAATCGACACTTCAATGTTAAAATATACAGTCTTATTCAAAGCGAGGATGTGGCCAACTCCTTAACTTTACCAATATTATACATATGAATATAAGTTTGTTTAGTTATTACCTATTGGCGCTTTAACGACGAATCGTTACAGAATTTCGCATATACGTACTATTTTGAATAAAAAAGAGCAAAGGCTATCTTTTGTATCAATTAATCAATATATCCCGGTAACGCGAACGAAATTACCGCTACAGAAAATTCCTAAAAATTATTATATTATATTCATTTTTCTGTGTAGATGGACCTACCTAAACATATATACTATATACCACAAATATATCACAGTGTAAGTTATGAAAAGTAGTTCTTTATACTGTGGATATGTATTATAGATATGTATTATTTATTCGAATAAAGTAACTGGCACTGTAATTTTCAATTATTTTAAACTTTATACATCCTCCACTTTATTAGTATAGGGAATGTAATTATTTCGACTATTCAGAATACTTTAAAGTCAAAGTTCTGTACTTCAATGTACATTATTCTTGAATACACTCATTCATTACAGTGTCCGAAAATTAAAGTTTTGGGACTTATTAAATTTTCATAATATTAAATACGATTCCAAGAAAATTTAAACAACTTTCAATATCTACGAATCACAACAAACACAATTAAATCAAGAGCCGAAAGTGATAGACATTATTTTCAGCTACTGCTATATATTAACTATATATATATTAATAAAAAAATATCTACATACATTCAGAATGTCCAACTCAGCAATATTAAAAGCTAAAGCCGAAATAAAGGAATCTTTATTTCTGACCACATTTTGTATGAAATGTATGGGATTATCTTTTGAACATCCAAAGACTATGACAACTTATATTATCCAGAAACTAATGTTCATTCTTTCTGTCTGTGCTATATGTTATCACGTCTTCGGTGATATAGTTTACATAGGTATCACGATGGTTCATTCACCACAAGTGGAGGACGTTGTTCCCCTTTTTCACACTTTTGGATACGGTGCTTTAGGTAAGAAGTGTTATTGGGATTCTTTATTTAAAAAAGTGTACAAATATATCATCACTTTTTTTCTATGCTAGTATTTCAGAAACGTATATTTTTTTTCTATATGATATGGGTATAATTTCTTGATATGAATAGTACCATGAACAACATTATACCTACATACCAGTATTGTGTCTAACTATGCTCGCGACGCCATTCACGTACTTATATATTTTACCACAATAAAAAATATTAATTATTTGGTATATTTCATCAAAATTAGTTTATTAAATTTTGAATTTGGATTTTATGATACAAAAACATGTTCACAGGTCATATTACTTTTGTATGAGATGTGCCGTAAGATTATTTCTTAACGATCGGTAATAAAGCAACGTATATTCAACAGTGAATAATAATTAATTGAAATGTTCCTAATGATAATGACTGATTTTTAGTTTTTATCATTTCATTCATATATTTGAAATCGGAAAGTTAATGTGATTCCATTTTGAATATCCAAAGTTTCATAAAGTACCATAACTAATAGAGTGATTAATATACTTCTAGGTATCGCAAAAGGATTTGCGCTGTGGTACAAGAAAGATAAATTTAAAATATTAATTGAAGAACTAGCTGTGATTTGGCCGAATCCACAATCAGACGAAGAAGCACAAACTTTTAAGGAAAATACGCTTGCTACCTTGCACATCACCCATAAATGTAACCTAAAATAGTATATTGATACAGTTCATTTACTTTTTTATGTTTAACAATATTAAAACAATATTATTATTTTTAGAAAAGAGGCGAAATACTCTATTTAAAATGTCAGGAATCAGATTACGCGAAGTATATTTAAAATGTTTAATCATTATTATTGATTTCTTAATACTAATAATATAATAATGGAAAATTACGCATTTAAGTCAATGTGTTTTTCTTTTTCATCTGAAAGCCCAATATAATAAATTTCCTAAAAAAACAATGATATAAATGAAGGTTGCTCTTTTACATTTTAATACAAGATTGTAAAATAGTTGTGAAACCTTTTAAAAATCTAATCACACGACATTTTTATTGATATATGCGATGCAAAAATTCATTCGAACGTTTGATACTTAAATAAATCTTTTTCTGGAGAGATCAATCAAATTTAAATACTATTAATTCCTAAAATTGTTTCTGTCTGCTGTCTCAATTTCTATCTAATATATAACAAATTCTAAACCAACGAACGAATTATGAATTTGAGCCTAACATCATACCACAAGTATTTTATATTCACTATCTGGACTTAACGCGACGCGATTACAGATAAATAATACACAGAATTTCTTGCTGACATTTCGACATAAGTTGCACCAAATGTGTAAACAACGCAAAAGTTAACCGTACTATAAAAATTATCTCTCCCTATAAAATTTAGACTAAAACAATAAAAGTCGATACTATGAGACAGCAGACTTAACGAAATTATATGTTTCCATTTTAGTTGTTTTTATGAGGAACCAAAAAAGTCGCTATACATGTGTTTGTATTTTAGGGTACTTCGCTATAAACGTACTTGGCGTGTGGTTTTATAACTTGACTCCAGTTGCCATATACATTTACGAGTTATTGCTAGGACAAAACCCTGAAATGGGCTTCGTATGGCACTCTTGGTACCCATTCGATAAACACAAACCCTTGGCACACATTTTTGTCTATTTCTTCGAAATATTCCTGGGTAAGATTTACATTGGTGTAAGTAATTTACGTTTAAAATATAAATATCCTATATTTGTTGTATTAATAATCCTAAATACATTTTAACAGTAGTATATAAATTATAGTATATAAAAAAAATAACAACTGTTTTTTTATCCATTCTGTACATAATTTGTATTATCCTAAAAGTATATTGTATATTTTTACCAATAATTAATAATTATCATTGTGCTTACGTATTTTAGGACAAACGTGTGTATGGGTTATGGTGAGCACTGATCTACTGTTTTCTGGGATGGCCAGTTACATTGGCATGATTTTACGCATGCTACAACGACGATTGGAAAAAATAGCCTCAACCGATCAGACGGATGACGAAATTTATAAAGATATAGTCGCAAATATTAAGCTCCATCAACACCTTATTAGGTTTTGTTACTAATTTATTTTGTTAAGTGTGAAATGTTATTTTATTTAAGAATTTTCAGTAACTCTTTATTCCCACCAATTTTTATTTACAGATACTGCAACGATCTTTCTGACTCATTTTCACTATCATTCCTTGTAAATATTGTGCTGAGCTCGATCAACATTTGTTGTGTCGTATTTGTTATATTCGTAAGTATTGCATTTTGCAGCCAAAACTTACCATTAATTTGTTACAATATATATACGAGGTTAACACACCCTTTTCAGTTAAAAAAAAATTGTTTTATCGTATTACAAATACTTAAATTTATTTTTAAACACCAGATGTACATTTACAACATAAATTTTGTAACACAGCACAGTAAACATTTATAAGAATTTGCTTGTATTTTGTTTGAGATATTTTACTTTTACCAATTACTTGTTTAAATTTTTTTGAATACACATGTTAACAATTATTCTATTGCTCTCCAGTTGCTGGATCCATTATTGGCCGCCAGTAATAAACTATATTTAGGTTCAGCTTTGATGCAAATTGGAATCCTGTGTTGGTACGCCGACCTTATCATTCATGCGGTAAATATTAAAATAGATAATATTAGTTATTAGTGTTATATAATATTACTCAAATATCTTCAGACACAAATTATTTATTTCATAATAAATAATATAGAAGATATATGAAGTGATAATCGTAGTGAGTGGCAAAAGCTCCACCGACAAGAGCGCAGCTCTTAAATAGGATAGATAGATAGATGAAGTGATATAGTATAGTATGATATATGACATAGGATATATGATAGACATGGCATGGCATGATACCAATGTTTTTTTTATTTAATTTTTTTATTATATTGATGGATATATATGATAGGTAACAATAACAAAAATTTTATGAACTTACTATATTTGTCGTTACCAACAAGGGGCTTATGGCGCACTGCGTCACAGCGTTTCGACTTGCACTGCGGGCTGCGGCCCGCAATACTTACAAAGCCCGTGAAGACGTCAATGCGGACGGAGGTGCATGTACATAGAGATAATTAAAAATGAACATAAGTTTTAAATAATAAAAAAAAATTGTTTTTTGCAGAATGCGGACGTCGCCGTAGCAGCGTATAATAGCTGCTGGTACCGTACTAATCCTCGCTGTCGTCGCGCTCTGCTTTTCCTTATACAGAGGTAATTCCAACTGTATCTTCCTAAAATATATGACAAGTTCGATAACAACAGGCTAAAACATGCCCAAAAGAGACAATAAACAAAATGAACAAAGAAATCGAGGTCTATGAACCTACAGAGTGAAATTGAAATCATTAGCATCCTTTTATAGAAGTGTTCAAAGTCAAACTAACTTTTCCTAAAAGATTAAACATCAAAATAGTTCAAATCTTGTTATAATATTGTGCATCTGTTTAGTATAAGAAACTTTTAACGGCTTTAAAATCAATGTTTAACTTCACAAGTAAATCACTTTCTTAAAATGATGCTAAAGTTTCCTTATTTTTTCGAAAGCTACTTTTAACAAAATATGGACTCTTATATTCTTTTTTAATATTATTACAGAGCTCAAAAACCTATTGCGTTTAGTGCTATGGGTTTTACGAATGTGTCACTCGCTACTTATTCGTCGGTAAGATACACCTACATCATAATTAATTTTAAACTTTCATAGAATTCATTAAAAGCCTTTTACAAAACCAATTCTAAATAGCAATTCTAATATATAATCATTATATTATTAGTTGTAACAAAATTTAAACAATATCACAAATATATACATAACAGTTTATTAATTATATTTTCAGATCCTGACTACATCATACTCGTACTTTGCTCTTGCGTATACTATGTATAACAAAAGTACTCAAGGCAGAGCTAATAGAAATGCGTAATATACCTATATGTAAATTTATATTAAGTCACTCTGGGTTAGTCTGCATATGCAGTAATTTAGTTTCCTTGTATGTATGTACGAGTAAGTTTGATTGTGTATTTATATGTATATATTTATATTGTTTTATCAGTATTCTTATATTTGTAAATTTTAAGTATGAGATTTGTGTACCTTCTTATTTAGAATATTAGAAGTGTTATGCATAGACATATCAACATTTTAGATTTATTAGGTGCCATTTAGATGTGTTATGTTGTCTAGTATTAATGTTGCACTGGTCTTGTAACTGTAACACCTAATATTTTTCTTTTTTTTTAATTTCCTATTTTTTTTTGTCCCCCCCAATTCACAATTTCTAGTAGACATTAAAAAATTAACTGGAAGAGATCTCTTTTATAGGATAAGTCCGCTATTGTATTTATTCTTTTCTGAAGAAATCTGTATCCCATAATTTAAGACTTTACTATACAATAAAGTGTTACAAACAAACAAACAGTATATGTAGTCATTAAAAAGCTCTCGATTTTTTTTCAAAATTTTTTTAAACATATTTTATCACAAACAATAATAAAAACGTTCAGACAGTTAAAACTAAAGAATACCAAAGATCACTGGGGTATGTTAATTAAAATAGTTAATACTATTATTGATATTCTTACACCATACTTGGCCTCAATTTTTAATAAATATAAAGGCAATGGTGTATTCCCTTTTAATGAAACATGGCAAGTTAATATTCCTTATTATATCTGGGGATAAATCTGAACTCGAAAACTACACACAGATTGCAATTTTGCCAGTTTTAAGTAAAGTTAATACTTTTATTTTATTTTTTATTCTAATGAATGAATTACGTTAAAACAAATGCTTGAATATTTTAACAAAAATAGACCACTTCATAGTAAACAATACGGTTTTACTGCCAGTAAGTCGATGATCGATGCCAAAGTTGCCTTAATGAAACATATCTTTGATGCATGGGAAAGATCATAGGAAGCCATTAGGGTTTTTTGTGACCTTTCAAAGGCATTTGATTGCGTAAATGATCAGACTCTTCTGTTTCAACTAAAGCACTGGTATTAAAAAGTTGTCTTAGTCTTAAACGAGTTGTATTTGAAAAATAAAATACAAACTGTGAATATGTAAATTCAAAAGGAGCCGATATAAAGATGGGCGTTCCCCAAGGCTCTATTTCAGGTCCTTTTCTTTTTTTAATTTATACTAACGACCTATCTTACATGGTTGAGAGAATAGCTAATATAGTATTGTTTACAAATGATACTTTATTATTATTTCAACTCGACCATAAAAACGTATAGACACAGATGAGGTTAACGATGCTCTTTATGCTGTCCTAAAATAGTTTACAGCATACAATTTATTATTCATTCTAAATTGTAAAAAGTGCGTTACATTCACACTTTCAAATATAAGACAGGTTAATACATGCATATTACTAGATGGACAAACTTTAGATTTTGTTAACGATATCGTATTTCTCAGTATCACTGTTGATAATTACAGAGGGAACCTCGTTTATCAAAATTAGCTTAGCGTAGTTTTAACTCTGCTGCTTATGCAGTAAGAAAGATTAGGCAGTTAATAGATGTTGCAATAGCTTAACTTGTTTTAGCTACTTTCATAGTATTGTAATCTGTAGCATATTATTGTGGTGTAGAGCGGAATATATCTAAACTACATTCATATTACAAAAAAGAGATATAATCAATTTTTGTGGTTTCAAGAGAATCAGTACCTAACCGTTTTAAAGAATTACCCACAGATGCCTCTCAAAACAAATATGAAAACATAATGTATGTAAAATTAAACTTATATGATTTTACTAGCGGCACGATATGTGCTTTGCTACGTATAAAGTGAAATAATAAAAAAAAATTAACATCAAATTCATTTATTCAAACAAAAATTACTAAAAAACTGAGAAAAGTCCACGCACACATATACATAGTATACATTTGAACAATTTAAGACTCACCGTTTGTATGAATGCACTCAACAATATGTTTAAAAATATAAACACAAAACAATAATTATCGCTGACAATTTGCTTTAATCGAAGCACGTCCAAAATGAAATGACCGAATGAATGACATAACAACATGCTTGTACTGTCAACACTGAAAAAAATTTCAATTTGACAGCACAATCCCCATCTTACAAAAATTTTACACAAAAATCCCATAAAAAAATGACCCGCCATTTATTGAATTCATTTGTTATATAAAATCTGATAAATGAAGAACCGCTCGACCAATTTTGTGCAAACTACACATAAACCATCTACTAAATAGTCCGAACAAAGCCTAAACATTTGGTTTGGATAGGCGAGTCCGTTCTTGAGTTATAAAATTACAACGAAAAGTGGCATTAATTTTTATATATATAGACAAATGTAAGTGACCATACAAATAAAAGCTTACGCAATAGAAACAAATTGCTGTTACCACCAGATCGAATTAAAACGGTCAGTAATTCATTTTTGAGAAATTGTGTAAGGTTTTATAATAAACTTCTAATAATAAGTCCTACCTGAATCCTAGACCTACCTGAAAAAAAATTTTAATTTTCTGCAAAATTGACCCTCGGTAAAAAGGCATATTACAGGATAGACGATTACACCAATTATAAAAATGTATGATCAAATTAAGATTGAACATATTATACGTTAAACTAATATTATATTATGATTGTTTTACTAATTAATAATATCTATAAAAATTGACATTTTTATTTACAACTTATCTATATTAATTATTTTGACTGAAAATGTTAATTCAATTCTTATAATATATGTATATTTTGATAATCATATAGTGTATTGACGTAATTTGCATACATGAACTATTCAAGTAACTTGAAGTTAGTCACGCTCACTACAAATACATGACTGGTGACGAGGAGATAGGCCGTATCTTTAAATTCTTTCAATAATGGTTAATCGCAATTATTGATTACTGGCTCATTCGTCATACTCGTGAACGGGTGCTGCTTGTGATTACTGCTCTGCTCATATTTGCTTATTATCCATTTGATAATACATATAAATAGAACTTATTTATACTAATTATAATTACAGTACCCATACAAACGCAAAATTATGTTGTACATAATAATTTGAAAGGAGTAACTGTTGAGTTTCTTGCGGATTCTTTTCAACAAATAACAATATCTCGAAGCAGCAGAATACAATCACAAAAAAATTACGATTTAAAAAACAACAAAAGATTAAACAAACCCTTTTGAATACAGAATATTCTATTCATTAAATTATGAAATAAAAAAATAAAAAATCTAAAAGTTATATTCTTTACATAATTTCTTTCCTAAAAACCTTCTTTATAAATAGCTGGTAAAAAATCTATTACTTCTAAACTGACAACGGTGTGCTACAATCAACATCTCCATGTCATTTATGATACAGAGATTCTGGTATATTTTCATCATCAATATTAAAAAATAGTGTGAATTTGTCGACTTCAAGGTTTGATTTTTCTTTATAATAAAAAAAAGAATTAATGTTTTAAACAACCTTTTATCATGGCTTACTTTTAAAGTTTTACTCAATATGTAGAATCATTAACCTCATTATAAATAAAAAATAATTAAAATAATTATTATTCCTTAATAAGTTATATACAATATAATTTAAACCAACACGTAAAACAATACTTACATAGAACAAGAATGAAAAACTATTTCTGTTTTCAAACGCCAATTATTACTTATATTCTTCATAAAGTTTTGTTTTACTCATCGATGACTTAAAATATTCACTTATTATAAAAGAACATACAAACATACCATATTAACACAAACCGAACCAAGCCCATTCAAATTAAACAATACAAAATATATGTCTCCTAGTTTGAACATTAAATAGAACAAACAATCAAAATGTATGTCATATCAATTGTTAACTTTACAGGTTAAAATAAACGCATTTATATGTAGTATTATGCATCAAACTAACAAAAAAGAGAAAAGAAAAAGAATAAATACTAAATCGAAAATGGCTGAATTTTATGAGTATGATGAAACAGCATCGGTAATTGCATATTTTTGTATATTTTGTATATAAACCAGTTTCTTACAATATTATGATTATGGAATATTATGCATTCAGAAGTCCCTTACTTTTTTATACAGCATGAAATACAATGTATGCAAATAACCTGACAATCTACTTGATGGATAGTGGTAACCATTGCCTATAGATATGAACAACGCCATGGACATCACAAAATAAACTTAAACAACTATTCTTGAAGACCAATATGCCTCCTTTACCTATAATTTCACTATCACCCACTCTTTAAACCAAAACAGTTTTAGAAACCTAAAAATTGAGTGACAACACACTAAAAATTCCATTACTACCACACTAATACTCCACTCCACTTATTAATTTTCATATAAGGTATTAACAACTAATTTTGCATTTTTGGAGGAAGAGGTTTTCGATGTAAATATAAAGTACTGTATTGACTTGCCTAAATTAAATCCTGATGAGGCGAAGTTCTTACAACTAGTGTCCGATGATGATGTGGAAACTGTTATGAGTTATCTTCAGAGCCATTCCGAATTGAATATAAACTGCGTTAATATGCATGTTAATACTTTATCATTTATTGGGAAGGTTTAACGTAAAGCAAGTCACACAAAACATGGAATGGCAAACAAGCTGACCACTAACAGTATACATGTAAACACAAGACATTATTTTGGATTCTACAGCTATTAAGACAACTATTACCACTAAAATACATGTTACAAGCATAATATGTTTTTACATGTATTTTAAGATGTTCTCAAAAGTAAAAACTTATTATGAGTGCCATAGGAGATACGCAATATACTCGTATTCTATGTCTACTTAATACTACGGTTGCCACTTTCTATCGATCGATGTATTAAATTATTAAAAAAATATATATAGAAACGCTCTCTTATATTTAATGACATGACCATTACCAATTGCAATGTAGGGCACATCGGCTCTTCACATAGCAGTGCAAAACCGATCCGAAGCAATGGTGGATTTTTTGTTGAGCCAACCACATATAAAAATTGGTGACAACATATTACACGTTCAAGATAACAGTATTAAAATTTTGGGTAAATAGTGTTCTTGAAACGATTTCTCATGACACAATTTTATTAGTATAGCTATACATATATCTCTTAATTTTACAGTAATGTTGTTGGAAGCTCAGAAAAAAGTATATCCAGGATTGCTGGACAGAATATGCTGGATCAGCACATTCCACTCAATTTCCAGAACATGTAACACCTTTAATATTGGCAGCACAGTTGGGTCATTATGAAGTTATAGGTTTATTAATTGCTCGTGGTCATACTATAATAAAACCTCACCGACCGGATTATCATTGTAAAAGTTGCAAGTTAGTTTTTCATTACAGTTCTTAAGAATATATATTTAGAACACACGATATCGAAATAACAGCAGTACCCAAGTTATATGAAATTAATCTATTTGTGACCTTACTTATATCAATTCACCATTTACAGACTGCGCTGATTAAATGATTGTCATCTAGCTAAGACTCAACAGAGTTTAAATAAATAGTATATAAAAAAATATAGATACTTCTATACCTACACTAGCCACAAAATCTTTTTCTTAGACTGAAAAGATTATAAACCGATTTGAAAAATTCTTTTTTTTATCTGAACCTCTCGTTTCTTTTTTTTATTTGACCTCGTCAATGATGATCCATTGTATGCAAATATAGCGCGTCTCTCTACCTGCCGCGCCATATCTTCACCAGCGTATCTTATTCAAACGTCCACGGATCCTATCCTGGCATCATTCCAGCTCACATCAGAGTTAGCAGATAATGCTACTGCATACAGACAGATGGCTGCAGCCTACTTACAGCTGAGGGATGACGTCAGCGCTTTCGCTGTTGACCTTATAGGTGACACTCTTTCTTTTAAATGACACTACAAAATTGTTTCGGAAATTAATCATTCTTGCAAACATAATGTTTAGTGTTATTATAGACAAAAAATACCAAAATTATAACGTCTATGCATCAGCTCAAAACTGTTCTCACATTTCTATACCACATATTACCTACTTTAAAGGCATTTCTTTCATAATAAAATAATTTCAGTCATCTTCAACATTATTATGTTTTTAAGTGACTCTATTTAGGAGTAGTTACTTTTAAACTTTTGCGTTGTTTGCACATATTTTAAATTCACAATCGGGACTTAACACGATACGATTACAGGTAAATGATACTTACGTACCTTATCATTTTTTTTTTTGTAAACTTCTACAATAAAAACAGGTATATAAGTACTTTTACCTGTAATCGTGTCGTGTCAGATTTAAAATATCTATAAAGAAATTAATAAACATACATTTTTTGCATGTATGTAATCTAAAATCTTTACTAATTCTGAACCGATTTTGATTCTTCTTTTTATAATCAACAGGATTTTGCTCTGTATTGTTACATATTTGTTATTATTAAAGTCACTTTTTTACGGGACAGAAGGTTTAATTACTTATATATCATAAAATATTTATGTATATAAAATCTCTTAGCTCATTTAACAATATAACATTAATTAGAAATTTGCTACTGTAATAAAATATATTCGGTACTGTAATAAAAGTTACTATCACAATTTAATTAATACATAACTGTCACATATTAAGCAAACATGTTTATAAGGTTGCTGACGGACTTCTGGAGAGGTAGAGGTGATATTAAAACAATCAGGGTGCGATCAGCAACGATACTTTGTATTACCTCGGCTGCTTATGGCTTTAGACTACAAACAGAAAGAATTTGTTGCACATCCTAACACACAACAGGTATAAAATCTATATCACTGTATTTCTTTTTATAGAATAGCAATATTAAATACAAAAAATA
This sequence comes from Galleria mellonella, assembly GCF_026898425.1. Lineage (NCBI taxonomy): Eukaryota > Metazoa > Arthropoda > Insecta > Lepidoptera > Pyralidae > Galleria > Galleria mellonella. The sequence goes on along the minus strand of NW_026442090.1, from coordinate 8,682,254 downwards.
GAATGAATTACCCTAGGACTTAAAATCTCTTTACTTTTTTTAAATCTATTATACATATTGCGCAATGTACGCATCTAGTACCAAAGTAATCACGGCTATTCTGCTATGCTATGCTATGGAAAATATCTATGCTATGGCATAGATATTTTCATAAAAACAGCCAAACCTAATTGAATAGCGTTGTGGTCCCGGCATAAAATGGACTACATTTACATTTGAAAGACTGCAAACTGATTTATTATGATCAGATTGTGTCAATACTACTCTAGATACTGAGAAACAATCACCGCATTGCAAATATACATGATACAATGTATATAAATGAAAAAAGCTAATATCAAAAGAGAGAGGTTTTTGGCACTTGATTCCCTTTGCCTATGTCATAAACTTGGATTGAATTTTTACATCTAGTTGAAATTCCTTTTGCATTAATTATATATGACAGATTATAGGTGCAGATTGAATTGACCTAAAATATAAGTACTTATTTTTAAATAAAGATAAAAACATTATGTTTATAACTTTCAAGATATCACATCCTTATGATACGAACACCTACTGATAGTTTAATAACTAGATTTCGAAATTACCTACTATAATTTTAATTTATGAACAGCTTGCATGCGATATAAATTATACAATTTCCTCGCGCATTTACTTATCAGCCATATTTTGTTTGTCTAATTAAATCGTATGCAGATAGCACCACGACACATGCTCGTTAGACACTGGCAGATACCGTTGAACAAACTTATTACTCATGCAGCTGCTTACTTCGTGTTCCTCACTCTAGTCTTCTACATCTCAAATCAAGATAAAAGTGAACAGAAACGGGGCCCGCCAAATACAGGTTCGTGTTTTATTAACAGATGGCGCTAATGAGAGTATCTCATTAGCGCCATCTATGTATCTAGATTATTGGTAGTTAATTTTATTGTTTTCGATTATTTTGAGAGGTTATTTAGATAATTTCATTTGAGGAATAGAGCCGTTGTAAACTTACAAACAACAATATAAATATTCTATGATATTAGTGTCAAGATATTGATAGTGCCTATATTATAGGAATAGAGATAGATATGTACTACTAAGCGTATGTTTGAAAGTCTTTCTATAATTGATTTAGAAAAGTAGGTACTTAAATACCATTTTGGTTTAATATTTTCTATCTTTTACAAGATAAATTGTAATTATGTGAGCTCAAGAAATACATCTTTTTTGATAACATCTCTCAAGTTAATATAATTACGGTGTTTCATCCAAGTTACTGTCTGTGTTATAGGTGCTGAAGCTCCAATAATACTATACGTATGTGGTTACCTATGGTCTGCCATTAGAATGTGTTTAATGCTAAGACCTCGTCGATATTTTTCTGAAATGTGGAACTGGGCTGAGATTATCATGAAAATTTGGTCTTACCTTTACATTTTGGATAACTGCTGCAATAAAAGTTGCTGATGCAGATACTTACTAGGTACTTATAATAAATTTTCTATTTTTTATTTTCAACACAGCATTTATTTCTTATTTATACGAAAATATAAAGGCAGGCAGAGTTACCATTACATTTTCGCCCATTAAATAAATTAATTGTCTCCTACTACAAGTTGCAGTGAGCAACCAAAAGTGGCAAAAATCCTCTGAAAACTGAATTAAAATTTATCATTGCAACTCATTTATTTTTCATAAGTATAATAATGTTAACAAAATAGTTTATTTACATTTTTTTCAGAACGCAAATATTGGAGCCAGCATGATCCAACTTTACTAGCAGAGGGCACGTTTTGTTTAGCAACTATATTTGCTTACTTCCGACTAACGTTCCTGTGCCAATTGAATTAGGTACCATCTAGGACCATTGCAGGTATGTACTCGTATATTATACAGGTAAATAAATAACGGTAATATATATATATATATATATATATATATATATATATATATATATATATATATATATATATATAGCAAGTTCATGATTTTAGGTTTCTCTAAGAAAAATGACGATTTATACGATTAAAATTGACATTTATAAATATGTAATAGTATTTTCGATAATTATATATGCCTTTGCTGCGGGATTAGCGCGACTCTATCAATACTATGATGGCATGGTTTATGAAGATGACTTCGGAATGAAAACAGTACAGGTATTTATATTTCATTGAACTCATTAATTTTTTTTTAATTAATATTACGAGGGTCGGTGCTGCCCATCCCTCGACTATTTAATTCCCTTAGTTACCTCTTACGACACCCACAGAAAAGGAAGGCCCATTCAATGCCAGAATCACACATCACCCAATCCTCATGCGTCGTACCAATCCTCTTTATACCCGAAAAACTGCGAAATACCCATGCACCTCTTTCACTCTTAGCTTCTCACATCTTATTTTAAAAAGCTCGTGTAAAACTGATAAGATATACGCGTATCTATAAAACTTTGAGATCTTACTCTGTCTGTGATACCTATTATGTAGAGAATTATATATCTAACTATCAGGTAGACAATTGGGATAAATTTTATTTTTAATAGTTTAACTTCTTATAAAGAGTGACCCAGGGCTACATGCCCTGCATTTGCGTTCACATTACAAATTGATAGAGTTTATATGCTATAAACCCACGCTGACCTCACTAAAATTACTCCACATAAATATACGTTATAGCATAACGTATTGCCAATATTAACTTTATAGTCTTGTGGACATACAGAATGTAAACTTACGATACGTATCTTTATCATTTATCTTTTTACCATACCATCTGATTTTTTAAGATATTTACTCCTTTTTAAACACAAAATAAAAAATGTTTTAATGAAAATGTACTCTTTTTTTCGAGGCTTTTTTTAATGACGAAAGAAACCTTCGACAGCTTAGTCTTACATCAAACAGACGCAATCTTTTAATTTACTGTGTGAAAAAAAAGTTAATAAACTTAAATAAAATTTTATAAACAAATAACCTACGTACCTACGTTTTATTATGAATTTCAGGTTTCTTCATTTACAAGCATTACGGACACATTAAAAACCTTGTTCTGGGCTATGTTCTGTATGGTTCCATTGGAAAGTGCTGATGTGGTACTTACGAATGTTAAAGATACAAAGACCCCTCAAAAGTTTCAAGATAATCGACATGAGTATACAGAACTAATTGGATACTTCTGTTTTGGTTGTATGTACTCAATTATTTACGAAACATTATAGTCTTTATATTCCTGTATATATATACCATATATATTTAAACGACGAAATTAAAATTCTTGATTGAGTGATTGACAGGCATGTGTAAAGATACATACGCAGAGCGGAATTAAACAACCAAGGGGGTAAAAAGTCCCACATTGCACGAATTGTAATAGAATTTGTTTTGCATAACCCACAAAATTTAATAGGCCCATCGCAGCCAATATTCTCCGAGACATGAGTCAAGATTACCCTATCATGCAAACATGAATAGAATTATAAAAGTGGGTAAAACAATCAGCTCTACTCTATTCGCATACCCTATTTCAACATGTCCTATTAAAATAGATAAATTTATTATATATGTATCTAGACTGCTTTTTATGACAAAAACAATGGTAATCCCGCCTGTGCTATCTGTATTAGCTAGCGAGTACCAGTGAGTGACGAGGTAAGGATGAAGTAAGGTCAGTTAGCCCATCGTAACAAATTCGCCTGGAATTATCTATGATGGTTTCCAGAGGAGCCACGTGGAAATAAACTACTAGAGTAGGTATACTGCAAGAGGTCCGTTACTTTGTTACTAACAATAAGATATATGTTGTAGGTAGTAGTAGTTGAGGGCGATTTTTCTCTAAAAGCGATTTAACTCTTCAAACAGTTCGTAATTTTACAATTAGATAAAATATAAAAATTATACCTGAAGACTCAATGACAAATACTAAATTCTTGTCACGATTTGTGTGTATGTACCTTTATTGACCTCTTACTACTTCACAGAAAGTGATATGCCAGAGGTGAGTAGTAAGAGCGCTCTAAACGCCGAGAGAGCTTTTAAACTGCTGTCAGTTCACTTACACCTACCTACTAAAAAAATATACTCACGACTGTAATTTCTGATGGGGTAGCCAAAGACATTTGTCGACTTTAATCGTTGACATAGAACATGTCCATATTTCGCCGAGCATATTAGATTCATACTTAAGCATTATTGATATGTAGAATTAACAATATAATCGATTTATTTTGTAGGTTTTGAAGTTATATCGGTAATTGTAGTATTAAACATGCTTATTGCAACTATGTCGAATACGTTCCAAAGGGTTAATGATAATGTTGCTATTAAATGGACATTCGGAAAAACAGAAGTGTTATATGTAAATGATAAAATAAATTATTTGGCTTGTAAAAAAAAACGTAGAAAAAGATCTTTAATAGAGAATAACGAATAATAAAATCTACTAAGCCTACAGTGGAAACAGTACATGATAAATTCGGCCTGATAATTTTTTTTACTAAAATGGCATGATTAAATGCTGTCAATAGAAGTTCCACTTAGCTCATTTACCCACTGTACTATTGTTTAATTATAAATAGACATTTATCTACCTGACGCCTCTACTTACAACTACTAGACATTATGTGCGAAATAATGAAATGGTAACGGTAACACACGACAGTTACGTAACACCACGCTTGTGAATATTATACACGTTTTTGTTAATTACAACCCGGCGTGTAAGTGCAGTTATGTAACGTCTCTATTCGTTACCTTGTATTATTCATTAGATCCGTTAATTGCGAACCCATGCTGATTTTTGCGCCTGATGTAATAACGTGATCAAGAAACCGTGAGACCACTATTTAAGTCCAAAAAAAGTGGGCCTACCAGAAACTTTTAGATGCTTAAGAAAGAATTATCTGACTAGTACTTATCGTTATGTTAGAATTGTTTAAAAAATGTATTTTGAGTCAATACTTAATATACTCAATTTGCATTGGCAAATGAAGATAAAAGATAAGTAATAACTATATAGAATTCAATTTTTCTCAAATAGCAAGCATCATACTTTCCTACATATACAATTCAAAAACATTAAGATATCTACAAGAGTGCAGTATTAATGCACATATACACTATTGCCTACTTATTCAAATTCATCATAAGCTTTTTGTAGTGCTATCTGAAAAAAAAATATACCTAAATACTTACTGTCTAACAAATAACATCAATTTTATTCCTGAACTCATATGAGTATGTAATAAGTAGATAATGTGTTTTATAATCGTATTTATAATCATTTTCATAACATTCAAACTCTCACACTATTCATATCTTTTCCAATAGTTACTTATAGTATTTACCCACAGGTTTACATTAATTACATGTTGCAAACAACCCTTCCATCGCCATTCAACATGATTCCGACGGCAGCTGGCATGTGTAACATTGTTATGTGCTTGTGGACTAAAATTAGCAAGCCAAAGGGAATACACGCGCGTTGGTTCCTCTCATATTGCTGTTATATGGTAACCTATGTTAAAGACTATGTTTTCTTTAAGTAAAATTGGCCAAATAAAAGAATATCTTGGATAATTAATGCTGCTGTTCCCAATTTGCTCGAAAATTATTTTAAATTACCATAGATTTTACAAAACAAATACACATATAAAATTTCATAAAAAATAAACCAAAGCAACCTGCAGCCTAAATTTATAGATTTAGATTTTATTTCACCTATAGATTTATGATATATCCCGAAGAAAGATACGCAAAAAATTCAAGAGAAAATGTTAGTTAAAATTTAATTTGTCGCCAAGACCGTTTTCATTAGATACAGCAGTTTTATGTATTATATACTTTTCTATAATTAACTTGAAATAATAACAAAATTCTATCAAGTTCTAGGAGCGTGACGTGGAAGCGAGTCTGCAAAAAGAGTTTCCGTCGTTGATGTCGGTGTTGGTACAACGATATTTTAGAGACAAACAGGTGACTACTGTGAACAACTTTGATGAAACAATATCGGCTCTAAGAAAAGACGTCACATTCATCAAACATGTACTTGAAAAACCTGACAATAGATCTCAAGCAGCATGAAGCATTACAGCATTATTATACATTTTTACCAGCCCTTTTATGCAACCTAAATATTTGCAAAAATTTTATAATAATAACGGAATATTTAAGCTAAACAAAAAGCACTTTTTTTATAGACCTTTTGTTTATTTATCGAGATCGAACGTTGATTAGATATCATTATTATGTGATTATATGTATGTTAAAATAAAAATATATTTCTGTAGAGTATAATAATATATTATTTTAATCTATATATTTACAACTTAGACAAGTATTTAAACTTAATATAACATATAAAATACATAATATATCTTCGTAATACATCATAAGCTGACATTTTACATAAGATTTTGACACTTAAATAACCATAGGTCAAAATCAAATATACTTTATATTGACGCTAATAAGGATTAGAGTAGCGCTGACGAGAAATTCCTAGTGCATTTCCACCAACAGTAACACTAGTACACATATATTTGCAGTCACTTTAACAAGTCTTCTTCTGGCATACATTGATATATATTTGTGGAAATATGCCCAAGCATTTTTTCACTATATGTACTTATAGAACTTAATTAAGGATTAAGTACATACAAGTATAATGATATATAAAATGGCCTATCAAAAATTTGTCTAAATTTAACAATTACCTATTTATTATTATACATATAATTAAATCTGTTAACTTTTTTATAATCGAGTATATTATAATGAATAGAACCGGACATTCCTTCTCAATACACAATAGGTACATGTTATTTAATAAATCCGTAATTATAATCACTATATCCGCCGGGGAGCCCCGGATATATCCACGGTCCGTCCGCGTCTGTTTCCCATCACATCCTCACGTGGAACTTGCCCGCTTTGGTTACATACTTTACACCTTTGAACGGCTTGTATTTAGCTCCATACATGTCCAGGCGACTAACCCGCAGACCGCTCACGGCCAATTGTGGAATCGTGAAGTGCACGTTGATACTCGGATTCGCCCCAGATGTGTCAGCGCCCGAGGCCACTGAAATCTATAATTGGTGTTATAATTATAGCTCCCGGTAACGAAATTAGGCTGTATTGATGGATACTTTCAAGAATTCACTTTCAATTAATATTTTTATATTAGTACTAAAAGTGGGATACAAACTGACAGTTCACCTAATGAAAAGTGACTATCGACCCCTTTAAACATGAATAACACTATGCTGTCTACGACAATAGCAGCCTTCAAGCGTTTCCAGTCTTAAATAAAATTCTTATGCCTTCGCAATGAGTATCGTACTCTTTAGATAGAAACATACATTGCCGTTATGTATTCAAGGTCAACAAAGCGTGCATAATGTCCCTGGTATTGCAAGTGTTCATAGGCTGCTATAACCACTTACCATCAAGTGAGCCGTATGCTTGTTTGCCACTTCAGTGGTATAAAAATGCGTTAAAAATGGATGATTTGATGATAGTGAGGTAGCGCACCCAAGTGAATTATATAAAACAATCTGAAGTACTACTACTAATCGTGTGAGAGCGGATACCATATAGTGTCAAGAGTTTCTAGGCTACTTTCGTTACATTTATTATTCTACTAGCTATATCCCGCGACTTCACTCGCGTGGTGCAACGCCTATGCTAATGACAAAAAATAATAAAGATAATCAGACAATCATAATTGTTAATAAATTTTAATAATTCTAAAAAAAATATTAATGTTTAATGAATTATTAAAAACTTAACCATTACTTTTTGAAAACTTTCTAAAATTACGAAATCGCATAAAGCACGTTTGTTATTTGCATTCGGATTCGCCCCAAATATGCCAATGCCAGAGGCTACTGAAATCTGTTATTAGTATTATAATTATAGCTCCCAATAACGATCAAAATGATTTATAACTATACTTCTGACAATTCACTTTCATAATTAGACATACTTAACACAGTATAAGGACACTGAGTAAATAGAAATCAACTAAGTATCAATTAACTTAGTGAGCCGACATAGTGGGGTCAATCGTTGAGAATAAATCATACTCTTTTCAGTTGATCGTATTCATAGTGCCATATTGTCACCATATTTTCTCTGCATTCGCTCAGAACGGGGTGGTCATATGTCGTATTATAATAAAAAAAAAAACTTGATCTACCCGGAATTGAATTACAAATGATTTTTTTTTTTTCAAAATAAGCTCTACTTTGACTATTGCTGTTGTGCCCTATATAATTGTTTCGTTTCAACGTATAATGTAATTACATTGCAGCTTTAATGACTATCAGATACAATGAAAGATATGTTTTACAAAATAAAAACTATACTTACAGTTCCTCTGATATTAGGTAACTTTGGTAGTTCTATTCGCCCGATATCCCAAAGAAGTACTTTACTTACAGGATCATATGAGTATTTTCCTTGATTTGCAGTCAACGAACAGTTTAGAACACATTTTGGCATACATATTTCTAATGCTACATCTGTAAATAATTATAATTATATGCAATCAATATAAATATTTGTTGAAAAGCCATAAATAGTACAATCTATGGCTAGAGAAAGTATGTTATTATGCATATATGGCTATATACTATAATTTGTCTTACTTTCTAAAGTGCGTCCCATAGTTTGCTTGGGGCCCACAGTCAAATCTAACCTGCCTTGATCTCCATTACTTCTCAATGCAAGGCTATGCCGCACATATATTGGGATTGCCACCACACTTTGCGAACCAATATGATAGGACATCAAACGAAAATTTCCATCTGGGGGTATGAATGACAATATCCTTTCAGACTGGAAAAAAAATTACAATAAAGGTGATGACCAAGTATAACTGTAAACTTAATATTAAAAGAAGTACATAAAAATACATCTTACCTCCCAACGTTTAAATCTTACACACGGATGAAATGATACATCATCAAATAATCGTGGATTCACAAATGTTAGCGTCAGATCAGGCATTCCACTTAATTTTATACAACAGTCAATCTGTAAATTTATTATGTGTGGTTAATAAATAAAGTGATGTGACATTCCAAAAATCAGATTGTTAATTTTCAATTATTGCAAGTATTTTATAGTTTAGTGTTTAAAGTCACAAGCTTATTTTCTTTTATTAAAGAGAATCTTTCAAAGGGCGACAAGTTATTGAATTTTGGACACTTCTCCACACTGATTGGGAGAAGAACAAGCAATACAGTTAACCGAAGATACAATAAGCGATGATTTTAACCTAATTGTTGGTTTACTAGTTACTTATTTTTTCTATAAATTTAATTAAAATTTCATATTTAGGTATATCTACATTTGAATCCAGTCGTAACTCAAATGCTTCCCTTGTTATTCATAATTATTATCATATTCATTATTATCCAATCTACTCCACAACAAATTAAATAACATGAAATTACTATCAGGTAACTGGTATTTCGAAAGTATCTCTAAATTTTCTTTAATGTGAATTAGTAAGTCAAACAACTGAATAAAAGACACTTAATAATTCTTGGTAATTTCATATTACTACTACCACTAGACGATATAACAGGTTTCTGTTCTATATTTTTCAATTGATGTTTTATTGATTTTACTATTTGCTCAAAACGAAATGTCAGTTTTAATTCACTAGATGTATCACACCCAGACAATGATGCTAATAGTTCCATCTGTGACTTATGGAATTCATCCTCAATATACTTTACATCCTGTAAACTATAACCAATTAAATCGGTGCCCTCTATCATATCTATGCGGGCAAAAGCATAATCACGCCCAATGCGATTTCTATCGCCTGCATCCCACTATAAACGACTAGTTTCCATTGTTAAACAAAATCAACTATTTTTTATGATTTTAAACTGTTAACATGGGCTTTTTATTAAAATGCATCCATGTACCATCATGTGTAATGTTGCCAGGGATTTATTATACTCATACATTATTTATATTAGAGCTGTGCATTCTAGAAATATTATGTTTTTTTTGTATATAAAGTACATTTCATTTTACATTTTTTTTTATATATATAATTAAACATATAAAAAATGTAAAAGATGTCATAGATATTGTATAAAGAAAATCACTTCCTAATCAACTTTAATTTATCAAATATTGCTAAAAAGAATCATAATATTCAGTCTGGAATCACTTACATAACCCTGTATTTCAGCAGATACTGTTGCACCACTTTTATCTATTATTGCATCAACTTCTTCTATAACATCAAAGTATGCTTCATTGTTGGCATATTTAACTCCAGATCGACGCCATGGGACATTAGAAAGTTGTCCTGATGGGAGTATTGATGAAACACTGAAAAAGAATTCCAAATATAATTTTAATAACTTGGATGACTCAAAATATTTAAGAAATTTCTATTCTTGTATTGCTGTACTGTGAAATGCAAGGGAGTGATAATGCATGATATTCTTAATATGCTGTCACACAGAGACACATTTTTGTAATACATACAAGATATGTGTAATAATATATTATAATAAACTGTATACAAATGAATGTATAAAATTTTCTAAAAATATTAAAATAGCCACAAATAAAAGAAACAACTATATCTATTTATATGCTAGTAATACCAACTTAGATTTTCCAGTAACTGTATTTGCAATAGTTCTTAGAATATTTGGTGGTTTTATTAATTCCTTTAAGATGTTGCTCTCTGTCGCTAATGGGAAACCATTGTCCAACATTTCATCTAGCAGCTAAAAATGAAACAACAAAACTGTTAAATTGAGACATTTACATTAATAGGAATTTAAATTAATAAATAGTAATAATAATGTTAAAATAGTATCTTTACCTCATAAACTACAACATAGTTTTCTTTAATTATAGTCTCAGTACAGTCTGAAAAGTAATCCTGTAAAAAATATTATATTTTTAATAATAAAATAAGAGATGATAAATATTTTACATGTGCAACTGATACAAACCTGGAATGTATCAACAACCCGATGCAAGAATTCAATAACAAACAATGGTGATACCTCTTGCTTGCACACTGCTACCAGGGCTACCCCACCTTTCTGTATAGAAATCAAGTAATGATGAGGAGCAGCTAGAACCGGGGGCACATCCTGCAATAGATATAATCAATGAAAATATGTATTGTGCATTACAGACCCTGAAATAACTTCAATATGCCCCTTCTGATAAACTGCATATGGTAGTCTCTAGGGAAAACTTTGGCAGAGAGCTCAATCTACAGGCTGAGCATTTGCAGAAAAAAAATCTTTAAAAACACATTGTTAACGGCCATTTAAGTGCAATCATATGAGGATAAATCCTCTGTCAATGGAGAATGGTGCAATGACAAAAAATTTACAATATACAATCTGTTGTACAAATGGTAGAACACACAAAGGGAGACAAAGCCTCGCCTTAGACCTAATTAATAAATTAATGCATTTTCACTTGTACACCATTCCTAAGTCCCATCAAAAAGTAACTAAAAAATTTAATTGGAAGGTACATTGACCTATTATAGGTAAGATTATTGATATTAACACAGAATTAATAAAAATATCTCATAATCTTGGTCAATATCTGTCCACTACTAAACATTGGCCTACCCCATAGCTTGCCATAAAGAACAGTTTTGAGCCACCTGTATCCACTAACTCCCTACAATATGTTTGAGGTTGTCACTCACAAATACATATCTCATGTACTGGGGGATTATCCTACACTGGGTTTGCCCATACAGGGTTGCCTGTCTAGAGACTTTTTCTCCATCAGTTGCCAGTTTCTTTAAGCTATAAAATAATACTATTTAAAAATAAACAAAAAGACTTCAAAATAATTAGTTTTAGGAGATGTTTAATATAGATAAAACACATGGCTTACGAGACTGATGATGAGAGGTGGAATGGAAGTAGATAAATATTATACACTGTAGTACATAAGTAAATGAACTTTAAAAGAATTTTGATAAGGGCCAGACAGATATACATTTATTATTACACAATTTACAAAACAATACTTTATAAGGGCATGTGTTTATTCAGTTTTTTCACGAGTGAGATGAGAGATGATAACAGATATTAGCCCTAGTAACTACTCAGACATTTTACTAGTTATATCCAACCTTAATAATGTTGGTTGTCATACTTACATTAGGAGAAGCTCGCTGTGCTTCCAAATAATAATCACATACAGATCTTGGTATAACACTTCTCCAATGTTTCTCAAGGAAAACATCCCTATAATACACACATAGACATTTAAAAAATTAAAATTGCTAGCAAGATGAATATAGCCTTCTATAAGATATAAAATAATCATCATCTTATCATATCAGGCTTTAACTGTCCACTGCTGAACATAAGCCCTTTAGGGGTTTTGCCAGTAGTTGCCACGCTTGGCAGGCGGATTGGCAACCGCAATCAGGCTTTAGACATGTTTTACGAGGGACGCTGCTGCCCATCCCTCTCCCTCGTTTAATCGGCTCTTACTACACCCATGGGATAGATAGGGGTGGCCTTTTCTATGCCGGGACCACACGGCTATAAAATATAAAATAGTAATTTGAGAGAAAAAAAGAGTAGTTTAATTCAAACTTATAAAAAACATAAATATGTTTAGCAATTACAATTTAAAATTAAAGATAAGATATATTTTATTTACATACGTACCCAGAGGGATTTATGATAAATAGACTATGAATCATTATCGAAAACTAAATATTAAATGATTGTCTGTTTTGTTATCTAGTCTAAATTAGAAATGTACAACATGAAACATATTAAACAGATAAAACTTTCTATTTTGAAAATTAAAATATCAAATAATCTAATGTCAATGCAATGAGTGACGTAAAGAAGTGACGTTGTATTCACCACTAGTGATGTGCGATTTTACTAAATCAACTACTAATTAATTTATTGAGCAGTTGAATGCTTTAAAAATAATTTGTATCAGACGAATGATTTTTAAAGCATTCTACTAATTTTCTCTGACTACTAATATTATTCGACCACAAATTTGATTCATTAGTACTTATTGATGTACGAGTCGGCACGAACATTGCTGAGTCGACATAAATGCTAGAATGCTTCTTTTTTGTAAATGGGCAATAATATAATGTAGAAAGTATAATTTGTAGTAATTAATTATTATATATCTACGTTGGAACAGAATGTAGTTAATCACTGTTTTGGTATTTTTTTTTCTTGTCAGTCAGTTCGTTTGATGTAGTAATTGACACAGAAAATAAGAAACAGGGAACGGACTTGTTAATAATAAATTAGATAGATTTAATTGTTACTAGTTAGTAAAATTAAAAAGATATTAAAAATTAGTATATTACTAATTTAATAATCAATTTATAAAATTAGTAATCAATCATTATTCGAATAACAAAATCGTTTGGATTCATGCACCTCTCTTCACCATTAAGGTTCACAAACTAAATTCAATATGATTATGATTATAGCTACTTTAGTATCACTCATTATAACACTATCTCTTATGTTTATAGGCAATGGCAGTAAAAAGAAAAGAATTATTAGTAGTGAGGTTTAATGACCGCATTGTTACCAATATTCATATTAAAAGGTATAAATTAATAATTAATCGCAATAACGTATCTCTATCTATATGTATCATATATATATCTGTATCTATATCTATCTACCTGCGCTAACGATATGCATTGACGGGGCACTAGTAAGTAATGATAGGTAAGAATAAAAAGTCAGGTCAGATAACCCATTGTGATGAATACACCTGGAATTCAGCACAATGGTTTCCAGAAGGGACCACGTGGAGGTTGACCTGATGGGGTATACTATTGCTATAGGGTATATTTTACCAGAGGGAGACTTTGTACAAAAGTCGATTGCTTGGGTACCTCTGTCCCATTTGTGTTTCAACCGTGAAGCAATTGTGTTCGCATGGCTGTGTTTCGGTTTGAAGGGTGGGATATGGCGTGAATTTACTGGGTACAGAGGAATGATAATGATAATTCTTTATTTAATAACAATTTACACCTAGTTACATCTACTAGCCACCGAACTAGGCTGAGCCTGTATCTCAGTGGTTAGTTAAAAACTACCTTTGACTTAACATAAGACGGTACAATCTAAAACATAAATATGCTTATGTGCGTGCGTGCGTGCGTGCGTGTGTGCGTGTGTGTGTGGAATAACACCTGAGTCCTCAGGAATGGCAACGCATGGGGGGTATCATGGGCGAAACAGTATACTCTGTTATGTCCATGGTACTGCTCATGTCTATAGGCGACGGTTACCACTTTCCATCAGGTGGGCCGTCATCTTGTTTGCCATTCTAAGTTGTATAAAAAAATTACTAACAATAGGACTAGTAGCCTGCATTACTAACAACCCTTCCTACCAGTGTTTCAGGCGATTACAATAAAGAATCAGAATATACTCTTTGATCAGAATTCACTAGCAGTACGCGAATTAAAATAATTTCGTTATTCAATTAAATTAGTAATATTTGCATTAGAATAACTTTACTAATTAATAAACGACTAAAAATGAAAAACAAAACATATCCGTTCCCTCTATGCACTACTTTAAGAATAGATGGTACTGTATATACATATAAAAAAAAATCTATTCAGAAATTATTACTCCAATATCTTTAATAAGTAGTAATAATAGTAATTAATATACTTAATCCTCATTTTTTTATAAATGAGAAGTCCGAATGTTGCTAATTTTTAATAAATGTACTTAATTGACAACATTATTAACAATTAATAAAAATTCTATTGTTTATGTTGCGACAGAACGATCTTGAATCCACCATCGAGATTAAATTAAAAAAATAAAATAACAAACATTTTCGCATTTGATTGATCAATTCGAGTACACTATTTTCGCATCGTCTTGTACATGAACGGATACTAATCAATCATTTTAACGATTAGTAGTAGCACTTTATGACCAAGGTATTTTGGTTATATACTTTTTTTAGTAAGGTGACCAACTATACTAATTTACTAAGTTTTGTACTCTTTTTTCGAAAACCGTACTCTTTTCAAATCCTCTACTCTGAAACTACTCAGTTGTAAAATTTTATACTCATTTGTATTTCTAAAACATTTTTTTAGTTCATTTTATTGTAATTTTATTACTTACATTTTTTAAATTATTTTGACAGTGATTTGAATTTCATTCCAATTTCAGTAACACATATCCCACATAAAAATTTAAAAGTTTTAATAGAAATTTCCTTATGTTGTCCAGGCACTAATGCTGCTGTTGAAAGGGTATTTTTACTAGGGAATGATTCTTGGAGCAGTGAGAAGTCGCAACTTTCTGTAAAAACATTATTTGCCATCTTAACAGTCAAATTTAATATGCAAAAAGAAAGTTGTTCGGATGAGGCTACATTATTAGACGAACATCCTCATTTAGCAAAAAAATCCACTCCGAAGAAAAATATGTTTTTAAAAGTAAATAAAGTATTTATCGTTTTTTCTTCTTTTTTTTTCACCTATGAAATACTTGCAAAGTGTACTCTTTTTGAACAAAAAATAGTTGGTCACATTATTTTTAGTAGTACAATGAACGAATAAAACTAATACGGGGAATATTTTCAGATACATTCGTTTGATATACTCAATGAAATAATTAGTAATCGTATTAGTAAATTCACGCTTTCATAGAATGTGCTAACAGTCACCAAAGAATTATTGTAGGATTCTTTATGTTATAGGTATAAATGCTCTTTAGATTTTCATTACTACTTATTGATTAACGAAATAGGAATACTTTCAAATTATTTAGCTATCATACCCTTCTACTTATCCATAAAATTGTCTCTTCTAAACGGATTATAATAAATTTATTAACAAAAAAGTCGACTCAATACTATATCGTAAGCAAAGGTTACTATGAATAACAGAATGTTTTTATAAGATAAAACAAAATGTAAACACAGAGGCTAATAACAGGGTACACTAACGTACCCTGCAATCTCATATAAGTTATCTTAGTCAAACAATCACTAACAATTATCTTTCATCACTAATTAATAATAAACTACATTAATATCCTAAGACCATAACTAATCTTTTGAAGTAATACTAAGCAAAAATTCAAAACATCGTGACTGTTTATCTATAGTTTAGAATTTTAGTACTGAGGTTATAGACAATGGATTCAGTTATGAGACACAATTTGATATAAATTTATAAGTTTTAATCTATTTAGACCATATTGTTCTTTAGAATAAAGATTTTGATGCTATATCACAATATATTAAATATAAAACAGTTTTGATGCAATTTATTAAAAATTTAGTTTACAGTGATCCTTAATCATTTAGTAATATCAAATGTAAATTTTAGAAATATAGATTAATTATGCTTCAGAATTGACATTATTATGCAATTAAGTAGTCTATTAAATTAAAATTAAATAATGTATAGATTAAACAAATGAAATCAATCAGATAAAATGAAACTCTAAAATATTCTTAAATTTTTATTGAGACCTGCCTTTAAAAAGAATTAACGGTTGGATTTAGCTACTCGCTCCAACTCGTCCTTTTTCTTGATAGCATAAGAATTTGATGAACCTTTAGCAGCATTGATGAGTTCATCGGCAACACACTCAGCAATTGTTTTGATGTTTCTAAATGCAGCTTCACGAGCCCCTGTGCACAATAACCAGATAGCCTGGTTCACACGGCGTAGTGGAGACACATCCACAGCCTGACGGCGGACCGTACCAGCACGGCCGATTCTAGTTGAGTCTTCACGGGGACCAGAATTTATGATAGCCGTTACAAGAACTTGCAATGGGTTCTCTCCAGTTAAAAGATGGATAATCTCAAAGGCGTGCTTCACGATACGAACAGCCATGAGTTTCTTGCCATTGTTGCGTCCATGCATCATCAACGAGTTGGTCAAACGTTCCACAATAGGGCACTGAGCTTTACGGAAACGCTTGTGTGCGTACCTACCAGCAGAGTGAGGTAAATATTTAGCATATTTCTCCTTTACAGAAATGTAATCCTGAAGAGACATATCCGAAACCTGGACATCATAACAACTCCATCGCCCGAATAACTTAATTTCGGGAATATCAGCCGGTTGTGGTAGGGGCATGGTTTCAACAGCCATGCTGCCAGACTCGATGGTTTCTTCATTCCAGTTCTCCTCCGCCATTATTAAAGCCTAAAATAAACAATAACGTTTTAGTGCATCTAAAACATTTGAGTTATTTATAAAATTAATTTAAACGAAAAGAAAATACACACACTTTTTATTACAAAATAGAAATTATAACCTCGCGCTGTCAACAGTACACGAGAAAAGGAAGTAAAGCCTTTCTACAATTTGAGATGTTGGCATTGCTATTTTTTTTTAAGTTTTTTTTTATTATACGGTCCTGAATACTTAATATTCCATTTCTATAGTTACCATAGAGCAAGTTATCATTACGTTGTTGTTGTACGAAAAATTTATGTTATCTATTATAAAATATTAATTCCTAAATATTTATATACAATATAAAATAGATATAATACAAAATTATAATTATAATATGATAAACAAAAATGATTTTCAACTTTTTTATGAACCATTCCGACTTCACAAATCCATAGACATGTCTATGGTTTCATCCACAGACTAAGAACTTACAATTCCGAAATCTTTGTTCACATACATATTATTATATCTGTAGCTAAGAACAAGGAATAACATAGAAGGAATGACAAAATAAAAACTGTAAATCATATGGTTGCCTCCTTTCTTCTTATGCAAGTATAATTAATAAAAAGAGAATGAAAAATATAACAGCGGTTGCTATTTTTCTCAATTCATAGCAGGCTAGTGTATAAAAAATGTTATACGGCCGTATAACCTTACCAAATTCAGATACAACCTGCTTACATACTTTCTACATAAACTGTGAATAAAAACATATTATCTACTAATGTAAAATTTGTAATTGACAAATAATTGACGTATTTTTTTACACTTTCTATGCACTAGCCTGCTATGAATTGAGAAAAATAGTAATTGTTGGTGTATTTTAAGTTATCTTTTTACTAATTATATTTGCATACGAAGAAAGAGGCAACCCTATTATTTACAGTTTTTAATTTTATTACTCTTTCTATGTAATTCTTTGTTCTTAGCTATGAATTGATAAAGATAGCCACTGATGGTGTATTTTTCATCCTCTTTTTGCTAATCATATTTGCAAAAAAAAAAAAGAGGCGACCATATTATTGACAATTTTTATCTTATTATTTCTTGTTCTTAGGTCTGTAGGTTCCTTCCACAGGTTGCATCGCACGTAAGATAGATAGGTACACTAACGATTCTATTCTATTCTTTGCCTATGGTATTGTTCATTAGCAAAAAGTTCTTCTCATATTCCTGTTGCTTTTAAAAAAGTTGTATTTTAGTTTTGACTCTGTTGCATATTTATCTTGAATTCCTAATAATAAATTCAATAAAGAATTCTTCAGTAATTTTATAATAATCAATATCTTTTGTAAGTTACCATATTTGTATTATATTTTTAGCTAACAATTACACAAATATAATAAAAATTATCAACACGGACAGGTTATTACAGTGTACAAAGTTCGCGATGGCTGCATTGAAGAATACTAGTAATTTTAAAATGCTCACGGTTCTGGCACCAAAATATTGTCCACGCATAAATGCAAGAAGAAATCTAAATCTTCAAGAATATCACAGCAAAGATCTTTTAAGAAAGAATCAGGTTACTATTCAAGATTTTCGAATTCTTGATAACTCTTTGGATACTAAAGCTCTGACTGGTTTTAAAGCGAATGAGTATGTAATTAAAGCACAGATCCTCGCCGGAGGTAGGGGCAAAGGTCATTTCGATAATGGTTTCAAAGGAGGTGTTCATTTGACTAAAAATCCTGATGACATTTTGAAATTAGCGAAAAATATGATTGGGCGTAAGTTAATCACGAAACAGACCCCAAAAGAGGGTATTCTGGTAGATAAGGTAATGGTAGCAGAGAGTGTAAATATTAAAAGGGAAACATATTTAAGTATACTAATGGAGAGAAGTTACAATGGTGCAGCCTTGGTAGCATCCCCTGCAGGTGGCATGGACATAGAAACAGTAGCTGAGAAGACTCCTCACTTATTGAAAACAGTCCCCATTGATATATATGAAGGTATCTCAGAGAATTTGGCTAATGAAATTGCTGAGTTTTTAGAGTTCAAAGGCCAATTGAAAAATAAATGTGCTGAAGAAATAAAGAAGTTATGGAAACTATTTTTAAAGGTAATTCATACTGAATATAATAAACAATTACCTCTCTAGATAATTAAGGAATAAATATGCACAATTTATTTAAACCTAATGTTATAAACATTTTAACATGTGTAATAAACTAATTACATTAGCAGCAAAAGTTATATCCTACACTGAAGACATTGAAGCTTAAAGCTTAGCATTTTTCAGCAATAGGGTTGTTTAATTGTAAAATTTAATCATGTCTGACTAGGTGTTGATATTATCACTCGCAATTCTTATAACAATGTATAATATAATAAAACTATTCTAATAAATAGCATTATAATTAATGCTTCTATTATATAGTATTTTAATTAAGAACCTTGTAAAGTGTAATTTTTCACAAAATTTCAAAAGCTATGTGAAATATGAGATGTAATTATTACTTGAAATAACTTTAGGTAACTACTTATATTAGTCAGATTGTATTTGAGTAATAAGTTAAATTATGAATACATAGGTTGGGTACTATGTTAGCAAGGTGTGGCATCTGTGTACACAAACATATAACAGCTGTTTCAACTAGCTCTAAAAACACTATGTGTATGTTGCATTTAATGGGTGACCTGATATAATATCCTCTGCACAAGATATCTATTACTCTTGGTTGGATGGTTCATGTAAATTCACTATTTTAACCTCACCCTGTAATTACTTTCATTATTGCTAGCAACATACCTTGACAGGTCAATCTCTAAGCAGTTCTCACTGAATTAAAGCAAGGGCCAATTCTTCTGATTTCATTCCCTCCTGTCATTGTTTAGCTTATTTGCTATTTTAAGTTACTTTAAAAAAGCTGGAATCAATCAATTTATATCTCTAATAAAATCAGGTAATCATAATATTTATTTATATTACTTTAATTAAAAATAAATATAACAAAATATATTAACTTGCAGGTTGATGCTACCCAGCTTGAAATAAATCCTTTAGTGGAAACTGATGACGGAAGAGTTGTTGCAGTTGATGCTAAAATCAATTTTGATGATAATGCTAAATTTAGACAAGAAGACATATTTGCCCTTGATGATGTTTCAGAAACAGATCCTCGTGAAGTAAGTATTCAGTTTCTTTTGATTAAATAACTCCCTGGAGTTTTGTTTTTTATAGAAATTTACAACAATTTTGTTTTGCTAGTTCTAATTATTTATAAAATATGGACTCACACTAACTTCACATGAGTTAGGATGTATTACATATAAACCTTCTACAAAAAATGTCTAAATAAAAGTGAAGCCCATATCAAAATCCATTGCAACATGCATACAATTTTGACATGGATTTCACTAGTTTTAGTTTTTTCAACATGGACAGAAACTTTGATTTAGTATGTTATTATTTACCACATTATGGAGTCAGTCATTATGATTATGTAGAATACAAAAATAATAAATACCTGGTAAATGTCTACTACTCAAACCAAGTAAATCAATTCCTAATATACAACATCCAACCATAAATAAATAATTTTATAATACTATATTTAAATAAACTAAGTGTATATCTTTATCTGCATTGACCTTTTAATTGCAAATAGCTTGTTGATGTTTATTAATAGGTATGAAACTTGACGGATAGATATTATTAACTCACAGAATATTACAAAAAAAAAAATTTATGTTGTGTTTATATTTTTTCTTTATTATAATGGGTAATAGTCTGTTTCCAGCATTCTTTGCACCAAACCCCTTTTTTGCATTCCCAATGTGAATTATATAAAACCTAAAAATGTATATATTTTCACCTCATATTAGGAAATCAACAATTTCTTTTTTTTTTAATAAATCAGTTTGGATGCAATGATTATTTTTTATGCAACTTAGAATGATAAACAAGCTGACAGCCTACCTGATGAAAAGTGGTAACCACCATGATGAAAAGTGGTAATGACTATGAACATAAACAGTACCATGGACATATTAGATTATACTGGGTCACCCATAATACTCTTTATGAATTGCCATTCTTGAGGATTAAGGTATTATGCCTTTGTACTGTGTAATTTCATTGTCATATCCCACCCTTCAAACCAAAACAGCAATGCATCTTGCTTCACAACAGAGACATGAATGAGACAAAGGTACCCAAGCAGATGACTTGTACAAATTCAGCCTCTTTCAAAGTACATAGTTATATATTTAACATACAAAAGTAAAATGTAATTACATAAAACTGACAATAAATTTTTAATGTTCCATTAGTTTTCAATGAAAAATAAAAAAACGCCCAGAAAAACCAATCCACAAATCATATTTATATAAAGTACTTATCTTTATATATGATTATTATATTATTGCCTTTTTATATATATTTCTAGTAGTCTTATCTTTTATACATATAAACATCCATTTTAAATAAACATACATTATCAATCAGTTTTTTTCATTACTAAAATATTGAATGAAAATATTGCATAATAATGTTTATTTATTTTTTTTATTTTAATAAGAATTCTTTAAATAAATTATTTTAAATAAATATATACTTGAGTGTCACATTAATTATGCAAAACACAATCAATAAATTGCTTCTGAAAGTTGTCTACCTGTTTATAGTTTCTATCCATTTTTTTTATTTTTATATAATGCCAAGTACCAAACTAAGCAGAGCTTTTGCTATGCTTGTGGCATGCTATATTTTCTAATGTATATATTTATATTGTTTTAATATATAAAAACCTGTGTCACTATGTTCTTTTACTCTAATCTCCAAAACTGCTCAACCGATTTTAATGAAAAAATTTCATTAAAATGTTTATAACAATTTTATTAATTATGTATTGTTTACACACATACAAATTAAGAGATATAAAAAATGTTACAAATTTCTTAAATTTTAGAGAGAGGCAGCATCTTGGAATTTAGTTTATATTGATATGGATGGCAGCATTGGATGTATGGTGAATGGTGCTGGTTTAGCTATGGCTACAATGGATCTAATCAATTTGAATGGTGGAAAACCTGCAAACTTCCTAGATCTTGGTGGTGGTGTTGGCCAGTCTCAAGTGTCAGCTGCATTAAAGATTCTTGAATCAGATCCCAAAGTAAAAACTGTATTTGTTAATGTTTTTGCTGGTAAGTATAAATTTTATATACTTATATTTGTCCATATTCCAAATTTACTCTTTCTATAGTTTTTTAATGGTAATGGTATGGTAACTCCACTTGCACTATCAGAACAATTTGACCGAGTACAGTAAGGTATGATAAGTGTGAATGAAAACAAGTCAGTTGGCCCATTGTCATGAATTCATTACAAATTAATCATGATGTTTTCCTAGAGGAATCATGTGGAGATCAGCCTGACAGGATATATAGCTAGTAATGATGCCAGTTCCCATTACTAAGAACACCCCCACCCCCTTATAAGCATATAAAAAACCCAATATCACAAACAAGGATGTGAAACTTTGATTTTTCCAATGTCAGTATAATTAGAGATTTTTTCAGGAATAATTTGACACAAAATAAAAAATCTAATAAAAATTTTTAAACCTAGGTATCGTCAGCTGTGCAACTGTTGCTAACGGAATAGTTGCAGCATGTAAAGAAAACCCTCCAAAATACCCATTAGTCATCAGGCTGGAAGGTACCAATTCAGATATTGCGAAGAAGATTCTAGAAGAATCAGGATTACCAATGACTATCATAAATGACGCCGACGAGGCTGCAAAGACTGCTGTCAAGTTAGCACAATAAGTATAACTAATAATAAAAGTACACTATGTAATTCAAATCGTATCAGAAAACCATACCTAACCAATGTATTGTATCGAGCGAAAGCAGTAGACAAGTACAGATTTTAAACCATAAATACCGATACATGGAAAAATTCGCATAAAATGTCCTGCTTGTCCAAGATAGTTTTGTATTGTATACAATTAAATTCTGTCAAGCACATATATAAAAGTACAAAGGTATAAAAGTACAATGAAATTATATATTATTTTCACTGTGAAATGTCCTCGTCTACGCAGGCTCTTGCTGTTTATAATTTATCTTTAGACTTAAGCACAAATACTGTTTCTTTCCCATACATATATTTCACAGAAAACTATATATATAATTATTATTTATTTATAAATCATTGCTATTTATTTCACAAGTAGCATGCAACCATTCAGTGAACTCGGGATAATAATACGAATATGATATTAATGAACTTATGTTTTATAGACTCATGTATTTAAAAAAAAAATGGTTTTGATCAACTTTCTTTTATATTTATATTTTATGTTTTAGCTATCTCAGATTTGATTTAGCAATAAGTCCCCTAAAGTCATATATATATAGTTTCTTATTAATATTATTATATTTTTTAACACTGAAATGAACTAAATCACGATTCGATATCGGTGCTAGTAGGTCGCGAGCTTACGATGAAAATTTGGTTGGCCCATACAATTCTGACGCATAATTACATACAATCTCAAGTGCTATTTTTTTAGAGAATGATACATTCAACCGATCAATTTTACATGTTACGAGTATTATGCGGGAATTTTTTTTTTTATTATTGTATTATTTTTAATAAATTTTAATTGTGAACTGTATATTATCAAGACTGAATTCCGAATTATTTTCGAAATGTCACTGTTTTCTTTAATAAAGTTTTTGTTATTTTTGTACATAACTGTACTTTATAATGTAAAAAGTTGTTGTTATATTAGTTATTGGAAAATAAAATAAAATGAGAAGAAATAATTTTTTTATTAACAATAAAATACAGAGCTATTTTATACTGAAGTATAATAATTATTACTGGTCAATAATTAGACACGGAATAGATTTAGCCGGCGCCCTTGAGGTGAGGCTTCACTGCTAGATAGAGACATGTTAGCTTGGATTTCCTCGAAACTAGGCAAATGTGCCAGCTTGCCCCGTGCAGCTACAGACGGTCGTCCGTTTAGCATACGCCGCGCAACACGTACAATATCATCTGCTGTTATTTTTTCTGAAATATTAAAATAGATTTATAATAATTTAAAATTAAAAATAAAAACGATTTCATTGTTGACAAAAGTAATATGAAATCAACACGGGTTACTTTCGAGTTGGTATAGAATGAAAAAAAGAATTTTCAAAGTCCGTTTAGAATTGACGAAAATATGGCAATACAATAAAATTCTAACGAATTGAGAGCTTAGGACTTTTGGCACTTCTATGAGACGTACGGGGAGGCGTCACGTCAGGTAACCGCTTAAGCCCTTTCCTTCCCCGCGGACGACTTGCCGTCCACACTCCCGACGGTGTTATCAGTATATAATCAAGATTGTTAATATTTTTATTTTACAATTAACGCCTCTCTTTAATCACCGAGATGATAAAAAAAAATTATACAGCTATAAAGAGTAATTACTCTTTAATTAAACAAATTGCCGTGACAAAACATATTCACACGAAATATATACGAAAATAATCCACACGTGTCAGCTTATCAACCCTAATTCATGTTAGAACAAGGATGAGATTTTTTTTTTATATCAGGGCAAACGAGCAATCGTTTCACCTAATGTTAAGTGCCTACCGCTACTAATGATCCCCCGCAACATCAGAGTTAGGGGGGGGGGGGGGGAGGGATTGTTAGTAATGCAGACTGAGAATCCCATTGCTAGCAATATACCCAACCAGGTCGACCTCCTCGCGGTTCTCCCTGGAAACTATCATGGTTAATTCCTGATGAATTCATCATGATGGGCTAACTGGCCTGTTTTCATTCTCATCTATCACCCTAACTAGTGCTCCGCCAGCGTATCCCGTTAGCGCAGACGGGGTTACCATACCTTTTTCACCCATCAAAAAAAAACATTATTGCCGCCGGACTTTTAAAAATGAATATGCTCTTTTCTTGAAGGTTATGATGTATCGGTAAGCAAATATTGCTGCTGGAAGTTGGTTCCAAATAGTGATTTTGCGTGGAAGAAAGTGCCTTGAAAAACGCACGGTAGAGGACCGCCACTAATCCAGATGATTGACATGGGACTTTGGTTTGTGGCGAGTTGTACGGTGGTGAAAATCAGCAACAGGTTGTAACACTCCTCATGATATATCCAGTAAAAGATGCACACAGATGCAACATTTCTATACACTTTCAGTGGATAGAGAGTCGGACAGTAAGGCGCCAATCGTCAATAATTTGAGCTGCCCGACTTTCGAGTGTGATACAACGGAAGGAGCTGGTGGTATGGCTCTCCTGCCTATAGGTGAGAATAGTATTCCAAATGTGGCGTGAGTAAAGCTTTATGCAATTACTAGCGGTGTTCTGCCATGAAATACCGTTTTTCTGTTGAGCACTCCTAACTTTTTGAAGGCAATCTTAGCCTTTTCCTTTAAATGACCGCAAAACTGGACGTCGCTGATCGTCGTCGTCAAAGATTACCAAAACTCGACTTATTATCAAGAGCAGTGCTTTGAAAGTGAGGAAATACGACAAACATCGTCTTTTTTACGGTGAATGCGCAGACTTGTATCTTCTTTTTAGGGTTAAATTGAACAAGATGTATGTTCCACCCCAGATCGCAACTTCATCGAGTGAAGTTTCGATTTCAAACGAGCATATTCCAGCACTCAGGAATGGCAACGCATGGAGGGTATCATGGGCGAAATAGTATACTCTGTTATGTCCATGGTACTGCTCATATCTATAGGCGACGGTTACCACTTTCCATCAGGTGGGCCGTCAGCTTGTTTGCCATTCTAAATTGTATAAAAAAAACTCATCTGTATGTGCCCGCAAGATATTTGCATGGCCGATACATAATGCATCCTCCGTACTCTTATGCGAATAGCAATGAATATTAGTGATCTGTAATATATCATTGATATGGAAAAGAAACAGGGTCAGGGATAGTACACAGCTTTGCGAGACACTAGCATTCACAGGTTTTAAATCAGAGCATGCTCCATCAACTACGATCTTTATACTACGTTTCTTGAGAAAACTGGCGACCCAACTGCATAATCTTGCAGGTACCCTAAGAAGCACCAGCCGAGCGTCCATGTCGAAAGCGTACTAGCGATCACAGATCAGCCAGTGCTCTTATGCTAGGTATAGGCCTATAGTTAGCTGGATATGAACAATCTGCCTTTTTGGGGATTGGGTGCACCAAAGCAGTCTTTCAAAACTTTGGGACTATACTTGAGTAATAGAGCAAAAAAAATGCCTAAGAACCGGAGACAACTTTGGCGCGCACATTCTAAACACAATCTAATCTGAAAAATCAATAAAACCTATACTAACCAATTTCATTAATGAAGAATGAAGGTGGTTTCCTTTTGCCTGTAGCCAGCACTTGACGGCCGACATCTTCAAACACTACTGGTCTTGCTTCCAGATTCATAAGCAACATTGACTGAAGCTGTGTCTTTGCTCTCTGTAAAAGATATTACATTGTTATGCTATTTATTCATTATCTGATATCTACACAAGTCAACAATCTTAGACAATTTTTAATAGAATTTCGGTAAAGATATATATAATATATTATTTGTAAATTCATAGTATATAAATATTTTAAAAATGTTATTGTGGAAACTTTTGGATTAGATATTTTAGAGTATAAGAGAATGATGAATGTGAAGATAAAGATAAATTTATTTTGCAAACATGTGAAATAAACTAATATCAGCTCATATGAGTAGAGCCATACTCAGCAGTGGAACAATAAATAACATACCTTTAGTTCAATTTCGCCGACCTTTCCAGCCATATTAGCAAGTTCGCGAGCAATTACGATCGTCGTATCGTATAAACGATTCGGTGGCGATGCTGAATGAACACAAAATAGACCAGTGTCTCCGTAAGCATGATTATATGCAGTTGCATTGAACATCCAGTGATATCTGGAAATTATTTTAAATAAAATTAATTAGAAGTATTCCAAGAATAATAATTTAAATATGTACTGATTTTGTGCTTATGAATTCAATATTTACAGTACCTATTTAGTACATTAGTATACAGGCGAGTATACATTCCCTTGCCTGGTCCGCCTGCCGAGAACGACCCACCACCACCCATCATCATATTCAACACACAAGTAGCCACAAAATCAGGATCACCGTGGGAACAGCCTGCAATAATAATACATTTATAGCAATATAATACAGTTTGTTTGAATGTGGTAAGTCAGATTTGAAAAGTTATTTTTGCATTTCTTATTATTATATTTGATAGCTTATTTCTTGAGGAAACTTATAAGGTGTTATCACGATACTATCCGCCGCGGACGAAGCCGCGGGATACGGTTAGTAAGTATTAACATTAAAAATAGTGTATGGTTTATACTAATAGTAAACAAAATATTGACTTTTTATACAACTTAGAATGGCAAACAAACTGATAATGCTGGCAAATAACTTGCTGAAAATGGTAACCGTCGCCAATAGACATTATACTATTCATGTCTATAGACATAACAGAGTATACTGTTTCGCCCAAGACACTTCCTATGCGTTGCCATTCCTAAGGACTCAGGTGTTATTTCTATGTATCCTGTAAATTCACTACCATATCCCACCATTGAAACCGAAACACAGCCAGGCAAAGACAACTGCTTCACGGTAGAAACATGGGACAGAGGTGGTCAAGTAAACGACTTGTACAAAGTCCCTCTCTGATACATTACTGTTAATTTAAATACATGTATCTACTATTGTTATTGCTTTAGGCTTTAAGGGCTTAACTAATTCTTATGAAACTTGGCACACTTATAATGTTATATGCGGAGGCAAGCAACATTTAGGTAAATCAATATATTCTAATCATGCAATGTTACAGGGACAGTTAATGTGACTCCATTCTATTTAATATATTTGAGCTGTAAGTAATTCATAAAGAAATTACTTACTTTCTAAGCCAATAACCACATGTGACAATTCAGGTAAATCAGATCCTGGATATAAAGGTATTTCACATTCTTCCTGAAAATAATTATTAAAATCTCATTTAAATGTGGAATGTGACAATGTAGACAGTACTAAATATTAGTAATTATGTTTGTTATTCTAAGTTTTATAGTATAAAAAATTCCAATAACCTGTTCTAATCCTCCAGTATATTGTGCAATAGATTTGTCAACATTAGGTTTAAATGAACTGGTTTCTTCAGAGTGCCATGTTGGCTTCATATCAACAAAATATTTCTGAACGAACTCCACAAATGGCCCATGCTCAACCTGAAATTTTAAATAAATAAACTATATAGTATGTATATAGGTGGATGAATCACTTTATAATTATAGCAATAGTGAAATTTTAAATCTATGTTAATTTATTTTTATACTTTATTGCACACCTTAAAATAAATACAAATATTTATTGTAAAAGCTTTTTCCAGCAAAACTAAAGTAAATCACTTAAAAAGTTTGTTTTAAATCAATAAATACATAAAAGTAAATTACCCCAACTGCTGCAACTACCATTCTGTCAGGCGTATAATGATTTTTTAAATAATTTAAAATTATGCCACGATTTATTTTATTAACATTTTCTGGTGGGCAAATTTTTGGCAGTCCAAGTGTATTTCCTTTATATGCCGCCTACAAAAAAGCAAACAAATTATGTATTATATGAACCAGTAAGTATATAATGATATACATTAAAGAGTATTACTAACAGCATGTATCATATCCATTAGTATTGTTTCCTGTTCTGGTCTCATAGATAATGTATCTAATTCAAATGCAACAGCTTGCCTCGCTGCTTCTATTTCTTCTGTAGATAGTTGAGGCCTTAAAGTTACTTCAGCTAAAACCTAAAATAGAGTAAAAGATAAAAATTTTGGAAATTAATGAAATGGTAACAATCCTATCTAGTAGCCCTATGTACATATCACATTCACCATAAAAAAAATATGCCATAAGAACCATGATAAAATTTTGGTAATCAGAAATTCAGTAATCAAAAATTTTATTATAAAACCAAATAGAACAATATAGAAGAAAATAATCAATAAAGCATGATTGAATTTAAAATGTTTTTCTTTATTAATATGGGTTATTTATTGTAGATAAAGTTGTGTTAATGGTGCCAACATTATCCTAGACACATTGACACCTTACAACTTCCAACAAATGTGCTGACAGCAATCAATTATGTTTCTTCTCCAGTTGACAATTTTTTAAATGAAAACAGGTCCACTTTAATTCTATTAGCCATAACTTAAGTATATGTATAATTGGTCAAATCTAAAACTGATGAAGACATTATGAATAATATATTTTGTATTATTGTATATAGTCTAGAATCTAACCTGTGTAACAGCTTCCAGTCCTCTAGAGTCAGCACTAGTAGCATAAACAGTAGTATCTCGAGAGCTCTGACAATCACATATACCCCCATGTCTTTCAAGTTCCCTAAGCATAACATCACGAGTTGCAAATTTATGGGTAGCCTACAACAAAATGGTATCTTTAAAAGAAAATTTAAATGATATAAATATATTCATGATTGTAATTCCAGATGGAGTATTTCCAAAGGCATTTCTTACAGTTTGTCATCGTGATAAAGGTAATTTTGCTAAGTATATATGAATCCAATGTGACTAGGGGGCAAGAAGCAAAAGTCTACAATATGCCTCTGATATATTATCTATAATTTTGAATAAATTTTGTAACATTTATGACATTGAGTAGCATTTTTTAATAAACTTACTCCAAAGCTTAACTTTTCAAGAAAGTGACAGATACCATTTGGGTACGCTACTTCAAATCTTGGTCCGGAATCAATAACCACTGAAAAAAAAAATACATAGTGAATAATGTATCATAAAATATTGTTATGAATAAGTTTTGTTAAAGCAAAATAAACATGTCTCAAGGGTTACCATTTTCTATTAACTAAAATTAGTTTTTGCACCCAATAAAATTTTGACACTGGTATTCTCAGATTTAAGAAATAGGTTTATTTTCATACAGCTATAAACTACTGGCCAGTTGTAATTAAAAAAAATATGGTTTTTAAATTAAGTTGACACACTCTCAGAAACAATCGCTGCTTTCTGTATCTTTTAAATTGCCAAGATAGCAGTTAGCATAACTATGATGTGCTATTCTAATATAATAATACAAAACTCCCGAACTATGTCCTGTATCAGGGCAATTTCCATCGACATGGAAGATCATCCTTGTACATCCTGTACCTAAAAAGGGCGATAAGTCGGGCCCTTCAAATTACAGGCCGATTGCGATCGCTTCCCTTCTCTCTAAGGTGATGGAGCGTATAGTTAACGCACAGCTGTTAAAATACCTACAGGTATTTTAACAGCTGTGCGTACGATTTGTTGTGTGACCGCCAATATGGCTTTCGCGATAGTCGCTCAACTGGTGACCTCTTGGTATATCTTACGCACCGATGGGCATCAGCCATTGAGAGTCAAGGTGAGGCGCTCACGGTTTTGATGTTGCAAAGGCATTTGACCGGGACTCGCATCGGGGTCTTCTATCGAAATTGCCCTACTATGGACTTCCCGACAGCTTCTATAAATGGGTCGCCAGTTTTTTATCCAGCAGACGCATAAAAACCGTTGTATATGTAGATAGCATGGATATTAAAGCTGGCGTCCCGCTTGGCTCTGTGCTGTCCCCAACGCTATTTCTGCTGCATATTAATGATATGTTAACCCTTGGTAACATTCATCGTTGTGCAGATGACAGCACTGGGAATGCCCATTATACGGTCGTACCAATATCCTACGTTCTGTTGTGGAGAACAATCTTGAACAGCTTGTGTCTAAAATCGAGAGAAAGTTAACTGGAGTCTCTGATTGGGGACGACAAAACTTGGTCCAATTTAACCCCTCTAAGACACAAGCTTGCACATTCACCGCTAAGAAAACCCTATTTGCTGTGGCCCTACAGTTCCAGGGCATGTCTCTTAACATCTCTAAAAGCATTGGGATCCTTGATGTCGACATCTCTAGTGACGTACAGTTCCATGGCTACCTCGAAGATAAAGTGAAGCTGGCATCCAAAAAGCATTACTTCACGTCGGATCAGCCATTAATGCTTTACAAATCGCAAATCCAGCCCCATATAGAGTATTGCTGTCACTTATGGGCGGGATTACCTAGATACCAGTTTGAACCCTTCGACTCAGTGCAATGACGAGCTATGAGAATTGTCGATAATCCCAGGCTTGCAAGCGGTATCAAACCCTTAAGTCTTAGGAGAGATTTTGCCTCACTCTGCATGTTCTAATGCTTGTACAACGGGTTGTGCTCAGAGGAATTATTCAATATGATGCCTACGGCCACTTTCATCATATGGCTCACCATTGACAGGGAGTTCACCCTCATACTCTACAGCCTAAATGGTCATGTACAATGCGGTTTCAGAGATATTTTCTCCCATGAACACTCAGGTTATGGAATGAGCTCCCTGCCAAGGTTTTTCCAAGAGACTACAGCATGGGGTTCTTCAAAAGGGGGTAAAAGAGGTTTCTTCAGGGTCGGCAACGCACACATAATACCTCTGGTATTGCAGGCATTCATAGGCTACAGTAACCACTTACCATCATGTGGGCCATATGCTTGTTTACCACCTCAGTGGTATAAAAAAATAATAAAAAAAACAAAATACTCACCTCCAGCAGTACAGAACTGTCCAAATTTTTTTTCAGATGCAACACGCAGGCCATTGCTAAGGGTTGTTACTTCAGTAAAGTAATCTTCTGACTTTGCAGAAGTATATATAACTGAAGGTAAATTTGTTAGTGGCTCAGAAAGCGGAGGTAAAGGACTCACACTACCTTTTGGTAAAGCCTGAGCTTGTTTATCAAAGTCTTGGCTAAATTTTCTAATACCCCATCTAGTATTAAGCCTGAAAGTATTTTTTATAAATGGACATATATAAAAAGTATCCTTTAATCTTTACTTACAGTTGTAATAAACTTATTATCCAAACCATTATAAAAAAAAAAAACAATAAATGTTATTTATTATTTTATGAAAAAACAAATAAAAAAATATTTATGTAATAATAATAATGCAATGTAATAACACACTGCGTAATAAAATAAAAATTTGTTACGAAAGAATTAATATCTAATAAATCTTACCCATTTTTTAGAGAAAATAACCTAGAGAAAAGAAATTTCACATCAGTTACATGTGACATATTTATAATTAATTAATTTTATAAATTACAGAATGCTGAAATATTTATAGGTAAAAAAGAATATGATACTTAGGTAACATATAAATATTTTCTTTAAAATAATATTAAAAAATAGACTGTTATTCGCAGAATTTAACTTTTTTAATTTTGACGTAGGATTAGTGATGTAGCGATGAGCGACTTTAACCTATTACCAATTATTCTACTGAATTCGATTACTAATCAATAAGTATATGGATGGTTCTATTCTTGATGGAATTTTCAACGGCTCTTCGTATTTCGTATATTTCTTTTTAATTTTATCACTTTAATTTGCAGCCAAGCCTAAAAACCTAACTTTTTTTATTATGGCACTGAAAATAAGCTCGATTTTAAAACATATATATACAAAAATTATACTTTGAAGAGTCAATTTCTCAGTCTCCTGACTTGTCTCTTGTACAAAACAAAAGCTTTGATGCTTAATAATACCCCAGTTTTAGAAATAAAATAGATGTTTTGCACTGAAATATAAATCCTTAATAAATGAACTTTTAACGGGTTTGTGTATTTCGTTACTAGTATTAAATTTAATTAAAAATACTGCATTATATTTTGTCTCTTTACTTTTACATCAGTCTCCTACTAAATTTTATGAAATTATCAAAGTGTGCGTAATTTAGTTCGTTGGTGTTCTGTTGAAATGAACGATCGAAGTGAAGTTAGCTTATGATCGTTTGACTACGTCTAGCTTGCGTTCTTGAAGTCGCAGTGACAAGTTGTTTGAGTGAGATTGGGTCGCGATCGGTCAGCTCCTCAGTATCCTGCACGTAATATGACAAAGACAGTAATTACCAGCTTTTTTCTACCAGTTAAATCTAGTAATATATTGAAGTACTTGTATAGATTTGCTTTGATTTAACATTAAAATGGTGTGTAGACTTTGTTATTAACCAATTACTAAAATATTCTCAGTCTCCTGTCCTCAGTCTCCTGTCCTCAGTCTCCTGCCAATTTGATGAGCAGGAGACTAAGATTAAATCAGTATACTGAGACTTAGTATTCATTTTGGAAATGATTATCTATTTAATACTTAATTATTTTACTAATTATAAATTGCCATACTTGTTTTATACTAAATTATTAAGCAAACTAGGAGATACCTTTACATGCCCGGAGTGCTTATAAGACTGCGACTACAAATAAATATGCATTCAGTATTCATATATACTGAAATGTAATTAACATATAATTTGCAAATTTTTATTAAAAGATTTTTAATTTGTCTTTGAATAAATAGGTATTTTCTATTGAATATTCTCAAAAAAAATGTTGTTTGTTCTTGATCTAAGATTTATAAGATTGTAATATGACTGATTATGATTATCGTACAGTGAGATATTGTGAGGGATATAGTGTGAGTGTGTGATTAAGTAAAGTTGATGATTAAATAAGAAAAGTATTATAGAAAACTGAATGTTAATACCTCTGTCTATTAATACTCAATAATAATTAATAATATTACTTAAAAACCTGTAAGAAGGTTATGAAGAGTTTCGAGTTTTATGTTTCTGATTTTTTTCTGTGAGTTTTATCTTCCAATCTAATTCAAATGATTCTTCATTACGTAAAAATGTTAATTATTTAGTACCTGAGTAATTTGATTACAATAAACATTGGTTTACGATGACTTATTTGTGGCGTATATATATATTGTATATATAACAAACCTTTATAAATACCTTTTGAATTTCTGTAGAAAAATAAATTATAAATAACAGCGCATGCGAAGTTGCGCGCGCAGTATAAATTGGAAATTGTCATTCTTTTTAAAAATATATAGACGTTTGAACATTGAATTAAATATTTTACTTACTCATTTCCCATAACTGGTGACCCCGTAAAACGCATATTACAATGGCATCGTCTAACAACAACGACGAAATATTTAAAGTGGGAATACGAGTTCCGCCATTTTGGCCGGAGGAACCCGAAATATGGTTTGCTCAGGTTGAAGGCCAATTCGCCGTCTCAAATATAACAGCAGATGCAACGAAGTTTAACTACGTTATTGGACAACTTGACCACCAATTTTCAAAGGAAGTGAAGGACATTATAATTTCACCACCTCCGACGGAAAAGTATGAAAAATTGAAAACTGAACTTATCAAACGTCTAAGTGCCTCACGCGAGAAGCAGGTAAAACAACTACTTATGCATGAGGAATTGGGAGACCGTCGCCCGTCACAATTTTTACGGCATTTACAAAGCCTCGCCGGACCGAACGTGCCAGAGGACTTTCTCAAGACCATATGGACAAGTAGACTACCACGCAACGTACAGACAGTGATAGCTGCTCAACCTACAGCGTCACTAGAGGTACTTTCTGATTTGGCAGACCGTATATTGGATATTGCCCCTGCTACTCCGCAAGTGTCAGCTGCATCAACATGTGGATCATCACTTGACGCTATGGCCAACGAGATAGCTGAACTCCGGAGGCAGATGAAAGTGCTTTTGGATCGTCAGTCTCGTCCCCGTTCCTGTCAGAGAAGTCGTAGCCGCTCTGAAACGCGATCGGAATCCAACTATAGAAAATTTCCGAAATGTTGGTATCATGCAAAGTTTGGTTCCAAAGCGAAACGATGCGTAAAGCCTTGTGATTATCAGGCGGGAAATGCACAGGGCGGTCGGTAATGGCGACGAACGGCCGTCCCAACACGTCTGATCGCCTGTTCGTCGTAGATCGTCGGTCGAAGATGCAATTTCTAATCGATACAGGAAGCGATGTTTGTGTCTTCCCACGACGAGCACTGCATGAGCGTCGTCCTAAATCAGATTTCCAACTTTCTGCTGCTAACGGTACTACGATCAGCACATTTGGATGTACTCACCTGGATTTGAATCTTGGTTTGCGCCGTGATTTCCCATGGCGTTTCATTGTTGGTGACGTCACTAAGGCGATTATAGGAGCAGATTTTCTAAAGTTCTATGGTCTTCTAGTAGACTTACGTAACCAACGATTGTTAGACAACACAACGACACTGTCCGTCGTTTGCTCTCCTGCACACTCGTCGACTGCAATTTCTTCTATCAAGATACCAATCGGCGAGTCTCGCTACGACCAAATCCTGAAGGAATTTCCTGAAATTACAAATCCATCCAGAAAACAAGCTGATATCAAACACAATACCGTTCACTTCATCAGGACTACGCCCGGACCTCCAATTTACTGTACTCCACGCCGTCTAGCGCCAGACAAATTAAAAATCGCAAAGGCAGAATTCGAGTCTATGATTAAATTAGGTATTGCTCGACCATCGGAAAGCTCCTGGGCCTCGCCATTACATCTGGTACCGAAGAAGGATAACGGATGGCGGCCTTGTGGAAATTACCGAATGCTAAATGCTCGCACCATTCCTGACAGATATCCAGTTAGACATGTTCATGACTTCACACACAGTATAGCAGGTTGCACAGTATTCTCAACAATAGATCTTGTCAAAGCCTATCATCAAATCCCAGTAAATCCAAGCGATATCCACAAGACTGCCATCACAACACCGTTCGGGCTATATGAATTTCCTGCCATGACGTTTGGTTTACGAAATGCTGGGCAGACTTTTCAGCGTTTTGTTGATGAAATGACGCGTGGATTGGATTTTGTTTACCCTTACATTGATGACTTCTTAGTCTTTTCCAAAAATGAGGATCTTCATGAGCAGCATCTGCGTATACTATTCAATAGATTGAAAGATTACGGAATTGTCATCAATATTTCAAAATGTAACTTTGGTCGGTCTGAAGTAAAATTTCTTGGATATAATATATCAGCCAATGGTATCAGACCTCTTGATGAGAAAGTTGAAGCGATCAAATCGTTTCCTCCTCCCAAGACAGTTCGAGAACTCCGCAGATTTTTAGGGATGCTGAATTTCTACAGACGATTCATTCCCAGCGCTGCCGAAGTTCAAGCACCTCTACATGCTCTCATGACTGGCTCAGTTAAAGGTTCTTACCCTATCAACCTGTGTGATGATACCCTTCAAGCCTTTGAAGATTGCAAAGAGAGTCTATGCCGCGCTACACTTCTTGCTCATCCGGATTGCCAATGCAGACTTGGTCTTGTGACAGATGCTTCAGAAACTGCAATCGGAGCCGTCTTACAACAATATAAAGATGGAAATTGGCAACCGTTAGCCTTCTTTTCACGTAAGCTAACCTCAGCGCAGCAAAAATATTCTCCTTATGATCGAGAGCTGCTTGCCGTGTACGAAGCATTAAAATATTTTAGACACATGGTTGAAGCCAGGGATTTCACGATCTTTACAGATCATAAACCATTGTGTTACGCCTTTCACCAACGCAGGGATAAATGTTCACCGAGACAGTTTCGTCATCTGGATTTTATATCCCAGTTTACAACTGACTTGAGACACATCTCGGGAAAGGACAACCTAGTCGCAGACACATTGAGTAGAGTGGAAGAGGTGGAACTGTCTATCAATTTCTCTCAACTTGCCGAGTCACAAGCAGCTGATCCAGAATTAAAGAATCTGTTAGAACATGGAACTTCATTACGTTTGGAGAAGGTGAAGATACCTGGAACGCATGCAGAATTATATTGCGATGCGAGCACTCCAATTCCTAGACCCTACGTAACAAAGTCCATACGCAAACAAGTCTTTGATAGCCTGCATTCATTGAGTCATCCTGGTGCTAATGCAACAATCAAGTTAGTAGCAGAACGCTATGTATGGCCAGGGATTAAAAAAGATTGCAGAGAGTGGACGCGTACATGTCTAGCTTGTCAACGTTCTAAGATAACTAGGCATGTATCCTCACCTTTAGGTACCTATCAGCTGCCACGAGCTCGATTCATGCATGTTCATATAGATCTCATCGGACCACTTCCAATCTGTAATGAAAATCGCTATTGCCTCACTGCTATAGATCGATTCACTCGATGGCCTGAGGTGATACCAATACCCGATGCTACAGCTGAAACAGTTGCTAAAGCTTTTCTTGCTGGGTGGATATCAAGATTTGGTTCTCCGGTGGACATAGTTACAGACCGCGGCAGACAGTTTGAATCTTCTTTGTTTCAACATCTTTCAAAAATATCAGGATTTCAGCATAAGAGAACTACGGCATATCATCCTGCATGTAATGGTGTTATAGAAAGATTCCACAGACAGCTGAAAACCGCTATTACCTGTCATACGACAGAGAACTGGATGGAAGTCTTACCTTTAGTTCTGCTCGGGATTCGAAGCGCCTATAAAGAGGACATACAAGCAAGCACTGCAGAGCTAGTCTATGGTGAACCGTTGCGATTACCGGGAGAATTCTTCGACCCAAGCACAGCTGGAACAACAGACGTTACAGAATACACTGCCCGCTTACGCTCGTTTGTTAATAACTTAAAGCCTTCCCCTGCATCAAGACATACGAAACCATCCATATTTATTTATAAAGATTTACCAACGGCTTCACATGTATTTTTAAGAGAAGATGCAGTTCGAACTTCCTTACAACCAGCATACACCGGTCCATATACTGTCCTGGAGAAATCTGAAAAAGTATACAAATTATTAGTTAAAGGCAAACCTGTTACTGTATCAATAGATCGCTTGAAACCTGCCTACATATTAGATGACCGCAGCCTCGCTCTACATGAACCTCTGGACGCCTTACCTCCACCTAAAGAAATTATAAAAACAAGAACAGGACGAGTAGTTAAATTTCCAGATTACTATCGCCCGTAGTAACGGTCTCGGAGGGGAGTGATGTGGCGTATATATATATTGTATATATAACAAACCTTTATAAATACCTTTTGAATTTCTGTAGAAAAATAAATTATAAATAACAGCGCATGCGAAGTTCCGCGCGCAGTATAAATTGGAAATTGTCATTCTTTTTAAAAATATATAGACGTTTGAACATTGAATTAAATATTTTACTTACTCATTTCCCATATATTATTTGAAATCTCAGTACACTGTTTCCAACCTCAGTCTTCTGGGGGGAAGGGATTGTTAGTAATGGGGAGGTAGGTCCCCATCGCTATCAATATACCTTATCAGGTCGACCTCCACGCGGTTCCTCCTGAAAACCATCGTAACTAATTTATCATTGAATTCGTCACGATGGGCTAATTGACCTTCCTTTTCATCCTCACCAATCATCTTTCACTGGTGCCCCGCTAAGGTATATCAATAGCGCAGGCGGGGTAACCATTCCATTATCATCCATCAAAAAAAAAAAACCTCAGTCTTCTGGATACTATTATTTTTTAAAAGGCAATAATAATCACATAGCTTGTTTTTTTTTTACTAACCCGTTTTAGATCAATATAGAAACAATATAGTTCAAACTACTTCTTTTGCCTAAAAAGCAAACAAAAGTTCGTGCCGAAATTAACATGGTTTTCGTCCTTCTTAAATAAAATCACTCGTATAACTAAGGGATACTATTAACATCATAGTCGAATCAACCTGATCGCTGAGATGGAATGCAAAATGTTTACATCCGTATAACCGTATCAAGTTCAGATACTGCTGCTGTTCAGATGCTTGCATACTTTCTACATAAACTGTGTCGAATATATAATCTAGTTATGTAAATGAACAAAAACAAATTCACACAATATAGAACACTAGTCTGCTATGAATTGAGAAAAATACCAACTGATGGTATATCTTCCGTCCTCTTTTTACTAACATATTTGCATAAGAAGAAAAAGATTTACAGTTTTTAGTTTATTCCTTCAATGTGATTTCTTTTTCTTAGCTCCTTCTATATAATTCCTTGTTCTTAGTCTAAAGACAAAATGATCTCTCAAAGCCACAGAGTATATAAATCATTACTTCACACACTGACGTGTGTAAAGTAATGATTAGTGTCGGCACTACCTTTATATTTATGAAACAGAAAATGAATCTATCCAATCATTTTGAGATATCAATCCAATAAAATTTATTACTATTCATAATGTTCTAGAGATATTTGTAATATAATTGTATATAAAATATCGATATCGATTGATATTATAAATGATCTAGTTACTATATAGCGTAAAATTTTCAAATTCAATTAATAAGTTGCATAGGATATATAAAAGTTTTTTGTTCGAAGTGACGTAACCCTGTTTAAAATAGTAAACTAATCTCAACTCTACTTACCTGGAAATTGGAATGAAACTATTTTTTTGTATACATAGTCTCTCTAAACTGTTTCTATATAAATAATAATTTTAAATGAATATCATGCATAAACAATTTTACACTGGCTTCTCCTAAGGTGTATTTATTGTTAGTTAAAGTCAAATTAACAAAGCTAACATGAATTTTATAAAACTTGTTAGTATTCGAAACTTTTCTTCGAGTCGAAACATTCCTCGAGTTTGTATAGTCGGCGCTGGACCTGCAGGTTTTTATGCGGCTATGCACATAACAAAAAATCTTCCAGCAGTCAATGTTGACATAATTGAGAAGCTACCTGTACCATTTGGCTTAATAAGGTAAGTTAATGATAAGCTATTTTTGGACTGATGTTTAACCGCCCCTAATATAATACTATGATATATTTTATTTCTGTGTATTCAGGTATGGAGTAGCACCAGATCACCCAGAAGTAAAAAATGTTATAAATCAATTTACTAAAGTTGCTCAGCAGCCCAATGTAAATTTTTATGGCAATGTTACTTTGGGGAAAGATATTAGAATCAGCCAACTTCGGCAACATTATGATGCTGTTTTACTGGTAATAATAAATTTCTGTATATTAAAACCTAAAATTAAGTATGATTATTCAGATACATTAATTATTGCAATTAATGTATCTGACTTTATTAAACAAAATAAAAGTTATCAACTGTAAGTTTTAAATTCAATCACAACAGTTCATTTAAATTTGAAAATGTTCATAGTATTTTTAATTTAAAAACTTATATTTATTTATTTTTACTTATTAAATATATCCTGTTTAGACAACAAATACTATTATTCATCATCATATCAGCCTAATGACATTAATAATCTATATTAAATGTGTAAGTTTAAGAATGCCTGTCTGATAATGACTTGTAATTACATCTTTATTATAACATTTACTGATGTTATATTTATATTTAACTGCACTACTTTGTTTTTGACTTGCAGACATATGGTGCAGAAGAAGATAAAACTCTGGGTATAGAAAATGAAGAGGCTGACAATATTGTAGCAGCTCGTAGATTTGTTGGATGGTACAATGGCCTGCCTAGTGATAAAGACTTGAAGGTTTGTGATAATAATAATAATAAATTTCCATTATATTACAGAAATATTATAAAAAGTTAAGACATTGATAAGCTAAAAAAGTAAGTCACCTTGTCGGAATATATTGATTTATGACATCATTTTATGATATGATAAATTAAACCACTGCCCTTTTTTACTTTTATAAGCTCTTATTTAATGATTAGTTTTTGTTTAATGAGTATTATTTATACTTATTAACGTTATTTAATTATGATATCATTGTTTTATTTTTGCCTAACAAATAGCTTTTAGATATATCTTAAAAATTTT
This sequence comes from Galleria mellonella, assembly GCF_026898425.1. Lineage (NCBI taxonomy): Eukaryota > Metazoa > Arthropoda > Insecta > Lepidoptera > Pyralidae > Galleria > Galleria mellonella. Next base: position 8,641,261 of record NW_026442090.1, on the reverse strand, counting down.
AATATAATAATGATTTATTTATAATTATATGAAATACCTCAGTGTAAAACAGAAAACTCTAATATATATATATATATATATATATATATTCCAGATATTTCATGATTCCAGCACATTAATAGTAGGTTGATGTTAATCTTTTATAAAAGACAGAACTGTACTCCAGCAGTAGATTATTATTATATTGTGTGATAAGCAGATATTACTTTCAATATATGGTAGCTCATATAGTCTGATAAATTTATTTAATTTATTCAATAAAATTAAATTTTTAGAAAACAAGTAATTTAATTGAAATAATTAATTTAAAGTAAATTAATTTAGTTAGATTTTCTGAAAATTATCTCTTGATTTTCAGATAGATTTATCTGGTGACACTGCTGCTATTCTTGGACAAGGAAATGTTGCACTAGATGTAGCAAGAATATTATTAACACCAATAAATGAACTTAAAAGTACTGACATAACTGATCATGCTCTGAATGCTTTAGCTGAATCCAAAATAAAAGAAGTATATTTGATTGGAAGAAGAGGCCCATTACAAGTGGCTTTTACTATTAAAGAACTTCGGGAACAACTAAAATTAAGTAATTGCCAAACAGTTTGGAGAAATCAAGACTTTGAAGGAGTAGAAAATATGATTAATGATTTACCTAGACCTAGAAAAAGGTTAACAGAACTTATGTTGAAGTCTCTGAATGAATATAAAAGTATACCTATTCATAATGATAACAAATTGTTTAAACCAATATTTTTCAGAGCCCCTAAAAAAATTTTAGTTAATAGCCACAAAAAAATTACTGGGATTGATCTAATTTGCAATGAATTACAGGGGAATAAGTTGGAAGAACAGAAGTGTGTGGCAACAGCAAATACTGAAATCTTAAACTGTAGTTTAGCATTTAGAAGTATTGGGTATAAATGTGTCAAAGCAGATGATGAGATTGTTTTCAATTCTAATGGGTTGGTGGAAAATAGTAAAGGTATTGTAGACAATAATTCTAATACTCTGGCAAAACTTTATGTAGCTGGCTGGCTTGGCACTGGCCCTATTGGAGTGATATTACATACAATGGGAAATGCTTTTCAAGTAGCAAAAGTCATGTGTGATGACTTGAAAAATAAGGACTGTTTCACTGATAAAGGTGGTTTTGAAGAAATAAAAAAAAATTATATAAAAAATAGTAGTCCTATTGTAAATTGGGAAGGCTGGGAGAGAATTGATAAATATGAAATTGAACAAGGTAAATTGAGAAATAAACCAAGAGAAAAGGTATGTAGTATAGAAAAAATGATAGATATAGCTATAATTTAATTTTTTTTTTATTTTTATAATGACTTGGAATGTGCATAGATTGCTGTTAAATTTATATTGAATCAAATGAATTATTAAATACATATTTTTATACTTCACTTTGAAATATAGGTGATATTAATAAATTAAGCTATAAAGATAATTTCCAATTACAATTTTTTGTATAATTTGATTACATCATTAAATTATATATATAATATGTATCTGTAGGTACAATTTTTATAATTTTACTGAAAATAAATTATTTACACTTACAAATTTTTTACTTAATTTGAAAGTTTTAGTAGCTGCTCAGTAGTCTGGTAGGTAACAGGTTTTATGGTTTCAGATTTGAATGAATAAGATATGTAGTCTTTTTTTAAGTTAAAAGAATCAGATCCCCATCCATGTTATCGGTAGTATTATATTTTCTTTGCAACTGCTATATGTTGGGTAGCATTAGCAAAGATTTTGTTATTCCTTGTTTTCAGGGCACTGGTGAGCTATGATTGATAAGGATAAGAGCACGTTAGTACCTAAGTTCAATGTGATGAATTCCACAAGAAACAACCAAAATGGTTTTCTTAAGAGGGCATGCTGTTATTCTAGCAATGTGACCTGCTAGATTCTCATTACTAATAATCTACCCGAAGGCTATTTAAAAGACATTGCTCAGCAATAAGATAACCTTCTGTACTACACGAATTAAAAATTCTTCAACAATTCATGCAATATTGGTACAATAAAGTGCTAAATCAATCTCTTATCCCGCACACGATATAAGTTATAAACTTGTAAATTCTAATTCGGCTTGCAAAATACAAAGAAAGAGGGGAGTCTCCTCCCCGCCCTCTCTCTCCCTCTCCCTCCCCCGATTGAATTTTGTAGTGATGTGATACGTTAATATAATTACTATTACCAAACCAATCGTGCAATATCATAATTAAGGAAAATGTAGATAGTCTGTTTAAAGATTTACACTGTACGCGCCATTTTTTTTAAAATACGTGTAGTTATTAAGTGGTAACATTATTATAGGTTAATCAATGTGTATTTATGACTGCGACTGAAGGACTTACGTTCATGATCATGAATTAATTTAAAAAAAAATCAATTTGTCAATGTCAGTTGTCACTGATTTTCCTTTTAATATTGAAGACTAGGCAGCATGGTCTCCTACCTTAGCCTGTTCCACAATGGACCAACGTACTAAAAAAAAATTATGTCAGTAAGCCAGGATCATTTTTTGAAAAATAAATAAAAAGTAACCTAAATTTTTGTACAACTATTCTTATTTAAAACTATCTACATATAGCAAATTTAATTAAAGTTAGATGTGATTTGAAATACGTAAATCTAAGTTATAAGAGAAATATTTGTGTTTAAATTATTTTAAGTATTCGATATTTAATAACAATTGTATAATTTCATCGACATGCCAATGGCAAACGATCTTATTAAAATCGGTGACTACATAGTTATTCAAAAACAAAATTATAGAAAATTGCATAAATTAAATAAGCCTAATTCCACCATTATGTTAGGGCGCGATAGTATCAATCTTACTGGTATTGCATGCTGTCCGTATTACTCAATTTTTAAAATGATATCTTCTGGAAATAAAAAGAACAAAGAATATAATTTGGAATTAACAGATATAGCTGTTAATTTAAAGGACGAAATCGACGTAAAAATATCTGGTAATGATAATAGGAATATTGTGGATGATGGTCGGTCTCAAAAGTTAACTGCTTCCGAAATAGAAAATTTAAAAGTGGATGCCTATAGAGCATCTGATATTGTAGAGACATTAATAACGAATTCTAGTACATTCCATAATAAAACAGAGTATTCACAAGATAAGTATTTGAAAAAAAAAGAAAAAAAGTATTTTGAGTATATTCAAATTTTACGACCAAACTTAAGAATAATTGCTGAAATTATGTACAAGTTGGATGCAAATAAAATTCAAGGGATTCGTGTTGATACATTGTCACAAGTGATATCATTTGCTAATGTATATTCTGAAGGAGTTCATTTGCTTTATGATTCTGGGTCAAATGGCCTTATGGCTGCTGCATTACTAAGTGCCATAGGAAGTGGAACCTCTGGGAAACTTGTACATATGCATCCAGGGAACATGTCACAGAAGCAAGCTTTATTGGCAATGAATTTTGAAGGAGAACATTTAAATAGATGTATTTCTGTGAATGTTTATTCAGTATTGAGGCAATTTCACCAAGGATGCGACACTAATAATACATCATCAGAGGTCATAGAAAATAGTTTAAAAAGAAAAAATGATGAAGTAATAGACCATAAAGTGAAAATACCAAGATTGGAAAATGATGTAATAAGTGAGATTGTACCTAATGTAGATTGTGATAGTTCTGAGCAAACTCAGCCAGAACCTAAGAAGCCAAAATGGCATTTTGATAATATAGCAGCATCAGAATTAATTAGAGATAAAGTAGATTCATTAGTGATTACTTGCAAGGAGGACCCTCAAAATATATTCAAAGAACTGATGGAATTTGTAAAACCTGGACGACCTTTCGTAATTTATTACCCAGTAGCAGAACCATTGCAGCAGTTATATTTGACATTAAGATCATACAGTAATGTGGCTGCTCTTCGACTTATAAACAATTGGATGAGAAACTATCAGGTTAGCAGTAGAATATATTGCATTGTACATATATTGTAATCAAAGTGTTATATTTATTAAGCTGGGATAGTACTGCCTACTACACTGCAATACTAATCAGATCTGTATGCTCTAGATCAGTGTTTCCCAATCTTTTTATGCCATGCCTCACTTGAACATTTCTAAAATTTTTATGCTCCCATACATAATTTTTTCTGACATTGCATTTAAATGGTTTCGAGCAAGAGGGTTAAAAACGCTTCGAGTTCATTTTTAAATTGCCTCCCCTTTAACTATCAAATTGCCCTCCTGTGGGGCATAGGCCCCACGTTGGGAAACACCGCTCTAGATTGTGTTTCCACATGTTCAAATGTTTGGAGTTTCATAATAGGCAATTATAGCTCTAGGTGTTTAGATCCAAATTATTTTTTAAGATGTTTGGATGCAAATTATACTCAATCAAATATTTGGTGCTTTGTTTGGCACCTAAATATAGTCAGGTCAAACAAAAGGCTGTATTTGCAGGCTAAATCCAACAAAGTTAATTGTAGAAAAATACTGGATGATTGGTCATAACTTCAGATTTGTAATGTTTTAGTAAATGGCCAGAAAAACATTTAATATTAGCATATGGCATTCTGACTATCAAAAATGCTTGTATTTAAGTTTATTTGAATAAAAAATATTCTTGTTCATATTATGAATATTATACATAATCATTTGCAGCCTCTGAAAAAAGCTTCCATATATATCATTGAAATTACTAAAGATATTAGTGGTTCTTAGATTTAACATCAAATTTAGTTTGAAAAAATAATTGACAAGTATTGTTGCGTTCATACCCAGATTTACAATTAATCCTCCATGGGATAAGAAAAGACAATGGAGCATTGGTAGCCTCTAATTTTAAACAAAACCACCAGTGTTTTTATTTCAAAGAGGAGGAAAATATGAGTCTTATTAACTTTTACATGTATCTTCATCTACTGATAGATATAAGATAAAAGTAGCCTTAGTCCTTTGGAACTGTCCTTTTGGATGGACACAAATATTATGTGTATAACAAATTTCATTACAATCGGTTAAGTTGTCAAATTGCCATGAGGCAGTGGCGTAACAATAAGGTGGCAGAGTGGGCAAAATGTATGAGACCATGAGCACAGGAAGAACATTTATTGCATGAATTTGTAAAAAAATTTAATAATTTAAGAATTAGAGTATTAACTCAAGAAATATAAATTAACATGATTTCACTAAGGTAGTTCCAAGTAAAACAAAAATGCATTATAGTATGTATATTTACTTAGTGATGTAATATATAATAAAAATGAAACTACAACATGAAGCTTTTTCAGATAGAGGACCCCACCTAATTAATTTATCACAGGTCTCATATAGCATAGTCACACCACTGTTAAGCAGTGACAAACACACTTTCATTTTTATAATATTAGTAAGGATTATTATTTCCTTTCTTTTTCAGGTATTACCAGAGAGAACACATCCAGAAGTAATGATGAATGGATCTAGTGGATTTTTATTAACAGGTTATATACTGAAATAATAGTCCTGATTTAATAATATGCTGTACATTTTAATATGTACATACTATTGTATATTTATAGAATAAGAAATGAAATATTATAGCAGTTTTTTACAAATTTATTTTTCATTTACTCAAATGCACATACCATATTCTAAATGCATTATAAAATTTGATGATCAGTGTGATTGACATGCCATCTTATATAGTACTAATTATAAAGAAAATCTTTTCTTCTAAAGTAAAATGTTATGGATGTAATGTGAGGACTACACATACTAAGCACAATTTAATAGGTACATTTCTTTTATAATAGTATGTATAGTAGATATATTATTGCTTTATGATTTTTCGTTGTAATAACACATTCATAAATTCTATCATACCAATTTCCTTCTAAAATTTTGTATTTTCATAAAATTGTCAAAGATTTTATAAAAAACATTTATTCGAAATATGCATCTATAGTTGAAAACTGTCAATAAACACTACCTACGTAAATAGTCTTTCCAGATTTACATAATTTGTTTTTAACTAATGTAACTGTACAAAAATGTGTCCGCGGTTTAATGAGTAGGATTATACTGTACTTTTGGAATTTATGAGGAATGTAAATCAGTCTAATATATGGGTTGCATTTAATGTTGTTTTAGAAATTAACTTATTTCTCATCAATGCTCAAACACATAAAATATGCCTGTTGCGACTCTTGAAGCAAAATGGTCGAAAACTAGGATCGCAAATGTTGATATAAGACACTCATGTTTAACTGCCTTAACACAGATTCTATGGAAAATTTGCCCCCACTACTCTCATTGATCAACTTGTTTTTTTTTATTCAAAAGGACATTATGATGGTGGCAACATATGCTACTATCATATAATGGATACCAACACAAGTAGAGAATTAATTGCACTTGTTTTTGTTTTAACATTTGGAGTCGCCTCTGTATATAAGTAATGTTTTAGACAAGAATAAAATTTTACTTTGAATTTGTGTTTGAGCTTACATGGCGTAAACCTATAAGCATTATATATTAAATTCTAAGTAGCCATAATTAATTATTCGAGAGAGGAACATTATGAAAATAATCATATATATATATATATATAGAATGATATGAAAAAATTTTGGCACTTACATGGTGGTCAGTGCGCTTGTTCATTATCTAATATATCTAAACCATGGGAATACAATTATAAGGATTGAATTATTCAAGTATTTTAATTATATTTGAATAGATGTAGTGACTGCAAACAATTTGGTACAATACATTCACATAAGGTATTCTTTAATAATTGTTATTTTATCATCTCATCATTAATAAATTTATTTTCACTGTTTCTACAAGCACCATCTATCAAAACTGATAAGCACCTATAAGGTCACTACACCATTGCAATAACATCTAGATGTCACTACAAAGTTGATTTTAGCAATTGATTTTATTCAATGACAAAAGAAACATTGTTCATAAAAATTGTCATAAACATATAAATTAACTTGTTCATATAACTCTAGTGAACGGTGGACATGTATTTGTAGCATAAATGCAGTCATAATGGAAATGCGAGTGATATGATTACATGGAAGCAACAGCGATTGATACATGCCTATAAGCATTTCATATGATACAAAAACTATTTTACGCTTGCGCTCTACGCTTGTAAATATTAATTCATTCAAATAATTAAATAACATATATTACTCATATATTACAGAATATTATCATAAAATAAAAACATTTGTTTATAAATATTATAATTTCTTTAAACCTAAGTATTCATATCTAAAACTGAAAAGATAACAAAAGTCATAAAGAAGATATAAGGGAGATCTTTTGAAATTATGAGTGTAATGTGCGAATTCACAAATTATATTGTACTTATTGACTGACAGCTGAATGAGAAACAAAACATAAATAATACTAAAGCAGCTGAACAGTCATAATGTAGAAATGGATAATATTTCGAGCGATAAAAATACTGAATCAGCGACTAACCGTCAGCGTGTAATGAGTCGCTAAATATTGATTTTTTAATCACTTCCAATTTTATCAATTCAATTTTAATTAATTTATTGCCCGATTGAATTTTATACTATAGTAGAATATATTAAATTTTAGTGCTCTCCTAATCTAACGGAGGCTGGAGCAAATATACTAGTCCTATGTGGAAAATTATTCCATGTCTTAAACCTGTATATTGTATTGTTGATTGTATCAAAATACGAAAAGATTAACAAATACTGCATCAGAGTTTGCAACATAAAAGTTATTGAAGATATAAATTATACAAACACTGCACATGCAGTAAGGTTAAGTATTAATGTTAAATTTAAGCTTTGGTATTGGTGTTAATATGTTGAAAGGCATATACTGCTGCAGCCAGTACTATGCGTAAAAGCTGTAGCGCGGGCGGAGGCGTAGGCGGACGCCGGCCACGAGTCGTCACGAGCTAGTGGTCGCAGTCTCCTCGCCCAGCTATGATGAGTCTTCATCGTACCATGTACGAAAATCACAGCTCTCATCATAATCATCCTGAAATGTATTTGTACATTTTTATTACACTTTTAAAATCAATATTGGATGAGCTGAAATGCAATTCCCTAGTCGTAGTTCCATATTTCATACTTTTTGTAAACAGAGGCTACCATGTCATAGTATATTTTGTGATTTCCATGACGCTGCTCATGTGTATAGGTGATGGGTACTACGTTCGATCAGGGGAGCTAAGCTCGTTTGTCATTTTAAGTTTCATAAAAACAAGGCTTTTTGCAATCTTTATTTATTATAATACTAGTTTATACCCGCGATTTCGATTGCGTGATCGGGATATGTTACTTAGATATGTTGAACTGGGATAATAAGTAGCTTATATCAAATTACGAGTACAAAAATTGTACCAGTACGAAGTCAGGACGGGCATTTAATTTATAATATTATATTTTATACATTGATAAAATTATGTTTTGTAATGCATTTATGCTTACCGCCATCCAAGCGTGATCGAGGACGTCTTCGGCAGCAAAGCGCAATTCCGGTTGCGGCCGTAGCATGTTCGCCACAAGATCAATAGCACCAGCTGAGACCCGCTCCCAGTGTGGCGCAGGAAACTCTAGTCGCGCCGATAAAATTGCATCAAATAATTTTTCTTGGTCACCATCAGGAGATGAGAATGGAGGGAATCCACATAACAGTATGTAAAGGATGACACCAGCAGCCCACACATCAATCTGTAATCAAATAAGGACACTAAACAGAGAGGTAATATTTGACTAGTTGGGAATGTAATGAAGCTAGTACTGAAAGTTACAAATTCATGTCTGAATAAAAGTCAGACGCATTCTTATACAACAATGAAATACTTAATGATTAAAAGTTCAAGTGTAGGAAATGTAAATACTAGGCGCAGCCGTCCTTGCAACTTGAAACTGTGAGAACCGGTTATTATTGCGTCATTTCTAATTCAAATAGTCAAATTTTAAACGAATTTCGTGAGAAAGTTTCTCACGATATTACGGCCGATTTATTTTATAATTTTACTTATGTAATAGTACAAATTAGTAACTTGTTTTATTTTTTTTATTATTACGAGTAGAATTAGAAGTTTTTTTTTTTCAAAATTGTATAATTTTATGAAATTTTACAACACTGCTACGGCGAAAACTGTATATACTAATTTGTACTTAATTATTGATTAATTATACACTTAATAATTAAATTACAATCAAGTTAACAATATATTATTTGTATTACAATAGTACTACATATTTCATTATACCTTTAGTCCATATCCTGTTTCTAGTAGAATCTCAGGAGCTACGTAAGTAGGTGTGCCGCAGACAGCATGTAATGGCCGCCAAACTTCAACTGCTAGGCCGAAGTCAGCCAGTTTCAAACCGCGTATACTGCCATCGGAGCCTACTTCTACCTAAAATTGTTTATTATGAAATCAATTTCAAATAACAATAATTATATTATTTTCCATTGTTTTCTCAGTATATGCTTGTAATTGTTTATATTTATAATAATTATACTATTGTAACTTTTAGGACAATAAAGTGTATCTATCTATATATTTCCACTGCAGTATTAAATATAGAATTATATTTTATTAATTTTTTTATTATTATTTTAATATGATCATGCAGTAAGAATACATGTATTAGTAGAATATGTTATGTTTGTAATTTGTTTGTATACAAAAATTTTATGGAACAAAATGGAGCTTCATTTATTTATATATATTGGGAATTCTTTGAAAATGATATCGTCCAAGTTGCGTTCACGGCATTCATTTAATCGAGCTCTAAAATTTTCTATGACGGCTCGGCATGTCCGTGATGGCTGCCATTTCGTGACGGATATTTCCTTCTAATTGTGCCAAGGAAGTAGGTTTGTTGGCATAAACTTTAGATTTGACGTAACCCCACAGGAAAAAGTCCATAAGGGTTAAATCGGGACTTCGTGGAGGCCAATTTATGTCACCTCTCCTGGATATCAATTTGCCAGGAAAAATTTCACGAATTCGTGGTAAAGATCTGTTGGACGTGTGTGAAGTTGCTTCGTCCTGCTGGAACCATGTTCTTTGGTTATAACCAGGAAAGTTTTGCAGTTCCGGCACGAAGAAGTTGTCTAACATCTCCACATAACGGTCCGAGTTCACTGTAACTGTGCGCACCCTTTCATCTTCAAAAAAGAAAGGGACGATAATCCCGCGCGCCGACATTGCAGCCTATAAGGTTACTTTAGGCGAATGTAGGGGTTTCTGATGTTTGTGTTTTGGATTAGTTGCACTCCAGTATCAACAATTTTGTTTGTTTACATGTCCATTGAGATGGAAATTAGCTTCATCCGAAAAGAATATGTTGGTAAACGTTGAAAAGCGCTCAATCATCTAATTTACGAAGTCAAGCCTCTGCCCAGCATCCTAAGGCTTTAATTCTTGCACTAATTGAATTTTGTAGGGGTGCAGCTTTAAATTTTTGAGTAAAATGCGGAACAACGACGATCTATGCACGTTTAAAGCATAAGCACGCTTTCAAATCGAAAGGTCTGGGTTATCACGAACAGATTGAGAAATACTGTCTATGTTTTCGACCGTTCTCAAAGACCTTGGACGTGGATTTTGATTTTTCCAGCGTTGAACCGGTCTCTTAAAACTTTTTCACCCATTTATCAATGAGTTTAGGGCTTGGCGCGTCATTTAAATGTAGAATATTGCAATATTTTCTACGCGCTAGTCGCTGAATTACTGTTTTTGTAAAACTCGCGTACGCACAACGCACGATCCGCTCCCGAGAAACGCTCCATAGCGACTAAATTCCCAGAAGCTAGGCTACCGAACGACATACCCCCGCGCCCCTCAGAATAGTTGCATTCGCTTAATAACAAAAACAAATGTCACCTTTCTTTTGAAACACCCAGTACTGTACTGGCCCTCTAGACAAGTCACAAGCGAATTCGTCGTCGACATCGCTAGCGAGTCCGTGAGTTGGAATGAGTCATCCGGCGTTGCTATCTCATTCTATCTCACGGACTAGCTAGCGATGTCGATTCCATCGGCGAATTCGTTTGCCATTTGTCTAGAGGTCCTGGTAAAGCGTAGAATAGATTGCAAACAGGTCCACGCAGAAGTAATGGGCAAAAGTTAGTAATATAATTATGGATGATTATCTTTCAATTACTCTTAGAGAAGTTAACTAGTAATTAATTAATCGTGATACAACCAAAAGAGTCCTTAGTAAATAAGCTACAATATATTGTACCTATTTAAGATGTACTACGTTCCGACATACAAAATGTAAATAGGCAAGATTAAGCTTATCGGATTTGAAAACAATGATGCAATTACTATAAAATCGTATTATGAGTAGAACATGATAAAGATGATGTATCAATTGCGTTAGTCATTCGCTTACCAATAGATTCTCGGGTTTGATGTCACGATGCACTATTGAAAGCGAGTGTAGGTATGCAATAGCTGATGTTAAATGGCCGATTAGCAAACGGGCTTGTGGTTCAGAAAATTTGGAAGCAGCCGCGATACTATCAAATAAATCGCCACCTAGAAATATAAATTATTTTAGTGTATTGCAAATATAAGCCTAATGCGGGATAACGTAAATATAGTGTTATTAAATTATTAATCAATTAGTTGGATGACACGACTGATGTAAACAATGTATGATGATGTAACTTATGTATTATCAGTTATTTAATCAGTAAGATTTATGCAACAGCTAATTAAAGATAATGTAAATCAAAATATTATAATAATAAAAAAGACAAAAGTAAACAAGATCTTTCTTAAGTTGAATTTATATAACGGTATGGCAATTGTCAGAATTTCGTAGGGGTTTAACCTGTTATAATGATATTAAGATATTAAGCACATAATAGTGAAAATGATTTCGAAATTTTCATAAACAGACTAAAGTGAGAATGTTAGAGAAATAAAATAGCAAAAATATAAAGGGATGCAAAATATATTGTTGTATACATACCACTAACTAGTTCCATAATTAGGAATAGCCATTCGGGACTGTCTTGTTCTTCAATTAATGATACGATACGAGGGTGGCACAATTTCCGCATTACTCGTACCTACGAATATAGTACCTTTTTAATACTAAGACAAAATTTTAATAAAATGAGAAAATATATTGAAATATAACGACTCCGTAGTAATTTTATATAGTGATATTCAATACTTGATTGCGGTTTTCATGTTGTATGTATATGTAGCGATATTATTCGCCAGTTATGGAAAAACCAATTTTGATCGTTCTTTTTGTAATAGAAAGGATTTATGTGTTGCTTCTATAGTAATTTAGCTAAGAAAGTGTAATTTTATTTCAGAATTTTTTTAAAATATTTAGTTCCGATAGTATGTGCACCTGACATCAAGAAACTCTTACTATTAATATTATAAATACGAGTATGAAAATTTGTAAATTTTTTAGAAAGTTTGAAATTTAGACATTTTTTACCTTTACTTCGTACGATCACTTAGCATAATAGATCGTATAGCAAGCCCTTAATTAACATATATATATATATATATATATATATATATATATATATATATATATATATATATATATATATATATATATATATATATATATATATAATACTCTGTATTCTCATCTATGAGGGAAAAGGTCACGGGACATAGCTAGAAAGTCATCAGGCATAGCATAAAGCAATGGACAACTCTTATTTTTAATTATATTAAAATATAAACAAGTACCCAATATTTACCTCTGCTTCCACATAATGTTCTTTGCCCTTACACTTGGCTTTGTCTATAATTTTGAGAGCGTATTCTTTGTTTGTTGTTTTGTCTTTACAAATTCGCACAACTGCGAAATTGCCGTCACCTGTTAAAAAGATGATAAGTTTGGATTAAAATGAATTTCATTCAAACTGATGTACAATAGAGTTCTTATCAGACTAGAGTAATCAATGAGGCTGACAAATACAGTATCCATTAAAAAAAAAATACAAAATGTGACATAGTCACATTTTATTTATTTTAAACTCTCGTTATGCAGCTTACAGTGAAGAAATCTAATGATACTCTATTAATTAAAATCCATTAGTCTTATTGGTTCTAAGTTATGGTAAAAGTAAAAAAATTGTAAAATTAGAAAATCGTTACCCCTATTTTTCTAGATTCGAATAAATAATTGATTTCTTCATATTTATGTAATCGGTATATGAAATTGAATTTAATAGAAGTTTATGTCTGTCAATAACAAGTAGCGAACATTAAGAGAGATTTTAAATTAAAAAAAAAAAATAACATTCATATATTAAAAAAACAAAAATTAAATTGTCCAATGTGCAAAACACATATATATCAAATTATTTATATATTTAGGCGCATAAAATAGTTATTTATGTGCATCACAGTGCTAGCAAAACAGGTTACTACTCAGCATTATGTCGCAACACAGCTATGCTGCAGTGGTAGTTTTTATAATATCACATAATGAACTGTAATTGCACTATAATCTAGAATATCATTAATTAGTTAATTTATTAATGTACACACATAATGTTTTCTTTTTAATTGGCATATTTAGTACAATTTTAGCATATCTCCATAAATTTAATAAATTAAATAATATTAAAATATATATATATATATATATATATATATAATACAATATCAAATTGATCAATATATATGTTTTTAAATTAACTCATTTTATTATCTAATGTTTACTTTGTGTTCATTATGGTAAAACAAATGATACCTATGATTTTTCCGACGTTATACTTGAGTCTCAGCGGCTGCGGCAGTAGCGGCGCGGCAACATCATCCGCGGCATCGCCGGCGGCGCCGCCGCCCGCTTCGCTGGCTGCTCGAGCGGCCCCACCGCCTGCCTTTACAGGCATACGGGGCTTTGGTCCCGTCCTATGAGTTTTAAATTATAATAAGAATGACGGCTTTTTATGGTGGGAAAATAGACAATAAACAAAAATTATATAGCATTCAAGTTTTTATTATTTTTCTGCAACCTAGAATGGCAAATAAGCCCCATCTGATGGAAAGTGGTAACCGTTGCCTATAGACATGAGCAGTACTATGGACATAACATAGTATACTGTTTCGCCTATGATACCATGTGTTGCCATTCCTGAGGACTCAGGTGTTATTCCTCTGTACCCTGAGAATAAAATCGCATGTAATCTGTGACCTACTACTACCCTCCATTTATAAACCCAACTGATTTTTGTGCTGTTTGATTCAATTGGGTTCAATCAAATTTGTCTTAAATACTACTGTAGTAGTAGTTCTATACAACACATTAAACATCAAATATAATTTGAGTAAATCGAATAGAAAACGTGTATCTATTGACCAAATGTAAAGGAATTCGTAAGGGGGGAAAGGCATTGTTAGCAATGGAGTTTGATATCCCCATTGCTAGCAATATACTCTTTTAGGTCGACCTCCACGTGGTTCCCCCTGGAAACCACCATGAACAATTCTTGTTGAATTCATCACGATGGGCTAACTGACATGCTTCATCCTCACCTCTCATGTCTCACTGGTGCAAACGTACCTTGAATTCCTAGTGATGGGTGTTTTTCTACATTGTAAAACAGCTCTACTCTCTTCAAATTCTAATTCAAAATCTTCTTGATTAACCCTGTATAAAAAAAAGTGAAAAAGTATAAACAATACAATATTGTGGAAGACTACATTTTTACTTTATCACTGATTTGAAACAATACATTATCACATTAATAGTGATATATATATATATATATATATATATATATATATATATATATATATATATATATAATATATATGGGGGGAAAAACACACTGATTAATACGACGGTATCTCCACTAGGTAGAACTATAGAGCGTACATTCTTAAAATTTGGCTGAAAAATTGTTTATTTTACATATGGATAAAAATGGATCAGGAAAGGATATATCACGTGAAATATAAGATATATAAGAACGTGAAAATGATTTGCACGTCACAGACGGAACGTTTCCCGTTAGGATATTTCATATAACTATAAATTGCGTAATAGTTATAGAAACATATAGATAACGTATCTCAGAAAAATATACAAATAGATAAAACAAAGTCATCTGAATTATGCAAATTAATGTGTTTTCAAGAAGCAGCTATATTGCTGAAAAGGCAGTAATTTTAAAAATTAAAATTAAAATATGTATATTCCATACCATACTGTTTGGTCAACTTGATAATAGTAGGCTATAGTTGTATTTTACTTTTGTGGCGGAGGATTCATGCCCAGTAGTGCATTGGTCGCTTTATCATATATTATTTCTTACCCATAATTTAGACCAACTGAGAGAAATAACAAGCAGCCTATGACCTTTTTCATTCCAAATACTATGTATGTGCGTTTCGAATATCATGACAAGAGCAGTTAAGGCGTTAAGAGTTAACAAACAAACCCATAATCAAATTTATAATATTAGAGAGAAATTACCTTTCATTTCCATAAGCAAAAAACACATCTTCATCGTCAAAGAATTGGTGTAGAGCGGTGACAGCGGTGCCCGACTGCGTGAACACTTTCCGAACGCAGCCAGTGTCCAATTTGATACATTCCGTGATCGCTGCGAGTGCGTGCTCCAATGTCGGACTGTTGCGTTTGTTGAGCAACAGTCGGCACACCTGCACGGAAATTACAATACGTTATTACTTTTTCAGCACATACTGAGCGAAAGCTAAAAAGAAGCAACCTTACTTATATAATACTTCTATAGTTCAGTACAAGTTTAGATTCTAATATCTAGTTTGTGCAAAACCGTAACCAGGATAATACAAAATTAAAAATCCAATCGCAACCATACGTAGTCATAAAGATTCAGATCGGTCTATTGGCAAGTCTAATAAATATGTTCAATGTAAATCAAATTCTTGTATAATTTGTTAACGGTCTATTCGACCATGATCTTTAATTTAACATTATAGTATGTAATTGTTGCCAAATTTAAATTTGGCAGTGAACTACTGTTGAGGGTTTAACACTTCAGTGCTTAGGAATGGGAATAAAAAATTAAACCCTTTTACTGTAGCTCCGCAATTCGAGAACACATCCATTGTCATCTTAAAAACTATTGGGATCCTCAGTGTCGACATCTCCATTACTATAGTGTTCTGAGGTCAACTAGAAGATAGGGTCAAAAGCTAGCGTCCAAAAAGCTCGGGGTGCCCAATAGAGCGAAACGGTACTTCACTCCGAGACAAAGATTTGTACAAATCGTAAGTCTGGTCCTTCATAGAGTACTGCTCTCATCTGTGGGCCGGAGCACCTGGATACCAGTGTGGTTCTCTTGACTTGGTTCAAAGACGGGCTATGAAAATTATTGACGATCCCAAGTTCATAGGCGGTATTGAGCTCTTAAGTTTAAAGCGAGACTTTGCCTTTCTTTGTGTTCTACCACTTGTTTAACGGATTGTGTTCTAAAGAATTGTTTGGAATATTGCCTATAGCTATCGATAGGGAATTCATCCTAACACGCTTGGGTCTAAATGGTCACGTATAGTACGGTTTCAGAGAAATTTTCTCCCACGAACGCTCAGGCTGTGGAATAGGCTCTCTGCTGAGGTTTTCCCTAGAGACTACAATATATAGTATACAATACAAAATATACTATATCAAGGTTTTTTTCAGGGTCGGCAAAGCGCACGTGACACCCCTGGTTTTGCAGGTGTTTATAGGCTACAATGACTGTTTACTATCAGATGGGTTGTATACTTGTTTGCCGTTGTACGTTGATATAAAAAAAAATGAGAACAGATGATAGGTGCTATGGCATCACATTGTATTCTACAAGGTCTATAGTGCTGTTCTTGTCTATAGGCGACAATTATCACTTTCTATGAGGTACCGTATTATTAGTAAGGACTTGTAAAGGTCGAAAACCTCCATAAGTACGATTTTTTTTTATAATATACTACGTGCCCCAGCAACTTCGTTCTCGTAACTGTGACATCTTGTTTGACCGAGATAAAGATTGATCTGTGTCCTTTTTCCATGCTAAATGCTATATATATATATGAGGTTGGTGAACTGTGGTGGTAACATACACACTTTTAAATAGATAATATATTAACAAGGACAGTATATAGACAGGTATTATATTAGTCATAAATATTACTAGGATTCACGATTTCATATGTGAGAATTAACAACAATTAAAATTAATAATGGGTAGTATTTAAACATTACCTTGCGAGGTTTCACTCCATTCCTAATTATAGTAACTATCCGTGGTCGAACCACATTGTCGCCGGCTGGGCTAACGCGCGCTGTCCCGTTGCCGGTAGTGCTACTACCATTAGCCTGCAAATAACATTAAGTGTAGCGTCATGTCGTGATACTGTCACGTTATCGTGGCATATAACTGAGTCGGTACTGTTATGTTTAACTGTATATCGTATATATGCTCACGACTGTTATCAATAATGGGCATTTAAGATAATTTTCCAGGAGGGGGAGGTGCTGGTTTCTTTGCATACGTCTTGTTGCACAGTTGAAGGCTTCGCTCAGATCTCGGGGTGGGTCTTCGATATTTATGGAGTAGGCGCCGCAATCCCCCCCGCCCTCACTCTAAAATACACCTATGGTAATAGTCAATACCATAAGTGTCGACTTATTTAATTTTGTGGTGTAGATTGCAACATGATGGGAAACGAGCCTATCGCCGTCTGTCGGATTGGTTTGTTAAAGGTATATTCTATCACTAGTGAATTAGTCAGAAATTACACAGACACAAAATTTTTGGTGTTCGCAAATTCGAACTCATAAATCAATGTAGTATTATGTCACAATGCTGTGTACGAGAATAAACCTAAAATCATAGTTAGTAATGGGGTCTAACTAAAAAAAATGCTGATTGAGTATGTTGCTAGACAATACAAGTAGAAAAATAAAACAAATGAAATGAATAAATACACTTTTGAAAATAAATAAATATTCTTTTTCTATGAATCTAATATTAATACATTTGAACTATAGAACTTGTCCATAAAGAGTGAGGTGTGGCTACAATAGTTACCACGCGTTTTTTTTAATGTTGTTTTAATTATAGCTGTATTATTATGTGTTTCGTGATTCTACTGTGAAGTAGTTGTGTTTGTATGGCTGTATTTTAGTTTGAAGGGTGGGATATGGCAGTGAATTTACAGGATACAGAGGTATTGCGGGCAAAACAGTTTACTCTGTTATGTCCATGGTACTGCTTATGTCTATAAGTGACGGTTACCACTTTCCATCAGGTGGGTCGTCAGTTTGTTTGCTATTCTAAGTTGCATAAAAAAATATGTATGAGTATTAATTATATCTATACTTATATAGATGAGACTATTGTGTTTATATTAGAGTAAATAATGTACCTGCAAATATCGGGACAACCGGTTGTTTGCTCTGGCAGGAGACGGACTTGCACTGTCACTTAATGATTCTGGGCCACTCAGTCTAAAAGACTGAGGTGTCACAGCACTAGCTTCGTAGTCTAGACGTTTAAAAGGCTCGCCAAAACCACTACACACATATGATTGACCATCTTCTAAATCATCTAATTTGCCTATCTGTAAAATTTATTGCTTTTTGAAATATTTATCAACCATTAAAGATTTTATAATTCTAAAAATAGTTTTAAAAGTAGAATTTATAATTTAAAATTCTATTTTTAAGATTATTTTCTTTCCTAGATACAAAAATCTAAAAGACTTTTTTAAACAGTCATGTACATTTTTATAGAAATATATATATGTTGTGTCTGCAAATGAACCTGATCATTTTGACTGACCAGTATAAAAAAATATATTCATTATTCTTCATGTCAAATATTATATAAGGAAATGAATGTTTTAAGCTTTTATGGATCCTAGCTCCATTCAATGTATATTATATAGAAAAAGCAATTTTTTTTTCAATTTGTCTGTTTTAATTTACGTGTACACATATACTGGATGCAGTATTTTCGCTAATTCTAAACAATAAAATTTTTTCATCAATTGAGTTTAAGCAGCGTTTAACATGTGCGCCATAATAATTTTGTAATTTAAGGCATCATTTTTCTTCTATGTCTAAATATATTTGTTGCAATGTAAAACTAAGGTATCTCTCATTATGATTAGTTGAGGTAACAAATGAACACACTCACATTCATAATATTATTAAAAAAAAGCATGAGTAAAAAGAACATGTATTATTATTTACAAATTACTAATATATTTATTATTGCTAAAACAAGTACCTACTGAGGCTGCTTTTTTTTTATTAAATATGATAAATAATACTTACTTTTCTACCCTCAAGGGAGTATATTGTCCTGACACCACTGGGAAGAGTGACATTATCAACAAGCACCCTAGTCAAGTCGGCAGTTAAACTATCAAAAGACCTATGAGATTAAAAAAAATATTATTTATAATTAAAAATGATAATAAACAACATGCATGCATTATAAAAATAAAATATAATCTTAATAGGCAATATGATAACTATTTTTAAACATTTAGCACTAGGCTATGCCTGCATAAATTAGTTTATAGAATATCCTACTTGTTAAATTATAGGATATAACCTGCATCTGAGAATTTTATTTAAATATGTTTAAGCTTGCATAAGCAACAAAACATATAAACATCCTTAATTTTTCACTTTTTGCATTAATAGGATTGCATTTAGGGCTGCTATTGCAAAAAAATAATCTTAACCTTTAACCTTCAATAATAAAATTTTGTATCATAATTAATCAATTTAAATTTAATATCAAAACAACCTGTAAGACGCAAGTGTAAAGGCATCAATAGTGTCAGCTACATGTAAATATTATATGTATCAAAGTCAATGATATAATGATCAATGTGTATTAACAGAAGGATAGTATCCCTATTATTTACTTTAATATGATTGAATAAATATGAAATAATCACTCTTTTATTTGTATTGTTTGTAACTTGTTATACTTGTTAACATGCATAAAAAGTTGTAGAGAAAAAAGATCCAACGAACATTCTTGTTTTAATAATGAAGTGATATTTAAGCAAATGGAACATTCTTTTTATATTTCAAATCCATAATTTTATTAATATCATTATGTCACTGACATTAATAATGTTATCACCATTAGTGTCAACATCAAATTTCAGATTACATCCCAACATACAACAAATTCATGTTTGACACCTTTAATAACAAATATCACTTGCTTCATACTTTATAAGGCATGTAAAACTGTTGTCTAGTTATAGCAGGGCTATGATGTGGCTTTTGTGTCATAGTATAGAATTTCAAATAAAATAAAGGTGGATTAGAAACACCAGAAAATGACACCCTCATATTATTAGTCAATGGAATTATTTTCTTCAAAGATTTGTAAAATCACAAAAATGTAGAAAAACACTTGGAATAATATTAATTAATATAATACATACATCATTGACTAATATGATCTACATGATTTGAAGGGCTGACAGGCATGTAATGTTTACATTGTTTCTATTTTATATATATTTGTAAAATAAACAGAAAACCTTAAAGGTAGCATGGTTAAAAAGATATAATGGAGTGCCAAGAAATAGGCCATCAAGAACAAAAGTTTATTATTTTATAAAGTTTGATTGAATTAGTAAATAGACAATCTATTAAGAGTCTGAAAATTTAATTCAGGAATAATCAAGACTAATACATAAATGAAATGTTATTATCGACAGACATATGCTAGAATGATTATTTTATTGTGTCATGCTCCATCACAGATGTGTAGGTAGATAGTTGGGTGAAAGTGCTTGAATAAAATATATTAGAATTATTTAAATAGCTATAAATTATTGTAACTCACCTGTATCTTTCTGGCAAGACTGGGATTATAACACCTGAATAAAATTTATCCCCATTTCGAAAAAACCTAACTCGTTTCGCTTTCCGCGCTGGTTGTGATCGAAGCATTACGTTACGTCGGTTCGTCCTACTTTTCATAATTTCCATATCGCTAAAATCTTTTTCAAGCTCACAAACGGAGCTCGATCGACTACCACTACGGCTCAGATTATTCTCCATCCTGCTGAAAATAAAGAAAGTTAGAAAAAAGTTACGATGTCACCTAACGGATATCTTTTGCTAACACGATTCGACCCTCACCTTATTTTGTTTCGGTTTAAAATTACACAATTATTTTATACACGAATTCAAGTCATTACTTTCAATTATATCTCATTTTGTACAACTTCGTTATCTATACAATTTGCGAAATAATTAAACTAAGATTTCCGAAAATATGAATCACAGAAATCAGCGCAAAACGAACACTAGAACGATTAATGAATGAATGAATGAAATAAGAGTATAGACGATTTCTGAATTATAGAGACAAATGATTACTTGAACTTGAAATAATGAATGAATAAGAATGAATCAGGCCAGCAATTTAATTACTGAATAGCTATTGGTCCTAAATGTGACTCCATTACTTTAATTTTCTTATTAGCCAATAACCTGTGCAAAAATGAAATTAAGGAAATAATTAAACGAATCACAGATAATAAACATGTTTTCTATGTTCCATATCACCAAGGAATTAGCTTTCAATTTTATTTTTACAAATATATTTAAATTCAAAATATAATAAATAACAAGATTATATTTGTATTAATTTTTTATTGCTTATATCAATAATAAAAATAAATTTTATATGGCTCTTGTATTCAAGAACAAGGACTTATCTTTGTCGTACATATAATTTTTTTTAATTTTTTAATCTGGTAAGACAACAAACAGGTGACGCATTTATCAATTTCGTTTATGTCAAAAGTACAGACAAAGAGTGTGTTATTTTATATTTAAAACTAATTTTATTAAATTTCTGTGCAAAATGTCGTCAAAGAAAAAGGTTTTATTGAAGGTAATCATACTCGGTGATAGTGGCGTGGGTAAAACATCACTCATGAATCAATTTGTCAACAAGAAATTTTCCAACCAGTACAAGGCAACAATAGGCGCAGATTTTCTCACAAAAGAAGTGATCGTCGACGATAGAATCGTTACGATGCAAATTTGGGATACTGCTGGCCAGGAGCGGTTCCAGTCGTTGGGAGTGGCGTTTTATCGCGGGGCGGATTGTTGCGTCTTAGTGTTTGACGTAACTGCCCCTAACACGTTCAAGTCCTTGGAGAGTTGGAAAGACGAGTTTCTGATACAGGCATCACCAAGAGACCCAGAGAACTTCCCTTTTGTTATATTAGGCAATAAGGTCGATTTAGAAAATCGTGCCGTATCTGCCAAACGTGCCCAGCAGTGGTGCCAGAGTAAGAATGACATCCCTTATTTTGAAACAAGTGCCAAAGAAGCTGTGAATGTAGAACTAGCATTCCAAACCATAGCCCGTAATGTCCTCGCCCAGGAAACAGATGCAGAGCTTTACAATGAATTCCCAGATCAACTCAAGTTAACAGCCAACGATAATGGACGTAACAGGGATGGAGATAATTGTGCTTGCTAGGCCTCAGTAAATAATAAACTCCAGCACTGGCAATATATTAGTTTCTCATTTATTAATTTTAAAATTATAGTTACAATTATTATAAACTATAAAAGTATTGTGTAAGTAATGGTTTCTTTTGTATTGATATCATGTAAAAATGTATAGAATTGATAGAAACACGTTTGGGATCTTTGTTTTTTTGCACAACAACTAATAACTTGTAAATGCCTGCACTTTGTGAAAAGTACAAGAGTTTTAAAATAAAAAAAAAAATACCATTAATTTTATATATTGGGTAAAATTAAAATCATTAGCGTCCTTTTATGTGAATTCTCTATTGATGAAACTGAACATTCTTTCTAAAGAAACATGTTGAAAAATCACAAAAACTAAGTCTCCTATACTAAAGTGGTGCATCCATTGTAAAATTATTATGGTAATTATTTAAGTAGTAATTTGAAACTAATGGTTTCACTTGATATTTATACATTTCTTAGTTATTTTATATTTATTCATCTTATATAAATAAACTTTATTTCATTCACTTTACTATTAATGAAAAAAAGCATGAGTTTTGTTACTTTTGTATACTAAAGAAAGTTAACAGTGTTCATACCTAAGTCTGTACTATTTGTAAATTTTCAAAAATATTAAATATTTTGACTACTTTTAAAGTGCTCTTATGGTGAACTGAAACATTATTGTCCTATATTACAAGTTGCATGACTACAATGATTTTTCAACTGCTTTATATTTTGTTTACCATCAAAAGCTAAAATTTCAGTGATAGTTTTATAATAGTCATCCAAGATTAATGTTTTAGTTTGCTATAAGAGCACTTTTCTAATAAATATTCTAAAATATCAATTTTGAATATTGGAAAATATAATGCAGATATTGGCAGATATTGGTATGAATTCCAAAAATTGAGTGTAAAAATCTATGTTTTTTTTTTCAAATAACTATTCCTGTATTTCATATGAAAGGGGTTAATAATTGTATTCTTTATAAAATTAAATTACTTTTAATTTGGGTTGCATGATCGGCATTTTAACAATAATTGTAATGGTTATTTTGGTATACTTTGTATAGAGATTAATATATTATTATTACAATGCTATATATATTACATTATATTGAATTACCTACCATTATTTGAACAAATATTGTTAAAGTCTATGATAATTATCTTTATAAAAATTATATATTACCACCTAATTTTGGTTTCTATTAAATATGTATAAGACAAAGGTTTTTCATGGCTCAGTTCCATCAAATATGATGTAATATGGTTATTTGATGTCATATATCTCACAGTCTGTCCATTAAGTATTTAATTTTTCATTAGTCATACGTATGATTAGTAAAACTGACAGTGTTATCTATTATATACTCAGCCCCTTTAAAATTATATATTAAATGATTGGATTGTCAGCTCTGTATGCAGACTTGTAGAGTGCTATAAGAAATTCAGATTGCAGGCTTTATCACAAATTGTATTTTAGTTCAACATCACATACACAAAAGTTTTTCTTATTATTATTTTTCTTACATCAATATTTTATTCTGATCATAAATAAATATGTAATATAATCGAAGGTAATTATATTTTTTTCACTATGTGATTTTTGTGATTGATTTATGTGAAGAGCTTTATTCTCTTAATTTTGTAGTAACAAAATTATGGGAACAGGTAATTTTTATATGTAATGCAACATCTGAATATAATTATCATTAAAGTTTTTGTATATATTTGAATTTTAAAATGTTAGTTGTAAGTAGTTAATGATAACAGTATGTTATATTGATAACTAGCATTTTATTTATAACACTAATAGTGTTGTAAGAATAAAAATGCAACTACATATTTATGGTACCTATATGTTATAGTATGTCACGAACACACAGGAGGTCAAACAAATTACGACAGCTTTAGTGATGCCTAATGCAAAATCAGCTTTTTAAGTGTTTAGATATTTAAAATTAAAATGCGTAATACTGAAATTATGTTATTCTCGTTTCCGTTATATGTCATTCAATTTTATATTTGATTACATATAAATATTTTTATATACAATTTCAGTTTAGAAAGTTTACATTATTGAATTGACCGACCTTGCCTTTTAGTTTAATTAATTTAACAACATTTGTATTTTGTCATATAATATATACACTATATTACATGCCTTTCATTAAATTGAAAATTTTATTGTATTACTTATTAAAAGTTCCGAGACCTAGTAATAATAATAGGTAATAAAATATGATGTACGCTGTAATAATGGTCGCTTTTAATTTTGTATCAATAATAAATAAAAATAATCAAAATGTTGTTTTAAATTTAGAGTTAATATGTTACTCGAAGGATCAAAATTTTTTTAACACGGATCTACCATGAAATGAAATTCCGAAATTTCGGACTCAATTTAGTGTTTTTGTTTATACTAAAATCGGATCAATAAATGGAGTTTAACATTTCGTTCATCATACATCCTATCATAAAAGTCCAAAGAAACAATAGCATTTTTAATATTTCCAAATCGCATGTATTATGTAATTTTAACATCAAATTTCTGTTTCATTTGGCTCCGAAATTTCAGAAAACTTCATGGTAGGCCCTCTGGTTTATACTAGACGATTCAATTCACGGAGCTATAAGGTACGCACACGAGGGGTGAAATGAGATTGTACCTTGTTTGCGCGGTTATTTGATTTATCTAAATGTAACTGATATTTAAATAGACTCTCGATCGTTATTGTCCTCAAATAAATAAGCACATATATTAAGGGTTATAAAGTTTGAAATAGATAAGGATTCCAAATAAATTTATCATTATAACGGTTAAATGCCTCAAAATGAGATGATGTACTTAACAGTAACCATGGGAACTGTCACTTTATGTCTGTGTGCCCCACGTCACAAAATATTTCACTGGAGTCATTCATTAGTATTGTTTGTGTGTACATATAAGTAGAAGAAGTACACATGAATATTGCAGCTCGGCTTGCGCATGCGGGGGGGAGTATGTAAGGGGGGCGATGGTCAGCGTTTCAGCTACTGTTGGTCGCACAATTCAGTCTCGCTTGTGACATGAAAGGGCGCGATTCTTCACACGCATCACGGTGCTTCGAGCAATGCATCACCATGAACAGCCGCCAGGGAATGCATGTAATGGTGAGTACTACATTTTTTCGAAACGTTTTCCTATATGATGTTTATCTGGATATCACTATCGTCATTGATGAAAACTTCTAAGTTTAAGGTAGGTACCG
Source organism: Galleria mellonella (assembly GCF_026898425.1). Taxonomy (NCBI): domain Eukaryota; kingdom Metazoa; phylum Arthropoda; class Insecta; order Lepidoptera; family Pyralidae; genus Galleria; species Galleria mellonella. The sequence continues at coordinate 8,615,498 of NW_026442090.1, read as the reverse complement.
CGTAAATATCTTACTGTTTAGGGCGTTTTCCTATATACTAGAAATAAATTCTTCAATATTTTATGTAGAATAAAAGGTGGTGATCAGAAATCGTAAAAGTAAAAGGTATAAGCCATAAAGTGATTAAGATTATAGACGTGTGTCTGTTAGAGGTAATATTTACATAGGCAAATATTAATTCTGTAATAATTACAACAAGTTTACAAGTATTCTAATTTCGTAGAAGAACAGGCATCTTAAAAATATAATTACTAAATAGGTAACAAGAATAACAAACGTACGTTTACCAATACTAAATATAGCTGATAAATGATTATGAGTAATCACAGGTTTCCAAATTACTTATAATAATTTTTAAATATTAGTATAATATGTAAGGAGGCTCTTGACTGATTTATCAATTTTCATGAAGTTGGTTCTGTCCGTATAAGACGAGAATCCACTAAGAAAGGATTTACTAAAATTTTTACGCAATGGAAAAAGTTACGAATATAAAATGATTTAATGTAGTCTCAGTTTCATTTTTTTATTCTGACATGTGGAGAAGCAGAGTACATAAATAGATAACCCATATTCGGGTCACTTTTTCTATGCGTATAACAAATATTATGAACTAGGTAAGCACTTGGTGCAATTGCGCGATTTTGTTAGTATAAACGGCGAACAAAAACTATAATCAAAGAATGAATAGAGGGCGCCTATAACTCTTTTTCCAAAAACCTTTTCTGTGCGTACCCAAGTCACTAAGTGTCTTACGTGAAATAACCCAATTTTTTAGAGTTGAGTAGTCCAGTTGTATGTATTTTGCAACATGAATATAGTTTTCATTAATCGCTATTAAAATAAACTATAATTATTTAAACCCAAAGAATACCATAAGAATAAATAATTTTAGACTTTGCATTATAAAATATACTATATTGCGCATAATGGTGTTCTTCATGTATTGTCATTTCCTCTCTTAGGCTCAGGTATACCTCTTGTGTTCTGACACAAAAGCCATAACTGATTGCATCAGTGAATTCATCTTTCATACTAAAATATGATCAGATACAAACCTAGCTGTAGGTTTGTATCTGATAATATCAGGTTGCGTAGTAATTCATCTATGCTTCCGAGCAGAAATGGAGACACTGTGACTCTTACTCAGGTGACATATACTAAACTCATTTAAAAAGTATATGTTATCCTTTGTGACAAGACGTTAATGTTTTATATGGTCTGCCAATCGAATATACTATCAACATCTGTGACTGGATGTCGTTACCTAAACCAATTGATAGAATAGTCGATAATTGTGATTTATATGTCATGATCTCAGATTTCCGTTGCGCAGTTGAAGTGCTCCTACACAATTTACAATGGCTGTTGGTGTAATGGTGTACTTACCGATAACCAACCAATTGTACGTTACAATAGTACACAGCTTTATAGCTTATGCCGACAAGAACACTGTGTTCGCGGATAAAATTTTACATTTTATGTTAGCCTTGTCCGCTAAGGCTTTTATAGGTATGCGATGCCTGAAATAGTAATACGTTTAAGTCGTATCACAAACAAAATTGCATACAGCAAGGCACATTTTTTTTTAAACCACAAGTGTGGCAAACAAGTATACAGCCGTTTGATGGTAAACGGTCACTGTAGCCTATGAACGCTTGCAACACCAGGAGTGTGTTCGCGTTGCCAATCCTAAATAGATCTTAATATTAAAGAACTCCACACTGTAGTCTTTAGGGAAAGCCTTCGCAGGCAGCTCATTTCGCAGCCTGAGCGTTCATGGGAGAAAATTTTTCTGAAATCACACTGTACGTGAGACCATTTAGGCTCAAGCGTGTTAGGATGATTTGTCTGCCGATGGCGAACGGTACCATAATAAAAGTGGTTATAGGCATCATTTCAAACAATTCCTCAGAACACAATCAGTTACACAAGCGGTAGAACAAGTAAGTCTACCTATTTAGATATATTTTTAATTTCTTGCAAAATATTCCTTTAAATCATTGCTTAGAATCTAAGTTAAAACATTGTGCACGTTTGTATGTTCACATTGTGACGTGATTGAAACGAAATTGCGCGTAAAAAGTCTGAACCGAGTTTAGTTATTGAAGGCCGTATAATAGAGCAAAAACGAAATCCATTTGGACGAAGTTCGCGCTTAAAAATGTAATGAATCATAATATTTTATAGACATTATTGTTGGTATTTATGGAACACTTGAAAGATTATTATGGGTATTATCATTGTAAGTATTTGCATCACGTTTTTTATCGCTAATAGAATTATTTTGTAGATTGGTAGTTGATGGCTGGGCATGTAGTTGGGCTGTAATTTAAGTGTCGGCTATTCTATAAACAGCTCAACACCTAAATTACCTATAGTAGATTCGACCCTCATGCATTGTAGTGAATAAGTGCCATTATATACGTTTAGGCATAATAGCAGGGTAGAGATGTGTGATTACTTCTCTTCGTATTTTAAATGTTACACAAAAAATGTCTGTCAACAACTTCGAGTCTTTACGAGATAGGGAGAGATAATTGAGATCTAACAGCATTTTACTCAAATGTTTAAATATCTAAATTAATATTAAAAAGAGTTTTTTAAAATATTAAAAACATCAGATTATTATATTTTTGTTTGTAATGGATATTCTTCCAATCAAAATTCTTTTATTATAGAAAATTACATTATCAATGGCTATATATTATTTTTAAAATAATTACAGATCCCTGCGAAAATTACAATAACGTAGTCCAAGGTATCTAAAATTTGCCTCTTAAAGTTATAAACAACTAATTTATCTACCTGTGCGGAGCCTGATTGAATTAATTAATTTCCAGGATTTCAATAAATTTGAAGAACACACCTACTTAATTCTACAATTAAAAAAGTAAATTCTCCTTTTACACATAGCACGTACTGTCATAGTAGGTACATTACGCTACGTACATACATTTAAGCATCTACTATAGTAGAAATTGAATTGTGCTCCCTTGTTAAAATGTCTAATAGTAATTGCTCCAATCAAAATGATTGATATGGCAAAGCCAATGTATTACATATTTAAATATACTTTTTGACACAATGAAATCTAAATCTGTAGGTAGAAAAATAAAACCATAAAAACTAAAATTATATTGTCAAAGGCGACATTCTCATAGACAGTTACTTAGTAATTTAATATTGATTATTGGCCTTGTAAACAATAAATATTGGAAATCTTGAACCTGTATCATGTTGATTTCCAAGGGGCGTATAAGTTCATAAACACAATAATTAGCATGGTACTGGATAACAAAATGCTGATGGATTATTTGATGTAAGATATATAGTAACTGTCGCATATATGGCGCATGAAAAGTGGACATTACAGATTACACTGTGACACCTGTAGTGCTGATCATGCGTAGCACCTTGATCTGTATTATCTTGATATCCTGTAATTTCATTTTCTGCAGTGTTATCTCGGCATAGAATAGGTCCCTTCTTTTCCCGTGAGAGTCGTTAGAGGCGAAGAAGCGTAAGAGGGAACTTAACTGTCGAGGGATAGCAGCAGTGTTCCCCTTTAAATATCACCAAAATCTAACTGTGGTTGCTAACCCGCCTGCCAAGGGTGGTAACTATTGGCAAACCCCCCAACAGGGGGAGGCCTATGTTCAGCAGTGGACAGTCAACGACTGGTATGATCATGACGGTGTAGTGATTTACTTTTAAATATTTTTATGTTAGTTATTATAAAGATGTCACTGAGAAGCAGTTAAACATATGTTAAATTTTATATATGTATTTAGTAATTACAATATTACAACTAATCCATTAAATCACTATCAACTATCATGACTGTATTTACATCTCATAGATCCTATTTTTCTTGCTGCAAGGAATTTATATCGTTGCAGATTGACATTAACATTTGGAGTTGATTTAGGCCGATTATAATGTCAAATAGTCCTATAATAAAATTATTTTCATCGTAAACAAACAGACATATATGTTTTCATTTGATATTGGTTTTATTAGCTATTTTTGGTAATTTTGGCTATTTATGCTAAGTTTGTGAGCATTGAAAAATTTCTCTCAAAATCGGAGTAACTGTATGCGTGCACAACTATGGTATGGGTAATAAATAATAATTATAAATTAATAAGTTTATTACAAACATTCATATAGATACATTTAGTACTATTGAGTGAACAAAGCCGCGAAATAGCCTTATGGTAAATATAGAATGTAATGTAGCGACAATTAGGTCTGTTCACATTTTGTAACGCGGCAAATGAAACTCGCGCCAAATGGTCATCGCTATTTAAATTGAGATTATTTATTAGAATCGTTTCAGTAATAAAAGTGTGTCATATGATACACTATGTACGGAGTTAGTACCTAATTACATTTCACAAATTACAAGGAAATGACAAAATTTACGATTTTGTCATTTCATTTTATAATTGTTTACTTTAATTAAATTAATTTTATATTTATAAAGTATGATTTGATATGTTGTATATATCATAAATTTTGTGTACGATCAACGAGAAAATTAAAATTCGAATTCGAATATCCGGGTTTGACTACGTTTAATCTTATACACAAAAAATATAAAAACTTTCGCATTTTTGTGGTCAGAAAAGCAGTTTTCAACACACTGTAATTTTTTTTAATATGTAAGTAAAAACATTTATCTTACACTATTAAATATGAGTAAGGTTGTATTTACTACGTATGTGTATAAATTAAAGGTGTAACAATTTATATTTTAGATCTAAATATTATACAACATAAAGATGACTTCCAAACTTCACCAAAGGATCACTAGTGATATATCGACATTAATCATACTGACGATTTATGTTGGCACATATACTTCAATATTAATGTAATACATTGTTTGGGTATTTAGGTACTTATTTATTCCATCAGATTGTATCAAATTAATTGTAAGGCGTATGTGTATATTCATTTTACTTTAGTGTTTATCAACATTGATTGCCAGAGAGATTGCATAAAGAGCTCTGTTTTATGATATCAATGCTATCAATATACTTACTGTAAAATGATGACTCCAAAATGACTGTATAGTATTGATGGCGGTTTAGTCACTAAATAAATACCTACAGAATTATCCTATTCTTATTTTGCAATTAAGTATAAAAATAGTATAAATGACGTTTTAATGTTTGAATGTTTGTTATTTAAGATTGTTCGTAATATTTTATCATATACTGATCTTATAGTGGAATAACAAATACAGTACTTTTTATCATAATTCACTCGGAAAAAGTTGCAGAATAACTACCTACTAGGTAGTTATTCTGCAACTTTTCCCGATTAGATAAAATTATCAACACAGACGTTTTTGTTACTTAAACTATTTACTTCCTTCATCCAAACTTTTAATTTGAATAGTTGCTACCGGTTTTCTATAATTTATAAATGATTCACCTTCACAATAATTTTTATTTCATTATAGACGGTTTTTTTGTCGAGTTTTTATACCTATAAATTTTTTAAATTTCATATTTTAAAATTTGAAGATGTTGTATTTATCGGAAATTCTCCTGTGAAGTAGACAGAGAGAACCGATTGCAAAAGATTTCTATCTTTACATACATTTTTGTCTAATCCACATTCATAACGCGATTCATCTATTAAAAACTGTTTTATAATTTAATAATATAAAATGGAAATTATACATACTGTACAACCTAAAACGGAAATAGGTGAAAATATGAAGTTTTGCAGCCAATTCTGATTTATAAGAAGTTATGAAATTTAATGTAGAGACGAGCGTAGTTCTATATATTACGAGTATTAGATTTTTTTTAGTAAATAGAATCTCTGTTATATGTGTGGTTTTTTTTTGATGGGTGAAAATGGTATGGTAACCCCGCCTGCGCTAACGGGATACGCTGGCGGAGCACCAGTGAAGGGTGATAGATGAGAATGAAAACAGGCCAGTTAGCCCATCATGATGAATTTATCAGGAATTAACCATGATAGTTCCCAGGGAGAACTGCGAGGAGGTCGACCTGGTTGGGTATATTGCTAACAATATATGTGTGGTTATAGACGTTTTAGATAGAGGACATTATAGGAAGATGATATTTTTGGAACTAGGTGCATAGTGAATAGAATGCCAGCCTTGGCTCTACATGAGATCTTATAACTATTAAACATTGTAAAGGTGGGGTGACTTGGCATCATATTTTAATGTGGAATATGTTTGATAGCAGGAATGGCACGAATAGGTATGCATTAATATAAGTACACTCATAATAAATTTTACTTCCAACTACAAATATACATTTCACATCTACATAGGTATTAAGATAAAGTATATACCAGATTTGAAGTTAGACTTTCAGAAATACAACTGTGAAAACTGCATTAAAACGTGCAGTAGTTTTGTGTAATACCGGAATAAACATAAGGCCGAGCGATAGATAAACAAAATCTTAAAAAAAAATTGATTTGGCTTCTGTTGCTCTTGACCCTTCATATCAATTTTTTTTAAATGTCTCATATGTAATCATCGTCTAGTGAGAATTTTATTATATTAGTAAGATAAGATTAGGTAGTAAAGACGTTTGGGTATCAGTAATTAAATATAATTTTACGTTATCAGATCAAGTATCAGCTTAGGTTAATGTTAATTTCACTTTATCCAAAAGCGAATAAGATAAATTTGGGAAACCCATCTTATTGATATACTTGTATTGTTAAATCTATACTTATATTTTAATAAAACTATATCTGTATACACAAGGCGAATTCGTTGAAAAGTTGTTAGTTGTAACTTTGGCAAAATCAAAAATCTACATGTGCTATAGAATACATTAGACAGAAGTTTTATGACTTAAAAATTCAAAAATGACAAAAACATTTGTTTTTTTTACTTGGATATACTACGCCAGTATGGAAGGAGCAAAATTTTTTGTTTGAAAATGTACAGTTTCATTGATAGAGCGATTTCTATTTCACTCTATATAATGAATGAAATTCAAATATTTTTTTATAAATTATTGATATGTCGATATAGGTAGGTCGATTTAAAAAAAAGTGTGTGTTTTGTTGAAATCGGTAGAGTCAATAGAGTTGAGTAGTTTAGTTAGTAGTGATGCAGTATAGCTTGAACCTTCCATTGTATAAATTGAAGTTATAGAGTACAAAAATGTCTTTATATATGTTAAAAAGATTCCCGTATAATGCTAGATTCAAATGATCATGGATGACCATGAAGTTGTGGTCATGGGTAAAGTTAGTATGATGATATGAGTGAACAGTCTTAATACAAACTAAAGTATATATGTATGTATATATATAAAATTAATTATCATATGGTTCTCTCTAAGCATTAATTAATATGTAAAGCAAACTACATCATGGGTCATAAGTAGGTGTGTAAGACAGTGTAAAATAGTTAGTTGACTCTTTTTTAAATGTCTGCCGATTTGTAATAATAACAATAATAATCTTTTTTAAAATACATAATTGAATAATATAAAAAGTCATTACCTACCGCTCTTGAGTTGGCAAAGAAATTTTAGGTAATTGTGACGCATGCGTGGAAATTATTGATTGGCACAACGCTGATTTCACTCTCGCTATGTTTTTAGCAAGATTTGCTGATAACTATTAAGATATTTTATGAATGGATTTTAGGGGTTATCCAAGGGCAGTCAACTTCTGTTCTTTGACCTCGCTACCTACTAATTCAGTACCTATATAGGTCTATCCACGAAATATAATTTTAAGAGCAACTATATACCTAGTGACGCATTAGTTACTAACAATGGTATTTCAACGTTAATTGGCAAACTACTCTATGAGATAAGGCTTCTTTTGTATTGAGCGAACCTTTATTGAACTAATCAACTGGCTAGGAAAATTTCTAATAACTATGAGTATTTGTAGCAAATTTACAAGCGAATGTATATTTTCACAGATCAGCGTCAGGTCGGTAGTAGGCCCGGTCACATGACAACGTTCGCAATCTCAGAATAACTGACGGTCCGGTCTAAAATTATATTACGTATCGCTTCAAACTCGAACAATACCATTCTTATTAATTGCATATTAGTAATGTGTATATGTCATGCAATGCATACTTACAATACTACTGCTTAGTTATGTACATAGCAAAGAGGTGGGTAGGTATCCATTAACAGTACAGTAAAATCATCGACATTTAATACATTTGTTTACTAAGCAATATACGTAATGTTCACGGTCTAACTGTGGTCTAACCACAAGCATTATACATATTTAATTATTACCTATTTATTTGATATGCAGATCTTTTTGCATACTTTTTTTTATTTTGTGTGTGCGTGCGTGTTTGTGTGTGTGTGGTTTTTTTTTTAGTGGATGTTAATGGAAGGTAACTCCGCCTGCGCTAACGGTATACGCTGACGCGCCACCAGTGAGGGATGATAGGTGAGAATGAAAAAGCAGGTCAGTTAGCCCACTGTGATGAATACACCTGGAATTCAGCACGATAGTTTCCAGGGAGGACCACGTGGAGGTCGACCTGACAGGGTACATTGCTAGCAATGGGACTGGTAGTCTGCATTATTGTTTACATGACTACATGTTTTGTGCTGCACTGATATATCTATCAAAAGTGTGATGATTGTACTATTTCCGTACAAAAAAGTGGGTATAATATCTATTATAATATTAATCGATTCCAAAAGAAAAGCACTTAATAACTAACATACAATAATCTAACTTTCAGGAGACAACAAGCTTGATTTGTACGAAATTCAAATTTTCCCTTTATTTATGTTGGGAGAGTTTCAATATTATTGTTTTATGTGTGGCTTCATTCATGCCAAATGTCACGGTTATATTCAACGAGAAATGGATAATAATTGAATAGAATACTTACCATTTTATCTTTGATGTATGATATCTGTTTTTATGTTACTGTATTTCACTTGAATTATTCACTTGTCATTGTATATTTTATTTATGGTGCAATAAAGAGTTAAATAAATAAATACTTTGCTCAGTAGAATAGATTTATAAAAATAATGAAAAGTTAACAAGATTAATTTTAACTGGAGCTTTATTCTATTTAAAGTCGTTGAGAGGTTTAATAAAGTTATAATTAATTTACATTTAAAAAAGTACTTTTTAAAGACCCCAGGCTTTAAAACTTACTTTTTAAAGGCATATCTTTGCCCATAATTTCAAGCTCCGCTCTTGATTTTGGGTTGGGTAGTAGACTAATACTGGTGTGGGCAGGGCCCACTCGGTCACCCCTCTAAATATGCATATGAATATAGTTTATTCGTTTATTCTAATCTTACATGTATATAAATTATAATATTAATATATTTTGAAGTATTATACATAATTATATAACTCAGTATTTTTGCCTTTACACGAGCCTTACGGCGTAGAATCTACGCTCGTAACAGTCTAGTATTAATGTATATAATTTTATTTTATTAAATTTATCTTATATAATGCAAATGAACTACCTTTTTAGAGTTCTAATTAATTATCTATCATAAAATGGCCTGTAGAGTCTGATGACACGTAATAAAATTACATTGAAGGGACTCTAAGAATTATGCAGAATGTTTAAAAAAAACAAAATAAAATAATATAAATTAAAGACAGAAAATAAATCAAAATTTTCAAGATAATAATTAGACTTATTTTTTATTCGATTACGACAAAATCGAAAATGATATACTGAGATAAGATCTTTAAAAAAAATATAACGATATAATTTTCCTGGAAAATAAGACTTGGTAAATTGGTACTTGAACTATTTTAAAATACGAATCATGTGTTATTTTATCATTATAATTTTTTTAACTCGTTATTTCAATTAGAAACATGTAAGTACATATCTTCCATGGTTACAATTACGAGCTCGTCTGACGTCACCTATTTTAGCAATTGGATATATTTCGACGTAACCTAATCATCAAATTGCGCAACAACCATATAATATTACTAAAACAAGTAGATATTGTGAAGAAATAAATATTTTTAAAATTATTAATTAATTACTAGTTCAAATAATTGATAATGTTTTGTTTAATATTTAGTATTATTATTAGTTTTGTTGGCATCTGTAATTGAGTTTTTCAGATATCAACAATATGTTCATTATGGAAAAAATTCGTACTACTAATTTTCACATCGCCTTTGTCGTCATTTTTTCATAGTTTTCTTAAAACAATCAAGTCAATAGAGGAATTTACATGTATTTCATAATTCGTTTTACCATTATTAATAAAAGATACATTTTTTAATTACTCTTAACTAACTAAACCTATTCGGCCATAAAATTTCTTAGATCTATCCAGTTTCTATTTTTATTCTTCTTTATTAGTTAGTTCTTTTTATAGTTATATATATTCTTAGTTAATTAAAAATAAATAAAATAATTCTCGACAAGAAAATTCTATGTTAGTATAGACCTATTTTTTTATTAATTAGTAGTATATCTATATTATTTACTAAGTAAAAAAGTGGTTGACTACCAAAATTAAAGTAGGTATTTTCTTCAGACTGAGGATACAGTTATAAGAATTTATTTACCTACCGATATACATACATCATTATATTTATAAGGAAAATAATGTCAGTGTAAAAAGTAATAATTAAATACAGTCAAATAAAATTACATATATTGCAGACTATAGTCACCGTACTCAAACAAATATAAGATTATTTTGTATTTAAATTGGTTTTTAAACAGTGACTATTGAGTTATTTGTGTGTATTTCCTCATTTAATCATTAAAAATAAAAAATAAAAATTGTCTACTTTCTATTATGCCCTTAGTAATTACTCATCTTTTTACTCTTACTCTTTACTATGGTGTAGAAAAGTGAATTTCCTACACCATCTTGTAACATTCCATAAAATCAACTAATCGATAAGTTATATAGATATGTTTTAATGTAATAACTGCCGGTTTAACTTATATGTATTGTAGTATAGAAAGATTGACTAATTTTGGAAACATTCGGGACTTTTAATTATGAGCAACCGTGACTGGATCGCGATATTGATGTGATTTGCGGACAGATAGATTTACAGAAAAGTTTCAGCAATTTGGCAACACCAATTGGCATAGGTAAACCAAAAATGGATCTGTGAAAACGTTATAATATTTATGCCACAGATATTATTTTATTAACTTTTAGATTAGACTTTTACACTGCATGTTTTATAAGAGACGAGAAATAATGCGATCATTTACGTAATCTATGGTAGTTTACCTAAGTCATCTCGATATTTTGACCAGGTTACACTGGCCGTGATCATGAGTAAATTAATGTAGTACCATCGTCTCTCTGCTTCCAATGCAAAAGTATTTTCTTTTACCCATTAATTGTCCCATATGTGGGACAATACAATACAATACAATACAACACAATAATTCAATACTATCTTCGACCCAATTTCATGACAATAAAATAAGCGAGTGTTAGGAAGGAAAATAAGTCCCGATTACATGTATAAGGACATCGTTATTCTCCTTCATCGGGAAAGGTTGGGGTGAAAGACCTTGTCGTCCTTAAAAAAGGAGACATTGCGTCGCCTTCAGTATTATCTGCGACCTCTAAACGTCCTTTGTACTGATCTTTTGTTCAGAATATGCACTAGCGAGCATTTTTTTTTAATCTTAAAAACAATATCTTCCTTTATGCAAATGAAAGCACAATTTAAAGAATAGAAAAATGTATATAATTATGAATATTCGAATACATTCACCGCTATAGTATCTCATAGAATAGTCGCAAATAGTAAATAATATGGTATGACTTTTTTTAGTTTTTAGTTAAACATTTTGAATATAAAAGGTACAGTGTAATTTTAGATGAAGATGTATTTTTTCACTATTTATTGTAATTAAATATTAGATGAATAAAAAAGATTCAGATCAGCGGCAAAAAAATTTGTGACCATCTGGTGGTAAAGTGTATCATTCTTCTTTTCAACCGACTTTAAAAAGAAGGAGGTTTAATTCAGTTATATTTTTTTATGTTTGTTACCTCATGACTCCGTCAGTTCTAAACTGATTTGGCAAATTCTTTTTTTATCTAAAAGAACATTGTTTTGTCACGTAACATTGAAGTCGGCTTTTTTGTGAGACACAATCTTTAATTATTCATGTGTTGTATGAGGTAATTTAAGAAACGTATTGTAGCTCCCGTACAAAAGATGGAAATACTTATAGTAAAATTATATGAAACCGCCTAACGTGCTGAATAGTAGCCTACCTACCGTCTTTACAATGTTAGACTTGTATTCTAGCAAGATAATAGGTTTTATGACATTTTGATGTGGACAATTTACATGTGCATTCATTTCAGTCAGTAATTTTCATGAATTTGTCAAAATATAGTATATTCTGTATCTGTTCACTATTTTGTAGACATTGACGCACTTAAATATTCATTAGGTAGTCTATTTTCGTAACTACCGAGAAAAATTTACAAATCTTTTCGTTTCAGGCGGACGTGGTCGTACCGTCAACCTATACGGTTCATTGAAAATTGTATATATACTTACAACATAATTTCAATTGTTTTTCTATACCAATGATGATATTGGCAAAAAAGTATACAGCCCATCTGATAGTAAATAGTTGACTGTTGTCTATGTTATATGTTCGTACTATATGGATGCAGTTTTTTTTTTTTTTTTATAATTTAAGTATATATATAAATCAATAGTTCCTCTCGATACTCTTACAAGAGTAATAGTAGAATTTAAAAATAATGTAGTGGAGCGCTGAAAATAAAATAAGTGGTCATGAAAATGTACCTATTTATTTTTCATATAATTATCTGTGTACAACTAAAAACAAACAAATTACCCCATCATATATCTACTGCAGTAATAAGCACTTTAAAATATAATTTTAAAACACTTAATGTAGGTAGGTACATACGTAGGTACTTTGTCTTTATTGCTTCAAGCATAAATTTAAGTTCAAAGACGCATACAGACAGGCTAATCTTAATAAGGACACTTGAATAGATGACCATTAGAAGCTTTATTTTTAATGACTTAAGTCCAGCTGTATACATATAAATGATAGGTATTTCAGTTATTAGTAACAGTAACATATATTTAGATTTTCTCATTTAATAAAATATTCCATCTGTTGATGTTTCGAAAAGATTGCACTAGCCATAATTAACCTTGATAATATCAGTTTACGTAGTAAATTCTATATATATATAAATTATATTGTTTCTATGTGACCCATTTCATACTCTTTTAAAGACATTCGTGACACCTTATGTTGCGTTTTGTTTTCATGTCGACTCTGCTCTAATTATCTTTATCTCATAGTGACAAGACTCAAGATTCAAAGAATGTATAAGTTTGAGTTTTATGTGTACTCTATCACTTAGCATGGTAGTTAACACCTCATGAACTCGGTCTAGTGCCAAAAAATTGCTGTAGTCAAATGACGCGAGTGTAGTAATGTTTATATTCGTTACTGACTATATTTGTTTTAGGAAATATGAATCTATTTAACTGTTTCTGCGGTCCGTTAAAATAAACACAACTGAAAGTGAAGTGAGAATAAATTTTCATGCGGTTTTCGGTCGCACTTATGCTTGATTTATATCTTATATATTAACTTTATGTAATATATCAAATTGTTAAATTTTTAAGCAACACCAAAAAGGAACAATTCGTCTATAATTTTGGCTGCATTTTTACTTCCGTGAAGCTCCTGAGCCCCAGAAATTTTTAGAACAAATAACTACTTATTACAAGGCAAAATCTACTTTTAGTTGGATCACAATTCGGCGATCTATATTCAAACGTTTTCAGTCTAGTCTACAAAAGATAAAATAATTTTCAGTATTGTTTGTTTTTGATATAATTGAATTAATTGAAATCAATGTAATTCAACCATAACTAAATGTACTGTATTTTCTGTTTGTACAGATATTTTCATTATATCCGATTAGTAGAATTTTATCTTTCATTTGGGGATTTAATAAAGATATGATATTTTTAAATTATAATTATTACGTAGATATTTATTTAGAATAGTTTTCCTTTGATTGAATTTTAACGATATTATAAATTTTTATTTAATTATTAATTTACCAGAGGGAGACTTTGTACAAAAGTCGTTTGCTTGGGTACCTCTGTCGCATTCGTGTTTCTACCGTGAAGCAGTTGTGTTTGCATGGCTGTGTTTCGGTTTGAAGGGTGGGATATGGCGTGAATTTACTGGGTACAGAGGAATAACACCTGAGTCCTCAGGAATGGCAACGCTTGGGAGGTATTATGGGCGAAACAGTATACTCTGTTATGTCCATGGTACTGCTCATGTTTATAGGCGAGGGTTACCACTTTCCGTCAGGTGGGCCGTTAGCTTGTTTGCCATTCTAAGTCGTATAAAAAAAAAAAAAAATATATATATATATATATACATTTAAAACCTAATGTATGTCTACTTACGAGTATATACTTTAAAGAAATAAACATATCAAATTCGCTATTATGAAAAATTTGCATTCAAAAAATCTAGTAGATGGTTGACAATTTTTAGCTATAAGAAGCAGCATAATCATTTTGTAGTATTCGATAGCATCGTCATGGTGCTAATGAGGAAATTGAAGACAAATTTTATTAAAATATTTAGTTGTTAGGCTTACCATATAAGGAGAATTTAGTATATTTATTTAGAGTAAGTTAATTATTAACATAGAATGAGTTGGACATAGACTATGCATGCACCTCCATCTACCTCTGAAACTTTAACTTTATCCCTTACGTATAATACTATATTAAATGCACTATTGAAAATAATAAACATTGCACTGACCATTATGTTACATATTCGCGTAGTATAATACCTATTCGCGTATTCTACGATAGATTGACAAATATATGTACAGTCCATTAAATTTCTCCTATATCTATACTGAATTAAAAATTAGCTGGAGATCTAATATACTGTATTTCTTATATCGCCTTCGAGATGAAAAACTTTAAGGATATATAGTATTCTGTGACCACAGCTAAATATATATTAAACTATAGTTTATGTTTCTAACTACACACAATATTTACGTAATTGACTAGCAATAGGTAAATTTTGCAAACAGTTCTAATATTGTCTTACTACGTCACAGAAATTCTTTTCTTTTACACGAACGAACGCACATAGATACAACTAAATTTATATTTTTCGTTTTTATTTATATTGTTCCCATTATTGCAGATGTTGCTGTTTACTGCACATGTATATACAAAGCATGACCAACATGTTGTAATTATATAAAATTTGTCTGGTGGATATGCTTTATATTGTTTATTAGATTCTGAAGATAAATATTGTGTTAATAAAATCAAGAAATGGTCATAAAATTTGATACAAAATGTAAAAATTATTAAGGATTTGATATTTTTTAAATCAATCTTAAGAAAGAATATATAAAGAACATTGAAGTCTCTAGGATACTGATAAACTGTCATTAATAAATTAATATTTTTGAAATATTTTAAAACGTATAGTTTTTGGTTTCTATTACCTTTTAAAAGTAATCAATTAAGTACTTATGCATAGACTTTATATAGCCACCACCAATAAAAATGGAATGGGTTAACATTTAGCATCATAATAATTATATATAAAATATAATTATATTATCTATATAATTAGAGTAATGCGATCTTGCAGTATCTTTACAATCGGAATTAAAATAAATTTGCGAGTATTATTTATTGTAGACTAAAAAACTATTTGTTGTCAGGAAAACTGATAACTATCCTGTTTTTGAAAATAAAATTGGAATTGACACAAGTTGTGTGTGATCGATTCGTCCTTTTCTTTAAATGTATTGTATTGAAAGTGACGATTTTCGTACATCTTAACTATATTTATAATTATAAATCAGTGAAACATTACGTAGACTAATCAAAGTTCAAATCTATTCCCATCGTGTAGGTATGTAAATGCAATGGTGGCATCGTCATATCGTTACGTTAATGCTCACTATGAAATGAAGTTATAAATAGAGAGTGTTTTGTTTATTTGAAGTTTGATAAGGATGTAGCCGGGGTAGGTGTCGAATCTCGTGGCCATTGATCGGTGGGCGGGCAGCGTTCACAGCGGCGGGCGGAACACCCACGTGTTCGCTGAAGCTCAGAATAGACAGTCCGCTCCGCGCCATCGCACCTCACTCATACCGTCCGAATTACGTCTCTCCATATTTTTAAAATTATTATAATTAAAATTGTTGTTATCATTGTGTTGAATGAAAAATTATAGTGATTTTTTAAGTATTTAATATTTACTTGTGTGTTAGTGGTTGGTTATGACAACGTAAGCAAACGTTCAATGTGTGGTCAGTCACGTACGCTGTGCAGAAGTGTGTGACTAATATTGTTGCTGTCGTGACATTGGCTTAGCTCTATCAGGCTGTTGTAGACGTGTGTTGCGTTATTATCAATAAGAAAAACCTTGGCTCAGTCGAGTTTTGTGCGCGGGCGCATCTGAACAGTCATAAGCGCCGGCGCCGCGTGTAAAGGTGTGAAGCGCCAAGCGCATGTGCGATGCGATGCGTGAAAAACTCTCTGAACTGCTGCGTGGGACAGTGCGTGCGCCGACAGATAACACGGACAAGTTGCAGAATGGCATCACTCCAGTACTGTTGTTCTCTGATCAAGGTTTATATTTGAATTACGTATTTTAAAATTTAATCTGGTCAAGTTTTATTGTGGCGTGTTTAAAAACTGATACTTTTAAAACCAACTTTACACAAAATTTTGTAACCTATCGTGAAAATTGCATCATATTTCGTCTTATAGAGTATATAGGTACAAAGTCATTGGCTTCGGTATACAACATGTAACAGAAGCATCATTTCAGAAAAAAAAGAGTTTAAAATTATATATCCTTTTTTGTATGGGTAAAAAAAAACGATAAGGTTCTGAATTTAGAAATGAAAACCGGTTTAGCAAGGGTAACAGGGTAGCTTATAAATTGGTTAGGTGGGTAACCTAAGGGTAAGGTTATCTGTCCACTGCTGGACATAGGCCTCCTCCAAAAGGAGGTTACAAATTAAACAATACCTACCAAACATTATATAGCTTAGACTTAAATTGAAGAGATTGAATGTTATTAATATTATAAAATTAAGGCAGTTATTAAAAAAAGATTTAACTATTCCGGTTTTTTTTATAAATTTAATCTAGAAAAATATTTTTTTCTTATCCGAGGATTTAGTCGTACATATGATATCCTTGCGTGTAATTATATACTTTGCCTTAAATTTGCCGCTCATAAAATTTACCGTATTAGGTTCCGAATTACTCAGCCTGCTGGTAAATCTACCACTGCATCCTGGAGATGAGAAAAAGGCTGACAGATTGTCATATATATAACGAAAAAAGAAAAATAACTACGAATATTTTTTGCTATATATTGATTACCTGTGCCTACAGTCTTTTTTGCAGTAGTGTAAATAAACTCTGTAAAAAATTTTATGATAATTTCAATATTCTGCCTTCCGTACTTTACAATAAAGGTTCGAAGCTACATGTATAATGCTTTCCTACTTAACTATCAATTAAATAATTCTGTATTCATGCATATTTTTGAAGAATTAATGAGTTTTTTATTACAAAAAACAGTGGCTTATTAAAAATATTCTTACATGATAACAACTATCCTATTTTGATATTATAACTAGTCTGGGCATAAAAATAGGATTGCATAGATCGCCTTGTACAAAGTAGATATAGAGTCGTCAGTCATATTCCAGACGCTTCAAAAGCTTGGTATCAGCCGTATGTTCATATATAGAACTATCTAATATATAACAGATACAACAACAGTTCGTCTGTCGAAAAGCAAAAAAGATCGGGGCGGCCGCATGCCGTTAGAACTACAAAGGCTCTTAATGCTGTTAAAGCCAGAGTTCGTCGTAACCCCATCAGGAAGCAAAAAATCTTATCGCGAGAAATGAAGATTATCTCTAGGACTCTGTCGCGTATTTTAAAACAAGACCTGAAGCTCGGTGCTTATCGTCGATATACACGACATGCCCTAAATGAATCTTTACAACTAAAGAGAGTGGATCGATCTAAATGCTTTTTGTCGCGATACACAGGCGAAAGGCACAGAAATATCCTCTTTACCAATGAAAAAAAATTCGCAATTGAAGAACACTACAATAAGCAAAATGATAAAGTGTACGCTCACAGTTCTCAAGAAGATGTTCAAGTGGTTGCAAAGGTACAACGTGGTCATCATCCTGCGTCAGTGATGGTTTCGTGGGGCGTGTTAAGACACGCCCACACACACTTCATAAGTGAAGGAGTCACAAAACTACATTTTTGTGAAAAAGGAGTGAAAACTTCAGTCAAAGTGTATCAAGATACAGTCTTAGATCGTGTTGTGAAACCTCTCAACAAAACACTTTTTAAAAATATATCGTGGACTCTCCAGCAGGACTCTACACTTGGTCAAAAGGCACAAACTACCCGAGCCTAGCTAGAAACCAACTTTCCGAACTTTAAAAGAGCTGAAGACTGGCTCTCATCTAGCCCAGACCTCAACCCTTTAGACTTCAAATTATGGTCAATTTTAGAGGACATGGCCTGCTCTAAAGGACACGGCGACATTGAGTCTTTTAAAAAAATCTTTGTAGTTTTTTCCCTTGGAAACAGTGCGTCAAAACATAGATTCGTGACCAGACAGATTTAAGGCCAATATAAAAGTCAAAGGTAGCCATTTTGAATAGAATATTTTTTTTATTTTTCGCTGAGACTTTAATAAATATGTAGGTATAAATTTTAGTAAATAAGTAAATAAACACATTAGTGAATTAAGCCACAGATGTTTTATCTAATGTTAACACATTACATTAGTTTTAAAAACAATAGATCATAATTCTGACATACTATGTAATAAGTAATAATAGGTATATATCTATCTACCTGCATTGTTATATTATTATCAATTCACATTGTCTCATTCATATGAAGTTTGAAAACATGGTTAACAATATCTACGTATGCAAATATATGTTTTTAATTTCAAGTAAGTGTTTAGATCATTTATACTTGGTTATATCTTGCACTTTTATCCTAGTAAATTTGAATAAAAACTTACAGAGTTAATTAAATTCCCATAATTAAGACCTTACAGAGTTAATTAAGATCTCTCCTATAAAGGGGGTTTTGTCGCTTGTCGTCACCTTTGGCAGGAAGGTTGACTACCGCAGTTAGATTTTGGTGATATTTTAAGATAGACGCTGCTGCCCATCCCTAGACCTTTAAGTTTCCTTAGTTATATGACACCTTTTATGATACCCGTGGAAAAGGAAGTGGTGGTCTATTCCATAACGGGACTACACGGTAGTAATTTAGGATATTATATACCTATTACAGGCTAAGTACTGTGTCACAACACATGAATTTTTTTATGGAATGTTGTTTAAGAGTGATTTAGTAATAAACATTTATAATATTTGTAGGATTAGTACATATCTAGTATACCTCATAGAAAGTAAAAACATTATAATATATTAATTATCAGTTGTTGATGTACTCAGGTTATTTCAAATTCCTGCCCAAATGGATAGAATATACACATATTTATTTATTTTATTTATTTAACTCTTTATTGCACCATAAATAAAAATATACAATGACAAGTGAATAATTCAAATGAAATACAGTAACATAAATAAACATATACATAGAAAATCTAAGGAACTGTAATGTAAATTATTTAATAATAACATCTATTTGCAGTGGTCGCGATTATTACCTACTAATGAATATAATAAAAGTGCTTTGTTGTAAAATTAACGATGTGTAAAATAAATGTTGTAGATACAAAATAAAGGTCAGGTTTAATAGGTTTACACATAATACAAACTCAGCATGATTTATTATATATTATAATGCTAAATAATAATATAATACTATTAATCGATTAGATTACAGCCTCATTTTAATAGAGGAAGATTGTAGAAGAGCCATTTGTATGGCTATCTTTGTCCCACTTGTGTTTTTGTCGTGGAGCAAATACTCTTGTATGGCTGTGTTTCAGTTTGAAGAAGCATAAGATCATAAATCTCAGAAAAGGTAATGCATGAAGTGCATTATGCGATGAACATGTTGTTATTCATGTATTTAGCTAACGTTTATAACTTTTTATCAGTTGGGCCGTTAGCTTATTTTCTATTCTAAATGTCATTAAAATCATAATACTTGTAGTAATTTATTGGAATTTAATACGCAAAATTACTGACATAATTGACATTGTATTACAATATTAGTGCACTTAATCTACACACCTACTTAGAATAAAAAAAAAGGATACTTCGAGTTCTTATGGGTGTTTATTTATTGTATTTGTAAAGTAACTACGTCTTATTGACTTACATATACAATGATGTAACCTCAGAATAATTTATAACTTAAACAAAATAATACCACTTCTTAAATCATAGTGAGCTAATACCATATGTTTAGACTAAAAATTTATGCAACGTTAATGAAGTGTACCAATATAATAATAATTTATTAGTACGTAGATACTTATTTGAATTAGCAATAGAGGTCCGAGTAACGAAAATAATAGCTTATAATAATGCGAGTAAGGATTAATATAAAAGAAACAGCTCCAGAACATAAAAACTTTTCAACTAAAATTGTTTATTGAAAGTCGATAGATGAGTTAGCTGTCATAATAATTTACCTAGTTACCACATATATAACAAATACCTCTCCCTACATTTTAAATATTAGGTAGGTTTAATATCATCTACTTAACATACATATCGCGGTTAAAGTTTATTTTAGTTTCATTCAATTGTATTCGTAGTAATATTTTCTATAGTAATATTTAGCTAGAAAAAAAAACTTATACAGTTCTCTAAATATTTATTTATGATATGTTACTATTTTGTAATGGATGATGGCGGGTTAGAAAATCAATATAATGAAAAAAAGCGTGATGATCGAAAACTCTGTTGATATTGAGTTTTATATTCGCAAACATTAACTAGGAAAGCTAGAAATAGACAAAGCAAATTTAATTAAATATTTCTTTATTGATTTCTCTCTCTCTCTTAAGTATGCAATAAACAACAAAATCAACAATTTTTTTTTAATTCAGTAGTAATGAATAAAATTAGTTGACAAGTAGCCATTATTATTTGTTACAGTAAAAACTATTTTTCCTCCTTTGTTTTAGAGTGAACTGCATAATAAAATTATGTAAGTATGTTGCTAATTTGCGTTTAACAGGATAAAAATATTCAAACATATGAAATAAACAATTGGTATATTTAATACATACGTAGTATACCTATAAGAACATGTGTACGTGATGTGAAGCAGATGCTGCTTATGTTACACTTACTTACACGGTGTCATGTGACACTGCAAGTCATCAAGAAGTACATACCTGACAAGTTTGCGATATATAAAACGCTTACTCATGGTAGCTTCGTACTGTATTAAATTATAATTATACAAACATATTTTTACTGATCAAATACTTTCTTTTTTATGCATGATAATAGAATAGTAACGGTAACGGTGTACGCTGTCGGGACATTAGTAAGGGTTGATAAGTGAGGGTGTAAACGCAGGTTAGTTAGCCCATCGTGATGAATACACCATGAATTCAGCACGATGGTTTCCAGGGAGGATCACGGGGAGGTTGATCTGACAGGGCATATTGCTAGCAATGGGACTGGTAGTCTATATACTAGCAATCCCTTCCCCCCTGACCAAATACTTAATACCAACTTTAGAACAAAGCTATGTTTCTGCAACAAAGATTCCCCAACCCCCTATTCTTACAATGTTCTGTAATGTTCAAGAATTTTATGTCATTCACGTAAATATATGCATGCAATAAAATGTTATATTTAATCCGGTTTAGATATATTTTTTATGTCTGTTCCTTTAAAACTGTCATTTATAGATCTGAAAGGATGTACTTTCTATCGATCTCATAGAATTTTCGTCAAAAATCGGTTTGCAGTTTGGTTATGATATCAAAATAACTGGTATTGCCACGATTGAAGTCGGTGTTTTTTTGGAAACAAAATAAACTTGTTTATAGGTAGGTACATCCTAAGTCTATCCCTCATTAAAAAGACGTTTTCTATTTTAAGCAGTTTCGAAAATGCAGAGGTTCTTGTATTTTTTTGTTTAGGTATTCTCTCTAAACTTTAACTGATTTAGGAATTATTATTGTATTTGATAGAAATACTCACTACTCCCATGTTGGTTCCACTTAAATTTACAATTATAAGTATACCCGCGTGACCGGGATATAGGTATTTATTGACCGGGATGAAAAGTAACCTATATCCTTCTTCATCTCATACAATACGTGCATATCAATTTCATAGTGATCGGTTAAGCCATTAAAGGTGCTATAAGATACAAACAAACAAACTCACTTTCACATTTATAATATTAATAAAGATTTGTGAAAATCTTGAATTACTGCTGTCGTAATCCACTTATCAGATTACCTGTTTTTATTATACAATGTATATAGGTACTGATATATTTAGAAAGCGATAACATATAGGTAGGTATAGTATATATGGATAGGCCGATTCTACATAGTAGGAACCTACGTGTATAATGTTGCGGAAATATCAGTATGACAGATATCATACACAAGGAAAGAACAATAGCGCGTAATGTCGTCAGTGATGATAAAGGCCATAATTATATGGACCACTTATGACAGCTTAAATTTCAGTACAATGAAGTTATTTTGTTAGAGTAGATACTTAAATTATTTAGATTTAGTTAGACAGAAAGTGTTTATTTTTTTTAATCTGTTGAAGTCACAAACAAACGTTATAACGATTATTTGCTATTCTGCTTTGTATAAGTGACTTGTATTTAAATTGATACCAATTTGAAATTCGGTGATAGTATTTATGAAGTTAAAAACAAAATATAATTACTCATATGTACATTACACCAAGTAGGTAATCCACACATATTAATGAACGGGAAGATGTTTCGTAGATTTAATTGAAGATATTTGAATTTAGAAATCGGTACTGTGTTCCTTCAAATAGATTTTACTTCGCAACATGTACAGTTATTTCCAACCAAATACGGCAAATTTAATCGTTATAAAATTAAAACAACATTTGAAAATTGGTTGAAAGGAAATAAACAGTCTTTTTAAACACAGAAAAATCAAATAGATGTTGTATGTTTTTTATTAATAAATGATAAACCTAGTTTTATAAAATATATAACTCTTAATCACCTGCCTAGATTTTGCTTATAGTTACATTAGGTGGATCAGGTGGTTTAAAAAAAATACTTTTAGTTCAACACATAAAAATATTAATTTCTTTTTTGTTAGAATATTTAATAGGATAACATAAAAATACTATTATTAACTAATGAAGTTACTTTCGTATCCGATCCTTTTATTATTTGGAAACCAGAAGAACCCTGGTCTTGGCCTAGACATAGCATAAAAAGCTTTAGATCTTAAATACATTGCCATTGACACTGACAGATAATCCATAACAATACGGTTAATTGGAATTGGCAGACTATTAGGTAGTAATATGCTTTTTATTTGCTAACCACTAGTCTATTGTAATAATGGGATTAAAATACAAGTAATTTAGTGAGATATTTGTCGCCTTGTCACATACATAGTCACCTACAAATAGAATTTAATTATTTCTAACCCTACATAACACATTTATTACTTTAAATTAATTCTGTAAGATTGTTTTGCTGTCGATTTAATAAGGTCCAACTGTGTCGACAAATGCTTATTACAAAACACATTATAAATGTTCCCTACTTCTTTAATAACAAACAGTGGTGGTCATACAACCTCCAGTCTATTTATCGTAATATTTAGTCTATGTTTCAGGTTCTAAATGGTTTTTATAGCAGTATATATTCTAATTGGAAAATATATTCAGAAATATAGTCTGTATGATTAATGACCTATTTTATACTTATACAACAAGTTATAAAACAACTAGTTTTCTACTCGTGACTTTGTTTGTGTGATCGGTTATGTTGATAAGGCGAAATAAAAATTGGTATCAAGAGGTAACAAACAAATAAAATCATTTATATTTACATTATATTAGCAAGACGTACCGTCGGCGTTTCACCTACATACCATTCATGACGTCCATGATCGTCACTCATGCTTTTAAGCGATGGTTGGCGCTTTTTAGCTGAATTTCCATTCTAAATAGTACAAAATAAACATTTTAAATTTATCTACCTACAGATTCAATATATATAGATTATAATGCTCTTCTTTATTGACGAGGGTAATCTAGCTACTTGGTTTATGAAAACTGTTTGAGAGTCAGTAAAAATATGTCGTCGATATAATAATATCAAAAATTTAAATTCATCCATTTCATTTCGCCACATACAAAATTGCAATCCGCTGAAATTTTGGCAACTGTTCCATGCGATTGAGTTTGTTTTTGTGATGTAAGTAGGTAGGTATATATAGCCTCATTGAAACTGTCACGTTACGTTTTTTATCACTATGTTGGTATGTGTTACATTACTTTCTATTTAAAAAAAAAATATAATGGTATGAGAAACTTCCATAGTTAAATTAGTTCAATATTTTTTTGAGGCAATGTTTAAAATTGTAATTTTTACCCAATAACAGCAACTTAAAAATATCCAGGACTTTACTTTGCAATGGGATACCCACAGGCACTTTGCGGTTGTTACCATTGTGTTAACATTCAATAATAGTTATACATAAGTGTCTAAAGTGTGTCAGCCAATATTTATTCGCAAATTACATGATATATTTGTTATTAATTTATAGTTATAAAATCCAGACCGACTATTAACACACATTCAAAATTATAAAGTTTAGAAAGCTGAAATATGAAACAGGTTTAATAAGAAACGTAAGTGTTTACGATTTTTGAAAATGTTCTATTTAAAAAGGGAATGGAATTAATTCACCGGAAATTTACTATGATGGTATCCAAGATGAACCGCGTGAAATTTGATCTGACACATATACCCTGTATTACTAATATTGGGTCACTAATCGTTATTGTAAATAATATCCTCCGTTTTACATTTTAATGGTACACGTTTTGTTACAATTATAATAGTTATGTATCTACTTACATAGAACTAGCAAGAAAATTTATATGCTTTACTTATGGAGTAATATTTATTGTCGCTACTGGTTGTAAGAAATTGATTGTGACGTCAATAATTGATAGGCATTTCATAGAGGTCAACTTAATTTAGGTACGTACAATGACTAGTACGATGGGACGATGAACTGTTAAAGCGTCTACAAGAGTACAATAAATTAGGTAACGTTTAAAATAACTATACCGTCTTCTACAACTTTTTATTTTCTTTTTACGTTTAGAAAATGAGCTACGTGATTGTTATACAAATGTTGATATTTCTTTTAAACAAGAGAGAGTTGGGTTCCGAGTGTCTCTAGTGGTTTATCAATCAGCCCCTTTGTAAATGGCAACTGAAGTTATTAGTAGATATATTTTCAATATCGTATATGCCTGAGAAGAAATAAGACGCCAGATATTGCAGTCTCATTCTTATGTACCTATACGATAATTTTGTTTGCTACTTGATCTGACCTTAAAACGCCAAAGTATTCTTTCATAGATTATCTAGTTTAAAACGAATTTTGATGCATTAATTTAAATAAGGAATTGTTTTAGAAATTTCTAATAAATCTTAATTGAACTGTGAGACGACATTTACAATCGTAATAGCGAGAATGTACATATGTTATGGCAAGAGTGTCAATATTAATTTTAATATGCTACTTGAGAGACTAATGTTATGTTCACTATTAGAGTAAGTGTAAATAATGCTCTTTACTATCTATAGATTAATTTTTTTTATGTAATTTGGAATGATAAAATGTAATATCGTAGTTTATATTTCGGTATGGTTGTATCAACTAAACATATTTTTATTGATGCAGGGAGCGCACGCGAAGGCGGATTGGTATGGCGCGGGTGCTCCGCAGGCTGCGACGACGCCGAGGATGGCACGGCGGGAGCGCTCACCGACGGGAACCTCAACCCTGGAGACAAGGTACTTAAGCGATATTTGATAATTAATTAAGGTGTTGTGGGTGACCATGGCCGGCGGTATTCACTTACCATCAGGTGAGCCGCATGCTCGTTTGCCTCCTGTGTTGTAAAAAAAAAAACTTAAACGACTAAACAAATTTGAATGAAATTTCGTATTTAGGCACGGGTAAGTTAGATCCTAAAATAGGCACATAGGATAATTAACATACTAATTCACACATAAAAGAAGAGGATATGGGCCAATCTGGAGTACATGATATACACAGATCCTCCACTCTAAAACTGAGAATGGTTTAGGAGCCAGAATCTTTTTCCAAGACCTCAATAGAAACATACCGTTTGCCGAACACAGCTCAGTATTCCAAAGCGAATGTGTAGCAATAACAGATGGCGCTATAGCTGTAGGCTATATAAGTTAGGAATTAATGACACCGGCATTAGATTCCTATCTGATATCGCGGTGATACTAAAAGCACTAAGAAACAACAAAACAAATAAGAAATCGAAAGCACTGCATAAGATATCATTCAATAATCAAGTTATCCTCCAGTAGATAAGGGGATGGACACAATGGATCTTATGGTAACGATGCCGCTAATAAATCAGCTAGAATAGATTCTATAATGAAAGGAGCAGGCCCGTGTCCACTTCTTTCTCTTCCGTTCTCTTAGTTTCGAATATGGGTTCGTCAGAGATCCACTGATATACAAAAATACAGGTAACTGATTACAGACTGAAAATTCACCGTGCCTGTGTTGAATCGACGACATGATGGTTTTTAACAATTTTGTCTACATAAATTAGGATTAAAGCAGCCTGTGGTAGTCTAGGATATAGTATTGATGTATTAATTATACACTGAAATTCGTTTGGCTGTTTTTGCGTGATGTAGCAAACATCGATACATATTATCATCATGTTAATAAATATTAACATTTTGATAGAAACTGTCACATCCTACTGATATATATATATATATATATATATATATATATATATATATATATATATATATATATATATATATATATATATATATATAGTAGGATAAAAGCATCATAGATGTTGGCAGCCGCACTTGAAGCATTCTTAGGCACGGGAAGAATTTTATTTACAAATCGTTGCAGAGAAGAATGAATCGCTATCGAACTGATCTGACAATGTCGTGTATAAGCACCTCTTGGAGTTCGTCCTTGCTAAGAACCGCAAAGTACTATCAAGTGTTCTCTGCGGCAACAGCAATTTTTATCATTCTAGTTATGTGATTATTTTAGAATATTTTATTTTTACACTGAAATTTTGTACAGATAATATATATGAATTGGTCATGTTAAAGTAATTTGAACACAAAAATTTCAAGTGAAATTATCGTCGCATATCCACTCTAAACAGATTTTTTATTTATTTATTAACTTCCTCTTTGTGGGTGATATCACATTGTATACCAGTATATAAAAGTATTGTAGACAGCATAGCAATGATGTTTATCCGTGTACAGAAACAGGGATCCATCCTAGTTTAAAAATATGTAAGAGTGACGTCATATTCCTGAAATTTAAATGCCACATTGGAAGGTGTATTTAAACTCCTAGATTGGAAAGAATACAGTATTGGGTAAAATAAAAAATACTTGTAACATGAAAGAGAATAATAAAATCAAATAATGGCCTCCGGATGGTCCACGAATAGAAATCGGTTCAGTTAAGAAGAGATCTTGTTTTTTAAATAGATAAATGAGAGAAGATTCTAGACAAAATTAGAGAACCGCTTTTTGTTGATGAACATAGCGACAAAATGTAATAAAACCACAGATGATTTCTACAAATACCAAAATTTTTATTATCGCAAATCATGAACCAATTATTGCGAATTATTGGGTTGTAGCCAATTTCTGCCGGTGATGATTGGGTTGGTATTTGTTTTGTTAGATTTTTGTCGCTGTGGACATGGCATATATCTAGATTAAACAGAAGCTTTTTATAAGCAATAAAACCACCTCCGCATCTACAGTTTCTATAATACCATTTACTGTTTTCTTTTTTTATACAAGCAGTAAAATGACCTACGTTCTACCTATTCGAGCCAATTTGAAAAACCTTTTAATGTTATTATCTACTTTTCTTCCATTTCTGGATATCATGAAATGGTTTCGTCGCCAAATTAATAACCCTTACAATTACGGTAACAGTTTGATCGTCTAATTCGTATATTCCCTGTACAATTTGGAAAGGCAAATAATAATTATTATTATAATAATAAATACATGTCGTATCGTACATAAATTTTTACAACATATCCTCTTAATCATTAACTAATAAAAGCTTTTAGAATTTCTTGGTATAAAAGCTTGTAAATTTAAGTTTTAAAACCAAAACAAACTTTTTGAGATGAAAAAATAATACATAATAATATCTATGTATTTTTTATCGAATGTATTATGGGGATTGTTTCGACGAGTTGTTCGAAATGATACCAGCTACTGAAGTTCACTTTTGTACAACCCGCCACACACTAAAGTTCCAGCTTAACCATGGTAGTACACCTGCAACTCTTCTGGCGTTGCGGGTGTTCATGGGCGGCGGTACTCGCTTACTTTCAGGTGAGCAGCATGCATGTTTGCCACCTATGTAACTATGTAAAAAAGAAATCTGACAGACGAATTTTCTACAAAGTCCGTTCTGGTATAATGTCATCTCGGTCCAGGCTTAAAAATACATTCAGCTATTACCACAATACAATAGTGACTTGTCTACTGTCTATGGTACCTCCTATTTACGGCATAGAAACAATGGTACAGCACGATTTATAAAATGTAAGTGTGTGTCATTAAAGTACTTTAACAAATGAATGTATGTACTTGGGAACTGGCAACAAAGATCAAGCAATCAATTATTTAATTTCATCCTTATTCTACAATGATCAGAGCCATCAGACAATGATCATGCTGTTTACGAGTGATCGTTAAAGCACTGAAATGACGATTTTTATGATTTTATTACTAAACTCAATGAAGTATTTAATAAAGAATTGCCAATCAAAGTGTTACGGATTTATTAGTACTATCAAAAGTATTATTAAGAATCAGACATCCTTAGTAGACAGTGTATGTTATTTCAAATTTTGTAGGTAGGTTTATAGCAATGTTTAAGTATTACTAAGTACTTACCTTGTTTACCAAAATGTTCATATATTGTGTCCTATACGAATACATTATTCCTACCTATTGAGTATTCAAGAATAGTGCAATCTTCTATTAGTAAAAGTATTCTTATAGTAGTATAAAAACATTAGGTTCTTTCACTTCTCCAGAATATTGCTCTTATTTTTATTCGTAGACTGTTGTAAAAGAGGATTGGGTAAATGAACCATAATATAATACACCAGTGCAAGAAAAGGAAAACTCTAAATAATACCCCATAACGTGTCTTTTAGACAACGTAGTAATAGTAGATTATATGCTGTTTATTATACTCATCTGATTTACTTAAATTTATCTTGATTTTTGTTATAGTTGGAGGGGTCGGACGCAGCTCCGGACGACCCTGTTCACCTCAAGCGACAGGTGGGACTCGTCAGTGGGGTGGCTTTAATCGTTGGCACCATGATAGGTAAGACTTTTCAAAATTATTTAAAGACCTATATAATAATGTATTGAGATATAATTTTTGTTTGCATTTTCGTACGATTAGACTAATCTTTTAAATTATGCGTACATTAAATAGAATTTGATAGGTACCTAGGGTGATATATAATAGTGAGGTAGGTGAATTTGATAGAATTTAATACAGTGTTAACATATTACATTGATACGATATTTTTAATACATTAGTATTAAAAAAATTCACACTAATATGACATGAATTTACGAGTATGTGGTGCTACAAAAAGCGCTATTCGTATTTGCGTCATCCGCTGCGTCATAATCTAAGCATAGTTCGATATTATGTGAACTACTTTTTCAATTTATAGTGAAATAGTTTCGCTTATGGTTTCATATTATTCTCGTTGGCGAATAATGTAGATCTGAGTCTCTAATGGTCTTAGAAAATGAAATTTGATAAGGATATATATATAATATTTGTGATATTAAATTAACCTCATTATCTATAAGTATAAAGAGATTAAGTTTTCATATGTTTTCAATTACCGTGTACTCGTATATCTATAATATCGTTATGCCATGTACAATCACATAATTGTGATTGCATACATTTTTTTACTCTTCTATTTTACGCTATTGATCGTTAGATTCTACGGTAAATTATATACAGCTTTCTGTTTTTTCAGGCTCGGGAATTTTCGTCTCGCCCTCTGGGCTTTTGGAGCGCACGGGTTCAGTGGGCATAAGCTTCATCATATGGATGGCGTGCGGACTGCTCTCGCTGCTTGGTAATAATTAATTTATAAATAAATAACATAAATATATTAACGACTATTATACCTCATGGGGTAGTCAGAGTTATTTGACAACTTTTCTCGCTGTGGTGAATGTAATATTAAAAGTTGATATTTTTTTTATGAAACTTGCAATGGTTAGGTAACTGACGGAATGAGTTGATACCTTATAGAAAGACTCGAGTTCCATGAACCAAGGTAGGTCAGTTAGTCCGTCTTGAATAATTCTCTACTGTGTGAGAGTCGGTCTACTTTTAGTTAGCAATGGGACAGTTACTCATAAAAATTGCCTTTATGGAGACAGGATGACAAGAACATCTTCTATACTAAGAGAAAACTAAGAAATCATTCACTTAGTCTATACACATCTTTATGAAGTTATAACATGTGGAAATCAGACGGTTTATTAAAAATAATTCATATTGTGATGAAGTTTAAGAGAAAGATCTTTTTATAAGCGGAAACAAGTCGTATGACTTGTTTCCGCTTATATACAAATACAAAAATACAACACAAATAGGCACAACTTATAGCTGTGCCTATGTGTGTTGTATTTTTGATTAAAATTCATTTAAATAAATCATTGATAAAGTATCTAAAATAAAAGCCAAAAATAAATCATTTAATTTTGCCTTTGGCAAAATTTTTGACCGACTTCAAAATAGGAGAATAGACTATATAATTTTTATGTATTCTTTCATTTTTGGATCATGGTAATGTTATTACAGGAGCGCTTGCGTATGCGGAGTTGGGGACAATGAACACGTCCTCTGGCGCTGAATACGCCTATTTTATGGATGCATTCGGAGGACCACCGGCATTTCTGTTTTCATGGGTAAACAAATTATTACATATCTAATTCGATTTTGATAAAGTTCTTTGCAGTCGATAGATATTCCATTTCGACGCCACGTTAATTTTGTCAATTTTGAAGAGACTATTATTTTTGCCGAAATATTCCATGAAGAAGGTACTTATGTACACTATTATTTTAAGTATATATATTAACATATGTGTATAATACCTATACATAATAATCTACCTTAAAGTGAGGAAGGAGTACAAAGTTAATAAATCAAGATCCTTAATCTTATTGATCGAAGTCCGCTTGAGAGCGAGTTTAATCTCTATTATCAATATATTACCAGTATCGATTGGTTTGTTGACTTTCTTGACGTAATAGTTTTATTTATATATCTGTATATAGAATACATGTTATCTATTTCTTTCAAAAATATGCTTTTTTAGAGTTCATAAGGACTGATGAGAATATTGACCTATGTAATTACGTATATATTTATAATAAAATTAAATATAGAGTTAGTTCTAGTTCATAAATATTGAAAATAATCTATTATGATTGAATACACAATATATATCAAAAAAACATGATTTTTGATTTGACAACATGATTGTCTTTAATTACACCATTTTTATATATGTATTATTATCACAATCCAGTAACACTGAATATATATCGTGTGCTTGTCTTTGTGAATAGGAAGTAGAAAGTATCTAGTTCCTATGCAAATTTTTGGGTCATGTTAGTTTCATCAATAATAATTTTTAGGTATCGACATTGGTGCTGAAACCATCCCAAATGGCTATAATTTGTCTAAGCTTCGCTAAGTATGCGGTAGAACCGTTTGTGTCCGAGTGCGAACCGCCACAAAGCCTTGTCAAGCTCGTAGCACTAATTGCAATTGGTAAGCTTATTTTAATATATATTTAAATTATAATTTAAGAACAGACACTAAAAATGTTATGTATTTGTAATGTATCTTTTTGAGAAGTAGATTTATATACTAAAATAAATAATTATAGAAAAATAACGTACCTACGCAAATAAGTTCCAATTGACTTTCGTGGCTTGCGCCTGTAAATTTTATTAAAATATCAGTTCTATAAGAAAAATATTTTGAGTATTACTATTTGGTAGTTTTACAAAATAACTCAATTGTACATGATCCTATACGATTGGTCGTATGAAAAATTGCTTAACGAGCAACGAGGAGAAATGATGCTTATAGTTTTCGTGTGTGATAGAATTCGCAATAAAAAGATCTGTAAATAAATGGACTACATGAATAAAGTAACCAATAAAGTATTGGTCAGCTGAACTGAAAATGGGACAACCACATATTTCATTTTAGTATTGATAATTAATAAGGAAAAAAGATTTTGAAGTAGCGACCCCATAGGGGCAAACGCAGTGTAGAGCGAACCTGCAGGGAGTCAACGGATGGCTGTAATTATTTTTGAAGTAAGCCTGTATAGTCTAAGTGGTGGCGTGAATTTACTGGATACAGAGGAATAACATCTGAGTCCTTTGGAATGGCAACGCATGGGGGGTATCATGGGCGAAACAGTATACTCTGTTATGTCCATGGTACTGCTCATGTCTATAGGCGACGGTTACCACTTTCCATCAGGTGGGCCGTCAGCTTGTTTGCCATTCTAAGTTGTATAAAAAAAAAAAGTGGTCAAATGTGAATAGCTAAAATAATAAACGTGACGATAATATACTTCTGGGATAGACACATGAGATACGCGCATTCTTATTATGGAACCATTAGGAAATAAATGTCACATCTGTCATATAATCTTATATGACGTCATCATCCTATCAGCCGTTAACTATCCACTGTTGAACCTAGGCCTCTCCACAGACTATCATAAGGAACGGTTCCGAGCCACCTGCATCCTATATGACATACTTACCTAGAATTAGAGTCTCATATTGAAACTAAAGGTACATATTGAAACTCTATATCTTGTAATTTGTTTAATTTCTTTTGTTTCAGTAATGATCTTAGCGGTCAACTGCTATAGCGTGAACTTGGCAACTAATGTTCAAAACATTTTCACGGCAGCCAAATTAGGAGCGATTGCGATCATCGTTTGCGGCGGAGCTTACAAATTGATATTAGGTAATAAACATTCAGGGCCGGAGTTACTTTATTACAAATGTATTTAATGTTCAATTCTTAATTACATTTTCTATTACTTACAATAACATGTCATTTAAAATCATAAGCATGTGACAAATTCCCATCACCATTAGATAGTCCCCTAAATCGTCCACCATCTAATCCACAATTAATCATAATGGGATGTAAATAATTCAGCAAAGACTGACGGGTGGTGTGTCCGTATGGTGCAGGTAATACGCGACATTTACAGGAGCCCAACTTCGCCAGTAGCACGGCGACTCTGGGCAACATAGCAACCGCATTCTACACGGGCCTATGGGCCTACGATGGTTGGAACAATCTCAACTATGTAACTGAGGAAATTAAGAATCCATCCAAGTAAGTAATATGTTACTTAGTATTTATTAAGAATAAAGAATTACGTTAAACTTTTGCTAATTACGATGACACTAAAATACATTGCCCTAGTATGTACATATCTACTACTACTATACCAATATTTACAATCAGTATTTTGATCAACACAAAAATGAATTTCTTTTTTCATTTTTTAAAGCATTTTTGTCTGCAGACAAACGCTTTGTTTTTCTGTTCTTACTAGACCTTTTAATCTCATGAAAAACAATCCTCTACAGCGTATATTTTAGGTCGGTTATAATGAAGCACCTAAAATAGTACTTACCTAAATACAACATAGGGACACGTACTTGCAGTACCCGATTTACACAAAGGGAAAATTGTTTGCGAACAAAATGTTTGTCGTCTGCGTAGGACTTTAAAATGAATTGGTAGATTTATATAATTAATATCTAAGATATAACAAAATTCAAATAATGTCAGTTATTTTGTATTAATAGATACTATTATAAATACAAAGATCACCCAAGTTACTATCTATTTAATTATATCTTATCTGCTTGTTTATTTTTTTGTTACCTTAGTCACTTATTTGTTTAAATATTAAATAAAAAAAAATAACACTAGGTATCTTAGGAATGTGGATATAAAATATTAAAGTGAGTCTGTACGTTTGTTGCTTTTTTACCACTAAACATTTAATTACCTGCATTTAACCTTTTTTCTATACTTATAATGTTAACTAATATTAATATCCCCTTGGTAGTGTTTCTTAACATTTACTTTATAAAATGACGTTAATTTTTTACTTAATTGACAATGTATTAGATATCATATATATTTTACTTTATCAATAACGGTGTCAAAATTCATGACAAATTTTGTAATACCTTTTTTAGATAGTTTCCACGAATATAACTTTATCAGAATTATATCTTACAATTCCTGTATGTATCTACTTTGCGTGTGATTCGTTTTAGGAATCTTCCGTTGAGTATAGTGATCGGCATACCTTTGGTGACACTCTGTTATGCTCTGGTGAACGTGTCATACCTGGCGGTGATGTCCGTCAGCGAGATGGCGGACAGCGAGGCTGTAGCGGTGACTTTCGGGAACCGCTTGTTGGGGCCCATGGCATGGCTCATGCCACTGGCTGTTACTATATCCACGTTTGGTTCAGCTAACGGCACTTTATTTGTCGCAGGAAGGTAAATGTTAATTTCATAATAATATTGTTTCATGTATAAATGTGTAATATTTTCCAAGGTTGTACAAAAATCTCGCCTGATTGGTTGCTTCGGCTGCTTTATTTGCTAAGAAGCTTGAGTGTTTTTGTTTTTAGTTTTGAAGGATGGAATATGTTCGTAAAAATAAAGGAAACGGAGACAACATCTTAACTCTTAGGAATGCCAACCCATTGCCAAAATTAATGGTAACCGTTGCGTATATAGATGTGGATTGACGTCATGCACCATTAATGGTCATCAACAATATACCTACTTACGAGTATAATGGCGTATTAGCGTCCTTCATACAGTGACGGTTGAGGACTAAGTTTGTAAGAAATTTTGACGTGTTAGGGTTTTCCTTGACATTTGTCTCTTCAAAGCAAAAATAATACAAAAACAAACTGGAATTGTTTTTTTTATTAAAAACAAATAATGTTCACAGCTGGCTACGAGAACTCAAAAAAATAGACCCAAGTCAATCAAAAATCTTTATTCTCATTGCATACTATTGTGATGCAGAATAAATACATCATTCGTATTAATTATACACACTGACGTAGCTGTCTCTAAGTAACACTATTACAACGTATACTATGGTAGGTAGATTGTAGACACAATGTATCTAGCTGGGTACTTGCCATATGTGACTATATACAGTACGGTCTTTGTTCATATGACATATTATACTAAATACTAATAGATTGTACACTTTGGACCAAAGATTTTGTAATTCATTGTTCTTAGCTGTGGTAGACTAAATATCATCTTAATTTGTTTTATTAATCCATAGTCATAAATTATTATTGATTGACAGTAAAGCGTACATAATTTATTTGTCCAATTAGAATTCAACTGCATAAAGTATTGATTATTCTAATTTTCTTATGTAAATTTTCTCAGGTTGTGCTTTGCAGCCTCACGGGAAGGTCATTTATTGGATATTTTGTCGTATGTTCACGTGCGTCGCTTCACACCCGCTCCAGGACTGATATTCCATGTAAGTATACCTTTTTTTAATGAGATGACAATTGATAGGTAACCTTGCTTGTATCATCTGTATATGTTGACGGGAACCAAGACAGGTTAAATGATCCAACTTAATAAATTTATCAGTAATTGTAGTAATAATGGCGTGAATTTACAGGGTACAGAGGAATAAAACCTGAGTCTTCAAGAATGGCAACGCATAAGCGAAACAGTGTACTTTGTTCTGTCCACGGTACTGCTCATATCTATAGGCGACGGTTACCCCTTTCCATCAGGTGGGCCGTCAGCTTGTTTGCCATTCTAAGTTGTATAAAATAAAAATTATTTTTAATGGCTGAAAAAATAGCTGATAATGGAATGGTAACCCAGTCTGCGCTATCGGTATACACGGGCGGGGTACAAGTGAGGGATGATGGATGAGGATGAAAGCAGGTCAGTTAATCCGTTATGACGAATTCATTAAGAATTAACCAAGATGGCTTCCAAGGGAACCCGCGTAGAGTACGAATTGATTGGCTTGCTAGCAAGTCACTAGCGAAATGTATTTCTGTCGAGTATATAGGTAAAACATAGGGTAATGTATAATTATTTTCAAATACAAATTACGAATAATAATTACGAACAGCCTTGACTACAATAGTAATAAATCGATAATTTCCTCTGACAATACCATAAGACATTACTATCATAAGCATATTTGTAATATAGAATTTATTTTTATCGTTTCAGTCTCTGATAGCAGTAGCAATGGTACTGTACGGGACAATAGATTCGTTAATCGACTTCTTCTCATTCACCGCTTGGATATTCTATGGTGGTGCGATGCTTGCTCTGATCGTTATGAGATACACTAAACCCCATGCACCTAGACCATATAAGGTATATATTGCGACTGATTAAATTTAATATAAAAAATAAATAAATAAAAAATGTCATAGTATTCCAGAACATTACAAGACTGATAAGCAAATGTGACGGTAGAAGATAGAGATGTGTGATTGTGTGGTTGCCTGTAAGAATAGACCGTAGGCATCTTACAGAAAATTATTTACATGAGCAAAGCTGCAATAAACAGCCGATTTAGTCGATAATCCTAAACAAACAAATCCAATAAATATTATAAATGTAAAAGTTTGTAAGGATAGACTAATCGATGGACGCTTGTTACTCTTTCACGCAAAAACTATTGAAAAGATTTGAATTAAATTTGGTACTTATTCACGCGCGCAAAGCCGCGAGATACAACTAGTTGTAAATATAATAATTACAAAATGCCACACAATCAAACTAATCGCCTGGTTCTCAAGCTATTATGCCTTGTGTTATGAGGAACCAGACAAAGAACGTTTGCAAGCAGAACCCAGAATCAAGCCAATATCATATACGCAAAGCTCTGTGCCCACTACTGCTTCATAGACGTCATAATTTTTTTAGTAATATATGTTAAAATAGTTTTCTTACGTGTTTACAGGTGCCAATAATTATCCCATATGTTGTTTTGTTGGTATCGGCGTATTTAGTGGTGGCCCCAATAGTGGACAAACCTCAATGGGAATATCTGTATGCCGCTGCTTTCATATTGGCCGGATTATTGGTCTATTTGCCTTTTGTGAAATGGGGATATACGTTGCCGTTTATGGGTAAGAATATTTTAGTTTTTATTAATAGAACCATTACTCCAGTTTATTAAATTATTGAAATAAATTAATAATTTAGTTATTATAGTGCCATCTACTGCAATGGGAAAGAAAGAACGAGAAAGAAAGAAAGAACGTATATATATTTTTTCTTTTCAGATAAAATAACAGTTTTCCTACAAATGGTGCTGGAGGTGGTGCCAACTTCAACAACATTTGAATACTGATGAGTCTGCGCTGGACTATAAAAGAGCATTTGTGACAAAATTAGAGTTTAAATTTTTCTGGTATCCTTTGTTAAATTTTACACTGTTATTGTTGATACATTTTTATCAATTTTGTCAACTTTCAATGATTTTTTGCCCATATATTTTATAATAAATAGACCATGAAGGTGGTGCTGAAAGATACTAATACAATGTTATTGTTTTCGACTGAGAATTTGTTCCTTGTTCTAAAATTCATAATTATTGTTTTGCGTAAGCGCTGTTAGAGACAAATGCAATAATTTGTTATTCGAATATGTAAATGAATTATTATAATATGTCATTATTATCATAAATAACATTTAATGCTTATATTCAATAGCGTATTTGGAAGAGAAAGGGGGGCTGTCTATTTTTGAATTGTCTGGTATTGACTGTAGAATTGTCTTGTATGGACTCAGAATAACGAGCGGAGCCTTGGGTATGTCTGAGAATGTACATGCGTCTTTTTTAATGTGTCAGGCCCCCTTTGGAAAATAATCTTAAATACGTCAATGACTATATTTAACAGAAATACAATACGTAAGTAAGGTGCATTCGGTTATTAAAAAAGTATTATAATAATAGTATTCATAGTTGTATTAAAAATGTGAATTTTCTGGCCTATAAGCAATTTCGTAATAAGTTGAAGTGTTTCAATAAATGTATGTAGCACCTAAATACATATAGATAGATATGTATAAAAATACTAAAAATTAAAATGTATTATTATTTCTTATAAGAGAACGTCGTGGTTTAGTTGTATAGTATCAGAATTTATAGACTCTAGGCCGTGAGTTCGCTTCTGGCTGACCGTTGTAAATTACCTAATAAGTATAATTTTGTATATCAGTTTACAAAAATCTGATATCGGTTGGGTAAAATTTGTTAGTAATGACATCTGAATTAACAAAGGCAAGGGAATGGTGTCAAAATTTCGATTATTCCATTCAGCCGAATGCACCTAACAACAAGGTTTTCAAATAATTTTAATATACAAAAAGAAATGATCTGGTTTTAAGTAAAATGCTTAATTGAGGTATTTACAATATTTGTAATTGTATTTTAAAGCCATAAGGCAATATTTTTGTGAAAATTAGATAGTGATGTCATAGTCCATTTCATTAGTTTGCACGAATCATTCCTATGGGGATCATGCAAAGAGAGATATTTTCAGGATTTACCATGTTTACAGAGCCAATATTTGTATTTTTAATAGGACATGTAAAAGGGCCACTTTAGATAGTTAAGATACCTACTTACTATACCTATATTATAATTTCTATATTAACATCGTAATTAATTTTTTTTATGATATGAATTTAAATTGTATTATAAAATATTTAAAACAGATAAAAAAAAAAAACAGAGGCTAAATCAAGC
Source organism: Galleria mellonella (assembly GCF_026898425.1). NCBI lineage: Eukaryota > Metazoa > Arthropoda > Insecta > Lepidoptera > Pyralidae > Galleria > Galleria mellonella. The sequence continues at coordinate 8,576,221 of NW_026442090.1, read as the reverse complement.
GCTTTAGAAGATTAAATACTTGCAAGATATACAATTTATATTTTAATTACAACATGGTCAATTATTAATCATAATATAAAAAGATACATAAAAATTGGCAAGATGTTGCATGGTACTTTTCGAATTTCTCGACTAAGCTTGAACCCTATTTGCATCACTATGAGTGATTGTGCTAAACTCATAGTTCGTAGTTCATCGGTCATCAATAGGCAACCTTAGTGGAAGTTTAGCTGTAACTGTTTTTATTATTACACAACAAAATTTGTGCGTTGTTTACTCATATTTTAGGGGCTTATACACATATATTTCACTTATTTTATATATTATAATATTAACCTTAGATTTTTAATTATATAAAGATGTTATGAAAGAAAAACAAAGACCGATGTTTTTATTGACATGAGACAAGTATTTATGATGCATGTAAATAATTCGTAAAGAACATTTAGTTTATAACATTCTATACATTTTATTTGTATGCGTCACAAAATTTTCTGTGGCAATGCCATGTATTGTTTTTTTTTAACAAACGTTTTTGAAAATTTAATTTTGCAGTGCAAATTTTTCATATTGATATTACAGGGTACCGATGCATATTACAGTAGTTTTTAGATATGGTGTCATATTAATACTATAACAGTTACAGTGAATTCTGTGACGTCCAATATGTACATGTATATAGGCGACCGTTACTGGTTTCCATTATGTGGGCTATCCGCTTATTTATCATTTGAAATTGCATAAAAAATACAATATGGGTTAATATTTTTAGAAATCTAAGGTTAAAAAAATTATACTAACAACGCGGCCCCAAATTAAAGACTAAAGTGTGTGTTTTCTAACAAATCTTTATTACCTATTGGTGGAGTTTTGCGACCGGTAAAATTTGGTCCTATCATTCCTTACCGGGGCATAACGATGCCGTCATTGTTTAAATTATGTTTTATTAAATATATTTTTGTATTTGATAACAAATAGCAATGTGTCAGAGATTTTTTACGATATTGAAATTTTAACGGTTAGGAACCGTTGTTAAAAAATATGCTTGAAATATCAATATTTTGCCAAAAATTGTAATACATTATTACGTGTAGATAGCTTCGACGTCTAAAATATAGGTGTATGAACCATTGTACCTACTATGTAGACACATGAGGGCACACAGCAAGTACACACCTAACGATGTGATATTGTTATGGGTAATTATCTAATGGTTTTATTTTGTGAAAAATATCAAAATACATACCTATACATACTTACATAAAATCTATAAACTATATAATCTATGTATGTACTTATCTCTGAAAGAGAACAGAATTATTTATTGTTATACACTTACCATTGAATTAAGTGAAATTTTAAATAAAGACGGAATTATAATACTTATCCTTTATTTTTCCCCATTAAATACAGGGAATTTTTTTTGTTGATGGATGCAAATGGTATGATAACCCCGCCTGCGCTAACGGGATACGCTGGCGGAGCACCAGTGAACGGTTATCGATGAGAATGAAAACAGGCCAGTTAGCCTATCACGATGACTTCATCAGGAATTAACCATGATAGTTTCCAGGGGTGGAGGTCGGAACCGCGAGGTGTTTGGGGATATTGCTAGCAATAGGATTTTCAATCTCCATTACTAACAATCCCTTCACACTTAACAGTTTTTTTTTAATATCCACTACAGGGAATATTAAAAAAAAAACTGAAATCCATATTATTTTTAAGACCTCAACCCATTAATATCCTACTGTTGGGAATGAATCTTATGAAAAGCTTCTTAAGGTTAAGTACATATTAAGTGGAAGGTATATTTGAAATGGATGACGAGATGACCGCCTATGCTATCTATATTCACAGCCTGGGCATGAATAAGGGATGACAGGTGAGAATGAATGCAGGTAAGTTAGCCCATCGTAACGAATTCAGAAATTAACCATGATAGTGTCCAGGAAGAACCGCGTGGAGGCTCTATCTGAAAAGGCTATCGCTAACAATGGCGATGTTAGAGCCCATTATTAACAATCACTTTTTTCCTCGCACGATGCGCTCTGCGCGATGGAAGGTATATTAAGACGGTAGAACTTGCAACCAAAGTACTAGTCGAACTTTGGTTCGACTTATAGAAAACAAAAAATATTAAATTCTGACATTTGATTTTTTAGAATGGCAAACAAGATGACGACACCTGATGGAAGATGGTAATTGTCGCCTGTAGATATGAACATCACAAGATACACTGTGACTCCCCTGAATAAATCTATCCAAATTATTTATAGTTTACTAATTGAAGCCAGCGGTACGTTCGCGCGGAAACCAGTAGTTTATGCGTTAAAGAATAACAAACATCAATACATTTATCCATCTTTACAAACTTTCGTATTTATTACATATTCAGGTATTCTGTAAATATGGATTTATAATTAATACTTATTTTTTGATATATGCAAATGGAAGAAGTCCAGTTTCATTTACTGCTGGAAGTTAAATCTAACATTATTTTAGTGGAAACTTGCATAATCAAGTGCTATAATTAGACAATTTCGTTGTTCGTCCAGTAGTTGCATGCCACTATCAAGCTTTTGTTAAAGAAAATTAGCATTGGATTTCGGTTTACCTGATTACATTTATTAGTAAGTAGAGAATAACAAAAAGGTTTATTATAAAAGTACAGTGGTAATATCTTTATATACTTTATAAGGTTATTACGACTATATTCCACTTTTAAGTAATAAGCTTTGTTTTTGGAAATTTTTATTATTAAAAACAAATAAAAGACAATATGTTCAACAATTTATTGTTGTTAATACACAAAGATCACAGATCTTTGCATTTTCAATACCATTTACAGTATTTTGGCATATCATATATATTAATACACACAATTGCTTAGGAAATGCGTGTAAGTTTTAAGCCTAAGATCATTGATATCTAGATAGTTACTTACAATTGCTTCGAAAAGCGTCCCTTTTAAATTATATTAATTGTGTAATTAGGGACTTTTCTCATGCAAATCAATATACGTTTTATTTTTATTTATTATACTATATTTTCAATTTTACAAAATCTGACAAGATTTTAGACACTTTAATAGTATGAAAAACGATATGTTAGCCAATAGTTGGTTGACCGTTCTGATACTTGACTTTCTAAATGTGTATGATCTTAGGTTTAAATAGCCAATTCGTGGGTTGCTGTTGTTGTAATTTGTTATTACATTTGTGTAGTCGCGTCAAGCGAGTATCTAAGAGCATCGATGCCTTGTAGTTTATTATATCAATTTGTTGACCCCAAAGGTCGAAATATGACAACAAAATTTGAGCTTCTAATGTGCGTTAAGTTGTGAAGTTATTACGGGATGCTTTTTTAAAAATTCTAGTGGGATGCTAATTACTTTCACGTAAATGTAAACTGTTGACAGCCACTTGGAAGTGGGCAGTAGACAACTACAAACAAATTAGCAACAATTCAGCAGCATAATCTTACAGCATTTGATTGGTACAGATATAAAAATCTAACAGGATTACATAAAATTTTCTGATATTGCATTAAAATAATTTACAAATTTCGTCAATAGATTATAATATGATTACAGCTATAAAATAATATATTTTGCAATTGCTATTCGAGATACGTGATAATTCTATACAGTTTAATGTAATTCTCAGAGGCTTTCATAGTAATTAATGTTACCCCTAAATGTTTGAAATTGTTTCATTATTTAAAAAATAATACGTCAATACTTTTCGGTACTTATGCAAAGTACCACACCAACACTTGTGATGACCTATGGAACCAAAAACATGGTCCTAGACGGTTGTCCATATGGAAATGTTTAAAATTACTCAGCGAGCTATGGAGAAAAATTAGATGACAGGAGGTCAATTCTCGTGCATTTGAATGAATTACGAATTCGAGCAAAAAAATAGATTTCGAACATTTTTCGAGTGATAATCAAACTACATTATACTGGATACGTCGATTCCGACATTTCTCGAGGCAAAGCCGATCGTGTTGCTTCAAGTGGTCTTAAGCATTCGAGACAAATAATGTAATAAAGAATTCACGTTGCAACGCGTAGTAGGATCATTATTTATATAAAATGACAACATTTTACTTTTTGATTCGAGATTGTTTCAAAATATATTTTGATTCGTGCTCAGAATATGTGATTCGAGAAAATGACTTCGAATTTCGAGGTTTTATAGTAGAGAAAGGATTTAAATCATTGTCTCTATTTCGAGAATAGTCGGAAGGAACGAGAATTGGCCTCTAGAATCCGAAATTAGGACATCCGCAATAAGTAAGTGAGAAGTACACAATATGATTTTTTTAAGTAGTACTTAAAAAGCATTTTAAGCAAATAATTGATCAGTTAAATTGGCTGAAACTTTATGATTCTATATATCATATTTTAACTCATAGGATATTTTATATACAGACTCACGCGGGCAGCGCCGCGGCAAACAGCTAGTTATAATATTATATAATAATATTAATGAATCAGTTTCCGCACAAATTAGAAAAAAGTATTGCATAATACTGCACGGTCCAAATAACAGTGAATGGACTTGATTTGTTAGAGAATAATTCTATTATTTAGCGTTCAATTGTTATATTTTCGGTTCAGAGAGTAAAAATTGTATTATTATGATACCGACTAGAAATTTGAGAGTACAAAATATGTAAAATAAAAAATATTGAAAATTCTAAAATATACAAATATGTAAATGGGTGGGATATTTTCTAGACCAAAATACATTATAAATGGCATGAATTGACTCAGGTTCGCTTTGCTTTTGAAGGCATTATTATACAAGTATTATAATATTCTATAGTGTGATAGAAATTTAAATAACTACAACAAACTTAAAATCTAAGGTGTGGTTTATTCTTCCTCATATGCCTGAAAACAAAAAATGACACTTTACTAAAAACTCTTATCTATGGAAAACTATTTAGCTGATAACGTTATCAATAAATAACATAGGCTATATATTATCTTCGAAAATTCTGTCTACTTATGCAAAGCTGGGCTAGATAGTTAGTTTTTATGAATAAAATAATAATGTTTGTGATAATATTTTGAGATGTAATAAAACTTTTTGATCAAAATTCAAAACTACTGTAAAATAAAAATCTTACTTGTCCAGTGTTTCCCAAAATCCAAGTAACACGGCGCGGTCAAGATGCCGTTTGGTACGACTTAGATTGAGTACGGTGACTGCCCAGCGTGCCACGTTCGTGTCCAGCTTCATCTCATCGAATTTCAGGTGAAACGCACAAACTAAAATTTTAAGTACATATTCGTATTTATTTTCGAATGTTTTAACAATCATTGATTGTTAAGAATATTTTTTAATCAAAGGCAAATTACAGCTATGTTTGTTACATTTAAAAATATCTTTTCTATACAACTACCACACCAAGGTGCTTAATAGATTTAAGGCACTTTCGATAATTATATACTTATTAATATAAATCATAATAGACACTTACTGTTGGCGAAAATTTGCACAGGATTGCCATCCCATGGCCAGCCTTTGAATTGCCAAGCTGGTCCTTGCACAAATACGGCAACAACTCTATCCCATTCTGCTGCTGAGAGTCTTGCTGGGTTGTCTACTACACGATATGGTACCTATAATAAAAAAAAGAAAATATAATATTTGCATTGGTATGTCAGCCGCACTCATGTTCTGCCACTAAGCTGTTGTGGTTGCACGACTGTTTTAAAGGTTGGTAAATGGCAGTGAAATTACAGAGTATGGTGTCATAATACTATAGTTCTTAGGAATGGCAACCTATATATATTATCGGCGTTATAGTATAATTTGTAATATATATCTATTGTTGCTGATCTGTAAATAATGATTATATGAGCAGTGGGCTTCTTTGTCATTCCATAAGAAACGGTAAAATATACACATCGGTAAAAATATGTAATTATTTGAATGACTATCAATGGTTGCCTAAATACATCAGAGGTCATTGCAAAAGTAGCAGTGGGAAGAATAGAATTTCAATTGTATAGATTTTAATCATCAGTGAAATTATTACATAAAAAGAGTAATAGTATACAAACCGTAATAGTAGTTGCATTAGTGGGCATTTGTTCTCCAGATGGCCCTTTCCTCCTTTGCAAAAGTACTTCATTCTCACGTACTGCTCCTTCCGATTTCTTCTGTTCAACTGGTACAAACCTAAAAACATAAATGTTGATTACAATTTTTTTAATTACGCAATCTAAAGGACTGTGAATAGTTATATGGTCCTGGCATAGAATGGGCTACCCATTTCTTCCCCGTGAGTGTCGTAAGAGACGACTAAGGGAATTTATTGGTCAAGAAATTGCAGTATTCCTCTTAAAACATCACCAAAGTCTAATTGCGGTTGTCAACCTACCTGCCAAGCAAAGAAATTATTGGCATGACGCCCTAAAGGGGAGGCCTAAGTTCAGAAGTGGACAGTTAAGGAGGTGATGATGATAAATCTAAAGGATTGAATGGAGACAATTTGTAGAATTTAAAATAAAGTTATTTAAAAATATTAATATTTCCATATTTTTAATTAACAAAATTATCCCAGGAAAAATTTGGATTGAAAATTGAATACTTCCCTTAAATATTATTTATAAATAGAACAGGACATGCATTAATTTTTTATAGATGTGTACTATCACTTACTTGAAATCTTGCAGCATTTCCTTTACATTGTACATAGATATAAGAGATGTGGCTGCAGCTGGTATTATGATGATGGGTGTTCGTGAGGGCCGCTTACCACCTGGTGGTGGCCTTGCTGCTGTTACAGGTAACAATTCTCTTCTGCCAGGAGTACTAGGTACTGGTCCATTTTCTAAAACAAAAAAAAAATAAAGTTTAGCAAAGTAAAAATTTGATAGTGAATTTATTATTTTACAATTAATACAGATTTGAAGAAATCTTAAATAATTTTTACATATTAGATATGCTTGTGAATGATTGAGATAACTCAATAAATATTTGTTTAAGGTTTGATAAACTTACGTGGCATCTGGCGGGGATGATTAGGAGTTTGTGGAGCACGAGCCGCAACTGGCACACTTGGACCTTCCGTCACTGACTTTAATGTCATACCGTGATAGGTACCAGTGGTGTCAATTTTGAATCCCTCCGTTTCTGCACATAAAATAAAACAAGTCATGAATGTCATTATTATAATCTTCATATATTTCATTGATGTTTGTGTGTAGTGGACACCCACCTTCTTTTTGCCTAATAAACCTTTCCTGATCGTATCTGTTATATTGAGTTTGTTGAGTGGGCAAAATTGTAGGTGGCGGCATAACAACTGGTTGAGGCCTTGGTACTCCCGGCCTGCCTTCTTCTCTAGCTCTAATGCTACCTAAAAGAGCTAATATGCTCTTAGCAAACATCTGTAACAAGTAAAAAAAAATTTCACTGCACTTCAATGTTTAACAAAATTTATTATAATATTTTTGTTTTGTTAATTACAGCAAATTTTACAACCGTGTCTGCTTTATAACAGACAAGTAGTACAAGTAGATCACATAAGTACAAAATTGCACCACTATAGAATTAAGTGTACCTAATGTTACAATCAATGTGACATAATATAAACATAGTAGGCTTTGATTATTCAGAAATAAATTAATGAAATCCATAATGAATACATATTTTTTTCCAGTTTAACAAAAACTCTGCACCACTTATTCAAAGCGTATAAAAGTGAAATTTCATTTATATGTGATAAGGTTGATTTATCAACTACAAGTTTGCAAGACATCTTTACTTACTTTGCCATTACTCTGTAATACTGTAGTTCTAGTTCTCCACTGTCTCTCACGACTGATAATGTCTTTGGTGAGATCCACATCATAGTCTAAAATTGCTCGTAAATCAGATCCAACAACCCCAAGTGTGTCTGAGTAATCATTACTTTTAATAGTAGTTCTTTTTTTAGCCAAGCGTTTTGCCTTAATTGCTGCAATTTTCTCAACTGACATCGCCTCCGATAGAGACCTAAGAAAAAACAAAATTGAATAAATGTTTATATATAATTAACTTTCAATTCACATTATTTCAAAATCTAATGAAACAAAATATGTGCTGGATTACATTTACTTTGGTTTTACAAAGGCAGTCAAAATATAATTCAATTACAATAAATACACAAATAATGATTCAATTTGTAAAAATGACTAATTTATATACTTAAAGATATGTAGATAATAATACTTACTTGATGTTGTCAACAGTAACAGATGCTTCCTTTGGTGCATCAAGACGAGCAGCAAGCTGTTCTCTGACTTTTTGAACATGCGTTTCCTCAATACGAGGCTTCTTTGCTGCAGATTCACCCCCATCATGGTCATGTGTTCGTTTCACCTACATAATAAAATTCAATAACAATTATATACTGTATATATCTAAATAATAGTGATTTTAGAAAAATATATAATTAAAATACACCCATCTGACAGTGGGTTGCTGTGTGGTCCCGGTAATTAACAGGTCACCCCTTCCTTTCCCGCGGGTGTCGTACGAATCGATTAAGGGAGGGCAAGGGATGGGCAGCAGCATCCCTCTTAAAACATTTTTTAAGACTAACTACGGTTACCAACCCACTTGCCAAGCGTGGCAACTACTGGCAAAACCCTCAAGGGTATTCAGCAGTGGGCAGTTAAAGGCTGATAATATAATTAAATTTTGTTCCACAATAAACTGAATCAGTTATATTGATTTAAAAAAAATTCAAATTGGTTTACGATTGACGAAGGTAAGAGTTAACAATTGTTTACTATAAAAATATATTTCAATATATTTTGAAATATATATACAGTGGATTTCATTTATTACGACCTTGGTTGTAGCGACCATATACCTATAGCGACGTTAAATCTAAGTCCCTTGAATTTAAGGCATGCTTTAGTACAAAATTTATGTGACTATAGCGACTTTGGATATAACGCCGAGTTCGGGTGCAGCGACTGTTTTTAATGCATCTATTATAACAAATACCTAGAAATCACATGCAGATATTGCGATCGAAGTTGGCCGCCAAAGAGACACCAAGATTTCTTTCTTCCACAAACATCTCTAACCTTTTGTTTATATCAACATAGATGGTCAGCAAGTATGAAGACTTTTACCTATTGTTTATAGATATCAACTAAATAGGTAGAGAAGCGTGTACGTTTTGGAGTTGAACTTATGGTTCAGTTACAAAGTGATATTCTGAGTAGCAAATGAGTTTAGTAAACTTTTGAATAAGTATGATTGCCTCGACGCACATTCACCGTTAAAGAAAAGGCGGAATTAAAATTGAAAAACGGTGAAAACAATACTGATTTGTGCGAAGAAAAAACTATACATGTGTACATGTCTGTATCTCTTTACCTTTGCCCCTTCATCGTCGTTATACCCGAAATTCACTGTATATTGAATTATATTTTTATAATAAACATATCCTATACTCTTCATATATTAATTTTTAATTTGACAATTAAATTTTTTCTTGTTTTAACTTCATTGAAAGTCACACATAGAGACTCTGGTAGATAATTTATATATCGACATTTGGGGATACTAAAAGTAAATAAAATGTAGCGTCAATGAAACACCCAAAGGAAAAAAAGATATTTGTTTGTTTAATTCCTTAACTATTCCCTAACTATATTCTAAAAACCAATGGTTTTGCCAAAGTAAGGTTATAGAGCCAACTTAATCAAATATTTAACAACATTTGCGGAAGTATGTTTTTATAACATTTGAAGTAGGGTAACACCCAAAACGTTATAAGTATTACCTATGATCGCCTACGATACCAAGGGACACCGCACATACTGCTGTTCTTTTTGAGGTCCTTTTGTAAAGAATTATTAAAAAAGAATGTTAATAAGATCATAGTATTATAAAAGATTTTGAGAATATCTTGGAAAGAAGATCATTCCATAATCAGAGCGTTCATCGGAAAAAAAAATTCAGAAATTGCCAACTATTTACATTCTATGGTATTAGAATGTATGAGTAGTGTTATAGTAGAATATGGCAGTGAAGATCACTGTGTTGTATATAAAACACATCCCATTTGGTATCCAGACGCTTGTATTCGAAGATAAAAGTAGTACCATATGGGATAAGATATGTGAATTGTAAAGTGAAGGGATGCATTACCCTATTGAGTACACACTCACATTTCAAATTATTTTGAAACTAGATTTTGCTTGTGATGGCAAGATCAAAGATCCAATGGCTTTCAGAGAGAATAAGAAATTATTCTGGAATTGTTCTACATTGTTTGACTTTCTTGTCAAATATCAACCAGAAGGCAATAAAACTACACAGAACATTGATTTTGGTAGAGCTTGATATGCCATGCTAGTGGTTTAAATAATATTAAGGGAATAGTTATGATACAGCTACAATGCTCATATCTGTCAAAAAATATGAGTATGATGTTTGTTGCGAGATTACAAATTGTCTAATCCTGAACATTAGTCTCCATCAGAAGGGGGGTTTTGCCAGTAGTTGACACATTTGGCTACGGATGCAATATCACTTATAAAAAACATCGATATTAGAACATAGATATTTTGAAATGTGAAATATTGATGTTTCTGAACAATATATTGATTTGTTTTTACCACCATTCAAATATACATATATCTGATGCATATGTTGAATAAATATGCCGTTTTAACAGAAATGAAATAACTATATTAATAAAATCATAATTATATTATTTTTTGAACTTTTATACTATTTTATTTTAACATTTTTATTGAATATTTATTAATTTTTAACAGGAAACAAGTATTAATCAAACATTTTTTATTTTTTTAAAAGAAAGTTTAAAAATGACAATTTTGACAACCTGGTGCCTAGTAAGTGGTTTCTCTTCTGGATGATTGTCACAACTTTTTCTGAGAATAACCCCTCACTGGGTACCGAAGATGCTACAGTAGGCAAATACATTATAATTAGACTATGGAGCCCAGGAAATAATCCTTCCATATCATCCAACATCTCCCTTTATTGGAGTGACAGGTGATGACATGTTTAAAACTCAAGGCTCTATCTATATAATCTAAATCTGAGCATACAGAACCTTTAAATAAAATTTTATCTTTTAAATTTATTTAGTAAACTAAAACAATGAACTTCCTACTTACTTTGGAATAAGTACACAGTTGAGGTTACCTATCATATTATAATAATTTTATTTTATTCTATTATTTAATATCTGTTTATGCCTATAGATGTAGATCACAGACAGAATGGAAAATGACACTATGATTAAAAATAGTTCATATAACATCACTCATGAAGAATAATGTAACATTGATGTTTATGAACGATATATTGATGTTTGAAAAATTGATGTATTGTTTGCATCCTTACACTTGGCAGGCAGATTGGCAATCAAAGTTAAGCTTTGGTGATGTTTAAAGAGGGACACTACTGATCATCCCATGACCATTAACCTTCCGACTGCATATTTTTTTTATACCAATAAAATACATCATTTTTAAGATATATAGCAATATGAGGATTTAGCCATCTAATGAGATTCTGAATAATAATATTAATCTACCAAAACAAAAATCACAGGATAACAACATCAATAAATATAAAAAAATGTGAGCACATCAAATAGTAGAATGTGTAAAATTAAACTAGTAAATACTGCAAGGGGGAAATCGTAGGATGCCCTGTCAGATGGTTAAGTCCCCTCTTACACCACCCATGGGAAAAGAAGGGCCGGTCCATTCTATGCCAAAATCATAGTGTGCTGTGATTATGATGATACACTTGACGTTAACATTTAATTTGTAGTCTTAGGTTTAAATTACATACCTGTGTTGGAATTTCAAGTGGCGCACTTTTGTCTATAGAAGCACAGGTGGCTGTTTCTCCATTTAGATAAGCCAACAGTTCCTTACGATCCGGTCGTCTCACAGGTGGTATATTAGCAGCCTACAGAAATATAACTGTTATTACAATACGTTTGCAATTTCATAATAATTAAATTAACTAAAACTTTTACTTACAGCTGCTTGCCTAACATACACTGGATGCGTCAAATGTATGTTCTTAAGAATAAATAGAAGACATTCCAGTGTATAGTATTCCTTATTGTGAGATGCGTCTTTACCAGACCTAAAAGTAAATAAAAATTGTGACATGACTTCAACATGAATACGACACGAGGGCATTTTTGGTTAGGTACTGAAACACTTACCCCCACATAAGATAGTTGGTCTTGACATTTTTAGGCCATGAAAATTCACCGAATATAATTTGATTATCACGCTCTATTATTTCTTTTTTATTTACATTATATTGGCGAAGTAAACTCAATGGGTCCGCCATGATTACGTTGTATCAATGTCGTTTTTACCACGTTTAGCTAAGAGTTTATGCAATCATTTTAAAACACACATGAATAGCACTGTAAATCCATTTTCAAAATAACCAAATAGATTTTCAATCTGTAAAATTTTGTTAATTATTAAAAACTGCTGGTTAGAATAATATGAAGCAAACTCCGCAAGAGATAAGTATAGACTAACAAAATAAAACATTCAGAAATTAAATTCTATAATGACACTGACATCTGACAGTTCGACTCTAAAGATAGACTTAAATATCTAAAAGATCCTTACATTATCTTTGGCCAGATTGTATTACAATATAATAATTACATAATAACTATAGATTCAATTAGCCGTTAAAGTTAGTTTTATTAAATAATATAAGTAATAATAGAATTCTGATTTTCGTCATTTGAGAACTACATTTTACATTGTGACAATACATTCTTAAACCATAGATTAAGTACAATATTCACTTTTAACAAGAACAATAAACGTAATACATGTAAAACGATTATTTTCTAATAGCTGGGTTGATTAAATCATAGAAATGTATTTTTCTGCGATAAATATTTGCAATCTACAAAATTAACAAAATGAAAACAAATATTTTGACCACTTTAGAACAAGAACTAGATAACTATAATTCTACTCCAAAATCTTTGATTTCGATCTAGGTGTTGTAAGACTTTTACATTTCGTTGTACGTTGTGTTTACCATCTTAACCATTTAACCAACAGATGGCGGTAATTGCATCAAATTGATCAAATTCAACAATTTTGCAAATTGTTTTTAAACATGGCTGCCGGTTTCGTCTTCTTTTACTGATAGAAATTTCTAGTTCAATTCCATTTTAAATCGAACATATTAATGAAATTGATTAATCGGCTAATGTGATAATATGTCATAGCGCCGAAAGCTTGGTTACACAATGATTTCTACTCCAAAGACTGAGAAATGCGGACAAGGTAAGTAGCCATAACATTTAGCTTTTCATCTTTGTAATCAATTTCATTATGATAATCTAGATAGTAATATTTATTTTTTGATACAAGTCAATTCAATAAATACGCTTTTTTATATCTTCATTGTACCTTGTAGGACATTTGATGTTATTCGAAGAAACAAATAATAGATATTCAATAATTACAATATTTTTTTTAAAAAAACATTACTTATTATTAATATTAGTTTTGTCATTATAATAAATTAAGAACAAAGTTGGTGTCTTGACTATTGTTATATGTTTAATTTTTGTGATCTATGTGTATGTTTTTGTAGTACTTGTGTATCTTTTCATCTACTTTTAATCAGGGTTCACAGGTTTTAGCTATTTAGCTTTTAATTTAATCTTCTAATTTCATAATATTTCTATGTTCAAATATATTTGATACCTACTGATTAATTCCATAAAAAACCAAGATATCATTCTAAAGTTTACATTTGTTAAATAAGTAACTACTTTGTAGTTTAAACTACTTATTGAATGTTTAACATACACATATTAATTAGCATATTGACAGGCTTGAACTAGATGAAGGAATTATTAGTAATGAGTATGCTGGTTTATATTGTTACGAATATACCTCATTAGGTAGAGTTTATAGTTCTTATGGAAATCATCATTGCTAATTCCTTGTAAACTTGTCCAATAGGCTTCATCTTCATTGTTTAATCCTCCATTAGTACATTATTTAAAAAAGAAAAGCTATATCGCCACTTTGTGAGATTCATCAAATTATTAGTTTATGTGATTGATTAAATTATATAAGTACATTTACACAAATTAGTATTTTTGCAACACATCATGCTGAGTAAATACTTTTATGTTTTAAGAATACAAATACAATGTTTACCTAAAAACATTGTAAATGCTACCTTTGTGTGGAGCAATTTAAATAAAATAACTAATAATTTTTCTGTAGTTGTTATTCTATTAGTATAATATAATTTTGTCTATAGATGTTTTGTGGAATGATAACTGTTAAATAAAAAATATTTAAAATTAAGTCAATGAAAATATTAAAAATAATTCATTTCAAAATTGTGCTAAGTTACATGTTTTCTCTACCACATTTACCCATTTTCAACATTTCAGAAAAAATAGTAAAGATATTTAGGAAGCAATGACACTGTGACACATAGACTGAGTATTAAAATTTAATTACATACATTAAGCAGTGAAGTGAAATATACATATATATCTGTCATGTGTCTGTCATTAGTAAACTATAATCAACAATAAATAGGTAGTAATTATTTTATGTGGTTTGTTATAATTAATAAATAGATACTATATTTTAAATAATATTCAATGTACCTAGTCTATAAAACATTCTTCACTTCATCAGTCAGTTTTGTCAATATTGAAAGAGCTATTATTTATAGAAGAATCAATTGAACAATCCTTAATAGATATTAAATCAATATGGAATTGTAAAATTGTTATTACATATAAAGTATGCTATCACTTTTTGTATTAGTCACATGTTTTTCCAGAATGACACATAGGTATTGAACACTGATATAGGTACTTACTCCCAAAATAAACAACACACACAATTATCGATACCTATATATATTAGAAATGCCATATTTAACATAAGTATTTACTTTATATTGCCACATTTAAAAAAACTATGATTCTCTTATATGAATGCTTTCATAAATTTTTTGCTTACTATTTATAACTGTTGAAACTATTTTCTCCTCTTTAGTTTGTTGATACTAGATATAAAACCAGTAATTATTACAGCTGATTAGCATTGAAAGCATCAAATACTGAAGACAAATTTATATATTTTAATAATATTTATATGTTTAACTAGTTTTTTGCCTGTTACTTTGTACATGTGGAATTCACAAGTAGGAAAACCTATGTAATTTGCCACTTTTAGGTGGCAAAGTATGATAAAACATGTATAGATTTTAACTTTAGGAATACAACTGTGAAAACCACATTAAATTTGGTGTAGTAGTTTTTGTGGGATACAAGAAGAAACACACAGACAGATAGTTAAAATAAAAAAAAAAATCTTTTGGTTCTGTTGTCCTTATTAAGAGCTCTCATATAAATTTTTCTTAAATATTTCCAATGAACTGACAATGCCTAGATATTTGAATCATCAAAGTGTTTTATCTCTAAAATAGTGTAAGTTCGTTTTGTATCATAATCAATAGTGTAGTTTCAAAGTAAGCGGATTAATTTTAAAATGCACTACTGATTATGATACGGGTTTTCCTGTTAT
Organism: Galleria mellonella; assembly: GCF_026898425.1. Taxonomy (NCBI): domain Eukaryota; kingdom Metazoa; phylum Arthropoda; class Insecta; order Lepidoptera; family Pyralidae; genus Galleria; species Galleria mellonella. The sequence goes on along the minus strand of NW_026442090.1, from coordinate 8,560,593 downwards.
TTTTTTACGAAATATCCTAAATAAAATTTTGTATAAATAGATAGGTAAATTCAATAGTAATTTGCACTCTTGTGAAGCTGGGACGAGTCCCTAGTTTGTTATACGTTGACAATTACTGATCAATATTAGTTTTGTTACAATTTGAAGATGCTGTTTTTCTGTTCTTGTTATCCCGCCATATCATTTATTCCGAACATTTTTGAAGAAATTGTCATGCTATTTTTTATTTTATTTTATTGTGTTGATCCTATAAACTTTTTTGAATTCTGTGTAGAATTTCCTAGTTGAGATTTTTCTGGAGTCTAAATAGACTTGCGTTTATTAGGAGAAAATTGGCATTCAAAGTAGGTTCCATACAGTAATCATACGACATCTATTCAAAGTTATGACTGTGCTAGCTATGGCCCTTCATTTTACTTTCACTTACGCATGAGAAAATAAAATACTTGTTTACGGATATCGAACATCTAAGCGGTCTATGATTACATATAAGAATGTTTTAATTAAGACGTATCTACGTTGTAAAAATAATAATATTAATACTGATTATTAATTTTTCTTTGAGGTTTCTTAATAATAAGGAGTTTTAAAAAAAAATTTTACTCTTCATTTTATTTGTATATACGGGTAATAAGTATCGAGCGTTGTTGCAAATTTGCAGTTGTAATTGCAATTACTCATATTAATTTCCGTCTACGAAAATACTCATACGTGTATTAGATAATACTTATTGTAAGTAAGTATAGAAAGCGTATTTAAATCTAATTGTTTCAAGTTATTTCATGGAATAATAGTGTCTATGTCTGACATGAATCATAATTCATGTGTTATTTAATACTTCCTACCGTTGGTACCTAATACGATAAATGACAATGTGAAAGTTTAAATGATGAAGATCGTTTAAATGTGGAATCTTAATAATAAAACCGTATATAAAAATTGTGATTTAAAACTGCTTACACAATCTCTTTAAATATTAGAATATATTTTTATATAACAAACAGTTCACTATGGCTTTTGTCCGCATAAAATAAGGTATATACTTACGTTAATTCAAATATGATTCATCTATAGGTATGTAAAATTTCATTTAATGTTAAATCGTTTAAATATAATTAAGTAAGAAATATCCCAACAGTTTACAAACTTTGATATGATATTACAATAATATTAGTAAAATTAATATGAATGACCTTTGCACATAATAAACCATATCCTGGAGTAAAAGTTCTGTGGATATACCTGTAATAATTTTACTCCTTACGAACGAAATCGTGAGGCATTCCTAATTTACTAACATATACTCGTATTATAAAGCGGTAAAACTTGTTTATATACGTATGGAGAAACTAGAGGATAATCTCTGGAACTACTGAACTAAATTGGGCGTTTTTGTAATTTACCGCAGAAAAACAGGTGTACTAATTTTTTTCTTTTTTTGTACATTTGTAAATATATATAGGATATTGTTATTGAGGCTATCAATATATAATGGCAGTTAGTTACCTATGGCAATTGCTGAATCTCCAGTACCGATCTACAGCTCTGTAACGGTACTGTGCTCGCTAGAGTCTCGTGGCCGCAACACGACGACATGCTATGTAATGTATAAATCTTCATAATGATTTTAAATGTACCTATATATATAGACATTTTTGTACGAAAGTGGCCGTGAAATGGGAACTATAATAGGCTTGAAATTAATATTCGTATAAAAGAAGTAAGGAATATATTAGATTTCTAATAAACTGTATCATTTTCTAATATATTACTTTCCAGATTTAAGTATCGACCATTTGTACTATCGTTTTTTAGAGTTTGCTTTGCAACAAAGTTTTTTGTTCTGTGAAGAAAGTCGGTAGTTTAGTCGTTACAAAATTAATGTGGGATCAGTACAGGAGTAAACCTTGTAAAAATTACAAACATTATATTGTTTTTTCTTGGGGAAAGACGTTCGGTTACATAAATGTTATTGGATTCCATATATTTTCTCATAATTTTTGTATGAGAAAATAAACGTTGATGACTTTGCTATTTTACAATAATAAATATATATGGTAACTTATGAAAAAAAAAAGAACAGTTAATTTCTATTCATCATGTTCTTTTGTAAAATTATAACGTTTGTTTATCCATGTACTCGTATGTTTATCAAATTCAAGCAACTGCATGATAAATTTGTTCGCATTTACTAATTATGTTATGTAGTTAGTATTTTCCAAATCATTAAAAGCAGTAATTCACCAGGATGTCTCACGTAGTCTTAGATTACCATGTTAAATTATTAGCATAAATTTCGTAACATCCGAAATGATTATTTTAATGGTTGTACTTATCATCATCTTAGATTACGTTTCCGATTATATTCAAAATGAAATATAATGAAATAACACAAGTTTTTTTTTAATGTAACCTTTACCGCTAGGTATATCAAAATTGATAACGCAATAAATTATTCTTAGTTTATTTTTATATATTTTGGAACTTGGTAAATTGTAATTTTTGAAATTCAAAGAAATTTGGTACACAACCTTACAGATAGGCAGGTTAAGATTATAGGATACTTTTTATGAAACACAGGCTTGACGAATTGATTTAAATAAATGAATAATTCACTTTATGTTTGGTTTAAAATTAATTTACTACAAATATATTCCGTAAAACTATTCATATTTCATACATAGCGTCAGGTATAGAGACCCGTTATGAGGAACCCATTTGCACTTGCTTCATGTAGCCTCGATTACTCTAAGCTATTTACATAACGTCTTCAATGCAAATATCCATTTTGAGTGCGCCAATTCAATTCTCTTTAGTGTATCTTGATTTGCGTTGATGGCTTTTGTTATGATGACATTAAGATTTAATTTGGTTTCTGGTTGAACAATTTTGTTCATGCCCATGTAACGTACTATAACTGAAAGTGAATCTTGTAAAATAATAATTAATATAACAGTAACTACACCCATTTCTGTTTGTTACGCTTAAATAATAAATGAAGCCTGTACGATGTTTCAGATATTTCCATTTGAGCAATGCATACTGGAGGCCACTGGTGTTTTAGACGTTTGATATTAAGACAACCTTACGCCTAATCATTGAGGTCATTGTAATAAAAAAATATATATAATGAGGCATAATGGGTTTGAAAGATTTTTCGAAATATTCGTAGTTGTAGAATTAAGAAAATTATATAAAATGCATTTACATTTATGGAAACGCATTGCATGCTACCATTGGAATGTTAATACATATTAAATGAACCAATAATTTGATTTGATTTGGTGATATATTAATGACCTTCATTTATAGGGCTAACAGCGTTTCTATTTTGTCAGTTTGGCTATGTGGTTGCGCAATCTATAACAAGTGTTCTCTTGGCCGGCCTCAACTTTTCTTGCGGAGGGAAATTATTGAGTTATTCATAGTGATTTCTATAGGTTTCTCAACATATTTTCTAGCGTCTGTTGGTCTTTTTTTAACTTAAAGATTTTTGATTTCGTTATAGCAAATTGTTATATGCTTTTAATAACGTTGGTGTCCAAATTACGATTGCAAGGTTCTCTATAATATAAGTATTTATTGATTGCGTTAAAATACTCCAGTAAGTTCTTGGGATTGATTTTAATAAACCTTCACACGAGTTTGACCTTCTTGTTGTATCTACCAGATTAAGTAACTTCGAGTAACAAACTCATCGATTTTTAAATTGATTAAATGAGTTTAAAGTCGTGATGCTATTTTTTGTCGTTCCCATTGCTACACGGCGACGCCTGCCTGGACTGCAACGTTAATTCATTTCAACATTCCAATTTCTTATTGCATAGTCACGATGAAATGCTATTACCCTCGCCGCAATATTGTGTAAACTTGACTATATAGGACAGAGAAGAGAGTTGCAAATTTTGGACAATTTGTTGGACACAAACACTTAAAATGTACCGTTTACAAATTAGTAGTTTTTGCACACATGAAATGAACAGTAAATTGATAATTATTTAGTGAATTTCCAATAAGTCGTTTAAACCGTGCTTGGGTGTAATGATCGGGTTAGCTACCTAGAATTGTATGATCCCGTTATACTAGGCAGGTATCACGATCGCTGCTAGTTTATTGGAAAGCGAGGCGCACGTGGCTGGTAGCCGAGCCGTTGCGCGTTCTATAGTATGTAATAAACTATTTACTGACCGATTTTATTTCGAATGAATTGTTTTTTGTTATTATTCATTCCCTAAATTATATTTTTAATGTTCCAAACTGATTTACGATTTTATTAACCTACTAGCTATTTAACGCAATTTTGATCGCACAGACCCAAACTTTTTTTTTGCTGTTGCAGCGAATGTATTTATAATAATTTAAGATTATGTTCGATAAAAAGAAATAGCAACTGGTTTCAGACTGAATAGATGGTTGGTTATGGTTGGCTGGTTACTGTTAGTCAACTTTTGTTACAACTTTCATTCCAGAGCGCGTTTTCCCTATAAATTGATGCGATTCGTGGTAGATAGAGTATATAGGTTAGTTGATCTTTCTTGGCTTACCAATTATTAGTAGAGACAATGTAATACTAATCAGCTCTATGGATCTAGTGATGAATCGTGTCCCCTGTGGGCACTTGTGTATACAAAATATATATTCGTACATATTAAGTATTATACGTAACTGTACTTCTACTTCATATACACACGACAGATTCATCTGAGTACCTATATGATTTTGAAATTTGTTTAGTGACTTGCACTCCTACATTTATATTGTCATCGTTATATTCAAAGTTACCGTTTATCTGTTTGTATCATATATTGTATAATATGGTCTATGTTAAGTCATTCTACTTGAGATGACCACAGTGTGTTTAGTAGCGGTTGAGTTTGTAAGTGTGACAACCATTATTCTTGACACTCATTGCTAGATTTCACTCGTATTACCGTAATATTTTTAAATGTCTGCACTTTATTATAATATCCAAATACTTATCTTGATAATAATAAAATTAACTTTATTGCTCAGATTTGGGACGAATAATTATTTCGCTTTTATTTTTTCAAGGACTCGGATTCTTTCTTAATCGATCCTTTTGGAAGTTATTTTGGCAGCATTTAAACATTTTTTTTTTCATCTAATTTATATATTTTTTTTGGCTACATAAAACTAAGATGACCGATATTGAATTTTTTTCTTTGTGTTGTGGTTGTGAGTATTGATAATATACATAGTTTTACATGTCTATGTATTAAATCGTGACGTTTTATGATTGCGTGCTGAAGAGCAGTTGTAAGCCAGGCCTAAGAAACTGATTCAAATGCTCTAGTCTATTGCATGCAACCCTGACATGAACTGCTAATGGTCAAGTGACACAAATCTTTAACACACTTCTATTTGTATTGTCTGTCTTTTCTATCCAAGATTTAGATATTTATCGAATTTATACTCGTACATATCCACACAAATTAAAATGTATGATCATCTTTGATTAACAGTGATTGCTAATAATAGAAATTAGTGATCATTTTCAGATTGAATTTCTTCCAGGCCCCTCTGGCAACCATCGTAGATAATTTTTGGGTAAACAACCACGACGGTTTCAACG